>NC_134217.1:8906038-9511038 GCF_965140235.1 Caretta caretta | reverse complement strand
AATCGTGGGAATCTGAATTTCTTGTTTCTCACAAGAATGAAAAAAGACAGAATGGAGGAACAGCATCACATATGGTTTGCAGTTCCAACAAACCAGGCACGCCAAATTCCTTGCTGGCCATTTTTCCAGCCTATGAGTGTTTTCCTTCCATCTCTGGACTTTTTAAAATGGAAAACATCTTCTCTGGGGGCAACCATAAAGTGTTCTTTAATCCAACCGAAGGCTCATTTATATTGTCACTCACCACCAAGCAAGTGGTTTCTAATACAGCTGGGTTCAGTGTTTAAGTAATATGCCCACTGTACACCAATGAACTGTCAGCGATAAAATTGCACTGCACATTGCCAGCCCATGGAAGGGTATACAGACTTTTCAATGGACTTCATACTATCAGTGTTGTTAAGTTTCAGTCTCGTGGGTGCATGTTGGGGAAAGAAAAGGGTGAATAAAATAAATCAAATATATCCATAATAGAGGCACAAAACTACTTAGACTGAATACAAGTATTGAAATGTGAGTGTGAAAAACTGCATAAGAGCCTTAGGGAAACATATTTAAATAGGAAGTGAAGGGAAGTAAGTGCTGGTATTCTCAGGTACATCATAAATTTGATTTTCATTTAAACACACACAAGTGTACACCCCACCCCGCTTCCTTTCCCTTATTTTCATCCCAACTCAGATTCTCACTGATGTGACTTCCATCAAAGCACTGTGCTTTATGCAGGTGAGTGCTTTCAAGGGAGACAATCAATGTTGTCAGTGGGTACGATGACAAAGGGATCTCTGGCAGCAGTTTAGCCAGCATTCTATATCTTGTCTAGGATATTAAAGCCCCAGTTCAACAAGGTACTTACACACATGCCTAGCTATGTTATGCAGGAGGTTAAACTAGACTACCATAAAGGACCCTTTTGGCCTTAAAATTTATGATTCTTTAAGCATGTGAGTATCCCCGCACTTTAAAGAGATTAATCGCATGCTTAAAGGTTAGGCACATTTTTGAGTACGTTGCTGAATCAGGGCCTGTGTGCAATAAGAGACTTAGGAGGCAAAGTCCTAAACTCTTTCCTGAGCCTGGAGATTCCCAGATGATAGTTACATAGAGGCATATGCCACATACTGTAGGGTCATAGTTATTCTTATGAATAACTCAAATTACATTAAATATAATAAACAGACCTTGTGAGTGGTGAAGGGAAAAGAGTTTCATAAGTGACTATCAAGATAACAGTTTAAAAATTCAACAAAGGTAGATTGGAAGGATCAGATCAGATTCACTTTGCCCTACAACTTTTGGGCCTTAATGAACAACATAATTCATGTTAACAACGCATGCAGCAGCACTCCTCCAGGAAACTAGCAATGCTATGTTATAGCCACACACACGTAGGCCTGCTCAGGGTAAGGAAGGTTAGCCTAAGAATGAAGCGGGAGTGGCCAGTGAACTAAAATCTTTAAACATTTTCCTTACTACACATACTAGAAAACTGTTCAAAAGATCTCTCTTTCCTACTATCGTCAGCACTTCTATTATCTTCTGTTGTTTGAGACTATATTTGAAGTGAAAATTGGTCCACTCTTTTCCCTTTTGTATTTTCTTTCACAAACCCCTGGAGCAGGAGGATGGATTACTGACCTCGCTTAACGGCTAGTGGAATCTTGAATTCACAACGATGGTATCTAGAACATTGAAATTGTAAAGCTGTTACAAAACACAGGAATCAACAGAAACTAGGTAGCACAAATGGACCTAGAAATGCTTTAGTGAGCAGTTCCCTGTGACTAAGGGCACATCCACACTGCCCCACAGTTCAGACACGGTGTGCAAATAGTAGTGCACGCCACAGTGCTGCACTGTAACACTCCCATGTGGATGCTGCGGGCATGAACACGACTGTAGTCAAGATAGCTAGAGATTAGAAGTGTGGGGAAAAAACCCCACACCACTAACTGAAATAGCTATATCAGCAAAAGCCCTAGCCACAGTTATAATTGCAAAAAAATCCTTTTGCTACTTCAGCTTATTTCATTCAGCGAGCTGGTATAAGCTGTATTGGCAAAATAACTGTTGATATAAACTGTGTGTCGCCAAGAGAGTTTGCTGGTATTGCTATGCCAGAAACCCTTCCTAGGGTAGACAAAGACTATGAAATCACAGACTGATGTGGAAAATATGACGTCGAAGGCTTATATCATCAGTTGGGAAATAAACAGTGGGAAGTTTTAAGAAACAGTCTTTGCAAATCATTCTCTTTTGTCATCCAGAGAGAAGAAATGAAAAATTCTCAAAAAAAATTACAAATAAAACACACCCATTTTTGAACAACATTTGCCAGTAGGCATCACCAGCTCTTCAATGAAGGGGAAAAATACTGGGGAAATTTATGGGAGAATACCATGTTATTGGTTAGATTATGTGACCTCACTGTTCTCTGTCTTCTTGTGAACAGCCACTGAAATATCTACAGGCTCTCTACAGACTATTGCAACATTCACCACACTCCAGTGTATTCACTTTTATAGTTTTAACAGCTAAAACTTCCCAAATGCTGTTTTGTTTCTACTTGTCAAATATACAAAGTCCACCTTGTACAAGCACTGCTTATAATGAGTGAACTAATAACTAAACTATTCAGAATTAAGTTTAAAAGTTTGCTAATGCTCATGACTATCCTCTCTAAAAATGTATGTACTTCCTATCTATGCTGTGATGTTTTATTATTAAACATTACGTGGCATGTGACTTTGAAGTAGTGCTTGCTGTCCCCTCATAAGTCTCTTTCTAATGTATACTTATTAATGCACAAGAGTTAAAAACCAGAGCTAAGAAGTGTCCTAACAATGGTGGCCTGAAATCCTTTCAAGTTCCCACTAGATGAATCAAAGCTGCTCAACAGAAACTACAGGAACTATAGAAGGTTGACGCAGGATTTACTAGTCGCAGAGTTTGCATTTTTCTAGACTACTTCTCTGTACTCACATGTTAAAGTTGTAATGACCAGGATAATTTGTATGCAAGACAAATTTCTTCACCTTGTGAGTATTTGCATCAAAAAGAATATCCTGTTGAAAACAAAGGAGATAGACACGAGCAAAACAGTTTGGTGAGGGAATGTAGTTTTTCCTCAATATGCAGTAAGAAGGGTCTAACGATACAGTAAAAATAAAAACAAACAAAACAAAAAAAGCCTTTACAATATAAGAGGGACATTTTATGTATAAATTCAAATCTGTATTTCTTCCAGCAAGTGCATATGCAACTATAACTATATGGCTAGTTTGATGCTGAAATTGCTAATGTTAGCAGTTTCGCTGAGCAAGTCTATTTTATCTGCCTATTATAGTTCACTTTACATTGATGCAAGATGGAAAGCCAACATGCTTATGACACAAATTACCTGAGGTGCTAAAATGAAGATGAACATGGGAGGAAAATTTGTTACGAACTCCACAGAAATACAAAAAAATAAAAGTCAGGCATGGGAACGGCGAAATAGTATCTGGTGGGGTAGAAAAGGCTAGATTTTGGAAACAAGGGCCTCTGTTCCTACACATTAGGGGTGTGATAAGAGCACTAAAGGGGATGCCAGACAAACACTCAAGAACCACTCCATGGATTGTGGGAAAATGGTAAAA
This sequence comes from Caretta caretta, assembly GCF_965140235.1. Taxonomy (NCBI): domain Eukaryota; kingdom Metazoa; phylum Chordata; order Testudines; family Cheloniidae; genus Caretta; species Caretta caretta. The sequence continues at coordinate 9,507,400 of NC_134217.1, read as the reverse complement.
TACCATTGTTCAAGTCTGACTTAATTTGAGCATTTTCAATCCCATTTTTCATATTCAAAGATTCCTGAGGCAACCACTGAGAGTTTTGCACAATGTTAGTACTTGTATCAAACACCAACGTGAGATACTTAGTCATTCTCTAAAGGGTACATTGGATGGCTGATTCAAATTAAAAATGGCTTATTTATGGAAGTCTTCAACTTACCACTCCAAGCGTGAAGTAATTAAAAAAGTAGTCATTGCACTTTGATGGAACCTGCTTATGGGGGGAGGGTGAATGAATTTTCATCTGCAAAGAAACCCACAAATAGATTTATCAGTGCTTACCATAGCTAAAGTATTATCAATACGTTTACTTTAAAAACAATTTTCCAAGGTCTGGTTTCACACTAGTGTCCATACATTTTCTCTCAGATTCAAATTCTAAATTATCTTCGTGAAAAAGTATTTTATATTTTAATACTGTGAGGAGTCTATCTAATCTGGGCTATGTACAACCCAGACTACTGAGGGGTTCCATTTCAATTAGGAGATAAGGGAATTTTATCAGAATATTTATGTAGTAGTCAGCTCCAAATGTCTTCAACAGGAGGAGCTGGGATTGCCTAGCACAGAAATAAGATTATACTACCGGCATTATATAAATAGCAAATAAAAAGATTACTCTAAATTAAAGGAATCCATCTTTAAATACTCTGTTCTTATTGTGTTAACACACCATATATCCCTGCACCCAGAAGTGAGAGATAGGAAAAGACTACTGAAAATGCCTCCTCCTGGCAGCAAAGCGAGAAGAGTCCTCCAGGTATCTGTGAAAAACTTATTCTATTGCCTAATACAGAAAAAGGTTTATATGCCTCTATCTACACCTTTCAGTGAAATAAAGATGAGGCAGGAGGAATTCAGAAGAGTTTAAAAGTGAAAACTGCTGTGGAGTTTAAAAGTGAAAACTGCTGTGGAGGTAGCTTTAAATAAATATAAATGATAATTAGGTTAAAAATGTAAAGCCTCATGCTTACTGCAGGATCACCAGCTGCTGGCAACAGTTTGATCTGACATGAGGGGGTGTGTGTGTGTGTGTGTGTGTGTGTATTATATACATAAATAGTGAGTGTGTTTTTTCATATTATAAACATAAAGAACACACACAAATTTTACCTAAAATGTACCTTTAATTTTAATTAAAAAGAAAAAATAACCCAGAAACCAGCGTACAGTTTTTAGGACTTGTCCATATTCAAAGTTGAAGCAGTTTACATTGGTTTGGAAGCAGATTAAGTTAATCCAGTGCAAGACAGTGTAGGCACCTGTAGTTTGATTTAAATTAGGTTTATACATCAATTATTGATTCCTTACTAAATTAAACTAAACCCATATAAACCAGGTTTAAATCAGATTAAGAGAATGTCCAGCCTGTGTTTTGCACCTGTTTAAAATCAGTTAAAAAATCCCACACCATCTTTAAACTGCAGCAACTCTGAATATAGACATGGCCCTAGAATTAGGAGTGCCTTTTCCTACCTTGTCTTCTGACTTGTAAAAGACTTTGTGCGGAGACCCCAAAGTGCTCAGAACATCTTGGCATGAATCACCAAAGTACACACAGCGCTCAAATACCCGCATCTTGGCATCAGCTAATACACCTGGGCCACAGCCTGAAGAATGGGGAACAACAGCCTAATGTTCATAATTCCTCGATCACAACACTACACAAAGAATGAATAATCACAAATCCCAGCACCTAGCTGGTTAAGGGGATGGAATGCAAAGAAGTTCCTTTAAGACAATTTTGCTGTACTGAATTCAGTTCTTAACTCTGATGGCAGTTTACACACAAAAAGGTCTCATCTAGGTAATGTGGTTAACTGTCACAGACCCTTATTTTAATGGCTAAATTAATTGAGTATGATTCCCTGAGCAGTGGAATAAGAACAACTCTTCCCCTATCTCTTTTCATTTTTCAAAATGCAGTTTACTTATTTGCACTGTCAGTCTCAAATTTGATCAATTGGTATCAAGTATAAGTGTGAGCAGTTAGCTATGTCTGTAAGAGGTTTAACTGCAGTATTGGAAGCACTGTGGGAGTTGTACGGTTTTAAAGGTTATAAAACAGTGTGTAATCTGACCAGACAAAAAAATAAGGCCCGTGCAACAGAATTCTTAGTCAGTACTGTTTTAGGCCAAAGAAATATACATCACATTCTCACTGGAGAGTTTCTAGCTTTTATTAGCTACACAGTAAGTAAATTCATATATACACACAATGCTTATTTAAATAAGTGCACTGAATCACAGCTACATAGATGCATGGTTGAAACATTGTTTGAAATTATGAAAGGAATCACTGTATATATAATGTTCCATTTCTCTACTTTGCTGCGTAGGCATTACAACTCAAGGTATTTTTCAACCAAAGTAGCTTTAATCCAAAACAAATAAACAACCTCCCCCAAACAAAAATCAGATGAACAAATCAGGAAATTAATTTCTTTATATATTAGAGGGCAGTGAAGTGCAATATACCAGAATTAAAGTTTTAGATGAGCTGGTTGCTGGATAGGCATAAATGGGCAATTCACAAGGCAAGATTAATTGTACTATGTCGCCAATGGCTCCAACATGAATCCCATGACCAGAAGTTCTCTACAGCTCTAGCCTTTCACTGCCAAAAATCACTTAAGTAAGGCAATCATGGTGTGAAAGGGTGCTGAATCACAACAGAGGCCATAAAAGTAGTATTTGCCTATCTGACTATGTCTTCACAGGCCTCATGGGGAGCCTAAGGTACAACATGGCCAGCTAACATGGCTTCCAAAGTACGAGGATGCAACCTAACAGGGCTTTTCAAATGTGTTAACACGATTCTCTCTCCCCAACACACACACACACTTTTTGCCCATTTTGACATACCCGCTATGTCTAGCTAGTGGTTGGGCAGCGATGTAAGTCAGGGATAAACATGCCTTGCCTCTAAGAGAAAAATTTTAAATGTAATGCTGAGAGCATAATTAGTATTTTTATTTATGATTTCCAGAAGTGGTTTTTCAATTCATGGAGAATTCAGTTTTTCTTACCAAACAGCTCTCTCACTGTAATTGAGAGAGTTTTCTTGAGAGCCAAAAGGCGGCTAGCTAGTGCTGCCTTCTGGTCTGTGGTATCTCGTAAGTATTATAAAGAGAAGGAAACCCAATCAAGCCAGCTTTGATTTCTTCAGCAAGAGTTACTGTAAGTTAACTCACTTACACAGAAACTAATTCTAGAAGGGGTGGAGAATGAATTAATTGGAGGAACTAAGTTCAGCTAGGAAAGAATGATACATGGCAAGTTTGTCCTTTAGCAAGTTCTAGAAGTCTGACAGCTAATATAACATTTTAATAAAGATTTTATTTATTGCTAACATCATTTCCTTTAAGTCTCAGGTATGTATGTTATCTAGACATGACACTCTACCTTAAAAGTATCCAATTTTTCAAAACCATTTATATTATCTGGATAATATAGCTAACTCCTTCCCTACTACACCAGGATATATGATCCCTGTCCTAGGCAGCTCTCCATTATCTTCCTCTGTAAAGACAGAAGCAAAGTAACTTTAACAAATCTGCTACATTTTTATTCATTGTTTCTTACGCCTCATTTTTTTTAAAGCTTTCCCTCCCTCCATTTTTTACCTTGTGTGTACTAAGAATATATGAGTTCTCTCAACATGACCATGTCTAAAAAAGTCATATCACTGAGAAAATAAGCCCTGCTACTCAAAAGAAGAATTTGAAATAAACTGAATATGTTTTTGACAATATTTTAAAGCCCTTTAAAGGAGCAGTCACCTAGTGGCATCTCTGAGCAGGCAATAAACCTTTCTTCTTAGTCTAGATGTCCAGCCATCAAGAGAACACAGAGTAAATACCAATCAACTCATGTCACTTGTAATGCCACCTCCACTGAATTTAGAATGACAGTGGCATTGTGTAGTGCTGGTGTTTCAGTGTTCAGGGCACACACCTACCTGAGGTTTCATTGTTTCTGACAGGGTTTTCCTATGATAGACAGCATCTGTTTATTTTTCTGGGCATATGCACAGAATAAAACAAATTCCACTGCCAACAAGAAACTCCATGAACTTGGAATTGAAAAAAGTTTCCACAGCCATCTGTGATTTCTCCGTGAGTGTGGATATGCAGCAACGGTAAGATACTGTTTCATAGGGGGTTTAAAAGAAGATGTGCAAAACATTTTGAAACCCACCTATGAAAAGACAGTAAGATAGCTAACGCATATTTCATTCGAATTTGTCCCTCCTTTCCTGACTAAAAGTGAGGGCAACAAAACATCTGTTCTCAGTAATACCTGCAGTGAGTAAGCGGAGCCGTAAACCTGAGGGTCCAGTTCCATCTCTCAGAACATCAACGTTCTCTGCATACACGTTACCAAGGAAACAGCTGAGGGGCATGAGGGGAGCCCTGGAACAGTTAGATCAGATATAACAAAAACAAACACTGGAAATGCTTAAGATAAGAATTTTCTGCTAACTCTCCAATGACAGAAGCTAGTACAATACATTAAAGCAAAGCATATTAGTGTTGACATGGGAGAGCCTAACTCACCTAGAATGAAGGGGCTGAAGTAATTTTTGAGACGGTCAACTCAAAAAAAGCTCACACTGTCTACAGCCTTGTTAAGCAGCACAATAAATAAAAATGCAACATGAAAGATTGGGTCCTTTACTAACTAAAAACCAATTCAAAAAGATCTAGAAATTACAGCAGCTGCATCCAGCACTTGGGACTTTATAATTATATATCTCACATTATACCGGAACATATTGTTTCAGACAGTTTTTGGTTTCAGATGTACTTCTTGTGAAAATAAGGGCCATATTGTGCTTATACATGTTTAACTCACAGCTGCCGCTAGAACTAAACAACATGTGTGTGCAATGTGGAGGCTTCTACACATGACACTGCCAGCACTTCTCACTCTCCAGCTCAAGTATTCCTGCTAGTCCAGTCTTGGACCATTCCTGAATACAGATGGCTCAGTGTACTGATTTCTGCTGTGGTTTGTTGATGTGAGTTAGCATCTAAAGTCTATTTTAAGATCATAAAACACGTGCCTCCTAGTCCCTAGATTTTAATTGATTCACATTGTCATTTGTCACCATTTCTAAATGTCAAAGTATCTGAATTATTTTAAAGGGGCATCATCAACATGAACTCTAGACAATTAATATTTTTTGAAGAAGTTTAAGCTGCACCATCTGTTCCTCAGTTTACTTGCCAATTTTCCTTTTTAAAATCTCTTTCAGTTATAATCACCTAATTAATTGCAACAGTAGGAGGTAAGGAATTTACAGAAAGGTAATATACTTTTAAGACAATATGTGTACTTCCCTTAAAGTTATTTTTTCCCAATAATGTGCATTTTTCTGTGCCTGAGTGAATACATAACTTGCCTGTGAGCTGAGGCTTTTATGCATGCACACATATATTAAAACCCACCATGCCACCGATGGGTGGAGGAAAACTTTCCCAAAGCGCTTGATTCTAATTAGACTACAATGTCCACATAAACAAGGTCCATTATAATGTATCCCCTTCTCTTGCTCATTAATCCATCCGGGCATTAGTCTTCCCCAGGAAGAAAAATACTTTCAGAAATACTGAACCTTGAAGTAACGGTAACAGTACAGTATTGCTTAATATGGGACAATGAAATGCCATGTCAAATATGAATGTAACAGTTCATTCAGATGGGAAAAAAAGACATAAGGATTCATTCTCCTATTAATAAGGGATTTATACAAGTAATTCCCATTCATACTCACGGAAGTTAGACATACAAATCCCCTGAGCATCAATGGGATAGAAATAAGCTATATATGACATATTATTCATACGCTAAATAAGCACGGAGATTGCTATTTTATTATTTGCATTGCAGTAAAGCTTAAGGGCCCTAATCAGAAATTGGGGCCCCATTGTGATAGACACTGTACAAACAAATAGCAAAAATATTGTTCCTTGCTCTAGTCAGCTTCACTTAGCCAAATAAAGGGCATTAGTGTACATGCAAACTGTGTAAGTACAGTGCCTTTTCCAAATACAGCTCGTATCCTCACTCTTGGAGCATGTAACCTCACTTTTGGAGAAGAGTTTTCTCTTGAGTCTCACTTGCTTCTTCCATACTACCCCACCTATCCTCCGAGTTCAATTTTGATCTTCGTTGATTTAGGGAAAGGAGAAAAAATCATTTTAGATATTGGTTAACCACCCTTGACAAATCAGCTATACATACTTGGTATCCTGCAGGCTGTTTCCATTGTAGATGTACATTCGTTTCACAGTTGCACCATGGGGAATTTGCAGAGAAGCTAGGCCATGAGCAAAGTTAGGCTGTGGATATATAAAAACATTTGAACTATTATATACTGTATGACAAACATATACATTACTCTAAAAACACACATTTCCATTCAAAATATTGCACCAGACAACTGTATTTGTAAATACAGACCGTACATCTCTAGGTATAGTTAACCTGAATATCTGTACACTACAACTGCAGGAAAAAAAGCCACTGGAAAATATTAGCTTGCACTACACTGTTCATTGATGCTCATGGTGGGGTGGAAAAGCTCAATTCTTTAACCTACCCTCTGCCAGATGGCTATAGTTTTTCAGCTCCCTAACATAAGCCACACATATACCCAAAAAGAAAAGGAGTACTTGTGGCACTTTAGAGACTAACAAATTTATTTGAGCATAAGCTTTCGTGAGCTACAGCTCACTTCATCGGAGGCATTCAGTGGTTGAATGCATCCGATGAAGTGAGTTGTAGCTCATGAAAGCTTATGCTCAAATAAATTTGTTAGTCTCTAAGGTGCCACAAGAACTCCTTTTCTTTTTGCGAATACAGACTAACACGGCTGTTACTCTGAAACATATACCCAAGACACTCTAGTTCAGGACTAGTGTTTGAAAAAGTTTATAGGCTTTGAAAGCATTTGTTCTGGTATACTACAGTATTTATGGACCTGGAAAATTATAGAAAATGGGGCCTTTAACATGTGGGTGACATTTTTTTTTTTTTTAAATCTTATCAATCTTTTGTCGTATTATTCATGCTTGCTTTCTAAAACCCGTTAATAGCTCCCCAAAAGTTTAAGAATTAATGTTTGTACCTCTGCTGGTTTGGAGAATGTCTCTGTCAGAGAAAATACCTTGACTTATCTGTTTCCTTTCAGTATTCTTTCCTTCTCCAATCCCTCCAACAATATTCAATGTTATTTATGTATGGATAATTTTTACAATGATTTTAAAATCTGTTGTTAAAGAAGAGTGGTGCTGAAGAAGGAAATCTGACTGTCCTAGGTGAGTCTGTTTACAGGTATGCATATTGAACATAAACTTCACCTATAAAAGATTGTCTCCACAACATTATTCAAACACACACCACTAGCTTTGGAAAGGAAAATAATTTGTCGTGCTATGTTGTTCCCTGCCATAACACAAAGACACAGAAACAACACACAGAAAAAATAAATATGCAAAAGAGTCTCCTACTTTAACTGTTTTACTTCAATAGGACCTCACCTAAACTAAACGTGTCAACGTTTTTTACTATGAAAAAATATTTTGTAAGAAAGAACAGGAAGCGTAGCAGGAATAACTGACGTTTCACTATATCGCTATCATTTCACACACTGTCTCCTTTCTAACGTAATTAGTCCTAAATCCTAACAATCTGGAAGTCTAAGACAAGAGAAAACCAAATTAATAGTATTTAAGGAAAATGACTGTCAATGTCATTTTAATATGTTCAGTATTATTCTCTAGTCATTTCTAAATACAGATGAAATTCTTGTTTGCCTTTTGACTACACTGATCCGAAGTTTTCATTGCGTTTTCCCACAAGGAGGCTTACAGGCGTTCTTTGAACTTTTGATACGATGAAGTGAGCTGTAACTCACGAAAGCTTATGCTCAAATAAATTGGTTAGTCTCTAAGGTGCCACAAGTACTCCTTTTCTTTTTGCGAATACAGACTAACACAGCTGTTACTCTGAAACCTGAAATTGGGTAGTGTTCTTTACAATATGTAGTACTTTGCAACAGACATGACATTCATTGCTTTGTGAGGTCTTTCTGGATTTCCACACAATCCTTCCTAATCCTCAAACAAACAACTGTCATCTGCAGATTTCACTACTTCACTGTTCAACCACTTTTCCAGGATGTTTTGATGGGGGAACTCCATTGCTGATCTCCTTCTGATGCTGATCATTTATTCCTAAGTTTTGTTTTCTACCTCTCCAACAATTTATAATCGATGGAAGAACTTTACCTCTCATCATAAGAAAACGTAGTAACCTTAATAGCCTCTTGTGAGTAACTTTGTGAAAGGCTTAGAAAGTGAAAATCAATTCTAGCTTCTATTTGGAGACTCTTGTTAAAGAACTCTAATAGTGTTGAGAGGCACAATTTACCCTGTCAAGACATGCTCTTATTAGGTGTTTTGTAACTACCCATAATTATTTTTCCAGTTAGTCCGTCAAAGTTGGTACTGAAATAAGATGCATAGGTCTACAATGGTTAAGTTCTTTCCTAGCAGCTCTTTTTTTAAAAAAAAAAAATAGGCACAACATTGGCTATTCTCCAGTCTCCTAGTAGAATACCTGATAAAAATAAAATCTTTCATTAAGCAGTTCAGATAGCTCATTCTTACATGCCTTCAGAACTCTTGCGTGAATACCATCTGATCCTGGTGGTGTATTGCTATTTAGTTTATCAATTTGTTCCAATGCTTTTTTTGACACCTCATTTGCGGACACTATCAATTATCTGCAAAGGATACCTTTTGGGTAGGTATCTCCCTAGTCTCTTACTTGTTGAAGACGCATACAAAAGTCATTAAGCTTCTTTGCAATGCCCTTAACCTCTAAATGCTCTCTCTACACATAGCTAGCCTACTGATCTGGGAATTAGCTCATATAATGAGAACATATGCCACTATATTGGCTAACCTATTCCCCCCCTCCCCCCTTCCAGTTTTGGTCATGGAATCCAACACTGTACAATATGCATTGCCTTTAGGTGATGAGAATGGATCACACAATAGAGGGTATTTTCATTAACACAGAAGTGAGTTATACAGCATTACCATAGTAGGTCTGATCTTGCTTCCAGTGAAGTCAGTGTGATATATGTCACCAGCTTCAATGGATATAGTATTAGGCCCACTTACGCATTTAGTAACCTATCAAAACATTTAGTGAATAAGGAAACCTATATAGCATAACACACGTAATTCTGATTTCCAGACTCTCCTATCTAGCAAGCGTATTTTACGCCCTCTATTCTAGTTAGCTGCACAATCACTTTGGAGGAATTCAAACAGAATTTATAGATAATTTGAGATTAACTAAAGCAAAAGCAAGGCTTACTTTAACTGAAATATTTTAGATATTAGTTGGGTGTTCACATTTGAGAAGCAAATTTTAGAGATTCTGCTCAATAATGAAAATGCTACTCCCTATTAGTTTTGGAAGCAAACCCTCCATCCACACCCTTCTGCTAAAAGCCAGGCATGATCTTTGGCTTTGAAATGATTATGCTTAAGGTAAGAAAATGCGTCAGAGCACAATTTAAGACTTAAATTTCACCCAGATGAAGGGCTTGTTTTGCTTGCAGGCAAATATAGGTGATATTTTGCAACGGTTACCAAGACAAAAAACAAACAAGCAGAGTATCTATTAACTAAGAATGATTCCTGACCTCGTACTTTGGAGTTTCAGCCCATGAGTCCAATTGAAAAGAAAAAGACAGCCCTCTGAAATTGAGGTGAAAGAGTTGTTCAGCTGAGTTGTACACTGGAAAAAGAAAGAAAATGGAATTACAGAAAGAGACAGTAATTTCTCTAGTTCAGATCTAGCAGCTCTTTGTATCACTTCAGTCTGCTGTTTCTGCATGCTCCTGACTCAGCAAAATATCCGAGAAGAATAAAATACCATGACATAAAATGGAATTTTAAGATCTCACATCACAGCAACGTTCCCCATAAGCCGCGTGCACACGGAACAACCTGGAATATGCCGTATATCACAAATATTGCTGCTCAGCCCCAAGTCAGGTGACAGGCACCCAGCCACACTGCCTACAACAAACATGATGGCAGTAGAGTTGACTCCGGACCATGTGAATGCCAAGGCCACAGCAAGAAGAGGCTCCATGTGAGATTTTGCTCCCCGTCACGAGAGGAGGAAGGTTTCTGTGGTTACAGGGAATGTGCCAGTGAAAGGCAGCATGTCACTTGCTTCTTCCCCTACCTTGCATGAAGGCAATTTCCCTCCATCCTCAGCACAGAACAACTTCATGTCCATCTGGGCCTGCTGCCCTCAGGAGCTCCACAGATCCCAGGAGCAGGAGTTGTAACCCTTCTGATCTTTCCCAGGGACCCTGCCCACCATCATATACATTCCAGGGAAGACAACACCCCAGGAATTGTCCTGATGGCTCCTCCTGCCACATTCCCCCTTGGTTGCCCCTCACACACACACCCAGCTCCCTGAGAATCCTCCCCAAACTACCCAAAGTGACTCTCCTTGAGTACCCCCAAAATCCTCCCTCCTCTCTCTCAAATGTTCCAAATATCGCCCGCTCCCAATCATATACACTGCCAGTCCTGGAGGTGGGGCTGATTCTGCCTCCAGGATCCCTCTCATTCCATGGGGCTGAGCAGAGAGAATGCGCCCTTCCTACTCTTGGCCCCGCAGGCTCTGCCCCTCCCTGTGCCCCCCCGCCACCCCAACTGGTACACAGGCTCATGTGCTCTCCTGATAGTCTGCACCATGCAAAGCCAGAAGGTCCTGATTTCTGAGGTGGGTGGGGACTGGATCCTCCTCATTTTTCTGGGGCTGCTCATGGCACTGGTGAACGGGGCCACTGTCAGCCGGGGGAACTGGCCCTGGGGTGTGCATGGTCAGGTATGGTTTCAGCTGGGGTGGGGGGGAAGAGGAGGGGCATGGACCTAGGTGCCAGCCAGGGGAGCAGGGCTTGAGGGAGGAGGTGGCGGCTGGCTATGGTGTCCCCCACTGTTTTTTTTTTTTTTTTTTTAAGTCTTCTTACACTGAACTAACTTACTGCTGTGTTGCTACCACTGTGTACAGTACCTCCCTTGTTTCCAGTTGCCTATTCCTCTGGCTAACACCGTACCAGCCACCTCACCCAGCCTCAAGACCTGTTCCCTGAGAAGCGTGCATTTGCCCAAAGACAAAACCGTTGTGTAGTGGCATTTGCAGCCTGCTCAGGTCAAAGACAGTTTAGCGGGAACTCTGCTGCATCACAGGAAACAAATAGGTGAAGTGTCTCGAAACAGGGAGTGGAGAAGAAGGTAATACTTTCACAGGGAAGTCAAGCTATCTTAAGAAGTAATATATAAAGAGAAATAACTAAAGAAATGGCTATCGAAGACTCTAAGCACCCTAACACAGTGTTAACAATATAATTAAATCTCAATAGCATTAAAATAGTTCATTCAACAGGAACTCAGCCAGTCAGTCACCAACCCCATTCCCCCCAAACCCTCCTTCCCACCCCTTCTTCATTACAGGAAGCATGACCGTAGCCAACTACAAAAACCCTATCAAACAGACATTTTGCACTGTGCCCAGATGGTCATTAAATTCATGACTTTGAACCAGGGGTGTGTGTCTGTTTGTGTACACAAATTCTAGAGTCTCAGGGTCATCACAATGAAGGCTCTGCCAGTGCTTCCTTTCAAAGTGGTTCCAGCTCAAGCACCCCTTCCTTATCTGTAAAATGGGGATAATGAGCACTTTGTGAAGTGCTTTGAGATCTACTAATAAAAAGCACTATTGAAGAGCTAGCTATTATTACAGACCACAGCTGTGGTGGTCTGGCACATGGAAAGAGGTAATCCATCAACTATGATTGTCCCAGGCCATTTAGGACTTTATAGGGCATAACCATGGTCATTAAAAGCAGCATCAGCCAGAAACAGTTTACCAGTCAGTTTGCATAGGATGTTCCGAAATATGGAACACAGAAGAGTTCTGGCAGTCATGGGCCCTAATTTACTGCAAAGAATTACTTAATATTTGCTGTAAATGGTGAAGACAACAACAGTGGCAAAAGCAAAGAGGGAAACCTCAAACAAAAGAGAAGTTGTCGTCTTTCATCACCTTCCCGTTTACTGTCACTGGATGATGATCTTATGAAAATTAGCATCGAACAAAGCTGGTGCACAATTTTTCTTAAGCATATGACATGCATACAAATATGTCAGAAAGGTCAAGATGTGTTGTTACGCTGCAATTTTAAAGTCCTGAATGCAGATTTACATGGCCATACAGCAAGTTAGATAAACAAGTCTTACAGCTGTATAAATATTGTTATGGTCCATGGTATCACTTCATAGGTTTGCGAGATCTCTTTTTCTCCTTTAAACATTTCCCAGTAACTGCATTCATATAGTGTTACAGCTTGATTTATATATGGAAAATCAAGGACATTCACAGTGTAAAGGCTACAACTCTCCCAGCCTTCACTTACTCGTTTGGTATCCAATTACTGCAGGGTCTCTATCCAATTATATCCCTGGCACCATTACCGAGTTAAAGGAATATAATTCAATACAGACCCTGCAGAGCCTTCCGCACCGCTCAATCCCTGCAATATGTTGTCCAAGAAGCTGCCTGCAGAGCGGTAAGACTGCAAGAGATGGAGATGTACATCCCTACACACCATAGAGTGTCTTGATACTAGCCAATGGAGGACCAGCCTGGAGCACAGCAACTGGATTGAACACAAGGCCAAAAGAGAGACATGAGAAAGGATGCCATAAATGGTATTTTGCCTATTCTGACACAAGCCCCAGTCCCCAGTTATGGGAGGAATTATTTCACTTTTATGGCTGCACTCAACTTTGGTTGTCCAAGGCTTCTCCCCAACAGGTAATTCAACTCTAGTTACCTTTTGCCCTAGGAGTTGCAGTAATCATTGTTTCTTTTCATCACCTATCAAAAACACTGAGTAATGTACTTCTGTTGGATTTCCCTTTTCTTCAGTGATTCTATATAATAGAAGGCTGAGTAAATGATCAAAGAAAGGAGCAAGTGCCTATATAGAACAAACTATCAAGAATACAAAGGGGCAACCTGATGAGATAGAACTCAGTTGAGCAGAAGTTTGAAGGGGGTATTGGGCCCATTTGGAGAATTTATCTGTTTATAGTCTGTACTTTATTTGTCTCATTTCTTCTGTACACTGATTGTACTTGTGTTAATAAATTAGAAGGCCACACCTTGAAGCCAGTGTGATTCATGCTGGGAGTGCTGCGGATCCTGCTGACCATATCACATGACAATGTGGTCTGTTTACATGGATCCAGTGACACCTGTGCAGGTGCTGAGAAGGTCTGCCAGCTGTTCCAATCTCCAGACTGAAGAGTGGCCATGAGGAGCTACTGAAGCAGTCTGGTGTTCTTACCTTGGGTCTGGGGGGCATCTCACTCCCCACCCACTTTTCTGCATTTAGCCAAACATAGTCCAGTTAACCAGACACTGTGACTTAGGACGTCTCTACGTAAACACTTACTGAGTGGCAAGCTGAGGTGTATATATCTACAGCACTCCAGCACACAGCCTGCATGGATTTGCTGATGCATGATAAAAGTTCCCCAGGGCACACGGACATACTTTTGCTTGAAGCTTGTAGCACGTATCAGCAGGGTCCACACGGACAGTTAGTGCACGGCATGCTAGAGATTTATACCCCAACTTGCTGCACAGTAAGCGTTTGTGTAGACATGGCCTGAGAAAATTCTCTCTCCATCTAAACTAGACAAGAATAAAGGAAAGACCTCAGAAGTTCCTTGTTATTGTGGGTTCGAGTGAGCACACTAATGCTACCTGAACATACTATTATTGGGCCACATATATTTCACATTATTTTAGTTAACTAAGTAGGCCACCATTCAAATTTAAATATAATGGGAATATCTTGTAAAGTATAAGAATGTGATAAAACTCTGAAAAACAATATAACTCATGTCAATTAGGATCAGAAGGCTTTATCGGCTTCTCATATGAAAATACGGCATATTCTTTAGAACAGTTTGTCATTCTTAATGTTAACTAAGAGATGAATTCATTTGGATGAAGCTAGTAAGTGATGATCTCAGAAATACCGTAGCCTACCTCCTGGATGTGTTGCTCCAAATGACTGATCAATCTGTTCTATGGTTGGAGCAATTGCCTGAGAGTTAAAATGGACACCACTGAAAAAGAAAATGAAAGCCACTGAATCATCACTAAGGAGCAGGCTATTAGTTGGGGTTCATTAGTTAAAATCATTTAGATACAAAAATAAGAATGCTCAGAAAACTCATTTTTCAAGGGAAAATTATTACATTTATCTCACATAGCAATCCAGTACCAGAGAAAACACCTCATGTTTTAATAAGGTATGGAGAATCAAATATACTTTGGGGTCACTCGCTTTGTTGCTTCTGTCAGCCAAGCTCATTGCACACACAAGGGGCTCCTTACATTGATCCTCGAGCCAGCCTCCCATTTCCTTCTATTTTAGGAGGCTCCTTGCAACCCCCTACCCTCTCCCTCATGCCAGGGGCTCTGTGTGTCCCCATTCTCCCCCAGCCAGTGTCTGCCACTCATATTCTCCTTTTCTCTCTTTTTCAGGGTGTCAGCATTTGCAAACCACATGGGAGGATGGGCAAATCTAAGATGAGGGGTTCTATTAAAGATTCGCTGTAATTTTGGAATTGATTGGATGCTATGTTCAAAAGTTAGTGTGACATCTAAACAGAAAAATGCCATCAAGTTGAGTTTTTGGCCTCACAAGCTCAGCCAAAAAACTGTATGACTTTTTTGTAACAGAAGGGAAATAATTCTTAAAGCCAAATTCTATTCTTTGTTACTCCTTCATAACTCTACTGATGTCAGTGGAGTTACTCTGAATGAATATCAGGAGTAAGAAAGCAGGGTTTGGCCCTTAGGCGTCTATAAAAAGATAATAAGGGATTTATAAAATCAGACTCTACCTTCATACACATAATATGAAAACTTCCCAAATCCACGAGTTGCAGCTTTTTTGAGTTTTGCTTTGATGAGAAGAATTTGACCCCTTGATTTCATCATTTGATACCACTGCTTGGGGGGTTAAACTAAAGGACCCCTGCGGTCCCTTCTAACCCTATAATTCTATGATTGCTACAAGAAATTTGGAAAGAAGGGCATTACAGCCATTTTATATAACAAAGAAGTTTGAAGGGACAGCCATGTGGGAAAGTGAGCACTGATCTCTTTTCCAAAACAAAAAACAACAAAAAAAGATCTTTTGGTTAAATTGAACTATTGCAAACATCTGTGGGTATTTCTACAATAATTCTATGTATGTGGCTTTCCAACCTTCAACTCCCATTACAAAAAAGTCTTGATACGTTCTGTTTCAGGGTCAGCTCTGGAGCTCAAGAAACTACTCAGAGGAAAAATATAGACAATGACATTTCCATACTCATAAGGTGGGCTTTTGAGAATAAGAAAATGATGTACCTTTGATTTTATCAAAGAAATCCTGCCTTTCGTTTGCATAAACCATTACAATAGTATGTCAATTAAATATTTCACAAGGATCATTTATTATAACTAACCTTTGATAATTATGGGATACAGGCTTTCTATAAAAAAAATAAATAAATCTAGATATAATACCACATACTGTACGTGGCAGTGGGATGCTGTTCAGTTTATTTTACCTAATTAACATTCCCTATCAACACATTTACACTTGCAAAACAATCAGTGAATGGAACACACAAGATGAAAAATTGATGGCAACCAGAAAAAAGCCAGATTCCCAGTAAAATGGGAGTCTCTGCCAGTCACTAACACAAGCACTATATACCACCCAGGCTTCTACATCGACCTAGTAATCTCCAAATAACTCACATAATGCGTGTCTGTGTGAAACATGAAACCTCAATTGTATTGTGCAAGCCTTCTTCTCTCTCCCCTGCCCTGATGTAATATCTGCCCCTAGATTTTAAGGGTCCTTACAGGTGAGACTGAACCTTTATTCTATTTGTAAAAGTCCATGCCCCCCTTTCGTGCTACATATAAATATTTAATACCATAAGTTTAGAGCAGAAAGTCTACAAATTTTAGAAGGGACAGGGGATTGGTAATCTACACAGGGAATATGCTTAGGAAGGTGATCTGAATTTTGTTCTCACTGTTAGAGTAGCATATAAAGAATTGAAAGCTCTTCCCCAGCTAAACAGAATAATTATAATAAGCATAATCAACAAAATACAGTATAATTGACCCAAACAAATCCTACTGGCACCACAAAAATACTGATCCAACATGCATCATGCCTACCACCTTAAACACTTAAGACTCCTATTCAAAATGTACCCAGAACTCATTTCTGTTGAGAACATGTTCTTTAATTTGATATATTATGAGAACACCACCTATAACTTTTACTTCTGAATAATTAAATTAACTTCTGATGAAAAAATACACAACTGTTTTTCCGAAGAGAAATTAATGAGACAAAAATTCAGCGCAGTCCAGTAATTATGACTGGAGTGAAAAAGAGAAGGTAACTAATAAATCATGTGTGACCCAATGACACAAGGTAATCTTAAATCACTTACCAATATTTTAACTTCACCTTAGTCAAGTCATAAACTTCAATCACCTGAAAGACAGAAAATAGAAAAAATTATTGCAGTTTCACACAAGTTTGAAATAGGATGTTTAGGGCAGATTACTGACCCAAGTTAAAAGTTATTACTGCAAGTTCACCTTCTCAAGTGGAAATCTGTTTGGTTTTATATGAATCAAGACAGATTAGACCAGTGGTGGGCAACCGGCGGCCCATCAGCATAATCCGCTGGCGGGCCACCAGTCAGTTTGTTTACACTGACTGTCCACAGGCATGGCCGCCTGCAGCTCCCAGTGGCTGCAGTTCACCGTTCCCGGCCAATGGGAGCTGCAGGAAGCGGCGCGGGCAGCAGGGACGTGCTGGCTGACGCTTCCCACAGCTCTCATTGGCCAGGAACAGCAAACTGCAGCCACTGGAAGCTGCGCGCGGCCATGCCTGCAGATGCCCGCCGGTGGATTACTCTGACGGGCCGTGTGCAACCTGTGAACAGCAGGTTGCCCACCACTGGATTAGACACACAAGATAGGTGAGGTAATAGTTTTTTTTTGGACCAGCTTCTGTTGGTGAAAGAGGCAAGATTTTGAGCTACACAGAGCTCTCCTTCAGGTCCTGAAGTTGGTCCACAAAAAGATATTACCTCGCCCACCTCGTCTCTCTAATATTCTGGGACCAAGACAGATATAGCAACACTGCAAACAAATCAAGATAAATTAGTGAAGAGTTTATCACAGTTCTAAAACAAGCACCAAAAAACCTGTAACTGATTGTGCAAGGGTGGATCCTTGCGTCTGCATGAAACCTGCTGACTTCAATGGGGGTCTGTATGAATGGATCATTTTGGCAGATTGGGGGCTAAAGTAGTATCTACGGAGCAATTTCTTTTAAGCAATCTCTGAAGGGAGTGACAGTAAATGGTTACCAAAGAGAGGTGGTCTCCTAATGGAAGTGCTACAGATGTGCCTTCAATACATTTGAAGATTCTTTGGGTTGGACTCTTCAGAATGCCTAAAAATGGTGGTTCCTTGTACAGCTTTCACTATATTCAAACTTCTCTCTCATTTTTTCACTGAGCAAGGTGATTTGTGGCAGATATAAACACACAAGACGCCTATCCAAAGGCTTTCGGTGCTGTAACAGACTCTTACAATAGCAATCCATAAAAAAGGGTAACAGCAGACCAGAGGCATAATAACTCTTAATATTTTTGTTTTATGTATATATCGTTTTTGTTTAAATTTAGAGATCTCTTCAGAACCTCCACTATGAGGACCTGATCCTGCATACATTAGTGCAGATTCTTGCACCTAGATGGATTCCTGTTGATCTCAATGAGTCTCCTTGGGGAATAGGAATCTGCACTAATGGGTCCTGATGCTAGATTGGGCCTAAAGCAGATTTTCAGTGAATAAAAAGGGATTAATCTTGGCCCTCTCCATCCCCACAGGCTTTCTCCCAAATCTGGATACCTTTCTTCCTGTGCCAGCTGCTGCAGAAAGAAAGAGAGAGAATGGTATCTAACTGCTGTGGGGAAAACAGGGAGCCTTGTGCTGCTCTGGATAATCCTTAATGAAGCTTTAACAGAAGCACTCCCTCTGTGGCTGGAGGAAATGCTGCATATTAACTGAACATACATGGTTTTAAATTCATACGAATGCCACCAACCAAGAAGGAAGTCTTGTTTTAGTAATTTGTTTGGCGAATATCCCCATATAAAATACTATAATGTACATTTAAAACTACACACAACAGCCTGTATAATAAGTACTTCATGTTTAAGGGTATACCATTGATTCTAAAGAAAATGAAACTTTCCTCAAGCAAAATGGCAAGTATGTAGGGAAAAGCCCACGCACTTTAGACAACTAAGAAACTGAGCACGAAACACATTTTTATTTGGCAAACTCACCTTCAAAAAAACCAACCAACCCACCCCCAATGAACAAATGTTTCTCTCCTGTCCATTAAAGCAAGTTTATATATTAATATAGTTGTCCTAGTTCTGATTCTTAAAATCCTGGCTACTTTGTATTATGAGAATTTGGTTCAACTCTTCTAGACTTCCTGCTATGATCTAATAGATGCCTCACTAAGAATGAAGATCATTTAAATGGGGTTATTTGTGAGTCAGTACTGGTCCTATTTTTTTTTTTTCCAAATTCCATTTTCTCAAATCCCCCACACACTCTTATTTTGCACATGGACATCTCTGGAAGTGAGGGAAAAAATATCTAGCCTAACCCCAAGAATGGAGAAAACTCAGAAGCTTCTTATGAGTGCTGGAATCAATAAAGGATGGAATCCAGGAATACAATAAAGGATGAATCAAAGAACATAGAAAGAGAACAGTCAGCTAAGGGAACAGTGTGTTCAATAAATGAGCTCCAGTCATTGACAGCAGTCAAAAAAGTGCCAATTCATCATAAGTAGGCTTGACAGAATTCAATTTTTTTTTTAATTATTTCAGTGGATGACTGATGTTTATTTTAATCACTTTTGACTTTTATAAACTTAAATTTTCAAAGTTGGGCAAAATTATGGGTTTTAAGCTGTTTTTCTTTTTTATTGATTTAAGTTTTCACATTATGGGAGGAGTTAAACAATTACTGAATGACAGACACTGAGAATCAACAAGTTAAAGTTTTATAACCATTAAAACACAAGTTGTCAACATCACATGTCAAAATATACTAAGTAAATATTCTTAAATATCAAATTCCAATAAGTTCTCAAGCAATATTTCTCTTACTATGCCTATCCATAAATTTCAATTATCATTGATAGAAATATGTTTTAATTGGTTTGTGTGTGTATTGTGAAATTCATATTGAAAGATAAAAATCCTATTCTTCCAAGCCTAACCAAATCATCATCTCATTATTCAAACTCAAAATCTATTCATGTCCAGCACACACTTATTAACTGCAGGAACAAGAAGGAAACAGGCTCTATTCTGGAACATTTACAGATAATTATGCAGTCCAGCAATACCTAGTGAATTTACAAAAGCTCCTAGTCACTGCAGACACACCCACTGAAGAAACACTGCAATAAGCCATAAGGCTAAAGTAGGACTTTTTAAAAACTAGCTTAGCTACTATTGACAAATCATGGCATTTATTCCACTGCCCACAGAAGCAAATGTGTAATCAGCAGCATTCAAACCCAATTATTGATCAATTTCTGCATAATCAAGAAGCTTTTGGCTTACATTTGAGAAAGATCAGTAGTTTACACAATTTACTCTAATCTAATATTAAAAGAATTTTAGAGCATTTACAGGTCAAATATTTAATACTTTACAGGGCTTGTAGAATTTACAAGGCAACAGGAAACGACAGCATAGTGGAAGTCTAGCTCCTTCCCTAGATGAATGGGAGCCGGGGGAGAGGGGAAAGGTACTTGGACTCATACTAGAGCGCGATCCCTAAAACTTGGTCCAGAGCACCATGCTTCATTTCAGCCTCTGGCTAAACATGCAATAGACTTAAAGACCTCAGCATGCCTCTGGCTGCTGGAAGGTACAGAGGGGTCTCTTCTCACCCACACAGGCACAAAAAGCATTTCATGGGTATTGTCACTATTCCCTTAGCCTCCTAACTCTGCCATTCTACCTTCTAGAAGCCTTTATTTATGGTCATCTTCCTCATGACCAGCTCTAATAGCTGCATACTATTCAAGTAACAGCAGAGTGAAGTGACATGATTTTTGTTAGTTTCACAGCTGAACTTTGGGTTCTGAACCATAGAGAAACTAAAATGAATCATGCCATCTTTACAGCAGGCTTTAATAACCCCCACCTAAACCAAATTCTTCTTCAAACAAGTCTGATTACTCCACTAAGAAGTGATCTGCAATAAATGTGTGCGCACACAGACTATGTTTCAAAGCAGCTTTATAAATATCAGTTAAATTTCACAAAATACTTACTATATCCATTTACAACTGTACAGTTTGCACAATTTACAACAGAATTGTTGACCATCTAAGATTAGAGACCAAAATGCATTTTTGCTGCACCAGTAAACCAGATCAGTTTGTTTAACCCTTCTATTTTTAAACAAATGGGCTGTAGGAGGATAATTTAAACACATAAGAGTGAGGAAGAATAGAAGGGAAACTCCTGAATATGTGCAATTGGTATCCAAATGACATTGATCCCACCCTCTCAAAAACTGAAGTGAGAGATTTGGGGGGGGGGCGCGGGGGGGAACTGTTTTATTCATTAAGAAATGAGATTCAGAGGCTCATATAAATGGCAGGAAATGAGATGTATACTTGAAGTGATTATTCCAATCTTATCAAGCTCAGTTTCTTTAAAAAAATTATGCTACTGAAGAGAGTTTCTACAGTCAAGCAACTGCCCACTGTGGGAAAATGCAGCTCCTTCTGACAGAAAAACAGCTTTAAAAAATCCTGTTAAAAACCCTAACTTCACTTCCGCTGTTTGAATATCAATGAGACTTCTGTTTTAAAGACAGCAAGATCCCATTAGTACAGGAAGGATTTCATAAACAGAAATCTCCACAATTCAATTATAAACTATAGTCCGGCCCATTCTGAAGAAGGAAAAATATCTGACCACATCTCATTTCATTTCCATTGACTCTTAATGGAAAATTAGTCTGCAAAATGCCCATATTAACTTATTTGTAACATTTAAGGTATATATCTAACAATTATATAATATATGAATGAATACTGGTACTGAACTACAAAGAAATCTTAAATTTAGTTAAAATTTACAATCCAAATTAACTGCAATTCACAAATATTTAGTCTATTAGAATATCTTACATTTCAGTTGATTAACTTCCTCCCCTCAGCCCTGTAGTGGCTTTAAAGTGATTTTTGTGCTCCTGAGAAACCTAAATTGAAAGCTTGGAGAGTGCAGTTCTCTATAGACAGAACAGGTACAGCCAAGGGTAGAAAAAACAAGGTTCCATATATCAGTAGTTCTCAACCAGGGTCTGGGGCCCCCTAGGGGGCCTCAAGCAGGTTTCAGGGAGGCCTCCAAGCAGGGCCAACATTAGACTTGCTGGGGCCCAGGGCAGAAAGTCAAAGTCCCACTGCTTGGGGCTGAAGCCCAGGTCCCTGAGCCCCGCCACCTGGGGTTGAAGCTGAAGCCTGAGCAATGTAGCTTCCTGGGGGCCCCTGTGGCATGGGGCCCCAGGCTTGCTACCCCCTAACACCACCCTGGCTTTTATATGCAGAAAACCAGTTACTGCAGCACAGGTGGGCCATGGAGTTTTTACAGCATGTTGGGGTGGCCGGGGGGGCGGCTCAAAAAGAAAAAGGTTGAGAACCCGTGCCATATATCTCCCTTAATCGTGGTTTGGAAGGGTGATGTAAGGCACCCTCTCCTGGAGAAACCACTGTCAGGGTTGACAGTGTAGATTAACTAATCATGTTCACACAGTACTTCTCTTTTGTACAGGTGATGCCAAGTAGCATGTCAATTTGTGCCAGATGGGTAGGGGTTTTCTGTCACATCACACCTTGTCCACTAGAAACAGGATGTGGTAGGGTGTCACAAAGTTGTTTCAGAAAGACTACTGAATGGCCAACACTGACTGCTGGTCAAAATTTGGGCCAGAACTTGAACTGGTGACTCAGTGAAAGGCTCCGTATCCTACAACCAATACACAGCTAAGGTGTTTTAATTTTGTAATAACCTAATCAAATCTCTACAGAGTCGCACACCTGTACTTGTCTATTTGCTTGGCTGAACCATGTCACCTCAAGAGAAGCATTTTCTTTGTTTCTCCTAAATTCTATGAGTAGGCTAGTTGTAACCAGCCTATCTTCTTGTAAATGTGATGAAACTGCAAAGCATTCGTGGGAGATGCACCGCACTGAGACCAGCACCCCTTAATGGATACTGCTGGGAGCATTGTTGGGCTGATGATCTCAGTCTTTGGTACAAATGCCAATTCAGTGTAAGCTGAACTCCATGGAGGAGTACCTGTTTATTTGAATTTGGTCTTCTGAGATGCCACACGACTACAGGTGTACTAGTGGCTACATGAGTATACCGTGAACTTAGTTCAGCTGAAAGCAATAATTAGGCGATAAATAAATGTTTATATGGATAAAATGGAAGCAAAAAATAAAAGGGTAAATGGAAAAACCCCAACACCACCATACATCCACACAGATTGCAATAATGCAGGATCTGATCTCAGCCATTTTTAGCATATGACCCAATTTGGAACAGAGTAGGGAAGAGAGGTCACATTTGGATCACTGGATCACTCTTGAAAATGCCCAATATATTTCAAAATATTAAAATATTCTCTATTTACAAACAGTTTGACCATTGAAACACAGCAATAGTCTTGTACTGCAAAAGTGTGTTAAAGTAGGCATATAAACACGATGTAAAAATAAAAGGATTTGTTAACTTAACTAATTGTAAGAATAGGTTTGAATCTATCCTAATGACTTTTTTTTTTACCTTAAGTCTCTGATTGAAAGCATCAAACAGCAGTTTGATTCCGTCCTGAGTCAGGTTAAGGATGAGGTCATGGCTAAGAGGAGACTGTAAAAACAAAAACAGTAGAATCATTTAGATAAAAAGCTGATTATTGCCACATATATAAAAACCAAAGAAAAATATTTTTCCCAAATGGTCAATTAAATTGGCATGGCAACCAATTGTTTTGTTCTATGTATACGCCTAAACCAAAGTACATGTGGCAAATCCCCTTCAGTTTTCCTATTGAATGAAACAGAAGTGTTGTTGATAAGTTCACACCTTGCATGAACTCACAACCAAGTAGGAATATAGCTTTCTTGCTGCTTTTACAGATGGAAAAAGGGCAACTGAAACTGACATTTCAGGCTTAGAGTGAAAAATTGGAACACATCATGTAGGAGAGTTTGTTGCACTCAGCACTGGTGGGCCCATCTTATGAAGAGAAAACTGAAGAGCCTCTCCTCAGCAACGATTACATATTGTACTTAAGAAAGTGGTATGCACTTCAAATATCAAAGAATATCATAACCAGTCTGGGTAAGGTTCTAAATGGAATATTTCAGACCCTTATGCTGCAAATTTAGGTTTCCCTAGTTATTGTGAGTCATAATAACTAGGGGCCTAAACAAAAGCCCACTGAAGTGAACAGATATTTGACTGGGTTCAACGAGTTTTGGATCAGACTCTAAGGCTGTCTCTATTTTCAGTGGCATACCTTGGTAGCAGTTCTCTATTCCCAACAGAGTCCAGGCATACTCAGTAATTTGCCTCTAGCACTGCCAGTCTGACCACATACCCCCCATTCCCACACACACACAATGAAACCCACCTTTCCAACTTTTCCCTGCAGGGGAGAAGGTTGGTAGATAGGCAAAGGCAGCCAACAACACTAGAATTCACAACCTAAGATAATGCACAGCACCATAAGTCTTGCTGTGAATCCTGCCCCTCTGGAGGAACTCAAATGTGGGGACAGTACTATGAGAAGTTGACCTAACATGAACAGATTGTAATGGCAGCAGAAGGGAGAGCTATATCCACAGTATATCTATGATTTTTAGTCAGATTCAATAATTAAAGTAAGCCAACTGTACAGGCCTCCAGATGAGAGAAATCAATACTATTTTTGTAAAATATAAGTAATGTTTTCTATACATCAGAATTGCATAGTTTTAAAGACAGATTTCTCATAAACAACTGAGAATAGATGCTTTATGCCACTGAAAAACTTCAGGAAAGCACTTTCATTGCTATCCCTGATTGATATCTTGTAACCTAACCTGAAAACTGCCATAGGTCCACAACTGAATAGAGCGAATCCTGGACCTCAGAACAAGATGATTTTAAATCCCTTTGACTATTTAAACCAGGCTCCTATCTAATCCACTTTTTAAATAAAAGAAAGTCGAAGGTGCAAAATAAAAGCGGTTTATTCCATGATTGTTTTGTAGTTAGACCAAAGGTGGTTTGAAATATTGTATGTACTGTACATTTTCCCTGTGATTTGTTTTAACTGCTACTATAACAATACACAAAAGTACTCTCTCCAGAAATGCCACAGAGGATTTGTTTTCCTTTATGGAAAGAACATTTGGGGGCCTTTAATCAACTGACAATGCCCCTTTAACTATGAGAAGGGGAAATGGTAAATACTTTAGCATGAGAGGGGGAGAGACAGACTCAGGAATGCCATCAGAAACTCCAACAGCAAGCATTCTTGCTCTTCAGTCCTCAAATGATAATAAACATAGAAATGTCTTTATAGTATCATGTTTCCTGAGGGAAAATTTTTAACAGGTACAGTACCAAAGATAAAGATATTTTGAGCACTGGGAATGGTGCTAAACACATTTGTGTTTAGATTATAACCACTCCATACAAAGCATCTCATCCACCCTTAAAGAAAACCAGTTCAGTTCTACCCAAGCAATAAGGTAGCTAGCAGACAGTAAACATGCAAATGTGCAATGTTGTCTAGAATTAGGAGGTACTTAAGCATGTCATACATCAAGAGAATGACTCTAATGCTGGCACCGATAGTCCTTTCTGATGCCTTAGAAAATTAATTCAGAGAGCTTACGCATAGAGTTAAGAACATCCACTGTGTAATGATGAAGACATACTAAATAACTTTCCTGAATATATGTGATGGGCTCTGCATTATACTGATTTTAGTAGCTCATATCCAGGAGATTAAGCAAATTGAGTTCTAAGGTTCTAGGCAGGATGTTTAAAAATTTAATTCAGGATTAGTGTGAAAGTTGAAAACATCATTAATGAAGGAAAACAAAGAGCTGAGAGAAGGCTTGGTAATTACCACAGCCTGCAGCTCATCTTCCCTTCTGGCAGATTTTATGGCCAGGAGAAAGAAACTTGGGAGACACAAGTTAAATTAATGTGACTTTCAGTACTCTAAGTTTCATTTTGAGTACTAAAAATCACACTAAGTATGACAGAAAATCCCAGAATTAAACTTTGTCCTCAATTTACAGTTTCAGAGACAGGTTCATAAAGCTTTCCTGTTGCATTTCAGGCTTTCCACGTATGTTAAGATCAGACCCTTAATATGAACAGAGCTGGCTGAATTTGAGAAGTCTTTTTAGGTAAGTTTTTAAAGAATTAACACATGCTCTTGGGAGTTTCAGGATAGTAGTCCAGATCAGGGGTGGCCAACCTGGGGCTCTTCAGAAGTTTATATGCGGCTCCTTGTATAGGCCCCAACTCTGGGGCTGGAGCTACAGACGCTAACTTTCCAATGTGCTGGAGGGTGCTCACTGCTCAACCCCTGGCTCTGCCACAGGCCCTACCCCCACTCCACCCCTTCGCACCCCCTCCACTGAGCCTGTCATGCCCTCACTCCTCCCCCCCGCAGCCTCCTGCATGCCACGAAACAGCTGGAGGAGGGTGATCCGTGGGGCTGCCAGTGAGTGGGAGGTGCTGGGAGCTGGGGGGGGGAAGAGATGATGGAGGGTCTGCTGTCGTATTACTGTGGCTCTTTGGCAATGTACATTGGTAAATTCTGGCTCCCTCTCAGGCTCAGGTTGGCCACCCCTGGCCTAGATGCTCAAATATTTTAAGCTATTATGTTCTATTGTTTAAACATACGTTTTAAAAAAAGTCATGGGGAAGATGAGTTATTCTCAATGTTTAAATTGAACATAACTCTTTTTGACCAGACAACATAAAAGAGACACTTCATTAGGGCCCTGAAACCAAGTGACCGCACCAGCAGATCCCTGCACCCATGAGGCCCCACTGAAATCAATGAGGATCTGCCCCAAGACAAGGTTGAGTCCACATGCAGTCAGTTGTAGGGCTTAGTATGGAGTGGTTATAATCTAAACCCAGGTGTTTAGCACCACTCCCAATGCTCAAAATATCTTTATCTTTGGTACTGTACCTATCAAACATTTTCCTTCAGGCAACACGATACAATAAAGACATTTCTATATTTATGATCATTTGAGGAGTGAAGATGAACAAAGGTCTTTGAGGAAAGATCCCTGGTCAGTCTCAGGATAAGCTTTGTAAAAGCACAAAGCTCAAGCTTCTATTACACCACATCATAGAATGAAACAAGGATCACATTATTCTTCTAAATAAACCAGAAGATATTCTGCAGCGCACTGTACTGACTGGGGTTGAGAAACTGTGGGACACAAACTACTGCTGTTACTAACCACTCTCATACAGACGGTATGATGTATTATTTGTAATGGGCTACATTTCTAATTTGCAAAGTAAATATGTTGCCATTATGAAAGCCATAAATCTATATTAGCTGGAAAGGAAAAAAAGGGATAAAAGTAATTTAATTAATGAGATATGTATCTGGCAGTAAACCAAACAGTCAGGATTCTTCCTTGATTATTTTTGTACTCATATATCAGAGGATCTCTTGCTCAATCTTTAGATTGTTGATACAAATTCAAATTGTAACAGATTTAGTTAAGGACAATGTGAAAAAGTCTTCTAATCTCCTGCTTCCTAAAAACAACAGGACGCATTACAAGCTTATTGTAGCTGAGAACTGGCAACTCATATGTATTTTCAGGGTATTTGGTATCCCCACCTCCCTTCCTCACACTCCCCCCAAAACTAGAGAAGTTCAAAAATATATTTTATTGCACCTAGTTAATAGATTTTGCCTCCAGCACACTATAGCATACAAAGCGGGAGGCACATCAAAAGCATAGCAACTAATGTAACACTGGATAATGTTTAAATAGTGCAAAAGCATGATTAAGACATCTAGGTGTTTTAAATTACTGCATCTGCTTTTGCAAGCAGAACTGCTGATGCACAGAAGAGCAGGAGCAGCATTTCCAATGGGCTCATCATCATTGCATCAGACAGGAATGGAGAAAGTGAGAAGCATCTCACCATTACAAAATATTACAACACTTGACAGAAACAATGCAAAAAGACCGGACGATCTCTGCCCAGCTATTTAAAGAGCAGAGCTGCAGAAGTCCTTTCCTATACTATAAAAACTAAACTTAGTTTCAAAACCGCCGTTACTTGTTTAAATCCTTTTATATCAAGAGAGTCAGAACTACTCAGTATAGCAACCTTAGCAATACACTCCCCTTTCTCAACACACTATTTTCCAGAGCTCCCCATCCTACTAAAACATGTCAACATAAAAAAGTAGCATTCACCAAAGAAAGCTTGATTGGTGCCTGAAAATGCCAAGCTATAGCAATATCATGCCATAACAACGAATCCTAGGAGCTGATAAAATATTTTGATTACCCTCCACAAAGAGTTATTCAAAAAAACACACAATATTTAACTAGCCAC
This sequence comes from Caretta caretta, assembly GCF_965140235.1. Classification (NCBI taxonomy): domain Eukaryota; kingdom Metazoa; phylum Chordata; order Testudines; family Cheloniidae; genus Caretta; species Caretta caretta. Next base: position 9,479,414 of record NC_134217.1, on the reverse strand, counting down.
TTTTAAAAGCCACACACTTCAGGATGAGTGATATTAGACAACAGCCACAATACGTGGCTAAACAATACACAGCGTGTAGCATTACACAACATTGACACACCTTAGTATCTTATTGCTTAGTTATCACAAAATTATTACTTTAACAACCTGGCCTGGTCATTCTCTACTCACCTGCTCACTGTAGAGAACCTGGACGTTTTTGATAATACGACAGTGTTTCTGAAGAATTGCTACAGCTTGAGCCAATGGCATTCCTGTAAATAAACACAAGTCATATTTCTCTAATTTGTCCACACAGATAATAAATTAGGCCAACAGACAGGTTAAAGGTGAGGTAAAATTGGCTCATCACCTAAAAGTAGTAAGTTGCAACATAAGGATTTGCAAACAATAACAAAAGCCTACTTCACTTGTGACCTCAGCAGTGTTTCTGGAACAGAAAGGTCTGTGCTTATCCACCAAGCAACAAAGTTCTTTTACTCAAAAAATACAGACCGATTATCTCCAACAAAGGGAAAATAAAAAGCCAAAGTTTATGCAGTCCACGTTTTTCTTACATGTTTACAGCAGTTTTCTATTTGAATCACCTTTATTGGTGGATTTAATTCTCCAATAATGTGTCTAAGGGCCTGATCCAAAGCCCATTACACACCATTATTTCTAAAATAAACTCTTTTTGCAGAGTCAAGTAAGGTATGCAAGTTAAGCTAAGTATGTGGTTTAATGGTAAGAGCCTGCTGCAATTCAGTTTCTAACAAAGCTCATTACAGACTTTAAACTAAATAATCTCTTGTTTTCACAGTTGATGTTACACAGTTGATACTACATAGAGAATAGTGTAGCGTCAGCTCCCCTTCAGCAATGTGGTCAAAACTTTTTTTGTATCTTTTAATGAAATGTGATCATGTGTAAACAAGTTGCACATATATTCCTGGTTCCAATATCACAATTTGGCAGCTAAAAAAAGCTTATAAACCCATACAGAAATGTAATTGATTGCTACATGTCATTTTAGCTTTTATAGTTCTGATTTGTTATTTATTTTAGCTCCTTGCCTTTCTAAATTATTTTCTTATTTCTAATTTTTAAATTTTAAATAAAGCAAAGTGTCCCTATTCAGAAAAATATACGATGGTATGTGCTATTTTGGTCAGATTATCTCTTATACTATAATAGGGCCCCAGTAGCTCGTATAGTGGTTAGTACTCTGCGTTATGGCCACAGCAACCTCGGTTCGAATCCGAGTCATGGCATCACTTTGACAGTGATATCACGGCATGTGGGCACAGATAGCTTTTAGGGGGAGGGATAGCTCAGTGGTTTGAGCATTGGCCTGCTAAACCCAGGAGTGTGAGTTCAATCCTTGAGGGGGCCATTTAGGGATCTGGGGCAAACATTGCGGACTGGTCCTGCTTTGAGCAGGGGATTGGACTAGATGATCTCCTAAGGTTCCTTCCAACCCTGATATTCTATGAAATGTAAATTTTTAATTGACGGATATAAGTTACATCTTAAATTTAAGTAAGGCTCTATTCTCTGTATAGAATCAGCTATGTAACATCAACCCCTAAAACAAGAGATGAGAACTTGTCTATATTAGAAAAAAAAGCTACATCTACAGTAGAACCTCAGAGTTATGAACCCCTCGGGAATGGAGGTTGTTCGTAACTCTGAAATGTTTGTAACTCTGAACAAAAGGTTATGGTTGTTCTTTCAAAAGCTATAGCTGAACACTGACTTAACACAACTTTGAAACTCCACTATGCAGAAGACAAATTGTGCTTTTAATCATCTTAATTTAAATGAAACAAGCACTAGAAACAGTTTCCTTACATTGTCAAACCTTTTTTCAAAAACTTTCCCTTTATTTTTTTAGTAGTTTACATTTAACACAGTACTTTAATGCATTTGCCTTTTTTCCCCCTCTGTCTCTGCTGCTCCTGATTGTGTACTTGCAGTTCCAAATGAGGTGTCAGTTTGTAACTCCAGTGTTCGTAACTCTGAAGTTCTACTGTAATTTGTTGCCAGGACAATTCCACCATAGCAATCGTGGAAGCTGTAGCAGAGATGTGATGCAGACATTTTTACCACCGTGTTGTCAAACCCTTTCCTTCAGTCCTCTCCCCGCTGCTGCTTTCATTGGTGGAGAATTATGGGTGCAAGATACTCCAGAATAGGCAAATTTGAAGATGACTGATCAAATGTAAGTACTGGATATAAAGTTGTTCCCAGGAGTACATGTCAGTGAGAAGAACAAATTTCTTCATAAATGACAGATTTTACTCCCAGGAGATAGAGAAAGAAATACTTACTCATTTTTAAATTATTTTAAATAAGAACAGACAAGCTGACCCACAGAGGCAGTGCTCTCAGCTGCTGTGTGTGATACTCAGATTGATCTCCAAACTTCATGCTCTCTCCTATGATCATCAGAGGCTGGGTGTGCTGAAGAGGCTGCATAATCAGTCCTTGCATGGAACAAATAAGGTTTTCCAACACTTAATGCACTAAAAATTAGTAAGTTATATGGGGGGGTAGAGTGGGAAGAAGTTTCTAAGCCCCACCTCTGTGTGTGGGGAGGTGAGGTGCGGGGAGGGAAAGCAAAGATAACAAGCGGAAACAGCCACTGAGGTCAATGTAGGAAAAGATGCACCATGACTGATAGAAAATACATGAGTGAAACTAAGAAGGGAAAGGAAGTATAACAAAAGCAAGAGAAATGTAAGTAAATTTTTGTAAAGTATATCAAATAGAAAGTTGATGACAATATGGTACTATTATATGCAGTACACCCAGGAACAGAATCCAAGGTTTTGTGTACACCAGGAAAATTGTGTAGACATCTCACACTAATCATCTCCACTATGGTTTAACACGCAGAGCACAAGTCATCAGCATTTGAAGAACCACGTAATCTAATTTTGCCCAGAACGGGTATAGACAACATGGTGCTCAAAATATCAGGAGCAGCCAGCAATCCGTTTACAGTAGGGGTCCCAACATTGCTCCAACTGGTGGAACCGAAACAATTTTTAGCAACAGTGGGAAATTTGACAAGATATCCCCAAAGCAGACAGAGCTTAAGTGTCTTGACTGCCAGTTAGTCCCCTATTCTAACCTACCTGGCCACACTAATTATATATTACACATTCATATGACAGAGCTATGTTTAAACTAGGAACTATAACTATGAATTTCCTGTTGTGTGTGCATGTATATGTAATCTTAACTTTAAGGTGGCATTAGCAGGTTTGTTTGCATTTTATTTCCTTGTGCTTGTTTATTTTTTATAAATGAAAGAAAAACAATGAGTGCCCACACACGGAAATAAACCTGTGCAGTGTTGATAACTATTTTCAAGTAGCTTTTATTGAACTTCAGATAATACAAACACAGAAAGATCAGTTAAGTTAGGCAAGGCTGAACCAGCAGTGAGCTCGCTATACCAACAGGTTATTAGTATAGCGAAAGCACTGATATCTAAGTTCCAACAAGGAGAGTCTTAGTCAGAATACGTAGCACGTAACTAACCTGAAGATGACAGCCATGTATTTACTTCGTGATAAGATTCAAATTGTTGCACAATGAATTAAACGCAGGACAAGTTTATTTCTGTATTTTCAGGTATACAATACATCAGTGGTCACCAACCGGTCGATCCTAGATGATCTCCCAGTCGATCCTGATCTCCAGTGGTGCAGCAGGGCAGCCGCTAAGGCAGGCTCCCTGCCAGCCCCTGCCCCATGCCACTCCTGGAAGCAGCCAGCATGGCCCCAGGCTGGGGACAGGGGTCTCCCTCCGCGCGCTGCTCCTGCCTGCAAGCACTGCCCCCGTACCTCCCACTTGCCGGGAACGGGGAGCTGTGGCCACTGGGAGCTGTGGGGGCGGTGCTTGCAGACAGGGGCAACGCGCAGAACCGTGTGTCCCCCCACGCACCCCCAGGGGCATGCTGGCCCCTTCCGGGAGTGGCGTGGGTAGGCAGGAAGCCTGCCTTAGCCTTGCTGTGCTGCCAACTGGGAGGCGCCCAAGGTAAGTGCTGCCCGGAGGGAGGCTGCACCCCAAGCCCCAGCCCTGAGCACTGGCCCGGAGCCAGCACCCCATACCCCCTCCTGCACCTCAACACTCTGCCCCAGTCCAGAGCCCCCTCCTGCACCCGAACTCCCTCCCAGAGCTTGCACCCCCTCACCCCAAACCTCCTATACCCCAAACCCCCTGCCCCAGGCTCAGCCCAGAGCCCGCTCCCACACTGCGAACCCCTCAGCCCCAGTCCAGAGCCCACACCCCATCCTGAACCTCAACCACTTACCCCAGCCCGGTGAAAGTGGGTGAAGGTGCAGAAGAGCAAGTGACAGAGAGCAGAGGGGATGGAGTGAGCGTGACTGGGCTTTGGGGAAGGGGCGGGGTAGATCCTGGGTTGCCCTTAAATTCAAAAAGTGATCTTGGGCGTAAAAAAGTTGGAGACCACTGCAATACATGTAACCACCCTGAACTGTGTGTGTAAATGCATTTATTTCAGTGACTATTTGAATATACAAATATTCGGTTAATCAAATTAATTGTACAATTAAAATAGTAAACGGTGAAATACTGCACAAGCTGCTAGTTTTCAGATGTAGGAATTCAAGCCTTGCAAACTGAAAGCTAAGTACACGCCAAATCTTTGAGCTTTTCAAGGTTCACAAACTGCAAAAAATTACACACACTTTATGCAATGTAGGTCTATTCACAACTCATAAAATTAAACATACGCATAAGTCTTTGCCAGATTAGAGCCAAAATGAATTAGCTTTTGACTTAGTAGAGCAAAAAACAAATATTGTCTACATCTTTTCTTCCCCTCACCCTATATACTAGTGACTTCAAATGGTCAAGCAGAATTTTATGAAACTTTATAAAAAAGAACTTCACTCTTTGGATTAAGAATAAGCATGGAAAATGTCAGCTTTCAAGAACAGTTCAGAAAGACAGTGTATTGAGAGGCAATTGTGGCTTTGAACAGGCTTAACTGCACTGCTGCTACCATAACCATAATATACCCATTTGAGAGCTGCTTATCGAAAAGACAATTGCCTAATATAGACACGAAACCAAAACCTTTTCCGCTTATCAGTTCATGTCTGAAACAACAGCTTCTGCACTGTTTAGATTAAAAATGGTGCCGAAAACGCTGGCTCCCATCTGCAGCTCTCTTTACCAGTACTCCCACCATTGTTACCCCAGTGGTTCAGAACCAGCAATATTGGGAAATTCCGGGCAAAGCAGTATGGTGCAGAAATTCCTAACCCCCCGTAGAATAACCTCATAACTGCTTTACAATTAGGACAAACTGTAGTAATGTTTAAATGCTGATTGCTTATTATTAAAATATAGGTCTGAAGAATCAATCATTTGTAGGAGGACCCATAACATATAAAAATCTACTGCTACACTTAAGTGCCTCGAATTGGTTCTGAACACCATCAACTAAATTTGGATTGGTTGTAAGAGTTCTCTCTGATACACTGCTGGGGGGAAGGGAAGAGGAATCTACCAAAGAAATGTGGTCTAAGGAAGACTGTATAGAACCCCTGGAAGGAGAAAGGCTTATTATGTGACCTTGGGCAAGTAATTTAAACTCTGTTTCCTCATTGGTAAAATGGAAATGCCACAATTCAGTTACCCCAATGAGGATGTCATGACGTTTAAATAGTATTTGTAAATTGCTTAGTGATCCTTGTACAAAAATCACTCTATAAATGCAAAGTATTAGTAAGTTTTTGAGCAGGCTGATGTCACTTGATTGACGTTACCCAGACTATGATCAGTACATCTAGGACACCTCCTCTGGGTGTTACTCAAAATTACTGGTCCAAAATAGCAACAAGAGGCTTTGGAGGAATTATGAATATAAGGAAACGCAGATGATAAATAAAACATCAGTCAGTCTAAGAGCACCCTTAAAAACAAACATGAAGTATTCTTACATATATACATTAATATTCTCAGTATTATATAAAAGTTAGCATTACTTTGCCTTTTTAAAATAACTGCCAAAAACAAAGGAGAAAAAAAAAGTCTTGAGGAATTCCATCTTCAGTAATTCAGAATAATGCTAGAAGCATTAGGGAAACCTCTGGCCATCACTACTACAGCATGGAAAAATGTGATGACAAGGCAAGTGCCAAGCACAGGACTTACCCAAGGTGAATTCCCATTGTTCATTCCCAAGAGATCGCTCGGGAACCACTTCCAGATCTAGCATTGGCTCTGCCAGAGTATCGGCCCAGTAGTCACACAGCAGATCACAACGTTACTGCAGCTGGACCTGTGCTGGCGCACGACAAAAAACACCTAATTTACAATCCTCATCTGACTCTCAGGGAACAACCCAAAACAACATGCAATTATCCCCCTCCAAACTCTGATGGAGAAATCACTGCTCATGGCTGGCTTTGTGTCTTCTTTGTGATCTTATTCCATTCCCTCCTTTGTCTGTTGTCACCAGACCCCATGCAAGTGTAGCTAAGGCCTGGTTTACACCTAAAACTTAGGTTGACTTAGCTACATCAATCAGGGATGTGAAAAACTGTGCCCCCAGCAACGCAGTTAGGTCAACCTAACCTCCCTTGTAGATGCAGCTAGGTTGATGGGATTATTCTGTCTATTTAGTTATTCCCTCTCAGGGCAAGTCTACACTACAAAATTAAGTTGACCTAAGTTACATCAACATACAGCCACTGCAGTAATTGAATTGGTTTTATACATCCACACTATGCTCATCAGCGGCCCATGTCCTCACCAGAAGCGCTTGCACCAATTTAGCTGCCAGCGTGGGGCATTGTGAGATGATTTCTGAAAGGCAGCAACACTCGATGTAAGCAACACAGTGTCTACACGAAAGCTGTATCGCTCTAACTACAGCGACTTAATCATTACGCCTCCCATGGAGGTGGAGTTATTAAGTCAGTGTAGTGGGCGAGTTATATCAGTGGGAGCTACATTTTAGTGTAGACGTGCAGAGAGTTAGTTCGACCTAAACTGCCTTACAGTAGCCTAACTGTGTCGTATCGAACATGCCTCAGAGAGGTGGATTACCTATATCCACAGAAAACCCCCTTCCACTGACAGGAAGCATCTACCCTGAAGCACTATAATGTAGACGTACCCTTAGATTGAAAGCTGTTGGGGATAGGACTGTTTGGACAGTATTTTTATTTCCCTAGAGTGCCTTACATACCTACGACACTTTTTAGCTATTAAACAACAGATACTACAATGATGTTCATAAGAAATTCACAGATAAAAGCCGTGAGAAAAGCTGGGCTGTCTCATTCCTTCTGGTTTTGCTGGAAGGATGAGAAGAAATCCACCGCTGAATCGTAGCCAAACCACAGGGCTCCCACAGAGTGCAAGCCCCCAGTTTTAAGGCCACCCTGCTGATCCTTCTGCCTGCCCCATCCCCAGAGTCCTTCCTGGCAGCCTCCACTCCCCTGGCGGGCCCTTGCCACGGGAGAAAAGCCTTCCCCCAATGCTTCATGGGGCGCCCCGAAAGCAGGGCCACGACCCACCCCCTCTTACACGGTCAGCGCTTTGGGGCTAGGACCGTCTGAACGGTGCCCAGCCGGCTTAGGGCTTCTGGGGCTACGGCCACAGAAACGTCGGCCCGACACACAGTCACCCCCCGCTCCACGCCAGCCCCCTCCCGGGCCTCACCGCCCGCTATAGCAGCGCCCGGGAGAGCCTCACACCGGGGCCAAGACCCGGGGGACAGCGGCTCTGGCCCGCCGCGCTCATCCCGCTCCGGGAAAGGGGGATCGGCCCCCCCCCCCCCACGCAGCTGTGTGCGCGAGGGTGGAGGGCACCCCCGCCGGGGCAATAACACTTCCTCCCTCCCGCCCCGAAGGGCCACGACTCACCTCACTTGCGGCTGCTGAAAAAGTCCTTTGCAACGGCCGTCAGGCGAGACCGCCCCGGGTGGGCGGGGCCGGGGCGAGGGGGCGGGGGCCTGACGCCCGCGGGCGTGTGCGCGCGCGCGCGGGCGAGAGGCGCGAGGCCGGGGGTTAGGGCCCGCCTCTGGAGCTGGGGAGCAGTGGGTTCGAGTCCCGCCTGTGCCACAGATGCCCTGTGGAGCCTTGGCCAACTCACCTAGCCTAGGCACCCACTGGGGGCTGTGCCCCCAAACCAGGGGAACCACTAGGGGCAGGGGCAGGCAAGGCTGGGATAAGGTGGGGCAAAAGAGGCAGGGACAAGGGGAAACAAGGCGTTGTGGGGCTAACAGAGAAAGGGGGCCTGACCCCTCCAATACCAGCAGGTGAGAGGGGGAACCATGTCCCCTCTTAGGGGATGGTTGGACCAAGGAGGGTGTCATGGTAGTATGGTAGGGGATTGGAGACAGCACCTCATTTTAGCATCGTCAGCTCCCCAGCAGTTAAAAATCAGGGTTCTGCCCCCCCCAAACTCCTGAGATTGCCTGATTTTTAAACCAATTTATCTCTTTATTTGCCTTCTGGTTTCTGGGACTTTGGGGTGCACTTGGGTCACATTTTCAAGCTTTCCTCAGCAGCCGGAAAGGCTAGAAACCTACATCGTTTTAAAATGAAAGTTGAGAGGCTCCTGTGCTCTCTGCTGTGCAGCACTCAGGGCTTTAAGAAAAACAAAAACAAAAATATAAGGAGACTTGTGATTTTGGCACCCCTGTCATTCTTCCAAACAGAGCAGATTGCTGGAGCTGCCCTTTATTTTAACAGAAGAGGAGGATGGAGGCAGTGAGCCCCAGCAAGCAATGATCCAGCTTCAGGGAAGCAGAAGATTTCATAATTAGAGTGGCTTATGGGATCATCTTTAGCCAGGCTTGTTCTAATGTTACTGCTCCTTAGGGTATGGCTACACTGTGTCTAGGAGCCAGCCTCCCAGCCTGAGGTCACAGACTTGGGTTAGTGTGCTAAAGATAGCTGTGTAGATGTTGTAGCGTGGGGGAGATCGGAGACCGAACTCCAGTCCAAGTTGTGTTAGTTATCTTGTGTTAGCTAATAGGAGGTAAGAACACACCTTTTTTCCGAATGTGGATGAACACTAGATTGGTTTAAGATTATGCATTTAGTTAAACCTGAGCAACTATGACTGTGTTTAGGAAAAAGGTGGGTTTTTATGATGAGCGCGCCAACCTGTGGTGGCTAAAATTGTAAAATCCTAGCATAGACAGGGAAAGAGGTTGTACTTAGATGTAGCTGGTTGAGAAGAATCCTAGGCTCCCGACTTCCTCCTAAATTGGAGGAGGGATGTCTTCTGAGGACCCTTGTTATCAGCTCACTTTAACATGCACAAATAGACCAAGGCAAGGGACAAGGGTTGCAGGCTGTGTGCTGATAGAAGCCCTATGGAAAGGAGAGTATCATGATATTATTCCCTGTACTTCAGGGGTCACACCTCACCAGCAGATTGATCTCCAACCTTCACAAGCTCTTTCTGAAACAGAAAAATCTAGAAGGATCAAATAAACAAGGTTTCATTCTATCTTCTCAGAGTCAGTGCAAGGTGAAAACAAAACAGTTCTACAGCCTCGTCTACTTGTGTATCTGCACTACAGAATGTGTTTATAAAAATCAAATGGACTTCAGGGACTAATCCTGCACTAACAGGGAGATGGACTAATTAACCTAATACTGTAGGTCTTTTCCATCTCTTAATTTGCATGATTTTGTGACATCATAAACCATTCCACAAAGTAACATGCATCTTTTCTTACCATTCCAAAAATATATATTTTTATACAGCTTCTCAGGAGAAAATACCCTGGATGTTGTGCTTGCTGACCTCATGTTGACCAGAATTTCAGATGCCCAGAGGCATGACTTTTAAAATGCTCTTTGATGTGCATATAGGGTAGTAAAGACATGCTTTTGGAGAGAGGTTTTTATTTTAATTCTTCTGGCAGTAATTAAAGTGAGAGGAGCTGAGCTCTAGATTTTTTCCTAGCAAGTGGTACATAGCAGCAGTTAAAAAAACAAAAAACAAAACAAAAAAACCCTGAGCTCCTTTGAAATAAAGTGTAGATATTATATGATTTAAATCTCTGGGCTGTTCTGAGAATTTACCTTTCAGTGTTTTAGTCTAAAATCAAAACTTTGATAAAAGTGTTAAAAGCAGCTGACATTTCAACTGCGATCAGGGGCAGAGCTCTTTTTGACCTGCTGCTCACAAACCGGGAAGAATTAGTAGGGGAAGCTAAAGTGGATGGGAACCTGGGAGGCAGTGACCATGAGATGGTTGAGTTCAGGATCCTGACACAGGGAAGAAAGGAGAGCAGCAGAATATGGTCCCTGGACTTCAAAAAAGCAGACTTTGACTCCCTCAGGGAACTGATGGGCAGGATCCCCTGGGAGAATAACATGAGGGGGAAAGGAGTCCAGGAGAGCTGGCTGTATTTTAAAGAATCTTTATTGAGGTTACAGGGACAAACCATCCCGATGTGTAGAAAGAATAGTAAATAGGGCAGGCGACCAGCTTGGCTTAACAGTGAAATCTTTGGTGATCTTGAACACAAAAAAGCTTACAAGAAGTGGAAGATTGGACAAATGACCAAGGAGGAGTACAGAAATATTGCTCAGGGATGCAGGAGTGAAATCAGGAAGGCCAAATCACACCTGGAGTTGCAGCTAGCAAGAGATGTTAAGAGTAACAAGAAGGGTTTCTTCAGGTATGTTAGCAACAAGAAGAAAGTCAAGGAAAGTGTGGGCCCCTTACTGAATGATCGAGGCAACCTAGTGACAGAGGATATGAAAAAGCTAATGTACTCAATGCTTTTTTTGCCTCTGTCTTCACGAACAAGGTCAGCTCCCAGACTACTGCACTGGGCAGCACAGCATGGGGAGGAGGTGACCAGCCCTCTGTGGAGAAAGAAGTGGTTCGGGACTATTTAGAAAAGCTGGACGAGCACAAGTCCATGGGGCCGGATGCGCTGCATCCGAGAGTGCTAAAGGAGTTGGCGGATGTGATTGCAGAGCCATTGGCCATTATCTTTGAAAACTCATGGCGATCTGGGGAAGTCCCGGACGACTGGAAAAAGGCTGATGTAGTGCCCATCTTTAAAAAAGGGAAGAAGGAGGATCCGGGGAACTACAGGCCAGTCAGCCTCACCTCAGTCCCTGGAAAAATCATGGAGCATGTCCTCAAGAAATCAATTCTGAAGCACTTAAAGGAGAGGAAAGTGATCAGGAACAGTCAGCATGGATTCACCAAGGGCAAGTCATGCCTGACTAATCTAATTGCCTTCTATGACGAGATAACTGGCTCTGTGGATGAGGGGAAAGCGGTGGACGTGTTGTTCCTTGACTTTAGCAAAGCTTTTGACACTGTCTCCCACAGTATTCTTGCCAGCAAGTTAAAGAAGTATGGGCTGGATGAATGGACTATAAGGTGGATAGAAAGTTGGCTAGATTGTCGGGCTCAACGGGTAGTGATCAATGGCTCCATGTCTGGTTGGCAGCCGGTATCAAGTGGAGTGCCCCAAGGGTCGGTCCTGGGGCCGGTTTTGTTCAATATCTTCATAAATGATCTGGAGGAGGGTGTGGATTGCACCCTCAAGTTTGCAGATGACACTAAACTGGGAGGAGAGGTAGATATGCTGGAGGGTAGGGATAGGATACAGAGGGCCCTAGACAAATTAGAGGATTGGGCCAAAAGAAATCTGATGAGGTTCAACAAGGACAAGTGTAGAGTCCTGCACTTAGGACGGAAGAACCCCATGCACCGCTACAGACTAGGGACCGAATGGCTTGGCAGCAGTTCTGCAGAAAAGGACCTAGGGGTTACAGTGGACGAGAAGCTGGATATGAATCAACAGTGTGCCCTTGTTGCCAAGAAGGCCAATGGCATTTTGGGATGTATACGTAGGGGCATTGCCAGCAGATCAAGCGACGTGATCGTTCCCCTCTATTCAACATTGGTGAGGCCTCATCTGGAGTACTGTGTCCAGTTTTGGGCCCCACACTACAAGGAGGATGTGGAAAAATTGGAAAGAGTCCAGCGGAGGGCAACAAAAATGATTAGGGGACTGGAACACATGACTTATGAGGAGAGGCTGAGGGAACTGGGATTGTTTAGTCTGCGGAAGAGAAGAATGAGGGGGGATTTGATAGCTGCTTTCAACTACCTGAAAGGGGGTTCCAGAGAGGATGGATCTAGACTGTTCTCAGTGGTAGCTGATGACAGAACAAGGAGTAATGGTCTCAAGTTGCAGCGGGAGAGGTTTAGGTTGGATATTAGGAAAAACTTTTTCACTAGGAGGGTGGTGAAACACTGGAATGCGTTGCCTAGGGAGGTGGTGGAATCTCCTTCCTTAAGATATTTTTAAGGTCAGGCTTGACAAAGCCTTGGCTGGGATGATTTAGTTGGGGATTGGTCCTGCTTTGAGCAGGGGGTTGGACTAGATGACCTCCTGAGGTCCCTTCCAACCCTGATATTCTATGATTCTATGACTACCAATGGTTCAGGGAGCTTTTGAAGGCTGTCCACCTTGCTGGTAGGTCATACTGACTTTTCCTTGTTTCGAGCAATACTACACATATCAGGTTCATCACTGCACGAGAAAAGCAGTTGGAAGTGGGTGGATCTAGGGGCTATTAATACAGGAGGAAGAGGGGAAACAGGAGATTCCCGGGGACAGAGTAATCCACAGGGGAGGAGCTGCTAGAATGTCAATGAGGAGAAGGAACCCAGGCCGCACGTCCAGGGTTAGCAGGAAAGAAGGGAACCAGGCAGCATGCATGGGGGAGGGAGGACAAGGTGGCAAGGGGCGAGAGGAACAAAACAGATTTAAACAGGGGCTAAATCGGCAATTCAGGTTCAGTAAGATTATGCATTATATTGCTTTGAGTACTATCCTCTTGTGAGAGGGAAATGGGTGGGGGAAGATCTATGTGCATTTCCTTGAAAATCTATCCCTCATAGATAGTGGTAATTACCATAATAGGGCTTACTGCATAGGGATGAGTGCTGTCCTTCAGATGAGACATGAAACCACACTCCCTTCTGGGGCTAGGTAGAAGTTAAAGGAATAAAGTGATAACCCCAGTGTCTTAGCTAGAGTTTCTTGATAAAACAGGTACTAATGCGCAAGGCTGGAAGTTATTAATATTGAACCCATAACAGCTGTTCCATTTGCTTCCACAGTCCTACACTACCACCAAAACCTCATTAATTTGTAAAGCACTTTGAGAAGCTTTTGCATTAAAGGGTTTGTAGAACACAAATGCTCCATTCTTTTATTCCTTTAAGGAACAGTAGGCACGATGAAATTCCTCTTCCTCCTACTGTTGTATCAAAAGTTACTCGTAAAACAGATTCTGCTGATGAAACCATAGTCTAGACAACAAATCATTAGATTAGGGTGTCATAAACTGTTAAATTTTTCACCAACGGCCACACTAGGATCAAAACATTTTAAAGGGACTCACTGAACCAACCAAATAAGGAACATATATTGCCCATAAAATAATAATGCTGTAATTCATAAGCAAAGATCTATTGAACAAAGATTAGATGGTGACCAATTGTGGAATGGAAAATTTTTCAAATAACTTTGCCTAAATGTTATACAAAAAGACATCCAGCAGAGAGTGCAGACTTGGCTACAGCAAACAAACCATTTATATTCAAGAACTGGCATGAATTAAAAGGTCTCTCTTGGTCTTTTCTTCATGCTAGCATCTGCACTGCACCTGTCTCTTTAGCTCCAGCTAACCCACCTGGCTCTTTGGATACACACAAACACAATTCCCAGAACTTCATATCTTTAAATAAGAATCTCTGCAAGACAAATTGTGCATGAGTGTATATCCATACACACCTACACCTCTTGCTCTTTCCGATTCTTGACAGAGGCAAGATTTACATCTCACTGGATGGACTGTGCCAAAATAAACCACGGTTAAACTTTATTTTTAGAAAAAGATGCACACTTTAATGTACAAGAGAAAGAGTGAGATAGAGAAATTAACCCATAGGTGTTCTATAAGGTTACTGGAGCTACACTAGGAAAGAATCTTGCCAATGATTTCAGTGGAAGCAAGAATAGGCCCATAGTTGACAAATATATAGACAAAGCTCAGGCAGTTAATTTTTATCCTGGTGGAATCTGCATCTCCTGCTGCTGCTCCTGGCAGGTCAGGTGAGACTGAGGCAACTTCCTCTGTCACTGCAAAGCTCTGTTGCTGTGGCTAAAATGGGCATATCCCTTTGCTTCTCTCAGTATAGAGCTTGAAGAACTCTTGTGCCTTGTTAGCTATATACCCCTTCACATCCAACTTCCTGGCATGATAGAATGGGATTGGTTGCCCTCTCTGGTAAGATCATTTTCACTGGGCATTTCAAGATATATTTATTAGAGCTGGGCAAAATTTTCCAACTGAACATTTTTCTGTCACAAAACACTGATTCACTGAAATCAAAGTGTTTCACAGGAATGTATATCATCAAAATGGTCTATGAGAAGTTCTGAAAACATTTCATTTTGACTTTATCCTTTTGACTTATCATAGTGTCAACATGATATTGTCAAAAGAAAACATTTCAAAATATTTCTTTACCTGAAGAATTCTGTGATTTCGACTTTTCATTCCTGTTCCGGACAAAACCAAATTTTGAAATTTCCTGCAAGATGGAATATTTATGGTGGCTTCAGTTCACATAGTAACAAATGTGGCAATTTTGGTAATCTTTTTTTTTTTAATTCCTGTGCATGCCTCAGTTTCCCTCTGTGCTTTGCATTGCTATGCACCGTGTAAAGGGTTAAAAAGTTCCTTGGGGCAAAGCAGGAAACAGGAGGTGTTTGTGTCACATAAGTGTCTCGGGTGGTATGAATTGGTCTCTAAAGGTCTAGCTGAAACTGACCTATACCAATGGAGGATCCAGAGACACAATGGGAACCACCCCATCAGGTACAGTAGGACATGTGAAATCGGCATGGGTCTACAGGAGGAAGACAATGGCCCAAGGGGTGACAGGAGGGTAGGCTTAGAGCTGACCTTTGGAGGGTCACAGGGTATGTCTACACTGCAATAAAATACCCACTGCAGTGATTCTCAGAGCCCAGGTCAGCTGACTCAGGCTTCCAGGGTTCAGGGTGTGGGGCTATAAAATTGCAGTGTAGATGTTTGGGCTCGGGCTGGAGTCTGGACTCTGAGACTCTCCCGCATTGTGGGTCTCAGAGCCTGAGCCAGAATGTCGACACTACAGTTTCATAGCCCCACAGCCCAAGCCGCACGAGAAGGAGACAGCTGACCCAGGCCAGCCGTGGCTGTGCCATGGGTCTTTTATTGCAGTGTGTAGACAAACCCAGAAAGCTCACGTGGGACTGCCAGACAAAGGGACAAAGACAGAGAGGAAACCAAGAGGTTTCCTTTAGCAGAAGGCTCAAGGGAGCTCTGGCTTGTCCAGTACACATTACGTTGTCACCTTTGCTTCTCTGTGCTAACGTAAGGAGTTCCTGGTGCTGTGTTCCATAACTATACACCCTAGGCTGCCTGGTACCACTGCAAATACTTGCTGAGGTTCACTGATCTCTGAAGAGAGCAAAAAGTCTCTGACCAGGCGTCTCTCTCCGTTGGACTCGCTGGGCGGAGCTCATGTGGTGAAACAGGAGTGCTGAAGCCTAGAGCTCAGTCTCAGAGGCACTGGTGCCTCATGGCCTACCGTTAAGAGTGGAACCCCCTGGGGGTGAGGCACAGATCCAGTATCTGCCCTTTCAATACGTATATTGAGGTCGTGCCCAGCCACTAGACTATGTCCATTTTACCCATTGTCTTTGGTAGACCCTGAATGCTCCCCCCATTACCATTCCCACATCTAGACAGATTAAAGAAAAGGAAAATTAACACAAATTATTACAACCCCAAGGTTCATAACTAAAATCAGCCAAATGCAGTGTAGCAAATACAGCACCGGTGTGACAGGATACCTCAGCACATCACACTTGATCCCATTTGGAATCTGTTACAATTCTCAAGTGTAGAAGTAACGAAGGCATCCGAGAGCCGCATCTGAGACAAGGTGGTGTCATTTCTTTGCTAGCAGAAGATAAAAGACAGGTCACTGACATGATCTGCGAATTTAGGAGCAGTGATGAGTCTAATAAGACTGAGGTTGCAGGCCTTTTTTGACAGTGATGGGGCAAAATTTTAGAGTATATGTATATTTAGATAGCATGTCACCATTAGGCTATATACAACACCAGTAGGATAATTAGATCAGGTGTATTTGCATAACTGCCAGCTGATGTTACAACTTCTTCCTGCTTGTCATGTCAGCTGGACATGCTATCTGCCAAGCCATTTCATTATTTTGCGGTGCCAGGCCAAGACTTTTAACAGCTTCTTATAGCACTATGCATTTCCATTTAAGAAGCATCACAGAATTCCAAGATAGAGCATCCACCCTGTGGTGCAGCTGCATTAAGATACTTTTATATAGGTTTGTGAAGGGGTCTGCTCCTCACAGGCACCACCTATGTTTGGGCCTTTCATGATACATGAGGAGTCCAACCAAGACTAGTCCCACTGTCCAGAAAGGGGCTCCAGGCCTCACCTAGCTAAAATCCCAGAGTCAGGACTCCCCAGGATAGGGGGGTCTTCCTAGTCGTTGGTCACTAGCATCAGGGAAAGGCTCTTTGTTTCCAGCTCCAACAGGGGGTTGGTACAAGAATCCAGGCCCACACTGTCCATCAGGTTCCAATCCAGGACCCAGAGGTAAGCAGCTGAGTCCTGAACCCTGGAGTGTTATGTGGCTGCCTCCCTGGATCACTGCCTACCAGCCGCCTCATGCAAGAGGAAAAAACAAGGACATGTAAACAAAACAAATCAAGGAATAGGTCTCTGACCTTGCAAAGTCCAGAGTCCTTTTCCCTCAGCAGGTTAGAGAGACCATCAATAGTCAGGAGCTCTAGCAGATGGACTTCCCACAATGGACCTCTAGCAGCCCACAAGTAAGCAACAACCTGCTCCCTTTTAAGCTCCTCTTCAAGGCTGGGCAAATTGCAGGTGTGGCATGGCGGAGCTGCCTGGGTTCAGAGCAGCTTCTTAAGCCCTCCCTCTCCAGTGTGGGGTTTTACACCCCATCCCAAGGTGTAGAATATAACACTTGTGCCTTAAATAAATTTTGTCAGGATGCAAATAGAGGGAAATCTACTGACAATTCATCTGGGAAAAACTCAATACAAACAGAAGGCTGTGGAACAAAGTCTTAGTGGAAAGACTGAGCAAGTGCAGGCAAAGTTATTAGAAAGAGATGACGAATGACTCAGAAAGAGAAGAGTATTAAACCAAAGTGGGCTGGAAGAATGCACTATAAGGTGGGTAGAAAGCTGGCTAGATTGTCGGGCTCAACGGGTAGTTATCAATGGCTCCATGTCTAGTTGGCAGCCGGTATCAAGTGGAGTGCCCCAAGGGTCGGTCCTGGGGCCGGTTTTGTTCAATATCTTCATAAATGATCTGGAGGATGGTGTGGATTGCACTCTCAGCAAATTTGCGGATGATACTAAACTGGGAGGAGTGGTAGATACGCTGGAGGGGAGGGATAGGATACAGAAGGACCTAGACAAATTGGAGGATTGGGCCAAAAGAAATCTGATGAGGTTCAAGAAGGATAAGTGCAGGGTCCTGCACTTAGGACGGAAGAACCCAATGCACAGCTACAGACTAGGGACCGAATGGCTAGGCAGCAGTTCTGCGGAAAAGGACCTAGGGGTGACAGTGGACGAGAAGCTGGATATGAGTCAGCAGTGTGCCCTTGTTGCCAAGAAGGCCAATGGCATTTTGGGATGTATAAGTAGGGGCATAGCGAGCAGATCGAGGGACGTGATCGTTCCCCTCTATTCGACATTGGTGTGGCCTCATCTGGAGTACTGTGTCCAGTTTTGGGCCCCACACTTCAAGAAGGATGTGGATAAATTGGAGAGAGTCCAGCGAAGGGCAACAAAAATGATTAGGGGTCTGGAACACATGAGTTATGAGGAGAGGCTGAGGGAGCTGGGATTGTTTAGCCTGCAGAAGAGAAGAATGAGGGGGGATTTGATAGCTGCTTTCAACTACCTGAAAGGGGGTTCCAAAGAGGATGGCTCTAGACTGTTCTCAATGGTAGCAGATGACAGAACGAGGAGTAATGGTCTCAAGTTGCAGTGGGGGAGGTTTAGATTGGATATTAGAAAAAACTTTTTCACTAAGAGAGTGGTGAAACACTGGAATGCGTTACCTAGGGAGGTGGTAGAATCTCCTTCCTTAGAGGTTTTTAAGGTCAGGCTTGACAAAGCCCTGGCTGGGATGATTTAACTGGGAATTGGTCCTGCTTCGAGCAGGGGGTTGGACTAGATGAACTTCTGGGGTCCCTTCCAACCCTTATATTCTATGATTCTATGATCACTTAAACAATGTGATTTGAGAAAGCAGAGGCTGCACCAATGACGTCCCTCTTGTCTTCCAAGGCAAACGACTGTGTATGGTAAACCACTCAAGCCTATTACTGCCAGGCATACCACAATGATGATCTACAGATAACTTTAGTTTACTGAAAGTTGAATTTGTTGCTTGCATTGGTCTGTTAACTGAGAGGTTTTTGGAATGGTTTCATAGAATTTCTCTTTGGTGGCAATGCCAGCCGGCAAGGCCAGACATACTTATTGGTGTTGATGGGTTAGAGAGCACGAGTGGCATTCACCAAATATGCTGCCCGAAACAGGCGGATTAGAAAACTTGGGTGTGAATTAGTGCTAGCCTTAGATGAGGTAATGTGCCTTTTTGGTGTTTTCATGTGTGTAGTGACTAAGGAGTTAAATTGTGCTTTCTAGAGCCCTGCACCCTGTAGCTTCCTAAAGTCAGCATTAATATGCAGGTATCAGTCCCATACAGCAACAGACTGATGTATTTGCTCTTGGCAAGCATCTAAAATGGTGAAAAGAGCAAATACATCAATTTTTTGTTCAGGATGAGATTTCAGAAAATATTATTTATTTATTATATATTTAAAAAAATAAAAAAACCCTTCAGTAGAGGTGCTCCATCTTAATACAGCAATGAATTTGGGTTTCTAGATCTGGGGGTATACATAACATGTGGATCTAGCCTTTCCTCCCATTTATTTTACAAATATAATCCCTAGAGAACATGCACTTTCAGCTACTGATAATTTGCTCTTCCTCAGCATGTTCTTTTTCTTCGTTATACTGGTCAGAGCATCCACAACATTCTGGCCACATTCGGCTCTGATTTACACCACATACAATCCCCCTGTGGTCAGGAAGAGATTAGGGAGCAGGTCATGAAGTTCCTTTCCCCTCTCTAGGAGCAGACAGTGCGAGGAACAGTATCCAAACTGAGTTCATAATTGGCGTGCATTGAGACAGAGTCTCTGTAGAATGTAGCACTTATAATTACTTCCAGTCTCCTGAATTACACATTAAGGGACATAGAGCAGGGACCAGAACCCAGTGCAGGCAAGTCCCTAAGAACAGCCACTTGGTAGCGAGAAGTGGAGAAGGGAGCAAGTCCATTTTAGCGCCACGCCCAGTGGTCACCACACTGAGTGAGACCCCACGGTCAGGGATTTTCTGGGTGGGAAATGGATTCTTGTTCTACTGTGGTGCTGAGTCTGGTTTTGCTGTCTCTTTACTGATCTCCCTCTGATGTGCCAGGACCACAAGTGGGTGGGTGAGGGAGACACCTTGCAGGAGCGCGCTAAATGGACTCTCCACAATGGTTTTTAAAAAGGACCTGATGGGAACATTTTCCTCCAAGGAAGCTCCTCAAACATTTCACAATCTGTCTCCTGAACCTTTGGCACATCTTTCCCCTGGGCTGGCCGCTTGTGCTCCTTTTGCAAATAACGTTTTCCATATTTATTTTAGGGTCTAATCCCGCATTCCTTATTCAGGCCGAACTTCCATTGGAATAAGGATGGCAGTAGGATCAGGGCCTTGATTGCTTTTGTGTCCAAAGATAATTTTATTCTGGGGCATCTGTCCGCTGAATACAAAAGAACGTGTGTCTGTCCATGCAGGGTGGGATTTTCAAAAGCACTCAGTGTTGGTCTAACTCTGCTGGCATTGAAGACAATGGGAGTTTTACCGTTGATTTCAGCGGCCGCAGCATGAGGCCAATACATGGAACTCTTATTGCTTGTTTGTAAGACACACATTTCTGATACTTCTGCTACATTTTTCAGCCTGCTTTATTTCCACAAAGGGCCTATAAATCATGTCTGACGAGCTTGTTGTTGTATTATGAGCAGACAGATAATCTCCCCACAATCAAGATAGTCTGCCTCAGTGGACCAACAGGTGGTTTATAATGCAACTGTGTCTCCAGTAATCTGGTTCTGTCTCCAATCTGATTTGATGCCCACCATATTCAATGGTGATTAGAAAGAGAACATCCAACTTTAAATCTGTTTATACTCCCTGGGTGTACACTTGTTCACAGTATTTAAGTAGCATCGTTCTTATGTTCAGCATATTGGAGCTATGTTCTACGCTGTTCCCACTTAGTCTACTGTATGTGATGGTTACAAACTCCAGAATGCCAAAACATGCCTTTGAATGCCAGCAAATTATGTAAATATTATGCTCCAACAGACTATGCATGCGCTATTGAATAAAATGGTTGTAACTAAAAGCACCTTTTTCTATCTTTTGGGTTTGAATGGTCATCTGGGATAAGCACTGGGCCTGTAGTTTTCTTGTGGAAGCAAAAGACCCAGGTGTCACTGAGGTGTTTATATTTAGCAATATACAAAAACATGATGGAGGAAATCAGATCCAGTGTCTTATTCAGAGAACCCCCTACACCAGGGGTGGCCAACCTGTGGGTCCGGAGCCACATGCGGCTCTTCAGAAGTTAATATGCGGCTCCTTGTACAGGCACTGACTCTGGGGCTGGAGCTACAGGTGCCAACTTTCCAATGTGCTGGGGGGTGCTCGCTGCTCAACCCCTGGCTCTGCCACAGGCCCTGCCCCCCCTCTACCCCTTCCCTCCCCCTCCACTGAGCCTGCCGTGCCCTCGCTTCCCCCACTCTCCGCCCCCCAGAACCTCCGGCACGCCACGAAACAGCTGATCGGGAGGTGCGGAGAGGGAGGGGGAGGTGCTGATCGGCGGAGCTGCCGGCAGGTGGGAGGCGCTGGGGAGCGGATGAGGGGCTGCTGACGTATTACTGTGGCTCTTTGGCAATGTACATTGGTAAATTCTGGCTCCTCCTCAGGCTCAGGTTGACCACCCCTGCCTTACACCATGTCTGCCCCCATGTCTCTTGCTAGTCCACCTCCTGTTAGATACCTGTAGGTTCCACAAGAAGGTGCAATGAAGCAGGTTTGTTACTGTATGCACACACACATTTCCTTATGAATCCTGGGCCAAATATCTTCCTGGGCATGGCTGGGTATAACCCACTGTATTTTCTGAAAGTGTATTGACACCCAATTTTACTGTTTGAGCCTTGGCTTGCTGGACCCATAGACTTACCTGCCTGTAGCCCACGTACAGGTTTTACATCTTGTGTGTGGATTTATCACTACAGACTGGGAAGTATCCCAGATACAAAGACCTCTACCTCTGTGTGTGGGGAGAGGGGTCAGGGCATTGAGGGTGGGGGAAGGGTCTGACTATCCTTAGATTCTCCATAGTTCTCTAGTAGTTCTCATTTCCTCCTAGGAAAACATTTCTTTCATCAGAGTTTCAGAGGCCATCTTAATGGAATCCATCTCAGTATTAAGTCCCTCCTGAGAGGTTCTAACAGGGTGTGGGTTCACTGAGGCCAACTCCAGTTTGGTCCCCAGTGAAATGATCTTCAAGCCATAAGTGGCCATCTTCTCCTCTAATTGTGACTTCATCAAATTAGCAGTTATAGCTGTGAACAGCTTTCCCAATTGGTTCCGCTGCAGGAAGTCATGCACAGGTGGATCAGGAAGGAGAATGAGGAGATTTTGTGAGGACACCATTACCTGTAGCCTCATTCCCCACCGCTTTAAAATCACTGGTGCTGACCCAGGTTTTCGTGGTACGTGTGCTGCCTGCCAGCAATGAGAGAAACAACAATAATCCTGACCCGCACAAAGCAAATCCAGCAGCAGAGAAGTGTGGTTCACAGTTCACAAGGGAAATTCAGTTCCCCATCAGCAGCATAGCCAGCAAGTTTTATTCAGTGAGTCTGCACCAAGGCTTGGCGGTTTTGTTGTCCTGGACCCCTCCTGAGGGAGAGTCTCTGAAAGTATCTGAGTTCTGCCATCGGTACCAAGAGATTGCAATGGGAGGCCTGGTTCAGAAAATTCGGTGGCCCTCTTTTGGTTACAAACCAAATAATCAGCCTTGCCCAATCCCCTCTATTTTAGGTGAACACACAGAAGAGGTTAACTGAAATACTGGCTCTAATTTTGCTGTGTTACAACAGTGCAGCTCCCCTGCATTGCAGCTGTAAATGGAATAACCGCAGTAGACCAGGGAGGAGAATTTGCTCCCTTATCTTAGAGTTGCTACAAACCGATCAGAAGCAAGAGAGAAAAACGTCCTGCAAGGTAAAAAGTCTCGTCCCTCACTGAGTAACTCATGGCCCTCAAAAATCTGAGTCTGGGAGCTAACAACTTCCAATTGTTACAATGGGGGTAGCCCTTGAGATTGTAGTTGCCAGGCCTGATCCTCAGCTGGTTTAAATGGATGTAGCTCAATTGCCAGATTTACAGAAGCTGAGAATTTGGCCTAAACTTTAGTAAGTGGCACCACATATGGCATCAGGGGTTGAAGTTAATATTCTCTCGCTGACTGCACATCACATGTATCTAGTCTGGGGGAGGAATTTTTCCCTCCCTAACAGCCTGCCCTGCAAACTCAACCTGAGAGTCAAGCTGGGTTCTTCCCATCCTGCTCATCACCAGTAATAGAGACACTGAACAATTCTGCTGCTGACACAAGCCCGAACAGAGTTTATATGTTGTTCTTCCAGAGCAGCATTGGCGCTGCAGGGCTAATGAAAGCAAAGAGGAGTGAAATCTTAGTTTAGTCACTAACATAAGCACATCTGTGAGTGGGATTTTCAAAGGCATTAGGCACCCAGCTTCCAAAGCTGAAATCCCTTTGAAAACGGCAGCTTGTGTACTCAGAGGTAAGGATGTTTCTACTCAATCCCTTTGCTGACCAAAGCTGCTCCTTAAGTACTTTTTCAAACAAGGTGAACTCTATAAATTGAAAGATCCCCAAAAGAGGGTTTCATTTACTTCCCCCTTTGTCAGTGATGTTACAGCCACCTTGGTGAGAAAGAGGGAGGCAGTTAGCAAAATACGAGGCACAGCAGATCAACAGTAAATGCCAGAGCTGGACATCGTAGACTGAGAAAATGGCTTTGTTCTAATAATTGTATTTTAAAATGCCTGTCCTTAGGTTGCAGAGCTGTCAAAGCAGAGTGGCATTGAATATACACAGCATGGAGTGAGCCCCTGGGAAATTAGCCTTTCCTTGAAGTCTGCTGAACATTGTTCCACTTATTATTCATGTCTCACTTCTCAGTCTCATTGAAAACTAGACTGAGTGTGATAGAAGGTGCTATTTTTTTTTTGTCAACCCTGTGGAAGGTGTTTATTGGATCAAAAGAAATATTCGCCCCTCCCTTCCTAATAATAAGAGTTGATTGTCAGTGATAATTCGTTCTGAGCTGTGGTATGGTACTCAAGCGAATCAGAACACAGGCTGGCAATACCTGTTGAGTTAACTCATACAAGTAATTACAGAGTTATATATCAGATGTCTAAGCTGCATAGGTCCACGTGACCATCCAGGCCAAGTGATCAGTGATTTTGAGTGCCTCATTCTTCAAGGGCCCAAGTGGAGATTACTTTAAGTGTTTGTGGTCGTGATTGCCAGTTAACCAGCTTTTACATTCCTGTTAGTTTAGACACACCACAGATGTTCCAGGGCAGAAATGTCTGTGGTTTACCCCAACGTGAGTATTCTTTCTCCTAGTTTATTCCTCTTCTCAGCTGACTCAGTGAGGTTCCACTGGAATAGGCTCAGGGGCTGATGCTAGCTTCTTCCAAACAAGAAACAGCAAGCGCTTAAAGCATCTAACCTTTCACTGGAAGTGGAATCACACCTGGTCATGACTTCTTGAGTAAACTGCACAGCTCTGGTAGCAAAAGAATAGAAATCCGTGAATTAATCTGACTGTGATCAGGGCCCCCGCAGATGATGGCTCCAGCAAACAGACCCTTGATGTGGAGCTGCAGAACGTGTGAGTACCATCCTGAGCTATACATCCCAGCCTCCAAGATCTTTTCATGTCTGAGTAGCTCCACTGTCTCCAGGCATCATGCTATGCCACCTTTTGCAGTGACACTTTTCTAGCAGGTCCACATATGCCTCTGCATGTGCTGCTGAAAGCCTGGACAAGAAACACACGTTGTTCTCCTTGTCTAAGGGACGGGCAATTGATTCCAGAAAGCACTGTGGGGTGCTGCTTTGAGTCCACACACAGTAGGAAAAATCCTAAAGAGAGACAGGACCCATTTTGTAATCAGATGGATAGACTTGGCCTTACATCTGAATGAATGCCATATATGTCTGCCCGGTGTTATCTGCTTGTAGGAAGAAGGTTCTTGTAAGAAGCTTGATTCTAATCTCCAATTACTTTTCATTACACTGAGTGAGTATAATGGCCATTGTGAGGGGAGAAGATCATCACTTTTATCAATTCCCTGTGGAGGATCACTGCACTTTTCATTTGTCCCCTCCGCCCCCCCCTTTACGTTTTTGCTTTCATATCTGCATTTCACTCCTTATTTATAATTGCTTTCTGCATCCTGAATTTGGTACCCATGTGGTCCACTGTACATACCACATTACACACAAATAACTACACTATATATTATTAAGGGTGCAAAGGCAAGCACTCAAAAGTTAGGAAATGCCACTATTAAGGCTGCCCATGCTACCTTAATGTGTGTGCATGCATTATGATATGGTCCTTAATTATGGGGTTATATGCTATTTTTTCTACAACCCCCCCTGCCTCATTCAGCACACAGGATGGATGGTGCTCACTTTCTGAGTGGCTGTTCAGTATTTTCTTTTCTCATTATTCAAAGCGGGGCCTCAGGATTTATTTACAGCACACTACTGAAATCCTGCTTTGAAGACAGAATTATTAATTTTCTCATGGGTTTTTCAATGGTGCTCATAACTATAGTATCTGAGTTCTTCAGAGACAGTACTGAATGTATGTTCATAATGCCTCTGTGAGATGAGGGAGTATTATCTCCATTTTACACATGGGGAACTGAGGGACAGAGATTAAGGTCAAAATAGGAGCGTTGTGGCAAAAGGAAGAATAGAATGCAGTTCTCCAGGGCCACATTCATCTGCCTTAAGCATGAGATCATCCTTTCTTTTCCTGCTATCCTCTGCCTCATTCACTACCCACCTTCCAACTTCTGCGACAAATAAGGCAGGGGTCAGAAAGACACTTGTCTCCTTCACTACACAACCACGATTCATCCTCAGAGCCAGTCCATCCTGCACACTGACTCACGCAGGGGTCCCGTTGAAAAAAATAGTTTGTGAATCTATAATTATAGACAGTTGTAAGTGTGAAAGGGGGCCAATGTATGAATCTGCCAGGGTGCCAGTTAATTTTTAAAGCTGAAATCAAACAAACTACGTTTGCCAATATAATAAAATCCAATAGGATAACCCCTTTTTATGGAGTCCAGGGAAAATTAGCTTACTCATTTACCATTGAATTCTTTTCAGGTAAACTTTTAACTTGACAGTATTTCTCAAATCAGGACACTTGTTTATTTTTAACCAGCTAACAATTTATTAATTCACCCAGAACCACATTAATATATAATCAGCTGTTCACCACTCAAAATGTAGACAAAGCCAATTGTGTTCTACATAGACCATATAGTCTTGCAAGCAAGCAAGCATCACAGACTCGAGGTGAAGCTCAGTAGTTATATCAAAGAACAAACCAAATTACCAAGATTTCTTATTACATTCACTTATGAGCAACAATTCTCAATTCTTTAGAACCTAACATATTTACCATACTTCCCAAGGGTGCACTTATCTTTAAAGCATTTCTTAGAGTATGGTTGCTTCTCTTTGACTAGACTGGTCCAAAAGGAAACTCAGCTGCTGCCAGATGGCCAGATGATTAGTGGGCAGTGTTCTAATAGATTTTGAAGTGTGCCCCTATTGAGCTGCTGGTTATGAGATTAGGAGTGTGTCAACTTGATGTCCATCCAGGCATGAAGGTTAACGTAGGGTCTAACGTCTCTCAGAAAGAGCACGGTCTCTTTCAGACAAGAGCCTCTGACAGCATGTATGTTGTTAAAATAACGGCGATTCTGATGCTAGAACATAAGAACAGCCATACTGGGTCAGACCAAAGGTCCCTCTAGCCCGATATCCTGTCTTCTGACAGTGGCCAATGCCAGGTGCTTCAGAGGGAGTGAATAGAACAGGTAATTATTAAGTGATCCACCCCGTCGCTCTAGTGTAAGGTTAGGACACATCCGAGTATAAACAGCACAGCCATCTGCCTCCAAACCAGGTATTAGTAATGGGAGATGACTCACCAAGGCATGCACCCCTTAGCAAGGGATGTAGAATGGAACCCGTCTTCCTGCCCTTTGCATTTAAACAATACATGGAAATCAACGGATGAGACATCTGCAATTAGAGCACTGCTGTTTCTCAACAGAATGACAGGGAGCCAGGCAGGCATGCACTGCTTGGACAGAATAGCACCCACATTTCACTCAAGTTCTTCTACTGTTGCATGCGTTATAGCCTCAGGAGCTGTGGCTTCCATTGATCTCCCTTGAAGAGTTTTACAATGGATGTTAAGCAGTGAATCAAGGCTGGTCTTGAGAGTGGTTACACACACAAAGGAGATGGTGACTTGAGACAAGCGTGGAAAGCGCTTTCTGCCGCTAGGAAAAAGGGTCCTTGTGCCCAAGCTGCTGAATGGAGACCGCTGCTTGGCTGTTGTCACATGCTTCGCTACTCTGCAAGGGACTCATGAATTCTGCTGCTGCTCTGCACATCACATTGCTGGGAGTGATATTCCTCCCACTGACTAGTCCCTACCTGCCTCTGGAATCACCGCAGCAAATAAGCCACCCTTCCATCCTGGGCTTCACACGCTGATGCCGAGTAAGCCATGTGTTGGCTCCATGGCTGATGGCTTTCAGTGGCTCTGCGTCTGTAGCCATAGCACACTGCCATGGGAGAGGTTTAAGAAGTGACGAGAGATGCCCAAGACCTGCTGCTTGACTGTGAACGAGGTCCTGGCAGAGATTTGACTCAAGTGGTAAAACCAGCCACTGGTGACAGCCTTACCAAGGACATCTTCATCATTCCTGCTATAGTGCAGTCTCTGGCAAAAGATATTCACCGCTACGTCTGGGTTCCTTTGGGGCTGGTCTCTCCAGGGTTCCCTTCCCAGTCACTCTTCCCTGCCCCCCCACCCCGCCCCCACAGCATACTTCCTACACTGCAGAAGCTGTCCCAGCACGGGGCGACTCTCATCCAGGAGTATTGCAAGGCCACTGAACCTTCCTTCAGCTTCACACACAGAAAGCTGCCTTGGGTTGGTCCACAATTCATTCAGGATGTAGCCTGGATTTATATAAATCTTAGACCTGAGCAGCCTTAGGTAACCTGCCCATGCAGAAGAAAGGTCACGCTCTGCCAGCCAGCTGCCAAATGCCAGCCCAGTCTCAAACACCAGTTCCCTCCAGCATTAGACAAGCTTCTTGCCAGCTGGCTGTTCGTTGGTCCAAACTGGAGCGTGCAAACAAGCCAACATCTGCTGCCTCTGTTCTCCCCAGACCTCATTCTGCAAGCCAGGCAGATGGATAGAGGTAGATGGGAACTGACTGCCAGCCAAACAAGAGGGCACTGTTTGTATGCACTTCCAGCCACCCGGTTGAGTTTTAAATACAAAAGCAGCATTCCCATTGGCCACCTCGAGTTTTAAATACAAAAGCAGCATTCCCATTGGCCACCTCCTCCCTGCATAACCTGGAGTAAAGTCAGAATTGTAGACCTCAGGGGGTGCATGGATGGTTAAAGCAAACGGTGCTTTAAAAATACCAGCCTTCTCCTTGGGTCTGGCCCAGCTCCTCCATTCAGTGTAGGACCAGAGTGCAGGAAGGGGTGACAGGGAAGGCAGCCGTACCCCACCTTGGGACCCCACTTCCCCAGCGTAAGTTAAAGGCTGAGGACGGCTCGGCTCATGCCCTGCTCACCAGGAGGAGGAAGGGAGGTGGGCTCGCTGTGCCAGCTGGGAATTCCCCCCTCCCCCCACGTCAGCTGCCTATTTAAGGCAGGCTCATGGTCTCTTTGTGCCACCAGAACACCACCGAGGGGCCATAACATGGGCCAAGATGTGACCCACAGGGGACGGGCTGTTATTTCAACAGTCGTTAAAGGGGCACATAAGGAAAGGGTGCTGCTGCTGTGGCTTCTAGCAGTAAAGCAAGACAAGAGTTCCCGTTCAGCGACTGAGCCGTACGCCTAGCCCCATGCAACACTGCAATAAAGGTCCCCTCCACGGTTTTGGCTGCAGTCGCTGCCACTAGGGTTCCTGTCCCCACGTTAGAAAACGTTAACGTCAGCGCTGCTCACCTGCGCGGGCTGGGTGACGAGAGACGGACGCAGCTAAGCCGTCCACCACCTTTGCCTCTAAGCCCTGAACAAAACCCAGTCGTCGCGTCAGGGCGGATAGATTAGGAGTGACTGACTGGAGCTGTTCGGTGCTTCGTCTTGTGGGGCGGGAGGGGAAGAGGTAGATTTGGGGTTACAGGTTTTGCCCACTGTAAACAGAAATGCCCCTTGGATGTTAGGGTTGAGCGGGATTGGAATAAAAGTTGGCGTGGGCCAAAGAAGGAGCACGTGCAGGATATCGAGGGTAGAAGAGCCATTCAGGGAAGCAGCTGGGCCCTGCTTGTGCACTAGCCTCAGCCAGTATGCTGTGTGTTAGTCTAAAGCACCCGTCCCGAACAACTCCAGGCACCTGTATTTACCATATACACGAGACAGCGAGTTGCCTGTAGAAACCCATCTCCACAAATAACCACCTCCCATACCAAACCATGCTACCTCCCTGAGCCTTCCCCTTCCATACAAGCCACAGCAGAGGAGGCCAGCACCACGTTATACATCCAGGCTCCCCGCGCTCTGATCTCCCGCCTTCCATTCCAACAAAGGCCTGTCAGGAAAGAGAGAAGAGTTGGTAGAAGGGAAAAACCCGCCCACCCCGTTAGTACTAATGAGGCAACAAGTTGCGAGTTACCTCCCGGGAGCAGCAGTTTCTCTCGGAAGAAAAGCGAGGGAGGAACTTCTGATTGTTGCCCATAGCTCAGAGACCTTGGTTATTGTTTGTATTCCTTAGTATTACCACAGCACCCGCCAGCCCCAGTCATGGCCCGGGATGCCATTGTGCTAGGTGCTGTACAAACATAGTGCCTCTGAGAGCATCTGTGGCTACTCACACGGGGCCAGGTGCTCAAAAGACCTTGGCACCCAGGTTTTCAAGAACTCGGCCCTCAGTCAGGCACCGTATGGGCCATGTTTTCAAGAACTCAACATCCAACATATCCCCCAGCATGCTGAGCTCTTTCGGGGACTCCGCAGGTGGGTCAAAGGCATTGGTTTTGGGACAGCAATAGCAGTGCTAACATCCAGACTCATAACATTCAATCTTGCTGTAAAGGCGGAGGTTAGTCAGGCTGTCTGTGAGATATGTGACCCCCAATCGTGACTCACCTTGCACAGCTGGACAGGTGGCCCAATTCTTTGTTTTGCCACCGGCTTCATCTGGGAACTCCAGCCATGTTGCATTCAGTAGGCTTCAAGGGGAATTGGCTTATTGAAGAGTAACAAACCATAGTGGCTTGCAGGGGGATAAGCATGTGAATTTAGTGTATCTTCACCTAGTCCAGATGCTGCTGCCAGATCTCACCTAGTTTCTGCTTGAACCACCTAGAAGTCCATAGCTACATATGCTACTGCTAAGAGCGGACAAGGAGGTGACAGTGAGTCCAATTGTCCAACTGTTGGGCTACAAAGATAGTCTGACAAGCCATCCTGAGGGGTGGACCAGTGTCTGTTTCTCTCGGATGGTCAGTGGCACCCTCCCACTCCCCACTTGGTAGGGGCGGCCCAGCCCAGTTCTTCTAATGGTGGCAGTCAGAGGAACTGAAATAAATCTCTCACTGAGTGATCGACAGGCACCAGCTGCAGCCCCCCACCCCCGCTGCCCTACATCATGTCCTGCAGCTGAAACTATGGAGTTTGGTGCACAAAGAGCTCCCATGCTGGGACCCCTCAGCGGGAGCCTTGGGATGGCAGAGAACTCCCCAGCCCCCGGCAAGATGAGGACCGATCAGGAGGCCACATGCCCAGAGAGAAGTAGGGGAGCACTGAGACAGGGAGAGCAAGTCCCTCCCCAACCATTTGCACCAGCTAAGGCACAGCTGGGGGTGATTGGAAAATTGGTTACTGCAGGAAAAAACTACAGCCAGAGGGACTCCTGCTGATAACAACTCCCGTCTGCATCTGCTGAATGCACTGCTGTCAGTGGGTTCTCCCTCACACCATCCAGACCAATAGACAGAGGAATTCCTTGTTCAGCTCTGATTTTGCTCCAGCACTCAATGCCCAGCCTGCCGTGCTTGCCTTTGGCTTCCTCTGGCTGTCACCAATAAAACTGCCTATTTGCAAAGCCATATCTTTTCCAGCTGATGAGTTAAGCCAGCACACAGCTGTTACACTGGCTGCCCACATTCTCCTCAGAGAATTGCTTCCTGGAGGAGCCAAGCGCCGAATGCTGTGGCTATGTGGACCTCCAGTGGCTATTTGGATTCCTCGCAGCTATTATGTACTTGTCAGTGGGAGAGGTGACCAGATTACTCCTGTTCCTGATGTCATCCACATGCTTCCTTGGGTTCTGGTTTTCACAGATGCCTAGGGCTATGGAAGTGATGTAAATGCTGTCTGAGGTGCAAGCACCCTAATCAGCGGACATTTCCAAGGTCACACTGAGGTAGGGAGTAGACCAGAGACAAAGTATTTTCCTGATCCATTAAAAATCTCTTCTCCTGGGTGGGCGGACAGGTAGAACTTTTCAAATATAGTCTATGTGTACATACATGGGAGAGGAGTGGTTTGAATGTGTGACTTGGTGCCAGGAATTCTGGAGTCTGAGCCCTAATTCTGACACTAACTCACCTTACGGCACATCACCTAACCTTTCCGCTTCAGTTTGCCCATCTGTTCATCGTGTTACTTACGGGGAATATCTCCCTGGGCTGCTGAGGATGGGTTGTTAACCCTGCAATATGCTTTAGAGACAGCGCTGAGTATGTGCTTGTCTTCAGTTGCATTGTATGAAAAGTCTCACTCCATAAACTCTTTCCACATCAAAGGATTTGCTGACTCAGATCCTCCTGCAGTTTCAGCCTTGGTTCAGTAACATATTTTCCCATTTTCCTCAGTGAAATTGGTTTCTCTGCTGGCACCCAAACTGAGTTCAGCTGAGTGAGATTAGAAGGTCCGGCCACTATCCCAGATGGAGGCAAACTCAGTAGTTTCAATTTAGGATTTTTTATTTTAGAAAATGAGAATTTTCTTTCTGTGTTCCTCAAACGGCTGTGTAATACGAGGGAAAGACACACTGGAACTGGGTGGCTGAGCCCAGGTGGATTATGGTAATGTCTGTCTTTAACCCTCTGCTCTCACTCCGTATATAAGTGAAGTTCAGACATTCAGAAGTAGTCTCGGGGCCAGATTCTTTCCTGCTCTCCACCTTATATCATCCTTTCTAGCAACGCATAGGGGCTGGTGAATGGCAGGGGCATGTTCCCACTTTGCACTGGTGTATATGATTCGGCAAGAGGAAAATCAGACCATGTGGCTTGAAAAAAACCACCACCCCATCTTTAGAATTCTTTTGTACATCCTTGCGGGCTCGTCTGTTTCACACCCTGGACTGGCCTGATGGCTAATGGCCCACGTTTAGGGGTGTGAAGCTGCCCCTCCTCTCCCCTCCTGTGCCAAGTGCAGCTCAGTTGTGACTCAGGCAATGTGTCATGATGTCCCCTCGTGCGAGGTAGGTGTGAAATGCTACTCCGGTATAAGTGATGGGAGCAGTCTGAGAATTTTCTTTCCGTGTTCCTCAAACAGCTGTGTAATAGGAGGGAGAGAGACACTGGAACTGGGTGGCTGAGCCCAGGTGGATTATGGTAATGTCTGTCTTTAACCCTCTGCTCTCACTCCTTATATAAGTGAGGTTCAGACATTCAAAAGTATTCTCAGGGCCAGATTCTTTCCTGCTCTCCATATATAAGTGATGGGATCATTTGACCCCCACTGTACCTGGCTGGGAATGACACATGGGCAGGGAACTTCCTGCCCTGGGAGCTTAGACCAAGATCTCCAAAAGCGATTAGTCGTTTTGGATGCCTCAGTTTTCAACACCTCCCAGAGGCCTGATTTTCTGAGCATACTGAACAGCCCCTCCTATTGGCTGCAATGGGGCGGTGATGGTTTCTAGCAGCGGAGGACCTGGTCCTTCTCCATATTTGATTTCCCTGCACAGGTTTTACCAGGTCCCACGTTTAGAGCTATTGGGCCAACCTGGACCTTCATACCCCCAGCTGCAGAAACACACCTAGGGGTGGGAGACTCGATACCCAAAGGAACTTGTGGAACCTTTGCTCTCCAGGGTCTCCCTGAAAATCCCAGATGGAAGAAAAGGGCAAAAGACTTTAAATGTTGGGAGCCACCTTGTGGCAAAACCTGATTAATTCTCAAACTTTAGACACTGTGGGCCTCTTTCATTACACACAAGGCGCATGATATTTACTTTGTCCCAATGCCTGGAGAGAAGATCATGGGCCAGATCCTCAGCTGGCAGAAACTGACGGAGCTCCATTGATTCGAATGGCGCTATACCAATATACACTCAATGAGGATATTTTATTTGGTAGTGCTAGCAGATTAGGCCTCTGTTTTAGAAGAGTGATATGTCACCAGCTTAATAGGAAGAATGCTCCATTTCCCCCTTCCTCCCTCTGTCTCCAGCCCCAGCCTTACCAATGCTTGTGATTTTGGTGGAAGGCTCCTGATATTTGGTGTTTTTTTTTCCTTAAAGCCTCAGTTCCTGGACACGGGGGGTGGGGGGGGATCGCTCAGTGGTTTGAACATTGGCCTGCTAAACCCAGGATTGTGAGTTCAACCCTTGAGGGGGCCATTTGGGATCTGGGGCAAAAATTGGGATTGATCCTGCTTTGAGCAGGGGGTTGGACTAGATGACCTCCTGCGGTCTGATATTTTTTGGGGGAGGGGAGAGATAGCTGAGTGGTTTGAGCATTGGCCTGCTAAACCCAGGGTTGTGAGTTCAATCCTTGAGGGGGCCATTTAGGGACCTGGGGCAAACATTGGGGACTGGTCCTGCTTTGAGTTGGGTTGGACTAGATGACCTCCTAGGGTCCCTTCCAACTCTGATATTCTATGATTCTATGTGAGAACCTCAGCTTCTAGCAAAAAGAAAAGGAGTACTTGTGGCACCTTAGAGACTAACCAATTTATTTGAGCATGAGCTTTCGTGAGCTACAGCTCACTTGTGACAAACACTTGCAAATGTGACCCGTGTGTATCCTAAAGGCCCAGAACCTAGAAGCCGAAGGAAAAGACTCTGAAATGTGTTATTAAAAACAAATCTCAGGATTTTTTGAGCCTGATTCATGATTTTTGACCACTAGGGGCTGATGTTACTGCATCTAGGCAAGCTGACGGGAGCAGGAAGTATGCAGTGTTGTAGCCATGTTGGTCCCAGGATATTAGAGAGACAACCCATCTGGTCTCTCTAGAGCAGGATAGTTGATTTGGGATGTTCTGTATTCAGCGCTGCTAAGTGTTTGCCAATCAAACACATTTTGAGTTGGGATTGTTAGTTGTAGGGATCTGTGGACCTTTTTTTCGTTGCCTTCTAGTTACTGAGCCTTTAGCTTACACACAGGTCTCATTTGCAAGCTTTTGTCCACAACCGCGAGGGGTAGAAACTTACCTTCTTTAAAAATGTGAGCAGAGAGTCTCACTTACAAAAACGTGTCAGGGGCTCTTCGAGCTGGCAGGACTGAGGTTTTTGCAGCTTGTACTTCCTCGCTCAGGAAGATCCTGCCACTTTATATGCCTGTCATGTGCCATGCGCTCGAGGCCGAGGTTGCTCTATAAATAACCATCATCACGGGAGAGAGAGCCGAGAACATCAGTTCAGTGCCGACTCTGAGGGAAGAGCACCACCTTCTGAACACCAACAAAAGTTATTCCTCAGACTAAGGTTTAGGAATGGGAAAAGGGAATTCATGTTTGGAGATAGGGCTGCCAGGCATCTGGGTTTTTTTACCGCTGAAAGTCCGGTCAGCAGCGCAGCAGGGCTAAGGCAAGCTCCCTGCCTGCCCTGGCTCTGCACACTCCCTGAAGCAGCTGGCATATCTAGCTGCTAGGTGCAGGGATGGCCACAGGGGCACTGCATGTTGCCCCCGCCCCAAGAGCTGTCTCTGTCTCTGTGGCTGGGAACCACAGCCAATGGGAGCTGTGGGGCAGCACCTGTGGGCATGGGCAGCACGTAGAGCCCCCCGGCCCCTCTGCCTAGGAGTTGGACATGCCAGCCACTTCCGGGAGCCGCCGGAGGTAAGCGCCGCCCGGCTGGAGCCCGCACCCCTCGCCGACTCCTGCACCCCTACCCCTTGCCCCAACCCTGAGCCACCTCCCACACCCAAACTCCCTCCCAGAGCCCACACCCAAACCCCCTTCTGCATCCCAAACCTTTTCCCCAGCCCTGAGCCCCCTCCCACACCCCAACACCCTGCCCCAGGTTGGAGCCCCGTCCCACACCCTAATTCCCTCCTAGAGCCCGCACCCCAACCCCCTGCCCCATGTCAGAGCCCCCTCCCACACCCAAAGTCCTTCCTGGAGCCAGCACACCACACCCTCTCCTGCACCCCAAATCTCTCATCCCTGGCTCCACCCCAGAGCCCATCCCCCCAGCTGGAATCCTCACCCCCTCGTGCACCTGAGTCCCCTGCCCCAGCCCGGTGAAAGTGAGTGAGGGTGGGGGACAACAAGCGACAAAAGGAGAGGGGATGGAATGGGGGGGGGGACAGGGCCTTGGAGAAGGAGTGGGGCAAGGGGCAGGGCAAGGGTGTTTGGGTTTGAGCAATTAGAAAGTTGGCATCCCTATTTGGAGACATGAGGGAAGCCCCCTGATAAATAAGTGTCCAGGTGGGACTTTGGAAACGTGCACCAACTGGTGGCAGAGCTTGGATTACACCATGAAACAGCCTCGTGTGTTATTCAGGCTTTGGGCTTTCGTCAGAACCAGCCTGAAGAGCAGATCTTTACTTACTACTATTCTCCGTATCACAGGAGCCCCTTATGGCCTCAGCTGAGACAAAGGGACCCTTTGTGCCAGATTCAGGATGCAGCCCCTGCCCCAAAGAGCTTACAATTTAATAGACATGAGGGGAAACAGAGGCACAGCAAGGTAACGTGACTTGCCCTAAGTCATACGCCAGACCAGCAGCGTAGCTGGGAATCAAACCCAAGTCTCCCGCAGGCTGGTACAGTGCACTGAACCTCACTGCCTGTCGAGCGATGGCGCTTTTGTAGCCATGTCACTTATGCTGGAGGCAAAGAATGTAATGGCAGCCACATCTCTGATTCAATGGGGAAAACGCTGCTTTGAAGGAGCTCTGTCTAGAGGAGCCGCCTTGGCTGCATTTTTTACTAGCTCTGCTTCCCCCTTCCCTCCCTTTGAGCTGAAGGTAAATACCACCTGGATGTTTTCAATCTGCCAGGAACAGTTTCCAGTCTCAGCCAAGCTTAACACGGGCAGAATTTGCCAAGTAAGCAAGCACCCATGGGAGGTTGGGGGGTGGGGGTGGGAACTAGCTGCTACCTAGCAATTTGCCTTGACAGCTCTGCCACTTACTGATGTTTTAATTTTTCAAATAAAGTGGTTGCTATTTTTGTTTTGTTTTTAAATGAAAGAACTTTTGCTCCTTTACTAATTGGAAAGCCAGACTTCACCGAGCTGGAGCCAGAGTCCGAACACAGCTGCATCCCCAAATCGCTAGGGCCGGTTGTCAAATAAGCGAAAATGGGAGAGACCTTTTAAAGCTTTAGTATGTGGAGTGTGCATGGAGACGTGTGGGGCTGGAGGTGTGTGTGGGGGGGTGCAGGTATGCGTGGAGGGAGAGGTTACGTTTGTGTTCGGATATGCATGGTGGGGGGGTTGCCCAGAACTTGGGTATGCCTGGGTGGCTCTGCATGGACGCGTGTGTGTGCGTATGTATGCACCCTGGTGCTCACGTGCATGTGGGAAGGATCTCTTAAGTTACCTAATGAAGACCAGCGCTGCCTCTTCTGATGAATATTTCCTGCTCTCTGGGATCTCGCTCCCTGCCATCGAGAATTTTAATAGCCTCTTCCCCACACCTGCATTAGCTTTTTCAAAGAGCAAAACCATGTCGAACCTGCCTCACGGGGTATGTGTGTGTATGGCTGTCTGTGAGCATGAGGACAAGGGAGCAGATCCTCCTTACAACAGGGGCAGCTGGGAAGATGTGGACAGAAAAACATTAGGGACCCAAGGGCACATGTTGCCAAGCAGTGCACAGCCCGTATGCTGACCTTCTCTGTAGGGATGGGGGAGAAGAATCCTCTGCATGCCAGGCCTTAAACAGGACTAGAGCCCAGGTCTACTGACTCCCAGTCCAGTGCTCTGTGCACTAACCCTTGATGCCTTCTGAGCTTTCTGTTCTAGCTCCATATTTCCTTTTGCCCCACAGCCCCATCCGCTCCCCAACAAGTGCTACCCCATTGGTTGTTATTGACATTGGGCCTGCTGATTCTCAAAGGTGGGATTCCATACAGTGTAATGGACATTCAAGAGCTCGCTCCCCCATGGTTTCTTCTCCTGGCATGTGTGTCATTTTGGATCTGTTACACCCATGACAACACTTCTAAGCTGTGGCTGCTGAGCCCTATATATTCAGTCCTATCCTGCAATTAACGTTTCTTTGCTGGGGAAGGAATGAAGTCTGATTCAAGACAAATTCATTCTTTAAATCCCACAGTCCCAGCAATCTTGGGCCCGAGTATGGATAACCCCCCCACACACACACTAATCTGCAGTCATCAAAGGGCCTGTTACCCAACCAATAATGGACCCTCAGGACTCCAGCAGTTTCCAGCTTGTCCTGAGCCTTCACTTGGCTGGGCTATATTGAATATGGCCATTGGCTCCCAAAAGGCTGAAGAAGAGGGGCTGATGAACAACTCCTCTACAATTCACAGAGGCTCACTGCTGTTTTACCGCTCGCAATACTCCAGATCTGAGCTCAACCTTCCCACCATCAGCAAGCCTGAGAAAACCAGCCCGGTGGCCCAATCCTGGGAAGGGCAGCGTACCCGCAGCTCCCACTGACTTCAGCTGGCATGGAAGGCACTCTGCATTTTGCAGGATCAGGCCTTTGATTCTGAAAATTCAATCACTTGGCTGAGTTGATGTTTGGACTGCTTCAAGGGCAGGCGAAAAAGAGCTTGGGCTAAATTCAGCTCTCAGGCTCCGACTCAAGAAAGCACCAAACGAAAGCGTCAGTGAAGGAAAGCACAAGCTTGATTTCTTTGTTGAATATGGACAGACTTGAGCCCGTGCTCAAGCGCTTTGCTGAATCAGGGCCTTGGAGACAATCGTGTAAATCCACAGCAACATTATTAACGTCACTGGATTAAGACTAGTTTAATTGAGAGTGGCACCTAACCAGCTGAGTACATGCCTGGCCCTTGTCTGGAGCGGAACGTGGGTGAGACAAGCTGGAGACTAGACCGTTATGCGTCAGAGAGACTGGGAGAGAAGCCAGTGGGGGAAGAAGGTTACAACACTGTGTGCTGCTCCCCCAAACACGAGGAACAGCACCAAGAGCCTGAGTTCCAGCAAACTGCAGCAGGAACTCTTCCAGGCAGGCTTCATGGCTTCTTTTCCACCGGGAAAGCGGCCATTCCATTATGGGCACAACAGGAAATAAACAAACTCAGACAGAAACTCATTAGAAGTGGGCCGAGTCCCAGCCTGGCAAGATTGCGGGCCTTTTTAACCCCCTCACGGGGCTAGATCCTGCACTTACGTACATTGATGTGAATCTAGAACAACCCAGTGGAGCTGCCTCTGGTTTATCACTTAGATCAGAACCTGGCCTCAGGGGATTTAACGAAATAAAGCCAAAGCATGTGCCTCCAAAGATTCCCAAGGGAGCTTCCTATCTGTTTAAATAGGGAGCTTGCTTGAGAGCTGGGTTCCCTCTGCTCTCCCATCTCCTCATAAGAAAATCTTTTACATTGGTCAGATTTAGAAGTGCTTCCAAAGCAAGTGAATGTCTGTCTGCATTCCGTGGAACTGAAATTGACAATAAAAAGACTTCAGACGTTCCCACAGGCCGATGGCTCCAGCAACATCAAAACATCTGGGAGCAAATGTAAATCAGCAACGTGCATGTCAATAATGCGATGTTTTCAACAAGTAACATTCCCAAAGCCCGCTCCAAGGCAAGGCATTTAATCATCTGCAGCAGACCACATGCATTGTAGGTATGAACGTCAGCTCAAAGGAGGAGAAATAAGGGGGCAGACTTGCTGGCCGGGGGACAGTGTTGGCCAGACAATTAAATGATTCAATTGCAAATAATCCCTGGCTGAAAAATTTCCCCAAATATGCTCTGAACTTGACCAACCCTTGCCAGGACAGAACATGGAGATGATGCCCTAGATGGCCGTTTCTTTACTAAGCTACTTGTCCATCCAGCTATGTTTTTAGACTATGCTTACTGCCATACCATACAAATATTATCATACATTCTACAATAGCACCCCCAGGCCCCCAGCTCGGAGCAGGGCTCTCCATATACCCAGTCAGAGACGCCTGTGCTCTGAAAAGCTGACATTTTAAGTAGACGAGATAAGGCTGCTTATCCCCATTTTGCCCAGCGCCATGGGCAGGCTCACCCCGTTTGGAACGGAACCCCACTCTCAGGAGCGTAAGCCCTGTGCCCACAGCACAAGACCAGCCTTCCGCTCTGCGCTATAAGTATAGTGCCACAGGGAAATTAACACCTGTCAGAAGGGCAGGCAAGAGGCTTCCAAGTCTCATTCAAAGACCTTCTTCTGTCTTTTGCCCCTAGAAACAGAAATCTGTGATCGTATTAAAGAACAATTAAATCGATGGCCAAACAGGAATCAAAAAGGCAGCGGAGGAACATTAGTGGTTCTGCTCAGCAACTGCCCTGTCAATCTGTTTCCGATTTAAATGGAATCCATCCTCCCGCCCGACAACGGGCTCAGGAAAACAGAATCAGACCGCTCAGGAGCAGTAGCATCCACATCTGCTTATGAAACTGTTTCGATCAACCATCTCACCCTGGGTGCAAGCTTGGACTTTGTGGCTGGAGGCCAAACACGAGGACTGGAATCGAAGAAGAAAAATTTCTAAGAAGTAAATCATAAAAGTAATAAAATAGCCGAGGGCGTGGCTTTTAACCACAAAATAGCAGTTCCTCTAAAATGCTTGCTGCTATGCTGATTTCCTCTGTAATGCTTTTCCACTCATGGCCATTGCAATTATATCAATTTCACAGAACTTGGCCCCTCTAGATATATTTAAAGCTATGAGTCATGCAGAGTTAGATCTAAATTTGTATGTTTCATTAGAAACAGATGTACACGTTTCTCTTTATTTTAAAGAAAGTTTACTTTAGAAATAATACATATTGTCTGTGGGCTCAGACACGATCCGCTCAGCGCACATTAAAGGGGAAGTGTGGGTACAAAATTCCATCTCCACTTCTAGCTGTCTTAAATGGACTAGAACTTGGTACAGCTCACACCCAGACATCAGGTCTGACACACTGTGAAACTAATCCAGCTCTCTCTGGATTACTCAGTACAAACCCACTGAGAGATTTGTTTTTGATATAGTGAGATGCTCCTTCTAGCAAACCAACACACAGCTCTTTAATCTCTTCTGTAGCTACTGAGGTGTTTTCGCTTATCAGCAGGTCAGTGCACAAATTCACTCCAATGCAGAGGGTCAGAGTACAAGGCATATGCACTGATTACTGTAAGTCCCACTCAGGTCCCCTTATTTTGAAAACTTAATTGAGACTCAAGAGGTCCATAGTCTTTATGCTGGTCCTCTGCTCAAGGGTGAATTTCCTCTATAGTGAGTTTCCTGCAGAGACATTCCAGCATTAACATGGGGGAAACACAGGAGAACTTCAAATCTGGTACGTGCATCTTTAACTCTCCGACATTCCAGGGTGCAGTCTAGTCCAGTGAGGGTCTGTGTCATCCCTGCCCTGCAACCTGGGGGTGCCTCACAGTGTTTTAAGCTGTAGCTCCCATATTGGCCAGTCACAAACAGCCTGTCAGCATGCAGATCACACCCTGAGGGCTTGTCTACACTACCGTGAGGGGTCAATCTAAGATACGCAACTTCAGCTACGTGAATAGCTAATTCCCTCCTAGAGGGAAAAAACCCAGATGCCTGGCAGCCCTATCTCCAAACATGAATTCCCTTTTCCCATTACTATACCTTAGTCTGAGGAATAACTTTTGTTGGTGTTCAGAAGGTGGTGCTCTTCCCTCAGAGTCGGCACTGAACTGATGTTCTCGGCTGTCTCTCCCTTGATGATGGTTATTTATAGAGCAACCTCGGCCTACGTGAATAGCGTAGCTGAAGTCAACGTATTTAGATCTACTTACACTCTCCCATCGACTCTGCTTGCATTCCTCGTTCTGGTGGAGTACCGGAGTCGACGGGAAGGTGCTCAGCAGTTGATTTATTGCATCTATCGACCCCTGCTGGATCGATCACTGCCCGCCAATCCGGTGGGTCGTGTAGACCAGTGGTTCTCAAAGCCAGTCACCGCTTGTTCAGGGAAAGCCCCTGGTGGGCTGGACTGGTTTGTTACCTGCTGCGTCTGCAGGTTCGGCCGATCGCGGCTCCCACTGGC
The DNA here is from genome assembly GCF_965140235.1 of Caretta caretta. Classification (NCBI taxonomy): domain Eukaryota; kingdom Metazoa; phylum Chordata; order Testudines; family Cheloniidae; genus Caretta; species Caretta caretta. The sequence continues at coordinate 9,438,328 of NC_134217.1, read as the reverse complement.
TGCGGTTTGCCGCTCCAGGCCAATGGGGGCTGTGGGAAGTGGTGTGGGCCAAGGGACGTGCTGGCCGCCCTTCCTGCAGCCCCCATTGACCTGGAGTGGCGAACCGCAGCCAGTGGGAGCCGCGATCGGCTGAACCTGCAGATGCGGCAGGTAAACAAACCGGTCTGGCCTGCCAGGGCCTTTCCCTGAACAAGCGGCGGACTGGCTTTGAGAACCACTGGTGTAGACAAGCCCCGAGTGTCTGCGTTATAGCCACATCCTTGGTCCAGCAGCTCTGAGCCCAGCAACTTGTCAGCAAACACCAGCCACACGCTGGCTTCTAGCAGCTTTGGTTACTATTTGCACAGTGATCCCAACACACTCCCTGTCCCAAATTTCCCCTCCCAGCCTTCTTCTGGACAGTTCGAATATTTTAGGTCTATTGTCTCTGTAAGGGAACAAGATACAACAACTGTTTTTCAGAGAGTTACCACACAGCCCAATTTAACCACAACACTGGATTGATTTTGATTAAAAATAAAACAAGTTTATTTAACTCAATAAGCTGGGATTTTAAGTGAGTGCGAGCATAGGCATTCAAGTTAGAAATGGTTACAAGAGAAATCAAAATAAAACGCTTCCTTAGACCAAAACTTTACAAACGAGGATTAGTTCAAGGTAAGATTCTTACCACCTTCTCCCAACAGAATCACTGACCACTCTGCAAGTCAGGATCCCACCCGAAGTCAAAAAGCTGGATTTTTTTTGTCTTCTTTGGTGCAAAAGAGATGGACAGGGAGAGATACCTGGGGAGGTTTTACCCCTCACTTTTATAGTTCAGTCACCCTCTGAAAAGTAGTTTCCTGAGACCCCCTTCGTTAAAGTTCTTTCCAGCTGAGAGCAAGGAGACATGGAGTCTGGTGGAAGGAGAAGGCCATGTTATTTCTTTTAATCTGTTCATGCTGAAATGCAGCTTTTCTTTGTCTTCTTTCTTTCCCTTCTTGCTGTCTGAGAACTCTGTTTACAGCTTATATGCAAATTGAGGTAAACACCCACCCCTTTGTTTAAGACAGGCCTGCTTGACCTAATTGGGGCAACATGAGTTTGAACATGTGCCTTTAACATCATACGGGGGGATTTATACCTTTGACCATAAGGTTGCTACACACATTTCACTATGATATTATTGGCCAGTGAGTTGTTAGTTTTTCAAATAATACCTCACAAGGCATATTTTGCACAAAGATTATTACAAGGGTGTGTATGGTGTGTCACACTGTCTGGAGTAGCTCATGACTGAGTGCCTACATCAGGGCAGACTGTCAAAAACAGGGCAGATACCTCAAACTGGTGGTGTGTTCTATAATTAGATTTCACTAAGCCAGTAATAAATGTGAACTCTTGGATCACTATACCAGTCTTACCATGGAGTCACAGACAGTCCCCTGAGCCTCTCCAGTCTATATTGCCAGCCAGACAAACTGGACTTTGTGATAAATGGTCACTTACACAAAAAAAAAATCACACAATATTCAGATTGCTTCCAGTCCTAAGAGACCAGGCACTAACCAATCAACTGGTACCTGAGATCGCATACCCAAGACAACGCCTGGAGCCAATCCTGTAATAAAATATCTAAAGGTTTATTGACTAGGAAAGAGAAATGAGTGAGTTATTTACAGGTTATGCAGTGTACCAGTGACCCCTTTCACACAGCAAGCCTCTGAGTGCGACCCCCCTTATAAATTAAAAACACTTTTAAATATATTTAATGTCATTATAAATGCTGGAGGCAAAGCGGGGTTTGGGGTGGGGGCTGACAGCTCTCAACCCCCCCCCCCCCCGTAATAACCTCACAACCCCCAGTTTGAGAATCCCTGAGTTAAAGCAAGCAAATATATACACAAATGAGTTGCAGTCTAAATCCTAAAAGCGACGGAGTTATAGTGATCTGTCAATTCAAAGCGTCTTTTAGGGCGACCCAGGAGGTGCCCCCTATGGATCTCTGGCTCCAGTTTAGTATCTCTGGCCCTGAGAGAGTTCAAACAGTGAAGAGATGGAAAATCTTCACATCAACTGTTTTTATTTCCCTCTTCCAGCATTCAAAGTGATGAGATGAGGCCTTCTGCACGTACTGCTCCATGGGTGGACGGAGCATTTAACAAAGCTTTTTGTCATATAATGGCCCACCCCTCCTCCTGGATGGCTGGGGAGGACGGTTTCCATGCCTGAGTTCTCATGTTTAGAGCAAATATTTTCAAAGTTATAAAGCAAAATGTACATATTTTCTTATAGCCTGGAATACTGACATCGCAAGTGAGATAAATGCATGCAGCAATTTACAAGCATTTCAGAGAGTCTAAATGTTAAATACATTCTTATAAGACCAAACCTATTTGGAGCAAAACTAACATACAGCTATGAGTTTGTCAGGTCTTAGCTAATGACTGCAGCCTGGGCAAGAGGAGGCATCTGGCCTGCCAGCGTTGCATCGTGACACTAAAGTGGTGCATTTGGCCACAGACTCTGCCAGGAAAATTTAACAGAACAAGGTCTCTCATTGTCCTGCATGAAAAAGATGAAACATTAGCAATGTAAGTCAACAAACATAATATTTGTCTACCCCTGGAATCTAAGGCCTTGTCTAAACTAGGGGATTTTAGCAAAAAACCCTCCCACTATTGTTATCACTCCAGTGCTACCAAGGGTAGCAACTTTGGGAGCTCTGATGTAGGTGGGGGTAAAGAGTGAGCTCCGGCTTGGGGAAAAGGGAGGTCCCCATCCAGCTGCAGTGCCCCCCAGATAACCCAGAAAATTAGCCAGTTTCCTGGTGACAGCATCCTGGATACTGATGAGTTTCCTGAGGGGTAAAATGACACCACCCATTTGAAATCTAGACAATTATATAAAGGCGTTGTAGGTGATTTCAGGTCCTGCACCAGCCCCAGACTCCCCTGGACAGTTTTACAATCATGTGACTCTTTTCCCTGTGTCACAGGATTGCTGGCCCCTTTAAGGGGAATCTGGGCCCAGGCTACCTGAGATGATTTAAGAAGCTAATTTAAGAAGCCCATCTAGGCAGTTAATTGGATAACAAGTACTTGGGCCTGATAAAAGGCCACCAGGGCTCAGTTACATGGGGTGTTCACAAAGAGAGAAGCTGTCCTAAAGGACTGATGGCCCCAGGATTGAGAACTGCAGGCCCAAGGAGGAGGACTGTGCAAGCCTGGGAAGAGACTGTAGTTCAAGATTATTTTAGATTTAATAAAGTAAAACCCCAGCAGTGGAATTTTTTGTCTTACATCCGTTTGGACTGTGCGGAGTTCTTAAAAGAGCCCAGAGAGAAGGGAAACTGAGGCAGGGAGTGCTTGCAGTGCCACATGAGCTCAGCAGGGGGCTCTACAGGGCAGGCATGTCCTAGGCTAGGGGACACAGTCTCTACAGGTGCTGAGAGCCACTGAACCAAACCGTAAACCCTGCACACTCTGAATTCCAGCACCTATGCCTGTCTCTGGACAAATATAACTAACTAACTAAATAAAACAGTACAAACAACAAGGGAAATGGACTAATTATATGGGGGAAAACAATGTAACTGACTAACCTGCTCTCAAAGGCAGGAAACACACAGAGAAAAAAAAAAAGAAAAAAAAAAGAAAAAAAAAAGATTATTCTTCCCAGCAAATCTCTTCCACTTACAGTCATCTGGATGCTCCTTGTGGGCAGAAGGGTGATCTGTAGGTTGAAAGTGTCCCATTAAGAAGTCAGCCAGTTGCATGCAAACAGGGGTATCTGCGCAGCCTTAGTCAGCAAATGCTGTTCTGTAAAACCATCCTTCCTTGCTGTGCTTTTCTCATGCGTCCCCTGAGAGCCTTGCACCTACAGTAGTTTATGGAGTTATGTGGCAGGGAATGAAACTTTCTGAATGAAAGGCCAAGCAAAGGACATGCCATCACAACCAATGAGATAATCTAGTAACAAACAGCCTCAGACTATCAGGCTCAACCATTTACAGACCCAGAGAGTCCAGGACTGACCGAAGCAGAGCTAGCCAAGAGCACAGTGGCAAACACAGCGCCAGATTGTGGCTTCTCAAGCCACTGCTACGGCTGGAGTGTGTGGGGAGGGGATGCTGCTCCAGTGCTGGGGCTGGAGGCATGGTAGAGTGCAAGTAGGGGGAAAGGGATTCTAGTGGCTCAGTGTGCAACAGCACCAGGGGAGAAGGGTCACGGGGCCTTCCATTCTCCCACACCCACCCAGGAGAACCAGAATCTGACCTTGGGACTTACATGACCGGATTGAGAGTCTGCAGCAATAGGTGTGTTTAGATCTGCTGAGAGGTCCTGGCATTGAGTCTCCACGGCTTTATCCCTCGTGCAGCCATTCACTCCTCTGCAAAATACCGCCACTCTGGTTTACCCTGACGTGCGAATGACTGCACAAAGGATAAGGCCCTTTTTCTCCCAGTGGCCTATTAACCTGGGCAGTTTCACCAAAGGCACTGTAGAGATTTGGCTGGGTAATTCCCATTAATTTTCACTGGAACCTGGATGCCCAAATCACACAGGTGACTTTGAGAATCTAAACCTTGAGGTTGACTTAAGGGGGGAAATTGCTTATTAAACGTTATTTGCAAATCTTAGCCTGGTTTCAGAGAGACGTTGCACCCTGCAGCATGCACGTGGCTAGAGAGATACTTACGTGCCTTTTTCTTTTTTTGTTAAAGTAAATGTAAAACAATAGTTTGAGACACTCTCTTAGTTGGCACTCTCTCTTTTGACTGCAAAAGAAGAGTCAGTGAAATGTCTGGTGAGATGCCATCAGTGCACTATTCTAAAAGCAGCTCATTCAGGCCAGGAATGTGCATGTTTCCCATAGAAGCAGAATTTGCCTTTTTTTAATACTGGTGAAAGGTGCTAGATCAACACAGAACCCAAGCACTGGTCCACCCCTTGCCTTTGAAGGTCCACTTCACCTGGTGACAGGGTCAATTCAGTCTCCATGCAGGCTCTTTGCGGAGATTGCCACCAAATGTACCAATGGCAACAGCGGCTTCATCACGTGGCCACCTCTCCTGCAGTCCAGCTGAAGTAAGGCCACAAACTCCTTGTACTACATAGTTCTCAGATGATAACTTTCAGTCATCAGTGACCAAAGCCAGAGTTGAGCAGAGGATGGAACCTGAAGCGGGGTTCCAAAGAGGATGGAGCTCGTCTGTTCTCAGTGGTGACAGATGATAAAACAAGAAGCAATGGTCTCAAGTTGCAGTGGGGGAGGTCTAGGCTGGATATTAGGAAAAACTATTTCACGAGGAGGGTGGTGAAGCACTGGAATAGATTACCTAGGGAGGTGGTGGAATCTCTTTCCTTAGAGGTTTTTAAGGCCCAGCTTGACAAAGCCCTAGCTGGGATGATTTAGTTGGGGCTGGACTAGATGACCTCCTGAGGTCTCTTCCAACCCTAATCTTCTATCATTCTATTTCAGGGCCAAACCAACACCCACTGAAGACAGCAGGGCCTTTCAATGGGCACTAGATCAAATTCTTAATCACCTGTCTCATAAGCAACCCAGTCCACCAATAGAATACTTATAAAATATCCATAGCCACTTAAGAATTGTTTCTATAGGAAATGGACCCCTTATAATAAAAGCTTTGGTCTCCTTGCAAATAATTAGCATTTATCAATACTTTTCAGGAGAAAGTTGTTTAAAAGGGCAGGAAATTAAAAGAAAGGGGAGCTTTTACCATAATAGAGCAGAGGACATTAAATGAATAGAACATGTGAGCAAAGTTGCTCCAGAGAGCTGTAGATCACAACCCATGCCATAAATGTGAGGGTTAGCAAACAGGAGATCTCTGTTCAAATGCAAAATCTAAACGCAAATGAGACGATGCACATCGGTCACAGCTGTATTAAAGTCAAGGCACTAAGCAATGAGGTAACCACACAAGTGAGTCTTTGGTTCAATCACACTAAGTATAGCAAATTAAAATAGGGGCAGATCATCAATACAATAATGAAGAAAGATTTTCAAGGGGACTATTCTGCATAACCAGCAGAATGATCTGAAGCACTAGTTACAGCATAATGCAAGTCAAGAGATATTCATGGCACAAGATTTATTCTCGTCACAATCAACAGTCTTCATTACTTGGTAGCTAATGCTGCCCCCTCTCCAGATTCCTCTAGCAAAGACACGGAACAAAATAGTACTTATGCCAGTCAATGTTGTGATCTCATAGTGAACACAGCATGAGGAGATATCCTGCTGGTGGCTGCAGGATCCATGGGCTTTTTCATTTGCGCACACAGAGCCATGAGCAAGCCCCAAGAGAACTGAAGCCAACCAACGCTTATCTTAAAGTATCCACACCCGACTGCCCAGCGGCCCAATTCTCCCACTGAACTCACAGAATACTCAGTGGGAGTTGCTCCCATTCCACAGTGAGAAAATGTGGCCCAGGAATGGCTCAAACTGTCACAGACTCAGGGCTTAATTTGTGCCAGGGCAGAGCCCTGGCGCCTCTGGGCTTGGGAAGTTCATCGGCCCGGTGCCTCTGGGCTTGGCGTGTCAGTTATGAAAGTAAAACAATTGCTTCAGCCCCACCACCTCCTTCATTACAAATTAAACACTGCACAGACCTCTAGGGCATGTCTACACCACAGCTGGAAGGTCCATCCGAGGTCAAGCAGGTGGCTAACCTGAGCCACTAAGCCCACACCACTACAGCCCATGTGGCTATTTTTAGCATGCTAGCTCGAGAGGAGCTAGCACAGGTCTGTCTACCCAAGCTGTGACTCACATCTTCCAGCTGCTGTGTAGACAGATGCCTAGCCCTTAGCTGGAATAGACCCGCGGTATTAGGCCATGCAGTTCATCTCCCTGACAGCAGAGCCCTCGCTTACCTCGCTGCATGCACTCGCTGCTGAAGTTCTGAATCTTAATCAGTGGTGGGGTGGGATTTTAGCACCGCTAGGGGAGGGGTGAAAGGGAGAACAGTTCTTCTCTCTCTAATCTACTTAATGTGCTATCACTATGGTGTCTGATAACCTGGTATCTTTTTTTTAAAGCCTGCCACTTTAAAAATCCTCACTCTCGCTTTTCAACAGGAGTGAGCATGTTGTGTGCAGGGTACGTTATGGAAGGGAAGATGCAGGACTTGGTAGTAATGAATATAAGGTGGATGCTTTACGGAGACTGCTGGACTCAGACTCACTCGGTGGTTTTCTCTGGCTCTGTAGCTCAGACTAACGCAACTTCTGCTTCCTAGTGTCACCACAGTGGGTTTCCCCTCAATCTTGGATTATGAAGCTGTGGAAGGATGACTGTGCTATAGTACGAAAGAGTATCCTTAAACCAAGCATTCTTTAAGCTAGTACACTGCACCGGCTGGACTTTTCACTTCACCAGTCACTCACTCACCAATCAAAATAGTTTGCAGCTTCATGACTGAATTAGGCCAGAAATACATTTCAGCATAGAGCAGATCTACAAAGTTACAGCTGCTCCTTCAAGGTGGAAGGGAAGGGACAGAATAGAATAACCTAATAGAGTATGACCAGAGAGATTTTGGCCTCAAGTCTCCTCTACTTATAGAGGATGTGTCCCTGAAACTGGGGACTGTGGGTTTGTGTAATGAGGAATCTAAGGGAACCTACTGGAAAGTTAAATGACAAGTGTAAAAATGCTTGCAGTTAAAGATTTTCAAAAGCACTTAAGTGCATTTGGGGTGCACAACTGAAGATACCTGAGAGGGGGTGGATGCTCTGCACTTTCTGAAAATCAGGACTTGTAGAAGTGTCCAACATGGGGGCACCCAGAAGTGGAGGGTCTAGTCCAGGGGTGGCCAACCTGAGCCGGAGAAGGAGCCAGAATTTACCAATGTACATTGCCAAAAAACCACAGTAATGTGTCAGCAGCCCCTGATCAGCTCCCCACCTCACTCCCAGCTCCTCCCACCCACCAGCAGCCCCGACAATCAGCGCTTTCCTGGCATGCAGGAGGCTCTGGGAAGGAGGGGGAGGAGTGAGGGCACGGCAGGCTCAGTGGAGGGGGTGGGAAGGGGTGGCGTGGGAGCAGGGCCTTTGGCAGAGCCAGGGGTTGAGCAGGGAGCACCCCCAGCACATTGGAAAGTTGGTGTCTGTAGCTCCAGCCCCAGAGTCGGGCCTATACAAGGAGCCGCATATTAACTTCTGAAGAGCCCCATGTGGCTCTGGAGCCCCAGGTTGGCCACTCCTGGTCTAGTCACTTTTGAAAATCCTGGGCAAATCGCAGCTCTCTCAGATCTGTGAGCCTAGCATAAATATAGACCATTTCCCCAAGTCACTGAATTCTGAGCCTTTAATGGGTTTTAAATAATGAAAGAAAGGGTTTGTTCCAGCTTGCTTAGTCTGAAAGCATGGCTGTGGGGCTTCAGTGCTTTCTGCAGCATTGTGCTCTCAAGATCTGAGATCACCCACTTGTTCCATCAAACTTCAGTCCTTGAACATCTCCCTTGCTGCTGTGATTTTAAACACACTAGTCGTTGTTCACTCGTGGCACCTAATTCTGGGTCAGCAAACAGCGTCAAAGTCCTATCTAGTGATTTTAGTTCCTTAGCAGCCCCTCATGGTCCAAATTCTTTGGACCATTTTCCAGAGATCCTGGCTGACACTGGAGACTTGCTAATAACAGATGTATTGATGAGTTAGTTGCCGAACAGTGGACTCACAGGGCTGTTATTGGAGGCAACAGGATGGTGGTGGTGGTGGGGGACTGGTGATGATTTCCATTGATGGAGTTCAACCCAGCAGCTCCCCCTCACAGCTTATCTTGCAATTACTTATGGAAAATCCTCAACAAATCAAAAATCACCGTGTGACAACTCAAATAAAGGAAAACTGTCACAGGAAGTACAGTCTCGCAGTCAGAACAAGGAACTGAGAGTGCAGACTCCTGGGTTTCTATTCTTACCAATTCCCTCCAGGACGTCGGGAAAGTTGTTTGGTCTTGGTAAACTGGGGATAATAGTGTCTACTTTACAGGGGTGTCATGGGGCTTAACCTTTGTTAAGTACTTGAAACTCCTGGTGAAAGGAACAACAGCTCTACCAAGTGTTATCCCTTTAACTGTACTGGGCCAGATGCTGGGCTCCGTTACTAATCACAAGACAACGTTTGCAGTCGCGGAGGTCCATGCCCTCAGATGAACAGGATGAGTTCTCCTGGGAAAAAAGCGGCACTGCACGTTACAATTGTTTTAGAAAGTGAGTCACGTGCTTCCCAAGCCAATGGGTAGTGTGTCCTTGTGGTCACGCAAGACGCGCTTTTGCAATACATAACCGAAAGCAGAACTAAAAAGAGGATGTCTCTTCTGTGTGGGAATATCCTGTCAAGTAGTTCAGTTACGGAGGCTTGTACCATAGTGGCTGCAGCGTATTTAGGAATCAATTCTGCATGTCTAGGTCACTCAACAATAGCTAAGTAGAATTTTAGCCAACTGTCAACAACAACAAAATCGGGCCTGACCTGAGGCTGAGAAATCTGAGCGCAGAGGAAGACTCGAGCAGAAAGGGTGAAGAACCTGAAACAAAGGTTTAGTATGAAAATGTTTTCTCGGCTTCTGCCATTTCTCTAGCCCGATGCTCTGTATGTGTCAGAGATTCATAGATTCTAAGGCCAGAAGAGAGAACTGTGATCATCTAGTCTGACCCCCTGTATAACACACATCAGAGAATTTCCCCCAAATAATTCCTAGAACAGATCTCTTAGAAAAACACCCAGTCTTGATTTCAAAATGGTTAGTGATGGAGAATTCACCACAACCCTTGTTAAATTGTTCCAATGATTCATTCCTCTCACCATTAAAAATTTATGCCTTATTTCCTGTCTGAATTGGTCTAGTTTTATTATTTAGCCGTTGGATCATGTTACACCTTTGTCTGCTAGACTGAGGAGCCCTCTATTAGCAAATCTTTGTTTCTAAGGTAGGTGCTTATCGACTGCAATTAAGTCACCCATCACCTTCTTTGTTAAGCTTTCAACAGACTGAGCTCCTTGAGTCAAAGCACGTGCAAAACAATGCACCTCTTGATGGATAACAAGCTATTTTATTGATAAGATTTTTTTAGGCTCCTATTTCTCTTCGACTTGAGCATCATTAAAGTTAAACAAACAACAGACATTTTACTTAATCATGAAACACATTCTGCCCTAAGCCATCTGCTGCCTGCCAACCCACAAAGCACACCTAACTGGGAACCCTGCAATTAAGAAAAAGCTACATGAGGGAGGAAAAGCGTTAGAGGCAGCAGATTCTCATGGAGCAGCCAAAGGAAGGAAATTCCAGAGACATACAGGCTCCAGCAAGGATGCTGTACTGCCAGCTCCCAAGTGTTCAGCCTTGGGGACAGCAGCAACGGCTACTTCAGCGACAGGTGGAGGGAGACTGGCTGGCCCGGATTGTTACGCAGGTCTCAGGACACCTGGGGCTTCAGAGAGGAGAACCAGCAACTTAAATTGCGCTGGGAAGCTGGTGGGTAACCAGCCTCCCTTTTGCAGTAGCATGATCACTGCCTCAGGTGTCCCAGGGGAGAAGGGTTAGATTTGGATACAAATTGTTTTATTTTCAGTGGGAAGGGAGGGGAGCTTTTTGCTCTCTTTCTGGGAAAATGACATGTCATTCTATCAAATCAAACGTGCAATCTCCCCCCCTCCCCAGCGAGTTTCTCCAGTCTTCTCCAGACTTTCGGATATCTAGGTAGAATTTCATCCTGTACCAATTGGTACGGCCAAGAGCTTCCTCTAAATCTGACACCATGACTAGGTAATGAGTTCCACCACAGAAAAACTATTCTGGGCACATTCATTATAACAGCATCAGCCAGAGGCCCCAGATGAGATCAGGGCCCCATGGTGGAAAGCTCTGCATGAACACACAGTGCGGGAGTCCCTGAAAAGAGGGTACAGTCTGAACAGACATAACAGATAAAAGGTGGGAGGGAAACTGAGACACAGAGAAGGGATGCGACTTGCCCCAGGTCATCCATCAGGTCAGTTACAAAGCCCGAAAAAGATCAGGTCTCCTGACTTCCAAGCAGTGTCCTACCCAGTAGAGATCACTGCCTCTTCCCTCTCCACCCCCCTGCTCAGAGGGCCAGGCACATTATACCCATGTAACGCTAGGCCCCCCCAAATTCACACCCTACACACTTCTGCAATAATATTTGAATCAAATATGCCTTGTGAGGTACCATATGAAAATGAATACCCCGCTGGTTATTAATATAATTGCAAAGTGCATGTGTCAACAGTGTTTATGTGACGTTATGGATTCCCTCTGTATGATGTCACCAGACCAGACAGCCTAGCCTAGGTAAAGGTGATAAACACGCCTGTCCTAGACAAAGGCCATGTGGGTTTACCTCAACTGACATATTACCAGTGAAAAAGCCACTGAGATGAACTGGTGGGGGTTATCCTGAGTCAGAAACAATCAAGATGGCTCCTGCATCCCAGGGAGACACAGGAGACAGATTCCCCAGCAGGTCTTCCTGATGTGTAAGACAAAGACATCCCCTTGGGGATATAAGGGACACAGTGACTCTCCATCTTTACCCTTCACCTAACCGAGAAACCAAGCCTGGTTTGGTCTCTGTGATGGGTCCTGGTCTGGCCTGCAATGGCTGGAAGAGAGACTAGGGCTGAGAGAAACCATCTTGAACAAAGATTTTAAACTTTTAGATGAGTTTTTTCCCCCACTTCTATTGGCTTGTAACCATCTCTACCTTTTTCTCTCACTTGGCATCATGTCGTCCAAGCTCCTCTGTTCGTAAACTTGTTGGGTGTTCATTATAAATCATCAGGGCTGTGTACGTTTAAGTAAAGCATGTACTTCCAGAAAGCTGACAGCTTGGAGCGTGTCTCTGTAAAGGCAGTGAACCAAACCCTTTCTCTAGGAGGGTCCAGCGAGAGGGACTGGTCCCTGCAGTAGGACGATTTTGGCATGAATTTGGGGCTGGAAGGGTACTAAGGTCAGTCTGCAAGGAGTAATTGGGTCAGGTAAAGCCTGGATGAAGCTTGTGGGCTGCTGGCAGGATGCTGGAGTCAGAGCTCTGGACCAAAGCTGCACAGCCACAAGACACCCAAGGTTACACGGCAGACAGTGACCAAACCCCTTATTGGCCTGGTTGAGCTCCAAAACGTTACACCCCACCAACATCGGAATCTCATCTACCCCGGGGGAATCTCCTGCTGGCATGTATGTGTTCCAGCAGGCAACTCAACATGCCGCCACAGCTTTACTAGTCTGATACCACAGCCATCACCTGTCTGTAAGAATTCCAGTTTGGGGTGTGTCGGGTGGTGTCTCCCTCTCCCGTGCACACCCCCCTCTGGATGATATTGTGTACACTAAATTGGATCTAGCAGACCACTGATAACAAACAAGAAGCCAGAATTGTTTGATCATCTTGGTGCATAGTGTAATACCAAATAGGATGCAAAAGGCATTCATTGACTTAGCTCCTCTGACAAATTTGAAATTTGTTAAATAATAATTAAAAAAAGATTGTTAATTGATTGGCGCTGCTGTTTCCTGTGTGGAGTCCTGTTGAAACAGAAACACACACCCCTGGCCTGATTACCTTCTCACCTTTCCTGGGTTTTACACCATTGTCACTCTATTGACTTTGAGTTACCCCAATATAGCTGAGTCCAGAATCAGTATATTAGGGACTTTTAAGGATCCTATGTTGCACTCTGGAAGAGTCTATTAGAGTTCTTTCAGGGTGTCAACAAGCTTGCAGACAAGGGTGATCCAGTGGACACAGCATACTTGGACTTTCAAGGTCCTTCACCAAAGGCTCTTAAGCAAACTAAGCAGTCATAGGATAAAAGGGAAGGTCCTCTCATGGATCAGTAACTGGTTAAAAGATAGGAAACAAGGGGGTAGGAATAAACCGCGAGTTTTCACAATGCAGAGAGATAAATTGCTGGATCTCCTAAGAATCCATATCGGGACCTCTGCTGTTCATAAATGATCTGGAAAAGGGAGTGAACGGTGAGGTGGCAAAATCTGCAGACGACAAAGTTACTCAAAGATGTCCAAAAGCAGACTGCGAAGAGTTACAAAGGGATCTAACAAACCTGGATGACTGGGCAACAAAATGGCAGATGAAATTCAATGTTGATAAATGCAAATTAATGTGCACTAGAAAAAATAACCCCAACTATACAAAATAATGGGGTCTAAATTAGCTGTTAATTCTCAGGGAAGAGATATTCTAGTCATGGTGGATTGTTCTCTGAAAACGTCAGCTCACTGTACAGCAACTGTGAAAAAAGCTAAGAGAAAATTAGGAATCATTTGTAAGGAGATAGTTAATAGAACAGAAAAAAATAATAATGGAACTATAAATCCATGGTACACCCACCTCTTGACTGCTGAATGCAATTCTGGTCAGTCCATCTCAAAAAAAGCTATATTGGAATTGGAAAAGGTACAGAGAAGAGCAACAAAAATGATGAGGGGGATGGAACAGTTGCCGTATGAGGAGAGTTTAATAAGACTGGGACTGTTCAGTTTAGAACAGAGATGACTGAGGGGGGATCTGACAGAGGTCTGTAATATGTAAGGTGTGGAGAACGTGAATAAGGAAGTGTCATTTACCCCTTCATGTGACACAGGAACCAGTGATCACCCAATGAAATGAATAGGCAGTGGTTTAAAACAGACACAAGGAAGTACTTCTTCACACAACACACAGTCACCCTGGCCTGCAGCACTCATTGCCAGGCGATGTTGTGAAGGCCAAAAGTATAAATGGGTGTTAGATAACCTAATGGAGGATAGGTCCATCAATCGCTATTAGTCAAGATGGTCAGATACACAACCCTGTGCTCTGGGTGCCAATAAACCTCTAACTGCCAGAAGCTGCGACTGGATAACAGGGGATGGATCACTCATAATGGTCTTGTTCTGTTCATTCCCTATAAAGCAACTGGCACTGGCCAGCATCAGAGACAGGATACTGGGCTAGAATGATGGACCACTGCTCTGAGCCAGAATGGCCATTATGTTCTGTTCTCTACAAACCCTCTACCCCTGAAATAAATTGTTGTCATTAACCCAAATACAGTAATACTACTTTTTATTGTCTCAAAAATAACTAATGATGTTTTGAACCACCAGCATAATTGCATAAAACAGCATTTTTCAATAGCTTGAGTTTTTTTTTTCTTTTGATCAATTGTGACAGATTGTGAGTATCTTATAATAGCCTGGAGAAGCCTTATTGAGTTTAATATCTTTGGAGTCCATTGTATTAGAAGTACAATGGTCTGTGAGTTATTCAGGAACTTTATGTATTTCCACTGGGAGAGTAAAGAGAAGAACAGCATTATGGTGACGAGGCAAATTCTCACAGGTTGTAACATCTCTAGAGAAACACCACCGCCTGGAAAGGTCTGCTTATACTAATTCAAACTCGATTTCCTAGGGACCAAGAGACAAAGAAAATATTTTTGGATGAATAGCTGGCTTTTAAACTGATCCAGCAAACAGACAGGACTTCTGGTCTAAGAGGGTCCCAATCTTAGGGAAAGGCCAGAAGGACAAATCACCACTCAGAGCCCTTGTCAATGTGGCCGGCAATCTCTGGTAAGCTTATTAGCATTTGTGTAGGTTCTTTTGTTTTTAATGTATTTTCTATATGCTTTCTACCTTAAGACTAACTCATCTTGCTTAGATACAGTAATGTGATAGCGTACGGCTGTAGCAACCACACCGTGTACCATCTTTGAGGAGAGAAATGAAGCAGACCTATTTAGGCAGTATTTTTTGCTGGGAAAAGTCACCGTACTTGTGGAGCCTGGAAATCCCCTGGGCAGTAGGGGGAAGAGATGCCTGTCTCCATCCAAGAGAGGCAATACCTGGAGAGGCCACAAGCCTGGGAGCGGGTTCCCTTGCTGCCCAATGGAGGGGGAATACTAGGGCAATTACTCTGAACTATGATGATGTGGAAGTTGGAACAACATTAAAAAGCTGTAATTGCCATGCTTTCAATAGATCTCTGACAGTATATGGGCCCAGTGAGATGTCAGGGTAAGGGAGGCTGGGAAGGAGACTGAGGAATCAGTTCGGAGGAAGCTATCAGCTCACTTTCTCTCTTGCATAGGATAGATCTATTGAAATCACTTCCAGTCCGACAGCTGCCACAACTGCACATAGGATATTTGTCGAGTTCAAATAATTTGCTTGCAAATACAAAAGGGGAAGAAATATTTGGTGCTAAGAGGCAACTCCTGCATTTCTTTTCTTTGCAAGTCACCAGTTTCCACCCTCTGGGATTTTTATGTCTAGATGCTGTATGGGCATCGTCTCATTTCCCGTGGTGAGTCTGTAAGAAAGCTGCTTGTTAAACCTGCGTGTTTAAACAGATGGCAGAATCCACTTCATTTGCCTCCTTCCTTTAAATCCATTTCACCTGTCCCCAGCTAATTTGTCACATACAAACGATTAGTTCATGCTTTCCATCTGGGATCTCTCGGAGCACAGAATGGAAAAGCAGCACTTGGTCCCCACTGGCAGCATAAGGAGCAAAAAGCCTGAATCATTCTTAAAATATATAGGTAGAGTTACTAAAAATATCATTTACTAAAAAAACACCACAGGTGCGTATTGAGGCAGGAGACTAAAAGCCAAATGCCCTCAATAACCCAAGAAGTTGAGCTGTCTCCCACTACTGGACTATCTAGAGCCTTCTCCTGAACTCATACACAGAACACAGCTAGGACCTGGTCCAAAAACTGCTATTGACTTCAATGGGCTTTGGATTTGGTCCCATCAAGAATATTCTCACCTTTGTCATTGAAACTCCCTCCCCCCACTCCAGCTTGTAAATGTTTGGATTTTTCATTTTGATGCTCATCTGGAAAGGGAGTTAAAGCATGTCCATCTGCTCCAAGATTTCTATTAATGGCTGTGTGTTAGCTGACAGTTGACTTGTCAGTTTGAAATGTGTGAGGGGGGAGGTTATGGAAGTCTGTAATGTTAATTTCTCATTGTTAAAGCCGTTACCTAACATGGTTTTTAAAACAGGTCAGCCCAAGAAGTTTCAAGCTGTGCAGTGGCTTATTGATACTTCACTATGTACGTCTCAAATGGTCATTGGTCAAATTGCAGGACAAAGATCCAAAACAAGGGATGAGAATAACAGCACGGAAAACTTATAGTGATACTGCATTAGTTATAATTTACACACACATTTCCTACAACTCATTTTCTGGATTCTGCATTTAGGATGCAAATAATTTACAGTAATAAGTGGTAAAATTGATGAGTTAGTTAAATAAATTGCCCCCACATAAAAATAGGATAGACTATTAAATACACAGGATAGCATCCCAAATTTATGCAGCAAGAAAAAAAACTGGAAAGAGACCTAAGTATGCGACAGACTATGTGACATCATCTCAAAATTGGTTTTGTATTGGATTATCCAAGTATGCTTGGACTCTTTCCAAAACTAGTTCTCCCCATTAACTTCTGAGTCCTTCATTTAAAGGAAAATCGAAGATCAACATCATGTAAAGAATGGTTTAAATTCACAGAAGGAACAGTTCATTGTTTTCACTGACAAAGAGCAATTTTACTAATAGCCTAATTAAAAGGTAGTTAGGTGAAGTAAGATCACACAGGGCCAGGTGCCACCCCCTTCAAAGGAAAATATGGCACTATACATTTACAAACTACAAACAAACAAACAGACTAGTAACCAAGCACTCTTAAGTCTCTCAGAGCAGGAGGGTGTAGTGACTGCTAAGACCCCTAACATGGAAAGTTAAAAATTATCTGATTAACCAGTAAACTTTGCTTTTTCAGATGGACAAATTGTTCAAGACCTCCAAAACCAATATTCTTGCTCCTCCTGTCCCGAGTAGTAATATCACCAGCCCTATTTTCTGCATTTGGGAACAACTGGCCTTTTTTCCCCTCTACACATCTCAGACCTGCATTAGGATTGCTTTTGACATCCTCCTGCAGGAAACTTGCCAGTGGATCTTCTACGTACAGTACAACATCCAAAGAGTAGGCTAAATATACCAAATTTCACTCCATAGTTGAGGATGCATTGAGATTCTCTCTTAAAGGAGGGGCAGGAAAGCACGAAAGCTTATGCTCAAATAAATTGGTTAGTCTCTAAGGTGCCACAAGTCCTCCTTTTCTTCTCTTAAAGGAGGAATTAAACAACTTCAAATATGAACAACATTGTGTATCCTTACTAAAGCTGAGCAAATGATTTTTTTTGGGAGGGGGCTCACTGGCAGTTAAAAATAATAAAATTTGGTTCTGGTTGAACAGAATGTGAAAGTTCTGAAAAATTTTGTTCAAGCCAAAACATTGTTTGCAAAGGGCTTGATTCACAAAATGCCCAGAGGAGGAGAATGTCCCCATATAAGCTTTCGCTCAGCGGTTAGAGCATTCACCTGGGATGTGGGAGACCCACGCTCAAATCCCCCCTCTACCTGATGTGGGAAAGAGATTTGACCATGGGGTCTCCCTCGCCCTAACCACCAGGTGATGGGATATTCTGATGAAGGCCTCTCTCAAACTCTCCTGTTGAAGCTGTTCTACTGTGTATAAATAATTACAGTGTTGCCAACTCATGATTTTGTCACAAGTCTCATGATAATTAGTTCTCCTTAAAGCCCCACCTCCTGAGCTCAAGTGGATGTGTGATGATTTCAGCCTTCATTCTTAAAGAAAAAGTAAGTTTCTAGCCCTCGTGGCTGTGAGCAAAGCTTCAAAATGTGACCCCCAGTGCACCCTAAAGGCTCAAATAGAAGGCAAATAAAAAAAAGCCACCAAATCTATTATTTGTACATGATGTCATGATTTTTGACCATTTGGGGGTGGCAATACTGATTACATAATCACTGGAGCTGGTGCGGGAACTTGGGACTTCCATCTCCCAGCTGAATGCCCCACACACCAGGCTATACAGCCTCGCTCTGGCCTTTAAACTTCGAGATTCTCCTATGGCACTGTACTGCTTTTTAAAACGGATCCTGCAAGCTGCAATGGATTAATGGTTCATACAAAAGTATGCATGCAAACGATCCGCTGTCATGTGTGTGCAGAGCTTTTTGCTGGGTTGGAAAAAGTCATGTTTTTTTAAAAAATTATTTGCCATTGTCTGAAGTTGTAGTATATACGGTTAGAGTAAATCTGGTTGTCAAACTACATGCAAAAAAACCCTTTCAAGAAAAGTCAGTCAAATTTTCAACCTTGACAGTGTCCCCTTACAATAATGGTAAGTACTTTGGGAATCTTTAATATTTGTGGAATATCAATACTAAAAGGGGATGTTAGGATGAGAGGAAATGACCACTGGATGTCACTGTTGCTTTTAAAATGGACAGTAAGTTTGGAAATGACAAATGACAGCAATTTGGAAACAAACCTGTTAGCGATGATCACTAAAATGGTCAGAAATAAAACTGATAGCCATTTGTTTTCACTACACAGAAGTTTATTATGAAAGTTAAACATACAACACAAAAGGTAGCAAAAGCAATCCTGTAGCTTAAGGCAACTCTTAAAGGAGACGAATTCAAGAAAGGATGATGCAACTTCTGTTTAAATAGAAATTATGAAAAATATCAAATTGCATCAATAACTTAAAACGTACTTTAAAAAGTCTGCACTAACCAGCAGAGGGTAAGGGTTTCTGATCTTAATGCCAGCATTAAGATATAGTAAGCAGCACAATGCTAAATGATGATAGGGAAAGTTCAGTATTTACACAAAGATAGTAATGTTTATATCTGATAGTATAATTTCCCATGTACTTATGGTTTGGAACCATGATCTGAAACCATTAGGAAAATTATGTAAAATAAATCTTCATACTATTCCATTGAAAATACAGGGGATGCAGAGAGGATCCAGGACGAGAACAATGGGTACCTTAAATATCACATTACAGAAGCTTTTTAGAAAAAAAATGCTTCTTCAGGGAAGGGGAGAGGGAAAATAATATGAACCACAAAGAATGTGAAACCTTCTCTGTCAGATTAGCCAAATTTAAATGTATGTATCAATATCAAAGTATTTCCATTTTTTGATGTTGTCACAGCAGTTACAGACAACTGTTTTAGCGAACTGTTAAATATTCATGGTATTAATGTACAAGAAGTCCCAGTCACATTTCCATTATTTGTTTATACTTTTGCAAGACCTCATATAATTTCAATTCAAATGTTTTGCCATCAGTAAGGGTACCATATAAAAATAAATGTTTAATGATCCTAATCATACACAATTTCAGTTCATTTTCAAAATTTATCATGAAACCATAATTTTTTCTTTAAAATAAGTGGTCTAGCTTCAGCATTTTAATATTAAAGATTATTTCAAACAACAAAAAATTAATTAAGCTATACAGAAAGCATCAGCTTCAAACAATGCCAAATGACACTGCCGTTTCCAGTTTTTTCTTTAAAGTAATGGATGTTGATGGAAAATTGGGAATAAGCCTGTTTACAAAAATTATTCACACAAATGAATCCATCCCAAATCTTACCCTGTTGGAAAATGCCATATATACTGTAAATTAGTTTTATATGTAGACGATTTAATAAAAGAAAGTGTCCTATGGACAGTATGAGAGATTCTACACAACCCCAAATCTCTCCTTTCATCATTCAGCATAAATTTACAAAAAGCATAAGATATAAAATACACTTAAAGCAGATATCTTGGACATGATTTTTAATACAATATCACCATTGCAGCTGATCACCTTTGTCCCCAGTTTAACATGCTGTCAAATGTAATCGTGAAGTTGCAATATCCCTTTCCAGAACTATTTAAAAAAATCCCTGAATAAAACAGAAGCCAGCCTGCAACTTCCTAGGAGTCTCAGTAGGTACTATATACAGGGCTATATTTACCACCCAAACTCATTTAGTACAGAATAGAAGCTAGGTTAGATCCTGGGGCAGAATGCAGTGACATCAAAAATATTTTAAAAACATTTTATTGTAAGAAATGGAACCAATGAATTGCTAGCAGTTAAAAGGATATTGCAACTTTAACAATCAAACATGCATGTTAGAAAGTTGATTGACAGCTCTGTGCTATTGGGTTTAGCTTGTAAATAATGCAAAAAATGTCAGAAGTCTTTAAAATGTCTTGCAAATTTTGAAGATAAAGAAAATTGCAAAAAAGACAAGAATGCATATCTAAAATAGAGCAGGAGCACAATAATGACAACCAAAACTTCCAAAGCCCATATAAAAAAAATTAAGCTCGGAAAGCCTTAGCTTCCAGCAATTTTCCAAAAACAAAAAAAATTGTAATCTGCAATGTCTTGACCTATTTTTAGGTGACAATTTTTTTTATTAGAGTTGAGGAAAATGGTTTATAGCTGCTTAAGTTTCCATTTCACTAAAATAGTGCCAACAAAAATAAGCTTGCATAGAAAAACAATCTCAAATTGCCACTGGCTACATGCTTACAATAGGAAATGCAGATATTGTAACATAAACATAGTGCAAACCATGGCAGTTCATGCTGGTTGTGACTGCCGCAGGTCAGGAAATAGACCATAGTAACCCAGTTATCACAGTTTCTGGTCTTTTATTTAATCTTTTGCCAAGTATAAGCAATGCATATGTGCAGACCCATGGCACGTCTGCTGCTGCTGTTGATTAACGCAGTTTGAGGTCATCACCACTTCCTAAGTTAGATCCAGGACTAGGGTCTTGTCTTCTTGCCTGTATTAATAAATATATGTTCAAAGTTAAAGGTATGGTTTGGAAATATCAGTTTAGTTGATTTTTTAAATGCATTAATTACAAGCTTATGACCACAAATAATTCCATGACACAAAATTTACACTTCAAATGGTTAAATACATACTATAAATACAAAAATACCATCAATACCCCCTACTTAATCATCCACCTTCATGCAAAAACTTTAGTAAAAGCAAGACTTCACACAATCCTTTGAAGGTCTGGTTCTGGTTTTGATGGACCAGCAGAGGAAGAACACCCTGGAGTAGAAAACCCTACGCTGAAAATGCTGTGTCACAAGTTCCTGATGTTCAAATCTAAGGACTGTTAAATTACTACTTAATTTATTTCAACAGATGGGAGAGGTCAGAGGTAGCAGAGTGGCTACTAAATATAGTACAGACTCCAACCATCTAAGGCTTCACAGATCAAATTCAACACCTTGCACTGTTCTTAGAAGGCAACTAGAGGACAGTGAAGTCTACGGAGGATAGGTACAATAGACTGGCACTAAGTAGGCAAATGGCAGCATTCTGTCAAAAAATGAAGTCTCTAGATGTCTTCCAGTGCAGCCCTATGGACAGCATGTTGCACGAATACAATCTGGAGCTAACAAAGGCATGGATAAGTATGGTTAAGTCTGCGTCCGAGGACAGACCTTTATGTAGTCTCTTTGAAGCCAAAAAGTTGCATGCCTCATTTGAAAAAAGGATGGAAACATTCCTTTAATTGGAGGTGCAGATATCAGCCCCGCTGTTTCCTGCAAATTCATCCCCTACTCACCAGCATCACCACCCTCTTGTCTGACTTGAGCTTCTGCTGACCTTTTTATCCATGCTTTAACTGAGGTCAACCATTCGGAAAACCAAGTGACTGCATTGTCTTGATCAGACAATAATGCAGAGCTGAATGCCAGCCACACAATGGTGACAATGCAGCCCACCCATCTCACAATCTCCCCTACCACCCACATACAAAAACTGAACCAAAGTGAGGCTAGAAGCCTGCAAAAATGCTTGCTGGGGGCAATGAGAAACTGCCCATCACCAGCCTCTGGAATCTCTCTGACAGGAAGGAATAAGAGTCACTGAAGCACAGTCTGTCCACTCCTGCTAGATACCATGTGAAAAATCTCCATAACCTCAGAATCAGTATTATGGTCAAAGGCTGATGACAGCTCCAGGAGACTCATCATGGATACATGACCTCTGTCTGTACCACAAATTTTCCGTGACAAAAATCTAGATCCTCAGTTTGGCACGTCCACGTCTGCTGGGGTTCTACATCTCAACTGGACAAGCAGCCTGGAGACAACAGTCAAATCATGACAAGAATTTGGTCTTCACTCTCCCAGTATCCAAACTTAACATTTCGTTTAAGATCTGTAGTACATCCATCCACCTGTACACTGAGTTCTCTTTTACCTGGAATAACAACCATGAAACTATAGTATTTCAGACCACTCTGTAAGAGCTTCATGTACTCAGAACTTTAAGTCAATCAGGACAATACATCTCAGTGACTCCAACGCCAGGCCAGAGAAGAAAGCTGTTAACTTGGGCCTCAATCCTGCAAATACATACTTGCTTGACTTTATGCATAAGTAGTCCTATTCAAGTCAGTGGGACTATTCACATGTGTAAAATTAAACATTTGTAAGCATTTGCAGGACCTTAGATGGGATGTCTACTGTATAACAGGGCAGCTTTACACACAAGCATTAATCCCAAATAAATCCTCTCCTGAAATTTATTAATATGATAGATATTAACTATAATCCTGTTTTGGAGTGAAGAATTTACACCCACCCACCCACGAAATATAAATAAATCCATTAAAACTGTATCAGATTTTCTGCTACTTAAGTCATGAGTAATAATACCAAAATTTGAGACAGAGATCCAGTAAAAACATCTAACAGTGCATAAGATGTATTTTCTTGTTCTATGACAGAAACAGGCCACATTTTTAATGTCAATGCTTCTAAAAATGCAAGAAATGAATCTCTCTAAATATTTGAGTTAATCACAATACCAACTCCATCAGGATCAAGACTAAGATGTTGTCATTTTCATAAACACAAGTGTCCAAAATCAAGGAATTTCTAAACTGACAATTAAAAAATATAAATCTGAAAGTGGAGAGTTAAGTTCTCTAACCTTAGTTCTCTTCTCAAGTATATCCCCACCCTGTCTACTCTCTTAATGACAAGTATCACAGCAAGCCTACATGTAAGCCCTGGAAATCTTACCATTTGTCCTGGAACACTGATAGTTGAGGACAAATTAAATCCCATATATTTTAGTGTTTCCGCTGCAGCTATATGGCCATTTGAATTCCTCATCCACCATGGATTTATGCAGCAAAGCATACATCGCCTAAACACAAAATTTTTAATGGCTGCTACTACAAGGAGCTCAACTCCTGTGGCTAGTAAAGTGTTAAAAAGTTATGGTTCCTTTTTCACCTCAGCTGACACCACCATCGTTCAGGCCCAGGATCTGGTAGGTTTTTTTGACTGCTCCCTCTTCACCCATCCAGGCCATATTCAAACACTACCACTATTTCTTCCTGAACATCTCTAAGATCTGTCATTTCCCCTCTGTCTCTATAGCCAGCTCTTGAGTTCAGGACCTCACTAGCTATTGTCTAGACTACCATTCCTCTCTGACCTCCCAAACAAACAAATTGACACCCTTCAGTACATACAAAATGCTGTTTCGAAACTCCTCTCTCTTGTGCAGTGACTTGTTCATGTAACTCCCTTTTTTGGATGGGAAGCTAATAGCGGGATTCATATTCTATCAAATTTAAACTTCTTGTCAGACCACCTTCAAAGCTCTCTCTATAACTGACCCTCCTAACTTATCCCCACTTGTCAAGTTTCACATTGCCCTCTGCACCTTATGCTATGCCAATGTTCTCAACCTCATCCACCCATCTGTCAATCTCTCAATCACTTCTGGGCCTTCTTCCATGCAGCCCCATATGAACAGTACAACTCCCTGAGTTTGGGACACAAGGCCCCTATTCCATCCACATTTAAATCCCCATTAGGATATGTCTTGTACTCATGGACGGTGGGTCACATAGGCTGGGGGAGGCTTTGCCTGCCCAAACAACCAGATGTTACCCCGTAACCTGCTGTGACTGCTCCCTGCAGCAGCGTGTGGCTCCAGTCCTCCGGCTCCAGAACCCCAGTGCTCTGCTGGGACTAGGGCCTCGCATCTTCCTGTGCTCATGAGCTGGGAAGGCTATGGCTGCTGCACACCTGCCCCCGCAGGCTGGGGCCACGCGCTGCCCTCCCTCCTGCGCTTCAGGGGCCATGCACTGCCCACCCTCCCAGCACTCCTTTGGAGCTGGGGGGCTATCTGGGGGACTGGGCCAGTGGTTGCGGGCAGCACTGGCGGGGGGCCTTGGGCAGAAGGGGTGGGGCTGGTGGGCTAGCCCATGCGTGTACTGCAATTAGACACCCACATCTGGCCTGCGCCAGCTGACTTGACTCACAGGTCTTAGGCTGCAGGGCTGTTTAATTATGGTGTAGACGTTCCGCCTGAGCTGTGGGATCCTCCCACCTTGCAGGGTCCTAGAGCCTGGGCTCCAACCCACGCCTGGATGTCTCCACCACACTTAAACCAGCCCTGCAGCCCAAGCCAGCTGGCCTGGGCCAGCTGCAGGTTTTTAATTGAAATGTCGACATACCCTTAAAGACCCATTTTTGCCATGTTACTTATAATGAATCAAGCAGACTTGTATATAATTTGCCTATTATTTCCCTTACCATGCCTTGTTTCTACTTGCTTGTGCTTAGACTGAGCTCCTCTGAGCAGGAACCATCCTTCATAACTGTTTGGAAATCACTTAGAGTGTAATGAGCGGTACCACAAACAGTATTTTCTTCTTTGCATCTGAATAAAAAGTCTCGATTTAACATCCAGTGATAGAGGCACAGGACAAATCTAGTTAAGGGATTTTTTTTGTTCAAGATCTACATAAAATGATCATGTTTATTCCCTATAGGCATTTCATTAGACTAATTCGAGTTTAAACTAGTCTAAAAGGGTTTACTTTTGCCTCCGGTTCTGCTAATTTGAAGACATGGAGGAAACATTACTGACTTCCTATTTAAGAGTGCCAAAGGTGTTAACAGCTGCGGCCAACTTGACAAGATTGGAAGAACATATTACAAACTGTGCCTTTAATAAATATCAAAGCCTCTTTAAGCAGGATTTTTTTATTCCTTTCGAAGTGATAGTCTAATTTACCCCACGATTTTCTAATTGTACAAGAAAGTTTAACTCAGCAAGCTCTTCTAAAAGGTTTTTTTTCTTGTTCAATATACGAAAAGATTTTTTAAAAATTAGATCTTATATTTTTCTGATGTCAAGGAAATGTTTCACAATTTTATTTTTTTCCATTTTAAGTATTCTAATATCTTGATATATTTCTTTATTTTATATTTGTACAGTGCATAGCACAATCAGGTATTATTCCAGGCACTAATGCAAATAATATTGCAGACCATACTTTCAGCTGGTATAAATTAGCATAGTTCCAATGAAGTCAATGGAGCTACAATGATTTACACCAGTTGAGGATCTGGCCCTTTCTTTTTTTTTTGTGTGGTTAGTCTTACCACCTCTGGCCTCATTCCTCTTTGCTGTAATGTTGACATCAGTTATTTAAGTAATGATTAAGGCCCTGCTTGAATTGCTGGATGATTGTCAAATAATTGCAGCTGAGTTACAGACAAGAAGTGAAAAATGGTGGAAAAGTAATCATGGACCTTTATTATTTGCGGTAATTTGGAAAACCTGTCCTCAATGTCAGCCACCCAGGGTGGCCGATGGCCCCTGCTGTCAGGCACCCAGATGACAAAATTGTGGTGAATGCCTAATATTGTGGGATCTGCAATTTCTGCAATATTGCAAATTAAGTAGAGCCTTAGTAATGATCTAATTTACAAGTCAACACTTAATGCAAATATTGTAATTGAAGTGTGGTTCCAGAACGGTGACTAAAAATTACATCATTACTGTACTTATTTGTTCCTTGTATTTCTTTTGAGTCCTACTTTTTGAATTTATTTAGAGAGAGGAAGTTTTCCCATCATTACTGCAGTTAACCTACTTGTAGAACATGCAACTTGTTCTCAGCTAACTCCAAGTATTAATCTCAACTTGTTTAACACATATGCTCAACTCTATTCCCTCCTAACCCCAGACCTTTTTTGCTCTCTCATTGCTTCCTCTCCCTTACTCTGAAACCATCCTCTCACCTGACTCCTTTATCTCTGCCTTCAAGTACAATATGTTACCTCATTTTAAAAAAACCAAAACCAACCCAACCTCAACGGAATAGCCTCTTTTCTATTTTCATCCTTTATTTATTTGCCAGTTTTAAACAGTCAAGTAATCCACTCCTTAATCTTGGGCTTTTGTGACACTGCATGTTCTCCTCCTCCACAAGCATACCTCAGAGTACTCTGTTCTCTCCCTCACACATGTCCTTGTCTTTCCATGCCCCTGCCTCAGCTAAATTGATGACTCTCAAATTTACTTCTCTTTAACTTCCACTCTGTTCAGTCTTGCACCTCCAACTGTCTTTCCGACATGGTTTGCTGGATATCCTATTATTAGCTCAAGCTAAGTATGGGAAAAGTTGAACGCTTTCCTAACCAAACCATCTACTCTCTCCTATTGTGAACTCTACCTTTTCGCCTGTTATGGAAACTTGTGACTTGTATTCAACTTCTTCCATATTATCTGACTGTAGCTAAATTCTGACTATTCTTCCTTCCACTACAATTACTCTAAAAATTAATTTTCTCTTTACTACTCCCACAACAAAAACCTTTGTCCATTTGTGGTCATCTGATTTCTTTTGCAACTTCCTCTCTGGTCATGCAGCATCTCATACCTTTTCATTCAGTATGGACTGCAACTGCTAAGATCTTACTTCTTCAATGTTCTGATCATATCACTGAGCTCTTAGATTCCTTCCAAAGATGACTTCTCATCTTCTGCATCCAAGCTTCAGTTCCTCGTTTTCACCTTCAAGGCTCCGCACAATTCAGCTCCTGTCTACATCTCATTTACTCCTATTATCTATACTCTTTCCAAGCTCCCCACATAAGTGCCCTTATCACCTTTCTTCCATGAAGATCCTTATGCTTGAAAGTCCCTCCACAGCTGGTCCTCCAAATAGTCATCCTCTCAAGTCTTCCTTAAAAATACTTCTTCTATTAAGCCAATCAGAAATAATCAAATAATTGTGCTAAAAATCAGACCTAATTTGAGACCAAAGTTTCATCTAGTGATCTGATGCATTTGTGTGTCCAAACATTATTGTCCAATTTGGATTATAAGCCCTTTGGGGCATGGACTGGGTCTTCCTTTATTATACCATTTACACACTGGTGATACTCAGAGCAAGTTGTATTCCTTTCTGCCTGCCTCTCAGCTGAAAATTGACAATTCCAGCTCCCATCATTGTAATGTATACAAAGCCTGATTTTTCAGAAAGCTTTCTGTGTGCAGACAATTGAATTAAAAAAGGAAATAGTCTATTAATCACATGCAGCACTAAAGCTCTTAAATGCTAGTGGGCATCTGTCCCTTGCACCCAAGGAAGTCTTTTGTAAACTGCCTGCCTCCTTTATATAACGACAGATAATTTAGAGACTTTGTTTAAATCACTATTTTCACATTAATTCATTAACCTTTTTACAGTGTTAATGACGGTACAACCTGAACTATTCAATTCTAATGAGGCTGCAGTACAATTTTCTTCCAACAAAAGGAGAATTGTGATGCATAGTTATTTCCTACTACAAAACATATTTTGTAATTTTGAAAAGCATACCCAAACTATCACTGAGACTAGTTAGCAAAAGGTTAACCTTATTTATTTTTTTGCTTACATTATTGCTTCTAGTTTCAAGAGTCTCCTGCTATTTGGAAAGAAGTGGAATGCTATCTACATTTACGATTTTGCTGATTGTCTCAATTCAAAACCTTAGATAAATGTAGTTACTAAATTTACTTTCAGTGCATGTTTTCACATCTAATGGTAAAAACAGCAAATCACTTGACAGCATACTTCTGCTTTAAAAAAGTTTATTTTCATAAAAAAAATGTCCACAGTAGTTTTACTGTCAAATCTCAATGAAGACTCAAAAGTACAAGCATATGGTTACATTTATAATTTTCCTTATGTGGCCTTTTCTTTTAAATTTATGGAAGTACCCACATGATTTATGACATCATAGCTAGTTGTAAGTTTTTGCACAAGCCACTGTGAAACAACCACCAGCTCTGCTCTTTCAAATAATGTGAAAGGAATGACGAATTATGCTCAAGTGTACTGAAAAGTATTCATTACAGTATCTTATTATTGTACCAGTAAATATTGACAAAGACGTAATTTTGCATTTCAACGAGTGGGGATTTACACAGACAATTCTGACAGTGAAATGACAGCTCAACCGAACTGAGTCATCCCCATTTATTTGTACTGACCAGTACATGTATAAATGTATGAAACATGTACATGTTCTATCAATCACCGTTCTGCCAAACCATGTAGGCCACCGTATATAATTAATACATAACAACAAGATAGTTCTTTAGATCCCAGGAATACGAAGGAACCTATATATTATATATAAATGTATGTGTGTGTGTGTGTGTGTGTGTGTGTGTGTATCTATCTATCTCTAAATACAAACACACGTAATAAATTAAACACTTCCTCACTAAAACTTAGTCACTTCTCAGGTGGAGAGTAGAAACCAAGCAATGTGCAGGTGGCAAGAACACTGCATAATACTGGGCAAAAGTATGGACATTTTTGGCCATAGCCATGGGCTAATCTACAACTTTTATGGGATCTTTAGTATTGACACAGGACAGAACCTCAGTTTTCAGTAAGGCTGTATCTGGAAAACCTCCACACAGTATAATACCAGGAATTCAATTTATCCACCACAGAAACATAAAAAGCGTAAGTCAACTTTGCCAGGTTTAAAACTTATGATTCAAAGAATGCTCTGTATTTTAAACCTGATGCTTCTATACCAATAAGCAATTTCCTATGGAACTGGTGTAATAATTAGCCATAAGATGCTTATTTCAAAAATTAAAGAAAATACTAAAAAGTCACACACATGCAACTCTGTCATTAAATTTTGTGCTATGAGTTTCTGAACATTGAGGGAGACTCATTTAAACAAAAAACTGCATCTGCCTTTTTCAATTTAGAAACAAAATATTTTTTCAATGAATCACACACCAAATTTGAGGGAAAAAAATCATCATCTTACTACTGCATACTCCACTTTTCAGCAGGATGCTGAAGTTAAATTTGAATGAGAGATTATTTGAAAATCCTAGGTTTGATGCTCAGGGAATTGCTTAACAATCAATATAAATGTATTACAAGAGTTTGGTACTTTTCACTACGAACAGATGAACGACAATTATTCAAAGTGATAAAATAGAAATTACCTTGGCATAAACATTTGGTTATGAGAAGAGCTTGTATTTTACCAATTTGTCGACTTTGCAAAAATATAGACAGAACCCAGCGTACTGATGTTTCTTAAATCTAATGTTTTATGATTAACAGTGACAGTTTCATTCTAAATATCCTGAAATAGAACAGTTAATACTGTGGAAACACAGGGAGTTTCTAACACCCAAGAAACTTCACTCAACTTTCAGCACATGAAACCATGTAACTCTTTTGCAATATGGAAGGAATTATAACTGGCAACAAGCCAACTAAAATCTCTAAAGAAAGTAGGAGATGGTATGATGACTGAAAGAAATGCAGGAACCTATTTGGCAGAAGACGTTTGAAATCCTCCTCATGACATGTTAGTCTAGACTGTTATTTATACTGAACTGGTCTAGACGCAGAAAAGAAAAGGAAAAAGAGAAAAAGAAAAGGTGTGTGTGGGGGGGAGAAAGAAGAGTAGAGAATGTACTATGATCAAGTCCTACAAAGAGACTTTAAAGCCGAAATAATCGCCATTGTTCTCAAAGAACAACAAAAGAAAGGGTGTTTGGAGCCAATTTTGCTGCTATGCTCATCTGCACACTCACTTTGGACAGCTGTGTCAGAACTTCACTCCAGTATAAGTATAGGTCAATGGATAATGGCAAAGGTAGTAGGCTAGTACAGAATACATTTTATTTTTCATTAATTTGTTACTTAAAAACAAAAACTGTGGCTGACTCAAAAGCAACTACTCTTTAGTTAGATTGTAAGCAAAGACCATCTTTTTGTTCTATGTTTGTAGAATGTCTAATACAGTGGGGTCCTGGTTTGTACCTTGGGTTCCTAACTGCTAGCACAATACAAATAATTAATAATCTAAACTGTACATATAACTAATCTATGTAACCATGCATTATCGCTGTTACCTTATCCCCCCTCCCCCATTCTTCCATTCGTAATACCTCTTTATGGGGTCTCGTTTTAGGCCCTGATTCCGCAATAAGCTCTGTGTGAGAACTGGGCTCATTGCAGGATTAGGGCCTTAGACTGTGAGCTCTGCAGGACAGGGACTGTCAGATGTTAATGTCCCTGATTATCACCCATAAATCCATGCAGAGAGAACCTTATACACACAAGCCTCCCGTCTCTTTGGCACTGTGACCTCACTTCCACCTTGGAGCTTACAGAAGCATCTCTATTGATTCAGAGATTCTTTGAGAAAGAGCCGGGAGAGGGGTATGAACAACTCTCCCTTTAGAGCACTGGAGTTGTCCAGAAAAGACACTACAGCCCCAAGCTGCTGCCCCTATCTAGAGACCCTGGAGGCAGCTATAGGTAAAGGGATCCAAAAGCACATGGATACCTTGCTGAGGATTAGATTTGGGGGGGAGGCAGGGAGGGGAAGGTAGAGGACTTCTATGAAGATGGCCCTGTCTTGTCAGGAACCACTGGGCATTAGCTAGGTTTAGGGGCAGAGAGAGGACAACGATGACAACAGAACACTCCACTCTCCACACACAAGATGGAATCGCGTGCATGTGGGGCAGAGGGGAAGACAATAATCTCAGAGGGAATTTTAGATGACTGTCCAACCCCAGAGTCCTCCCTATGTTCTTCTGGTTAAGGAGATGATCTGGCTAACTAAAGTACTAACACAATGGGGTGAGAAAGAATGTGCAACAGCAAAGGACAATTTTAGAGTCCATAAAATTTTCCCTCAACAGCATTGTGTTTAGTAACTACAAATTACTTTGCTTACAATTTCCCTTCTTCTTAGCCAATGGCACAAAGTTACTGGAAAATTGGTAGACACTGTTAATTAGGTATTTTCCTGGTGCAGAGGAACCCCTGGGTGGGATAAAGCTAGAATAACCTGCCCTAGTCCACCCTACTTTTCACCACCCGAGGACATGTCAGGGCTGTAGATCAGCAATCCTTTGGCTGCCAGAACAAACCCTTGGGAGTCATGACAACCAGCTACAAATTTGCTCCAACTTGCACTGGAGGCTAAAGCAGTCCCTGGAAGGTCCCATGACTACGTGTGGATAGATAAAATGTATATAGGGGCACCATTACCTAAGTTTAAAGGTCAATTAAGACCAAATATTTGAAAGTTATACCTCACTCATTCAGCTATCAAGTCCAGAGTTTAGGATTCCTTGTTTGTACACCTCATTTGGTGCATGAAAGCTCATCAATAGCTGCCGGGAGCAAAAATTCTAAGTGCAGACCTGTCAGGTAATTAAGTTGGGACCTAATTTTAAATAATAGTCTTAGAATACACCATTTAAGTAAATTAGAAGTATGGTGTTATGGATCTGACATTTTGCTGACATATTGTCTGCCTTGTTTATTTATACAGTAAGCTCTTCAAGGCAGAGACCAGTTTATTTATTTTGACAGCACCCAGAACAATGGGGGGCCCTGATACTGACTGAGCTTTTGGGTTCTCATAACAAATATTAATAATCATGGGTATGAATTTAGGCCAATTTTTCAAAGTAGAAGCCTAAAGGTAGGCTTCTAAGTCCATATGTTGGATCTTAAATAGGTAGTTTGATTCTCCAAAGTGCTGAACACTGTGACAGACCCAGACCAGTGAGGTACAGGAGTCTGGTAGAAGGCAAATATATTGGCCACTAGATGAACAGTTTTCTGTTCCGAAAGCAGAGCAGGGGCTGCCCTAGAGCAATCAGGAACCTGCCAGAACCAATTAAGACAGGCAAGCTAATCAAGACACCTGGAGCCAATTAAGAACTTTCTAGATTCAATTATGGCAGACAGGCTAATCAGGACACCTGGTTTAAAAAGGACTTCCCATCAGTGGCGCACCAGGAGCAGGGAGTGAGAAGGAGTGCTGCTGGAGGAGTGAAGAGTTCAAGCGTGATCAGGTTTCAGGAGGAAGATCCTGCAGTGAGAATAAAGAAGGTGCTGGGGGGGAAGGCAATGGGGAAGTAGCCCAGAGAGTTGTAGCTGTCACACAGCTGATACAGGGAACATTGTGGACAGCTGCTATCCACAGGGCCCTGGGCTGAAACCCGGTGTAGAGGGTGGGCCCGGGTTCCTGCCCATCCCCCCAACTCCTGATTGGATATGGAAGAGTTAACCCAGTCTGTGAGAAGCGCCAGAAGGGACGGTCTAAATTGGAAAGGGACCTGCCCTGTCCCCGACCCACTAGGTGGGACACAGAGACTGCGGGTATTGTTCTCCGTTTCCCCCAGGCTGGCCAGCGATGAGGTTAGCTGAGTGGATGGCAGGTTTGAACCACTAGCAAGAGCGGCCCAACGGAGGGCTGCCATGAACCTCTGAGGCAAGCAAATCTGCCAATAAGCACAGGACCCACCGAGGCAGAGGAGGAACTTTGTCACAACACCCACTGACTTCAATAGGAGCTACTGGGTTGAATACTTTTGAAACTTTTGTGGACCTTTCCTTTAGGGTCCTATTTTGGAAAATCATGGCCTTAGGTATCAATACTTTGATTGCTGACAAGAACATATACAGTATTCATTTAAACAGAAATGAAGCTACACATAGTATTTACCACTGATGACCAGTAACAACAACAAAAAAAATTTAGTTTTTTAGCTGGTTACATTTATTAGGTCATATGACCTCAAATATCTCCATATTTAAAGCATACATTTCCCATAGAGAGACCAGAAAATCTAAAACAGGATGAATCAAGAAATGGTCACAGAAGTCTCTTTCATGGGCAACTGTAATGTGATTCTTAATTGTATTCTGGCAGCTACATACTACGGGGATAAACAGATTAGATATGCTATATTCTTTGGCATCAAATATCTGCATCTATTATTTACTAAATAATAAATGAAAAATCAAGCTACATTATGAACAAGAAAAAACCCTGAACAATGAACGGCAGTTAGTTGCTTTTAGGACCACCTACCTACTGACAAGCTTTTAAAATAATCACTGGGAACATAAAATTTAGCAGCTTTCTTGACAAAGATTATATAAAGCATTTAACATCAACCTCCATCAAGATTCCATTTTGTGTTTCCTGTAAATTCTATTTTCTAAAGACACTGTTTCCTTTACTAAAAGCCCACAAACAGTTCAACTTCTAATAGATTAGTTGGATTTTGTGTTTAAGTGCTGAGTGTAAGAAAGATCTGAAACTGCTCTACTGACTTCAAACACAGACAATACAAGTGAGACTTTCCTTCTGGATATATGCCAAGCTCATCCAGAAGTGTCAATCATATTGCAACTTATCATACATTGGTAATGTGTCTGGTTCAAATGACAAATTGGATCTTTCAAGTCTAATGGAATCCATCACACAGATATAACTGACCTTTTATTATTTTACTGTATTTAACAAATTTCAAACTGAACATAACTTTTAAAAAAAATGTCTGAGATCATAAGATGTGAACATAGTCAAACATTCCAATAATCATTTCGCCATGTTACTGTTCCACAAGACGTTCAAAACAGCTAATTTTAGCCTATAAGTGCTACAAAGTGCATATATTAAAAAAAATACCAATTATTTATGTTCTGTACACAATCAATGCTGAATATAGTACAGAGAAAATCAATTTTGCAAATCAGGAAATACTGTAATATAAGCATCTTCTTTCAGTCAATGAAGGTTAGAAGGGGGCTGAGCAATGGAGAAATACTGACTGAAAGAAATCAATACTAATTATATATTTATAACTGCTATACTAGCCTTTAAACAATACTTCCTCAAAAGAAAACATTTCAGATTTTATCCTAGAAAAGAACACTTTCACATCAATATAAAATCTTAACTATTTTAGATTTAAAAACTTTTCTTTAAAGTTACACTGCCACAAAAACTGACATTTCACTACAGAAAACATGATACTGGGTTGGGTCAATTTTTCAGCATAAGATGCCAAAAAGCTGCAATTTCATGCTACCTTTTAAACAAAGAAACAGCTATTGTGATGGCTCTAGGCAAAAGTACAGATCAGGAATTCACACAATCCAAATTATGAATGTAAATTAACAACAACTCTTGGCCTGATCATGATTTAGAGCTCTTGGGGGGGGGGGGAAGCAGGATCATAGCTGGTAAAGAAGCACATGGCCTCTCCATGGGTGGCCCTTATACATCCCTGGAAACTTTATGGATGGGATCCAGAGCCAAGGTTTTATCCTGTACATGTAGAAGGATTTCCTTCAAAATTTCTGGGATTTCCCCTCCCCCCCAGGGTAAGGGACGAATTAGGAAGAAATCAAAAAGTAATGAACTTTCCTTAAATTGGGAAATTTGGAACTGTGAGGATCACTTACTTATTTAGGAATTACAGAGTAAGTAAAATGGAGAAAAATTTAGTGAGAATGAGCTGTAAGAGAAAAATCCTTGTGGGGGCATTACCAGAGAGGTATGTTGGAAACTAATTTGTCACTGTGTGTGTATCCTAGATTTAAAAACGTGCAAATATTTATCACAGGACACCAAACAGACCGGACTATTTCAGGGAAGAGCAAACCACTCTACTTCTTTCCTTGCAGTGTTACTACAGAGAGAGAACTGCAGTAATATGCAAAATGAACACAAACAAGAAAAAATAAATTTTTAAACCACTGAATTTTTTTTTGCATGAAACATATTCAGAAAGCTTTGCACAACTCAATCTCAAGAAGATTAATCTCAGCAGAACATCTCTGGCCAAGCTTATGCACAACAGAATGGGCTGGGAGAAAATTTTAAAATTTGAGCTTTTGTCATAGAATGTATACAATCCAAGCTTTCAAAAAACTGTTTCCATTATATAAGTAAGTCCCACAATACAAAGCTAACCCTCACAAAAATTATTTGTAGACACCATGAAACAGGAGCATACACTGTAATTTTTCCATTTCACGTTACCCATTCCTTGCTGTAAGACCACCATTTTGGTACCTCCTGTTGCACTAAACAGCCGGCAGAAAGTAGATGATTGCAGCTTTCTGTGACTGAATACAGACCATGTTACTTCCAACATATTCTGACTCCACTAGCCTGGGGTCCTGCAATCATTTCTTCAACAAAGGCAGTCTAGCTGGCACTGTATCAGAAGCTCAGTTAAAATACAAAGTGAAATTTCTACTGAAATAAACTGTATTATGTCCACACAGCATGGGAAGATACTCTTGGAACTACACCTTAACTTCTTCAGGAGCCAGAGCCCTCCAACCCACCTCTCTGGTGTGGAATCAGACTCCTGTGAGAGAGACAGCAGGAGCAGCAAGATCACTTTACAGCTGAGAGCCTCCTGCCAGCTCCAAGACTTCAGCAAAGACTCAATTCAAATAACTGCTGCTTTGTCCAACCACAATGATCGGATCTCTAGTATCTGAAATAATTACCATCCACCTTTGCCTCCAGATCTTTAAATAAATATATTAAAGAACAGTCCTAGCACTGATCCCTGGGTCATCCATATTGAAAACAGACCATGACAGGAAGATACAAACAATCTCAGATACACTGTATAGATCTTCTAAAAAAACTTTTATTATGCCTGTGGGTGTAAACAGATTTTTTTTAAAAAAGCACTGCTTTTCTACTATTTCTATTTTCTACTATTCTACCAAAAGTTTCATTATTAAGCAGCCATTGCAGTCTCTATTTTATGTTTCCGAAAGTATCACTGTGCCTAACCTTATTGTCGTTAAAAAAATAATACCCTCTCTTTATTAACAAAAAATAGTTGAACTGTTATATGCCTAGTATAGGGATCGTTCTTTGGCAATGATCTACCTGTTCGTTATATTTGAAAAATAATCTATGTAGAGACTTTAAGAATAAGCAAACATCTCTACTAAGAAAGAAAGCTGTGTAAATAAAGAACAAAATCTGTGATCATTTTCATATGCTGCCAAGCTCTGGATGACTATTTCCAAAGAGCTGGCGCCTCTCTTTTGGGTAGGAGTGGGTGGAGTATTACAAGATTTCTCTCTCTCAAACTAGAATCTGGTCTCTATTAAAGTTATTTCAACTATAGTACTACAGTCTGAAATTTTCTAATTTTATACAGACATTGTTGCAATCCATAGGAGAACTAACTGATGAGATGTTAAAAAGTCTAGTGGTTCCCAGATTTGCTGATCATGCCATGCTAAGCAGTATAAAAAGTTGAAAGATTTCCAAGTTTTTAATATTAATTAAAAGTGTAGCTTACTCTCAAAAGAAACCAATACTGGTATCGGTGGGGTTCCACCCTTATGGTAATTCAACAACTACAGATTAAATGTGCTCAGTTTCCAAGAAGTCAATTCTAAGATGTTTCTTTTGTCAGCACTGTGAAAACTCAATGAATAAGATGTTTGCAGGCCAAATTATGCTCTTAGTTACACCTCAGAACTCATCCACCATTAGACTTCACTGGGGCTGTACAAGCTTAACAGTAGAATCTCAGTTTTTATGAAAAAGAGTAGCTTTCTAGCCCCTTATGGTTGCAGAGAAAACGTTGAAATTGTGAACCCTAAAGATTCCAGCACCTGAAGGTAAACAAAAAGTACCCAACATTTATTTTATTTTAAATCTCATGACTTAAGCTTATATCACATTTTTTTTGGGGGGGGCGGGGGTGCTAGGGGACTGATTATGCATTTTAAAACATTTGGGGTTGGCAAGACTGCATGGCAGTGCTACAAGTTCCTAGAGTAGAGGAAGCGAAGGCACTCTCCCGTAATTAACCAAGTAAATTGCCTGAGGCCTTTCTAACTAGCTTTTCCTTAGAGACCAGCCCAGCGCAGCTCTTCCACATGCCTTCCACTCTTAGCTTACTGACTTCACCAGTCTCCATAGGCCTGTTCCCCAGCTTGACTTACTTTCTGAACCAAACCTTCCTCTTGGTCTCATTCCCAGATCTTACCTTTTCACTTAGCAAGGAGACAGAGCTCTGCATGACTATGAAGACAAGAGGAGATAAGATAGATTTCTTTCCTGTATCACTCAACCCTAAAGCTTGAGAGAGGACTAGTCATGGTGCCATTATGGGGAGCCGAATAGGCAGCTACAGGTGAAGCAGGGAGTAGGAAGTAAAAACCTTGCATGGCAAAGGAATTCAAACAAACAGTCACCACCTTGGTTCCCTTCTTATACCTTTTGTTGCCTGCAACATCTTCTCTAACTCTCCAACACTTCCCTTATCCACATTAGCAGTCCCCCCCCCCCGGCTTCCCCTTCCTGGCCTCACTGAGCTCCTGCTTTCCACCTTCCCTTCAGGCTTCTTTGTTTCCTCAGGCTCACTGAGTTCCTGCTGTCTTCTCACTGAGAAGAGAAGGAGCTAGGACTAAGAGAAAGGACAGAGCTGGCCAGAGGAGCAAACCCAGTGAGAAAAGATGAAGATGGGGCTCGGGAGCAGGTCCAACAAGAGGGGAAGGTGAGGGTGGAATATGGCCAAGCCACAGGAGAAAGTAGTTAGCAGGGTCTGAATCAGTTCATTGGTATTGCTACCCATAAAGAAAAGGACTGATGGTAACAGGAGCAGCAGCCAGAATTTCCAGGCCTCTCTAGTGTCTGTGAAAGAGACAGAAGGTGGCAGACCCTCATTACCGCTGGCTAAAATGCCCCTTCTTCAGAGCTGCTAGCATTTATTTAATGATTAAAAAAAGTCAGACTTTATGTCATGACTAGGGTCCATTTTGGTCAATTTCACGGTCATAGGATTTTAAAATAGTAAATTTCATGATTTCAGATATTTAAATCTGAAATTTCATGGTGTTCTAACTATAGGGGTTCTGACTCAACTCTGAAGGCAGCAGTGCATAAGTAAGAATGGTGTGGTACCGTATTGCCTTCAGAGTTGGTACAGCAGCTGCCGCTATCCACCCACCCAGGTCTGAAGGCAGTGCAGAACTATGGGTGGCAATATTGCAACATCCCTACAATAACCTTGCAAATCTCTCCCTCACCCCCACGACCCTCTTTTTGTTGGGATCCCCAGTTTGAGAAACGGTGGTCTCCCCCTGTGAAGTCTGTATAGTATAGGGTAAAAGTACAGAAAAAGACCAGATTTCACTGTCCGTGACACATTTTTCAGGACCATGAATTTGGTAGGGCCCTAGTCACGAGTCTGCAACCAGTAATTGGGGCCACCTACAGAGAAAATGGTAACATCAACTTACATTTACACAAATAAAAACATGTTTTCCAAGCACCTTTTCAAGTTTTAATAATGTAAGCAGGAGATTAAATCATGCTTTACTATTTTCTTAACAGCAAAATTAAAACAAACAGGAATTCCCGATCATTGTACATACAGACAAGTTATAGGAAACAATCTAGATTTTTGGTAAAGTACTAACCAGTTACTGACAGCAGCTGTGAAACCCTCACCTCCATTTCCTCCCGATGAGACCTGTCTCTGTCCTCGAATTCACGAGTTCTTCTCCGAGCTTCTTCAAAGGCTTGCTGTGCCAATGCATCCTCCTGCTACCAAACCAGAAGACAAAATTTTTGGCTGACCACAGGGAGTAGGGGAGAAAAATCTGTGTCATCATTAGTAATAGATTCTAGAGGTCAGAAGTCAGAAAGGACAGAACTTGACCTTCAGACTGAAGAATAAATGTGCAGGTTTAGCAGTTAGACAAGATATCCATTCACATGGAAACTGAGCAAATGGGATATGAAATCATCTAGACAAATCTCGAGCTATGCAATGCCTCTTTTAAAAGTCATGTGGCAGATCAGAACTGCTTTTTAAAGAATTAAAAATATTGTTTCAAAGTGGAGTCTGACTAAGTTGCTTAAACCAAGAAGTTAAAGGAAACTTCAAAGCTTATATTATAGAGGCAATATTTTTCATTCTTGATGTTGAAAAATTAAGTAGTTTTGTAAGATAGATGACAGCACTAAACAAACTAATGATAATTGTAAATGAGATAATCAGGTTCTTTACATTCAACTTTTATGCTCGAAAACAAACATAATTTAACAGATTAGCAGTAAAACTCTTCATCACTTTGCATCTAGAGCAACATCTGACCAAAAATGAATATTCACATCCCTTAGTATATCATTTAAAATTCAAAATTGTATACGAAGGTGTAAAAAGCTAGAAAATATTCCTCCCCCAATTTTTGTGTACACAAACATTTACCGATATCAGTGGACTTTCATGTTTTGGGTGAAAAAACCAAAACCAAAAAAACCCCCAAAACAAAAAAACCCACGAGATTTTAGTACTTCTTTACAACAAAAAAGAAGGACAGTAATCTTAATTTGTTTTTATAAAATCTATTCAATATTTTCTATTAAAAATGGTAACATTTTGGATTTAAGTTTTTATGTTCTCTAAGCCAGTATTACCACAATAATAAATCTACATATACCCTTTAAGTAAAGGGACATGTTTAGTCAGTTTAGAAGAATTTGTGCTAATTTAAAATAAAATGGTGAGTTCCTGTTTCTCCCACTGATGCTTCTAAGGATCAGCACGAGATGAGGTGACCATAAAGGTCAACAGTGAAACAGGAAATAAATAAATAAAATTAAAAAAATCTCTTTTCACCATTAACTTTTTTCAGTCACAATAATTATAGATTGCACTAATAACTGTCATATGTTATTTTCAAGTGGGTCTCACTCTTTAAAAAACAGAAATGTTAACCTTGATTTACAGAGGACAAATGTTCCACTCCCAAGAACTCAGATCAGTTTTTATATACCAAGGGATTAAGTGCATTAACTTTTAAATTTAAGAGAACATGTCTCTAGCCTAAGAGAATGTCAAATTGCTTTTCTTGCCTGAGGCACTATCCTACACCCTAAAGCTATTTTGTGAAATGATGCAAGAGTGTCTCTCTTGTGGCCTAACACAGTTTAATACAAACATCTGTCAATCAATACATCTTCATAGCTCAGTCTCCAGAAAGATATATCAAAGGACAATGTTTACAGCTGCCATTAAGATATCATTTTGCCAGTAACTTCTATTTTTAAACGACAAATTTGTCTCCTTTTGGCCATTTTTATATTGGTGTAATATATATCCATTATGGTGGGACAGTGGAAGGGAAAATAGAGTTCATTTCTTTTAATTAAGAAGGACAGAACTAAAAGAGGTGGTCTAGCGGATTACTGAGGACTAAAGAAAAGCTCTCATTTTTTAAATGTAGGCAACCCATGCAGATTCATAATTACCTACTTTACCAATTTTAATGAAAATGGATTTTTTAAAAAAAATAAGAGATCAGCAGTATTTTAAGCTAAGCAAAACCAAGTGGAAAAACAAGTTTTCAAAGATAGCCTAAAAATTTTAAAAATTCAGCTATGCATATGCTGATGCGTGTGTGTATTGATGAAGAGAAGCGCTCCCCCACCCCAAGAGTATCTATGATCCAGAGAACAGCCCAATAATTTTGTCATTTAGTTTCCAATAACAATTTGGTAACCATTTAGATGCAGAAATGTATATACAAGTCTTTTTAAGCATTTGTCTGGACTCAAGGCTGGAAAACACCATAATTCTAAGAAGTTAAGTAATGACAGTTCTGAAAGTCTCCAGGGGAACAAAAGCAATTAACTAACTATTCGATCTTCTCAAGCAGGAACTCTGTTTCAGGTTGGAAGTCAAGGTTTCAAAAGGTGGAAAGTGATCACAAAAAGGTACCTTAAATCTTTTAAGCCATGGGAGGATTTTGTTCAATAAGCAGACTAGAAGATGAATCAGTATAGCTTCTTTAAGTTCTAGCTTCAGCCAGAATATTAAAAAAAACAAACCCTAATAAACCTGGAATAAAACCCAAATTAAGACTTCAGAGGAGGGAGAGAAACAATTTGCTGATGTCCAGACTAGCCATGTATGTTGATGGCTGAAAGGATGGCTCACCAAAGCCTGAGAAAAAAAATGTGAGATTATCATTTTCTTAAATAAAAAAAAAAATTTCTGCTTTCAGGCTACTGCAGCCCATTATGAAGTAAATTAAATGAACATTCATCAAGAACTTTTATAGACAGTGGATTTGAGGTGACAGCTGAAAAAAGTTAACAGTTTCAGCCTGGAGCATTGTACAGTACCAAAAAAATATACCAAACACCTTGTTTTTACAATGAAGACAATGTATCTAGTAACAAAATACTGAAAGTATCAATGAGAAAAGCGTGCAAAAACATTTCTGAGGTGTCACTACAAAAGCATAAGAAGTAATAGAGGTTGTCGTGAATAAACACAGTTCTGCTTTAGTAGGCATTGTAGCTACTTGGTCAGAAAAGTCAGGAGTGAAATAATCTAGATCTACATAGCAAATATCAAGAGATAGAAGGAAAGGATCTAGTGTAGTGCTAATATATCAAAATACACAAGCACTGAAGCACAGACAGATGTGAAACAGAAACAGCAAAAGTCCATGGATTAAAATATGGGAATTTTGGCCCCAGTTCAGCGAAGTACTCAAGCACGAGTAACTAAGCACATGAGTAGGTCCACTGAATTTAATGGGACAATATGCAGGTTAAATTTACATATGTGCCTGATCACCATGCTGAACGGGGCCTTTAATAAGGGTAGTGTGCTACAGACTGCTTAACAATGAGAAGATTGGTACATTACATATCAAACAGCAAAAACATAAAAATACTTCAGTATAATTTTATTTTTAAAATTAATTACCATGGTATCTTTTGAAAAAAGCATATATGAAATTCATTGTCAAAAGACTGATTTAGTAGTAGATAGTTTCTTATTCCAGAAAGGTGGAAGAAAAGAAGATCAATTAGTCTGAATCCAGTATTAACTAAAATAGTGATGAAATCAGAAAATGGGAGAGATTACATTTTTATAAGGTAAACTTTCCAAAAATGGAGGCTATGTAAATTACAAAATTGTTTATATAGTAGCTATGTGTGTAATATGCACAGAGACCACTTAGTCCTCTGAAATTAATCACTTCTGGGGTGAAATATAGCAGCCAGCCATCCTCCATTAACAACATTACACAAGAGTTTCAGAAGTGGAAGTAAATTATGATTTAACCAATTTAAAATTACAAAGGAAAAAGAAATACAGGAAGA
Source organism: Caretta caretta (assembly GCF_965140235.1). Classification (NCBI taxonomy): domain Eukaryota; kingdom Metazoa; phylum Chordata; order Testudines; family Cheloniidae; genus Caretta; species Caretta caretta. Next base: position 9,396,058 of record NC_134217.1, on the reverse strand, counting down.
GTGTTAAAGAAATAGCCCAGTGGCTTACAGTACTAATACACGTTAAAATACAAGAAAATTAGAATGTGGCTTTTGAGGGGTTGGTAAAACGGAAAGAAGAACTATATTGCTCAAATGGCACACTTTCAGTAATGGGTAATTTGCTTTTAAAAAACAAATTTAACCTCTTCTTTAAATGAAAAACTCAACACAACATAACCATGTACTCATTAATACTAAGATACGGAAGAGAAGAAACTGAAAAGGAAGGTTACTCACCTGTAATTTTGAGTTTGCATAGGTATATACCTATGCAGATCCACACTCTTGGTGTGATGCTTCCACCTCAGCACCCTGAGCTCAGAAACTTCAAGAAAGCACTGACATTAGAGGCTGCATGTACATTCCCTCATGGATTTAAATGTTCAGTGCGGGGATATATTCCAAGACAAAAACATTTGTTAAAATGGCGTTAAGGCTGAGAGTATGTATCAGTAGCTTAAGGGTGAAAACGAAGTGGTATAAACTGAGGAAATTCAGAGTTAAGGCAAGGCTTAAAAGAAATCCAAATTTGTTAGGGTATGCAGACAGACAACGAAGGCACTCAAACAGCCTTAACTCTGGCCCGTAGCAATGGTATGCAACAACAGATGGCGATTCCAGATTATATTGATTTTTAAAAGACACAGTTTTTTCATAGTTTTCCTTTCATGGTATCTCTACAGGACAAGGATAAGTTTGATTGGGCAACTTAATTGCCCATTTCCATATCTTATTTAAATCATAAAGACTAGAAATCCTTTCCCCCCCGCCATGAAAGCGTAGCTTTTATACAATTTGATGGCATCAGTCCCCCATTCGTTCACCCAGGACCGCTTACTCACCACAGGCAGTATTAGTTAATTACCTGGACAAAATAAACTGATAGAGTTAAAGGATGCTCCCAACATCACTACCTACAGCAGAGGGTAGGTAAGGAATCATGGACCTAACACCAAGAGCTCAGAATGCACACAACCCCAAAGTCCATTGCTTTCTAGAAGTGTCTGTGATCATGGTGCCAAGAGCATGCAAAACACCAAGAGTTTGGTGATTTGCAATGGAAATTCTCCCTGCAGTACCATCAAATTGCTCATCATTGAATTAAAACGAAGAATTCAAAACAAAATGAAATAGTACTAGCTATGAAGTGAAACAAATACATGATTCTACACAAAAAACATTTCTACTTCTGCTTCTAAGTTTTTGTTTGTTTTAAGATTTGAAGAAGGATGATGCCAGCACTGATGCTCTTAATTGTAGATTGTGTGCCTATCACAACTTCCAGTACTTGGGGAAAGATTGGAGCACCTTACATAACATGCTGTGGCAGTGTCCATAACTTAAGTTAGTCTAATCGGGCACTCTAACAGCTTTTCAAGGAAAGTACATTCAACTAATTTTGAAGAAGTCTCATGCGTTATATGACAAAGTGCCATCCCAGTATGAGAGATCATATCACTCAGAAACAAATGTTCTCAATGGAACTAGCAAATTCACATTCAGAACAGCTATGAGGTCTTGAATGAGGTGAAATCTGAGGCACAGAGATATTTAGTAGTGCTCATACATTATAAAGGCTTGCTTCTGAGCTGGTAGGATAGTGGATTTGTTCCAATGTAACCACAGCCCCTTCTGGAATAACTGCAAATTCTTATCAATCATCCATTTAAGGGTAGACATAACATCTTTTTACTCCTGAGAAAAGCCATGTCACCAATGCTAAGCATTTTATATAGACACATGGTGCTGTGGACATTCCAAAAGGGAAGGCCCACCAGTGACGGTGCTTCTGTCTGACTCAGAAATATATGAATTCACAATGACATGGCCTCTCTGAAATGTGGAAATATGCATCTCTCAAACTGAGAGCCCCAAGGACACAAAGGAATTATAGCATTAATATCACCATATGGAACTTTAAACAAATTGCTGAGTTTAAGACTCCGTGCCAGTATAAGACTTAAGCCCCCCCTTCCTTTTTGGAATAAAGGAATAGAATCTCTGGCCTAAACGAATACTGTTGAGGAACCCATCTGCCTGAAGTAATTCCAAAAAAAAGAGAATATCCCCAAAAGGAAACAGGAAAGACAAAGGGGAAAGGTTTGTCAAATGTGCCTTGAGGTTCTCTGCAGTAGTGTCAAACTTACTGTCTTCAAAACAGTAAGGAACAGGTTCCAAGCTACTGCAGAATCCAACCCCTCCTCCTTTTTCTAATCTCATGGATCATTCCATGCATGAGCAAGGAGCTTGTGGCCATAATGGTCACTGTTTTTAAGATGATTCTTGCCTTGCATTCAGAGGGGCATGTATCCCAGTGATGGGGATCTGTGAAAGTAATTCTTATTTTTCTCTAAGTTTATTTCTTCCAATATTCAGAAAGTGCCCATCTGAAATGATGCACCAATTCTACTGAAAAAATCTAAGCAAGAAATATGAAGCCACACTGAACCAGGAAGAGCACTAATAAGCAATAAAAATATTATCTGGAAAACATCTATCGAAAGTAGAATCTTTAGAAAGTAGTAAATATAATTTTGCAGCAACATTTTGCAAAAAAGAGTCAATGCTATTCTCTGATTTAGAAGTCACATAAAGCTATGGAGGCAATACAGCCACTCAAAATGGCCTTGTTTCAACCACATCTGGAACAGGGGGTAGTTCTGGGCCCAAAAGTTTAGGAAACCTATAGGAATGAGTAGGAATGATACAAAGAAGGGCAGCAAAAATAATAAAATGATGGATAAAAAGATGTAAATAGATTAAGGCAGATGCAATTACTGTATATAGTGGTAAAGATGAGAAACTCAGGGAGGACAAGACCTTCAAGTTAAAAATAGCAGTATCGAAAATGAAACATTAGGCAAAGGAGCAATGGCCTTAAGTTAATGAAGTAATGTTTAGGCTAAACATGAGGAAAAAGTTTTAAACAGAATGAGTAAACAGAGTTAATCAAGGCACCATCACTTCACATCTAAAAGAACAGATTAGAGAGAGATTTGCTGGGATACCTGATCCCCCACATGGAACAAAATATATGCTTAACATATCTGCTCAATCTTTCCGCTTTTTATTTCATCTTTTCCCCTCATCTGCTACCTCCCTCTTTATTCAGAAGCTCTTTGGGGCAGGGACCATATCTTCATGGATCTCTCATGCAGCTACCACAATTTTGACACTATAAAAATAAACACTGAATAGTTCTGCAAAATACAGGTTGATAATGGATGATCGAAATGATCTTTACTGGTATTGTTTATCATTGGATACCTCTGAATTCTTTTTCTTTTGAAGCAAAGGTAGACTCAGTCAACAGCTGTGACAAATTGCTGCATCAGCTTTCTGATAGAAGCAGAGGAATTAAATTATGAATTTATGCTTTAAGCATGTGATTCTGTCCTCGAACCATTTCTTTAGTAAATAATCTTGCAGAGATGCAATCAAATTTTTATGTACAATTTGTATTTTAAAGAGTCATCTCCCCATCTAATGAAACCACAGACTGTAAGTGTTTGCTACACTCTTGTATGCTTCAGAAAAACTTAATTATTCACTTTACACTAGTAACGTTGTCAGTTTTCTCAAAAGATGTCATACCTATACAAAGCAGAGTCAGCCACTATAAAGAAGATAAAGAAAAGCAAAGTAATAAGACAACTGTTCGGAGGCGGGGTGGGGGGGAGACACAGATGGATGACAGTAATCAATTGGAATGGGCTTTTTTTGTTTGCGTTTGCTTTTAGGTGAATGGCATTAGTCATTGAAAACTTTAATGAGTTTTAAACAGAATTTGCACTATTTGGTATCACTACTAGTTTGCCAATCCTTTCCTGCAGAGTGGAGAATTATTATTATTATTTTTTTTTACAGTACTCAAAATTTGTGCTGTGTACTTCTCAGCATGTGTAAATGGCCCAAGATCCACGCCTGAAATAACTCTCAATCTCATTTAATAATGAATTTAACTGGAGCTACAGATTTTTAAGTCAATGAATTCCCACACTAGAAGTATTCTGTGAATTTTTTACACATAGCTGAAGGCAGAACAGACACAAATGAAAGGGTGCGATTACGCTGATGACTGACTAAATCCGAAGCCTCATAACTGCATGTATTCTCTCTCCTGAAAGAAAATGCACTTGTTTAAAAAGTAGTAGTTGTCACACTTATTACATACTCAGTACATGGGTAGCCCACAAGGTTTGAGACTGCCTTACCTGTGCTCTCTCTTCATCAAATTCCAGGCAGCCCATACCATCCAGTCTCTGCAGATCTATCCAGCCTTTCCAGATAACACAGACACCATTCAGAATCATAGGTGCCTTTAAGTACACCTGAAATATAGGCAGACACATGCATCTGAGTTTAAAAGCATTTGTATATACAAATGGTTACTGTATTTATTTTTTAACTATATTTCTATAATTACTACTCCGATACAAGCAACGCTACATACAAAACACGATTGAACCAGTTGGTAACTTGACATTCCCCTTAACGTTTTTCCCCGCCAACTACATTTTAATCAAAAGCCTGTATATACTATAATTAATAATCTGGATATTGTATTTTGCACACTATACATACTGGAATTAATTTATTTCCCCAGTTTATAAACCAGAATGCACCGGTGTGTGGTGAAAATTCTGTTGCTGCTTACGCTTAAAGTCACTTGTGTTTCTTGTCAGACCACCTCTTATGTTCATTTGTTTTATGTGTTATGTTATTTGTTTTATATATATAGTGGCACACTATCAGCAATGTAAGATTTATCACAAATTTTTTTTAAAAAGTGTTAGACAAATGTTAGACAAAATGCTTTTCTGCACTCAGAGGGAGTTTTATTTTGCTTTTGCCACAAATTTATTTTTCTTAATACTAAAAGAATAAACACCAATTTCTCTTCTCAAGCCTAAAATAAACAAATGAAGACTAAAGAGAGAGAGAGAGAAAAAAAAAAAAGCAGCGCTTAACGTAATACACTATCCAAACCGCAAAGACTGTGTGTGGCACGTCTTAATTTACGGAAGACTGGGGAAACCTATTTTCTAATGTTATTTTCTAATATTTGTAAAAGGTAAATTGACAAAGGATTAAATATTTCTACCGAACCACACTTTGCATGGTACCTTACACAGTAATAAGAGAAATTGTAATGGTCACTAAGAGCCAATAGTCTACATAGTGGTACATAATACTGTGATTTAAAGCTGAAGTATTTCCCCTCCAAATAACAGAGATGAATCTCCTCACAGGAAATTTAAAAAGAAATGGATATTGTGTTAAAGGGGTTTGACAGCTTAAGTTTGCTGACTTTTTAAAATGTCAAACAGAGCAGTGTGGTGTAACTCATGAAAACGTTAAGTAGATTTCAGTAGTTACTATGTAATACTGTCCTGCTCTGTAGACATATTGTACCCAGAGTAAAAGCTTTCCTTCCCCCACATCTAAACTGGGGTGGATAGCTGTTTTATCCATACTCCATAAGCTCCAGTTTCAGCAGAAACTTATGGACCTCTTTGGGACTTGCAATTCTCACTTTTTTTTATGAACACAATGTCAAGAACTCTAAATTCAGGATTTTGGCCAGGATTGCCCAGCTTTTTATAGTCCTTTCTGAGTACTCTCTGTCCCAACAGAAGTTCCAGCCAATCAGCTACGTGTTTTAAAAAAATTGGCCTTCCTCAACTACAAAACACCATACAGAGCAAGTGGGAGGCATGAGGCTGTGTTCATCCTCTCTCCACACCTCAGCCAACTGGGGCTGATGGGACTGGAGAAGTCAACATCCATCCAGGCACACGGTTGGATGGAACTGAGGTGTTGAGGCTGCTCCGCCCCCTATATAGTCTCACCTGTTAGGATATAGATATTCAGGCCTGTCTGTAAAGGCCTATACTCTAAGAATTTAGGTGTATTCTTATCACTTAGCTAGTTACAGAGGTATAAAAGAAAGATTCAAAATCACCGTCTGCCGGGGTAAGGGCCTTCTCTTACTGTGACAGTCTGAGGCCCTGTTCTTAGGCTAAGATCTTTGGCTAAGCAGCAGAGGCGGCCATAAGCTGGGAAGCGAACGGTCACATCCTCATATTCCAAACTAGTCACATTGAAAGAAGGTGCTATGGGACTGTTAGGAATACAATCCTGTCCTGATAGTGCCTATCACCTCCAGAGAAAGGGAAGTGTCGAGAAGATGTAAAAGGAAAATAAGTTTGATAGCATCCTGTCTGGCAAGAACTCACTTATCTATAGATAACATAAAACCAGCCGGAGAACACTTCAATCTCTTTGGTCACTCGATTACAGACCTAAAAGTTGCAATTCTTCAACAACAAAAACTTCAAAAAACAGACTCCAATGAGAGACTGCTGAACTGGAATCAATTTGCAAACTGGATACAATTAACTTAGGCTTGAATAGAGACTGGGAGTGGATGGGTCATTACACAAAGTAAAACTATTTCCCCATGTTTATTCCCCCCCCTCCACCCCTCACTGTTCCTCAGACGTTCTTGTCAAGCGCTGGAAATGGCCCACCTTGATTATCACTACAAAAGGTCCCGTCGTCCCCCTTCCCACCCCGGCTCTCCTGCTGGTAATAGCTCACCTTAAGTGATCACTCTCATTACAGTGTGTATGGTAACACCCATTGTTTCATGTTCTCTATGTATATAAATCTCCCCACTGTGTTTTCCACTGAATGCATCCGATGAAGTGAGCTGTAGCTCATGAAAGCTTATGCTCAAATAAATTTGTTAGTCTCTAAGGTGCCACAAGTACTCCTTTTCTTTTTGCGAATACAGACTAACACGGCTGCTACTCTGAAACTTATCAATAGATGTAGTTGTGAAATCCTCACTTCTGTATTGTTTTGTCATTCTAGTTCCCACTTTGCTATTGTTTATTTGCATGGTCTCTGTCTGGTTCTCTGATTGTTTCTGTCTGCTGTATAATTAATTTTGCTGGGTGTAAACTAATTATTGTGGTGGGATATAATTGGTTAAATAATCATGTTACAATATGTTAGGATTGGTTAGTTAAATTTCAGTAAAATGATTGGTTAAGGTATAGCTAAGCGGAACTCAAGTTTTACTATATCGTCTGCACTCAATCAGGAAGTAAGGGGGGGAATGGAAACAGGGAATGGGGGTGGGGAATTGGAATCATGTTTTGCTAAGGGGAGGGAATGGGAACAGGGACACAGGTAAGGCTCTGTGGTGTCAGAGCAGGGAAGGGGGACACTAAGGAAGGAAACTGGAATCATGCTTGCTGGAAGTTCACCCCAATAAACATCGAATTGTTTGCACCTTTGGACTTCGGATATCATTGCTCTCTGTTTGTGTGAGAAGGACCAGGGAAATAAGTGGGTGAAGGAATGAGCCCCCTAACATCACTCTCAGTACAGAGTGATGCTGAGGGGTGGAGTGGCATGGGAGTGCTCTAGCTCAGTGGTTCTCAAAGCCGGGCCGCCGCTTGTTCAGAGAAAGCCCCTGGCGGGCTAGACCGGTTTGTTTACCTGCCGCGCCCGTGGGATCGGCCGAACCTGCGGACATGGCAGGTAAACAAACCGGTCCGGCCCGCCAGGGGCTTTCCCTGAACAAGCGGCAGACCGGCTTTGAGAACCACTGCTTTAGCTGACATTGCTAGAGGAAGGTTTTACTGTCAGGCACCACAAGGTGGTACGGTAACCACAGGTGGGAATATGCAGAGCTCGAAGGAAAACCTATATTCTAGAACAGTTTATTTCACAAAAGCTTATTCTAAGAAACGCGTATGTTACACTGATACAACTCAATCAGGAGGTGAACTCTGACACCTACTGACAACATAAATACAAGGTTCCAGAGTAGCAGCCGCGTTAGTCTGTATCTGCAAAAAGAAAAGGAGGACTTGTGGCACCTTAGAGACTAATCAATTTATTTGAGCATAAGCTTTCGTGAGCTACAGCTCACTTCATCGGATGCATTCAGAGGACAATACAGTGGGGAGATTTATAAACACAGAGAACATGAAACAATGGGTGTTACCATAAACACTGTAACGAGAGTGATCAGGTAAGGTGAGCTATTACCAGCAGGAGAGCCGGGGGGTGAGGGGGTGAAGACGGGACGGGACCTTTTGTAGTGATAATCAAGGTGGGCCATTTCCAGCGGTTGACAAGAAAGTCTGAGGAACAGCGGGGGGTGGGGGGAATAAACATGGGGAAATAGTTTTACTTTGTGTAATGACCCATCTGCTCCTAGTCTTTATTCAAGCCTAAGTTAATTGTATCCAGCTTGTAAATTAATTCCAATTCAGCAGTCTCTCACTGGAGTCTGTTTCTGAAGTTTTTGTTGTTGAAGAATTGCAACTTTTAGGTCTGTAATCGAGTGACCAAAGAGATTGAAGTGTTCTCCGACTGGTTTTTGAATGTTATAATTCTTGACGTCTGAATTGTGTCCATTTATTCTTTTACATAGAGACTGTCCAGTTTGGCCAATGTACATGGCAGAGGGGCATTGCTGGCACATGATGGCATATATCACACTGGCAGATGTGCTGCTGAATGAGCCTCTGATAGTGTGGCTGATGTGATTAGGCCCTATCCCAGCGCTGGGAGCTTCTCCCCTCGTGGGGGTGGGGTTTTTGTTTGTTTGTTTGTTTTTTACAGTGCTGGGAGAGCTCTCTCCCAGCCCTGGTGCTGCAACTACACAGCCACGTTAAAGCGCTGCCATGCCCTGAGAGACAGGCAGAGTCATGAGTCAGCTTTTTTGAGGATAGGAACTAGAAGGAAATGAGAGGTTAAGAGGATATCAATTGTTTCTATTTTAGGCTCATTAAAATATACAATTATTTTAAACAAAAGCACCAAAGCGCTAACAAGCTTTCCCAACCCCCAAAAGGCTTCTCTTTCACCAAGCCTCCCAATCCCTCCAATTAACTGCACTGATCAATCACAAAAAGCTTGGGTTGGGAGTTGTGTAGCACTTCCTGAAAGTCACCAAATCTGGTCTTAGACAGACAAAGGAAGTGACTTCCAAAGCCAAGGAGCCCACTCTGATAACACCTTGCTTGCCAGCCCCCTCCCTTTGACTTTAGAAGCTGTTTGTGCAGAGTACCTCTGATGATACCCTGTGTGAGTTCCAAACAGACAACTAAGCAGCCAGGATGCAAACCATTTAGGGCTTTACAAACCAAAACCAACACCTTAAACGTCATCTGGTAACCAGAGAAGCTCAAGAACAACGGTTCTCAAACTTTTGTACTGGTGACCCCTTTCACATAGCAAGCCTCTGAGTGCGACCCCTCGCCTCCCAAATTAAAAACACTTCTTTATATATTTAACACTATTAAATATGCTGGAGGCAAAGCAGGAGGCCAACAGCTCGCAACCCCCCATGTAATAACCTCACAACCCCCTGAGGGGTCCCGACCTCCAGTTTGAGAACCCCTGCTCAAGAAGTTCTGGGATTCCATCTTTTAACCCTCAGTTGTACTGCTTTCAGCAGGCATACATCACAACAACTCAGAAGTGAAAACTAATTGTAATTTGAAAGGGGGGATTTTTGAATGAACTACAAGTATGCTAGAAAGACAAGATGGGTAAAGTAATATCTTTAATTGGACCAACTTCTTTTGCTGAGAGAAAAAAGCTTTCAAGTTACATATAGCTCTTCCTCTGGTCTGGGATAGGTACTCAGTGTCACAATTAAATACAAAGTAGAACAGACAGAACTAATAAGTAGTTAGTACATATTTTAAGGTGAGGTTGGTCCAATAAAAGATATTACCCTCACTCATCTTCTCTCTAATATCGTGGGACTGACATGGCTACACCACCACAGCATATAAATACACTGACAAATTTTCAAATTACTTGTATAAAAAATAAAACCTGTATTTAAAAAATTCTTATTAGAAGCTATGTATTTATGTCACCCTCTTTCCCCCTACATCAAAACACATTTCTCCCATCAAAACATCCAGCCAAGCATATTGGTGCAATTTCCTTTATTTTAGAGAAAAACTTAAAAGGCTCCTTTTTTTCTCCCCTCTTTCTGGAAGAAGGGAAACAGCTTGCCACTGTAGCCTAAACCGTTTAACCACATATTTCCTTCTTTTTAGATACAACTCTTCTGGTTCCCTTTCAATTTCCAAACCTTGACAAATTTTAATAAATTCCTGTTGCAGAGCAGTTATCACCAACACACCTCTAAATCCAAAGGCATGGCGTCTTTTAAAATCTGATATTAGCACTCCAAAATCATTTATTCAGAAGTTGCTGGATCATAGTAAGGCAGTCAAAGACTACAGTAATTCTATTAAGGCCCCAAGATTCTCCTTTCCTATTACAAAATTATTTTTACTGTTTATGATTAAAATTAGGCTGAAAAATGTAGCTGTTATCAACAATACCATCAAAACTTAAGTGAGAATCTATTTTCAAGCTAAAATGGTTTCCTCAAAATTTTTCCATTTTCCCCCCTAATGCGGCTTGTCATGATATCTGAAATTCATTCTGGTTTGTGAAGCTCAGATATTATCGCTATGAGCACAGAAAAGATCGTTAAGGCAATAAATTCCATATTCAGTTCAATGTTTGGATAATGTGCAGAAAACCATCACATGGGACCATACAATGAAAAACTAGATTAAGAAGAAATATTAAATAGCTGCCTCATATATACAGCAGCCTGTCTTGAATGAAGCAGGGATCCTCTGGAGAAGATAGCAGCTGATCATGTCACTAAACACTGTATAGCTATGTATACACACAAAGCAGAATTCAAGTTGCATAGGCAACCATAAACCTGCTACTGTATTTTCTAACTTCTGAATGCTTAATTTTGTAATTTAAGTAACAGTCATATGTAATTTCTCATGGTTTTTCAAAAAGAACATAAAACTCAACCTCTATTATGTGTACCTGTACCAACCCTCCTCTCGTGCATCTGTAGCAGATTTTGAACCCTAAATGTTCAGCACTGCAGCAGCAGCAGCAGCCCCCCAACATGCCAGCTAAAAGATAAGGCAGATTAGCAATCAGCAAGAGAAGGCTAATATCCCTTGGGGACTACTTATTAGAGGATGCTGCCTAACCATCTGAAAAAGCAGATTACATATGCAGTAGCACAGCCAAGAATAAATATTTGGCAGACTCAGAGAGAATGGAGCTAACTGGATGAGACTTGGGTCTACCACATTAGAGATCTGGGTTCTATTACCAGCTTGTGTATGTAACCTGTGAGGCCTTTCTCAATAATAGGGATTGTGAAGGGCACAGAATTTAATTTAATTTAATAGAAGAACCAAGTGCAAAACCCATCATCTTCTGGCTCCCAGCACAGCGCATCTTCATCTAAGCCAAAACATATTTTGATGGGAGAAACCACTTCTCTGTACCTATCCAGAATTCCAGCTCCTTATGTGGACTGCTGAAACAAGGAACCAGGGTGGTATTACGCATAGTGTTAATGGAATCTTGAGTGTTTCTGGCAGTAAGCTAAAAACAAGCAGTGCCATATGAAACAAAAATTTGCAATGGAAATTTTCAGCAGCTTGTAATGCAGACAACACTGCACAGAACTTTATGAGGCCAGCAAAAGGCACTTTATTGCCCCCTATTACTATCCCTCTGCTACATTTCAAGGTCCTGCTGTAAGACATAAGAACAGCCATACTGGGTCAGACCAAAGGTCCATCTAGCCCAGTACCCTGTCTTCTGACAGTGGCCAATGCCAGAGGCCCCAGAGGGAATGAACAGAACAGGTAATCATCAAGTGATCCATCCCCTGTCGCTCGTTCCCAGCTTCTGGCAAACAGAGGCTAGGGACACCATCCCTGCCCATCCTGGCTAATAGCCATTGATGGACCAATCCCCCATTAACTTACCTTGTTCTTTTTTGAACCTTGTTATAGTCTTGGCCTTCACAACATCCTCTGGCAAGAAGTTCCACAAGTTGACTGTGCGTTGTGTGAAGAAATACTTCCTTTTCTTTGTTTTAAACCTGCTGCCTATTAATTTCATTTGGTGACCCCTAGTTCATGTGTTATGAGAAGGAGTAAACAACACTTGCTTATTTACTTTCTCCACACCAGTCATGATTTTATAGACCTCTATCATATCCCCCCTTAGTCGTCTCTTTTGCAAGCTGAACAGTCCCAGTTTTATTAATCACTCCCCATATGGGAGCCGTTCCATCCCCCTCATCATTTTTGTTGCCCTTTTTTGAACCTTTTCCAATATATCTTTTTTGAGATAGGGTGACCAGAATTGCACACAGTATTCAAGATGTGGACATACCATGGATTTATATGATATTTTCTGTCTTATTAGCTATCCCTTTCTTTAGGATTCCCAACATTCTGTACACTTTTTTGACTGCCACTGCACATTAAGTGGATGTTTCAGAGAACTAACCACAATGACTCCAAGATCTCTTTCTTGACCGGTAACAGCTAATTTATACTCCATTTTGTGTGTATAGTTGGAATTATGTTTTCCAGTGTGCACTACTTGGCATTTATCAACACTGAATTTTATCTGCCATTTTGTTGTCCAGTCAACCAGTTTTGAGAGATCCTTTTGTAGCTCTATGCAGTCTTCTTGGGACTTAACTATGTTGAGTAGTTTTGTATCATCTGCAAATTTTGCCACCTCACTGTTTACCCCTTTTCCCAGATCATTTATGAATATGTTGAACAGGACTCGGCCCTGGACAGACCCCTGGGGTACACCACCACTTACCGCTCTCCATTCTGAAAACTGACCATTTATTCCTACCCTTTGTTTCCTATCTTTTAACCAGTTACTAATCCATGAGAGGATCTTTTCCCTCTTATCCCATGACAGTTTACTTGGCTTAAGAGCCTTTGGTGAGGGACCTTGTCAAAGGCTTTCTGAAAATCTAAGTACACTACATCTAATGGATCCCCCTTGTCCACATACTTATTGATCTCCTCAAAGAATTCTAGTAGATTGGTGAGGCATGATTTCCCTTTACAAAAACCATGTTAACTCTTCCCCAACAAATTATGTTAATCTGTGTGTCTGACAATTTTGTTCCTTACTGTAGTTTCAACCAGTTTGCCCGGTATTGAAGTCAGGCTTACCAGCCTATAATTGCCAGGATCACCTCTGGAGCCCGTTTTAAAAATTGGTGTCACATTAGCTATCCTCCAGTCATTTGGTACAGAAGCTGATTTAAATGATAGGTTACAAACTACAGTTAGTAGCTTTGCCATTTCACATTTGAGTTTCTTCAGAACTCTTGGGCGAATGCCATCTGGTCCTGGTGACTTCTTATTGTTTAGTTTATCAATTTGTTCCAAAACCTCCTCTAATTACAGGTTTGGAAATTTCTCTCACATCCTCAACCATGAAGACCGAGGCAAATAATTCATTTAGTTTCTCCGCAATGGCCTTATCCTCCTTGAATGCTCCTTTAGCATCTTGATCGTCCAGTGGCCCCACTGGTTGTTTAGCAGGCTTCTTGCTTCTGATGTACTTAAAAATGTTTTGCTATTACTTTTTGAGTCTTTGGCTAACTGTTCTTCAAATTCTTTTTTGGCCTTCATAATTATATTTTTACGTTTCATTTGCCAGAGTTTATGCTCCTTTCTATTTTCCTCACTAGGATTTAACTTCCACTTTTTAAAGGATGCCTTTTTGTCTCTCACTGCTTCTTTGACTTTGTTGTTTAGCCATGGTGGCACTTTTTTGGTTCTCTTACTGTGTTTTTTAATTTGGGGTATACATTTAAATTGAGCCTTTATTATGGTGTCTTTAAAAAGTTTCCATGCAGCTTGCAAGAATTCCACTTTTGGCACTGTACCTTTTAGTTTCTGTTTAACTTCCTCAACTTCTGAAATTCCCCTTTCTGAAATTAAATGCTACAGTGTTAGGCTGCTGAGCTGTTTTTCCCCAGGGATGTTAAATTTAATTATATTATGGTCATTACCAAGCGGTCCACCTATATTCACCTCTCAGCCCAGATCCAGAGCTCCACCCAGGACTAAATCAAGAATTGCCTCTTCTCTTGTGGGTTCCAGGACTAGCTGCTCCAAGAAGCAGTCATTTAAGGTGTCAAGAAACTTTATTTCTGCATCCTGTCCTGAGGTGACATGTACCCAGTCAATATGGGGATAGTTGAAGTCCCCCATTATTACTGAGTTTTTTTATTTTTATAGCCTCTCTAATCTCCCTGAGCATTTCACAGTCACTATCACCATCCTGGTCAGGTGGTCGGTAATATATACCTACTGTTATATTCTTATTATTAGAGCATGGAATTACTATCCATAGAGATTCTATGGTACAGTTCATTTAAGATTTTTACTTAATTTGATTCTATGCTTTCTTTCACATATAGCATCACTCCCCCACCAGCACGACCTGTTCTGTCCTTCCGATATATTTTGTACCGTGGTACTACTGTGTCCCATTGATTATTCTCATTCCACCAAGTTTCCGTGATTCCTATTATATCAATATCCTCATTTAATATGAGGCACTCTAGTTCACCCATCTTATTATTTAGACTTCTAGCATTTGTATATAATCACTTAAAAACCTTGTCACTTTTTAGCTGTCTGCCATTACATGATGTAACTGAATGGGACTATTTCATTTGACTGTTTCTCATCAGATCCTACCCGTATTTTGTCTTCTTCCATTCTCTCCTCTTTAGTAGGACATAGAGACTTCTCCATTAATAGATCCTCTCCTAGGGGATGTCTCTGTCCAAGCCACATGCTCCTCTGCACTGACTGGCTTTCCCCCAACCCTTAGTTTAAAAACTGCCCTATGATCTTTTTAATGTTAAATGCCAGCAATCTGGTTCCATTTTGGTTTAGGTGGAGCCCATCCTTCCTGTATAGGTTCCCCCTTTCCCAAAAGCTTCCCCAGTTCCTAATACATCTAAATCCCTCCTCCCTACACCATCATCTCATCCATGCATTGAGATCCTACAGTTTTTGCCTGTCTAACTGCCCCCGTGCATGGAACTGGAAGCATTTCAGAAAATGCGACCATGGAGGTTCTGGACTTCAATCTCTTACCTAGTAGCCTAAATTTGGCCTCCAGGATTTCTCTCCTGTCCTTCCTATGTCCTTGGTACCTACATGCAGCTTGTTCCTTTGTTGAGGCTTTGATCCCACAAACATACTACAGACAACAAACTTATCCCAAGGGTCATATAATCGCTCCTCCTTCACCTGGAGAGCTCCCTTACAAAACTCCCCTGTTAGCTGCTCCTGTCCGCTAGCTCCTTGGGTGGCTTAGAAGTGGGCTTTTTAAAGCCCTGGTCTTCCTGAGTAGTCCCGCCCCCTAGTAAAGGGTTGATGGGTGCTGAAGGGCTTAGAGATCAAAGCCTCGTTAAGAAGCTCTCAGCCTTGCCTAGCAGGCCACTAGGCTCAGCACACGGTCCCCCAAATGAACAGACCATATGGTATATTTCAGTCAAGCAGCAAGCACACCACAAACACAGTGTGTGTTAAAAAAAAAACTGCACTTTTAAAAAAATTTCTAACAAAATGGAAAATGTTAAGCAACCTAAATATAAGTGTTACTATTACTCCCCTCGCATAATGACAGGTTAGAGAATAACAGCCGTGTTAGTCTGTATTCGCAAAAAGAAAAGGAGTACTTGTGGCACCTTAGAGACTAACCAATTTATTTGAGCATGAGCTTTCGTGAGCTACAGCTCACTTCATCGGATGCATACCGTGGAAACTGCAGCAGACTTTATATATACACAGAGAATATGAAACAATACCTCCTCCCACCCCACTGTCCTGCTGGTAATAGCTTATCTAAAGTGATCATCAGGTTGGGCCATTTCCAGCACAAATCCAGGTTTTCTCACCCTCCACCCCCCCACACAAATTCACTCTCCTAATTTGTGTGTGGGGGGGTGGAGGGTGAGAAAACCTGGATTTGTGCTGGAAATGGCCCAACCTGATGATCACTTTAGATAAGCTATTACCAGCAGGACAGTGGGGTGGGAGGAGGTATTGTTTCATATTCTCTGTGTATATATAAAGTCTGCTGCAGTTTCCACGGTATGCATCCGATGAAGTGAGCTGTAGCTCACGAAAGCTCATGCTCAAATAAATTGGTTAGTCTCTAAGGTGCCACAAGTACTCCTTTTCTTATTACTCCCCTCATAATTTACACTGTAAAGTGTTTTTGCTCAAAATTTGTGCATGTGCAATCCACTGCCCTATCATGATCAACTCCCCCTCTGAAAGGGCCAGGGACTGATTGTAAAAGATTCAGTACAGTGCATATATTTAAGAACTAAAATATGACTGAATCCCATCGCATTTACTAACTGGACAGGAGGAGAGTTCTCAATTATTCTGAAAGGGATAAAGTGTCAATTTATTTGTATTCAAGACACTAAACCTAGTTCTCAGTTTCCCATCCTATTTAAGTCCTCTGGTAAATCCTTATCACACAATACCAGGGTGATTTACTGATGTGATGCAGATGTTATCTGTATACTTCATCCACACATCCTGCAGTTACAAAAAGAAGAGTTCCCTCTCCCTAAAGCAACTGAGCCATTTCCTCCCCCACAGATTGCACACAGTTCTCACCACCCACTGACTAATGAATCAGCACACTAAACAGCAGCCACAGCCACCACTGTGACAAACTTAATCCCCCAGGAAATAATAGTCCCCAGTGAAACAGTATGCTCCCTTCTCTTTTGTTTTCTATCATATTCCAGCGCACTGGACCAAGATGCATTCTTTTAAAAGACACTCAGCTCTGACTCATTGCTCCAGTCTCGTCACATGCATCTCTTCATTCGTAAGTGTTCGGTCAACTGCCTATTTGCTGGTTGATCACAGTAATTAAATTCCAATGTTGATCACACCTGTCTCTGAATCATACCCAACACTAGCTATTTAAAACAGCAGTCTCTCCAATGGTTTAATTTACCAAACATTGTCTCCCATGTAAAAAATATTTATAAAATATTTGCTCCCAGTCAAAGAAATTTCATAAGGGTAAGCCTAACTTTTTATCATCTCATCTACTCAAAATCTGGTTTATGTACAGGGCCCACTTGTTAAAAGGTGCAAACTCTATTCAAGAGAAGCAAGTAAAATATTCAGTTAGGAAGTTATGTATCCATCTTTATCTTTCAGTTACCTCAGAAAACCTAAACTTTTTTATACATGTTTACTTGCATTATCAACTTCTATTAAAGTCCCCAAATATACCATGTGGCAACATCATTAGAGAGTCACAAAGCTTCTTACTTTACAAGTTGGAGAATATACTCTAGAGGCCACTTGTGAGGTGAAAACATGTTAACACTTTGTAGGATAGCATTTATGGCATTAAATGAGGGGATGGGAACTTTCTCCTCCAATATTTTAATAATTTTAAGATTAACTTATGTAAATTAGGAAAAAATGCCCTTTAACTTGTTAATTTTTATTTTAAAAAGTAATACTTGCATATCATTAAAAATAAATCCTTTTGGTAAAATAGGATGGGCTACAACAGTAATTGTGACATGCAGATTAATTAGCAAAGTTTAAAACAAGTTTATAGCTTAAGAGCAGTCAACCTAAAACTCCTGCTACAGATAATACTTTTACATATTGGTCATTCACATAACGCTGCTCAAAGAAACTAAAGAAAAACTAATCACCCAGTTACAGGTGACACAGAACTAATCAGAATGTCTGTTAGTTTCATTATGCACTCTGTGCCAACTAGTTTTCTCCTATAAGGAAACAGTACATTAAGGTTATATTAGCAATCACTAAAAGACGCAGGCTTTTACATTGTTACTATAAACAACACACTAAGATCAAGTTCTCATTGACTCACTTCAAATGGATGATACAAGTCTCCAACAAATTTTTAAACACATTATGAACCAGTCAGCGGTACATCATTTTTTAATCTCAGAGCTAAACACAGTTTATTACTTTTACAAAATAGTTTTAAGTAAAACAGATACATTTTAATTAATGAAGATTTGTAGTCAATCCTTAAATTATTATTTGGGAAAGAGTAATTCTAGCTATCAATACTGCAGACTATGGTGATAAGAAAACAAAAGTAAAGAAACTGGATGGCACACTGGACTTGTACACAATACACCACGATCCAAATACTGATTTAGATCAAGTGTGACTATGTAATTGACTAGTGATTTATACAATACACCCTGCTGGAGACAGTGCTATTAGTTCTTCCACTATCATTATACCAAGTTAACTCTCAAATTGCTAAATTATGTCAATGTGCAAGTTATTTTTTATCTTATTTTATTTGGCATTCCTGGACACAAGCCTGAAATTAATCTCTCTGACCTCAGATTCTTAGATGTACATATTAACTGGTGACATTTATGCAAGTGATCATCATATAAATATTCTAAATTCTGGGTTGCTTACCTAGATCTTTCTAAACAGAGGTGTTACATCATGGGCACTCTGAACACACATTATATTAACAAGTTCATTCTTTTGAAAGTTGTCTGTTTAAAAGAAAAAATAATCTATTTTAACTCTCAATCACCTAGAGAAAATTCTTAAAACAAAAGTCATCCTTTTGAAAGCTAAATGTAGCCAAATTAGTGACTTAAATTTGGTCTTAAAATCTCATGAAGACGAAAAGGAAGCTACTCAATGCCTGACAAACTAGGCCCTATTTCCAATGGGTATGACTTTTTCCCCCACACAGTAAATGTCACCATGCTTTGTAGACAAAACTGTAATCATTTTACCATGGGTATTTTCCCCCTTTTCACTGAGCCACAGTAAGCCACTGAGTCTTTTGGTTGTTCCTTATTTAAACATCGTCTATGATCTTGTAGTACAGTGCCTCCCACTTGGTTAAATCTGATTGCAATTCTACCATTTGCCCCCTTGCAGTTGATCACCTACACCTCATATCCAAAACACAATATTAATTTTGTAAATCACATTCCACAATTTTTAGAAAGCTAGAGTTCAAAATCAAGGCTTATATTTACTATGCGCCATTAGCCTTGGGAAACTGAGGAAACCCTGAAGAAACATATGGAAGTGAACATTACGGTACATTAGCTTTTAACATTTACATGCTGGACTGTATAGTAGAAATTCTACCATTTTATATAAAATAAGAAAAATTATGTATTGTTTTTAAAAACAGCATTTCGTAATTCAGTATTTCAGGGCTAAAAAAAAAAATCGGACATTTTGAGTTTTGCTGAATAAAAAAAAAAGGGATAAAATACTCTTTAAACAACTGCATTGCAAACTTTCCAGAAGTCCTTATGAATTGCTAATAAACTCTAGTGCAGTTTTGCTAAAATTTTGGATGGTAAAGTATTAAAAATATTTGAGCCTAATATTAAATATTTAATCTGTAAATTATTTAGACAGCTCTTTATAATCTAAGCAAGTCAAAGTGTTATTTAACATTTATAAACTCCAGTGAGTTTTCCCTCTCCCACCACAGAGCAAAGTATCCTTTGCTCATTCTGTTTTTGTACCTTGGAACTTGTTACAGCTAAATTAAGAAACAAATGGTTTCCAGGAATGATACACGGTGAATCAACTCCACCCTCTACATTCTCAGAAAAGTGTGTAATTTAGTTTTAACTTCAGCAATGAGTCTATCACCTGCCATATTCAACACTCAAGAACAAGGAGGGAGAACAGTACTCATTTTCAGTAGTTTTAGGTGTGTAATGGGAGTCTTTTCGCACACAAATGAATAGATTCATAGCTGTCCATTTAAATGAATACTGAACTACTTTTGATAATCACGCTCAAAATGCTAACTCTTCAGAACATTCTGATGCTAAAATGAATATCGAAAAATGCTGCAATAATTTCTATCCAAGAATGCCAACACTGACTACATCTATATTTTAGCTCTCCAATTTTGGAAGAATTATTGGGAAAACAAATAGTAGCATTCCCTTAGTATAGCCACTCAATATAAAAATATGGATTCAGATTCAGAGTAACAAAGTCTTGTAAACGGGATATTTATTCCAAATCCTAGAGCATCTTCCAAAAGCATGTTCCATAGCAAAAGCTGATGGATTGTCATTAAGCAGCTTAGCAACGTTTAAATGGTGCCTGCTTTAATTACAAACAAAAAAAGGTTTCAGAGTAATTTTAAAAATTATTTACGCATCTCAATATTAATGGAGTGCCATTCATTTTTACTAACACAATTTGTCAGCTCCAGCTAGAAAAACACTTGCTTCGAAGTTCAAAACTATGACAGACAACTTTCTATTGCTTTCCATATTGCCAAAATAAGTCACGGATACATTTAAGTTTTGAGACTGTAATAGGGTTCAGAAACGAACAAAATGAGTTTATGGAGCATAGGTCCATCAATGGCTATTAGCCAGGATGGGCAGGGATGGTGTCCCTGGCCACTGTTGCTAGAAGCTGGGAATGAGTGACAGGGGATGGATCACTTGATGACTGCCTGTTCTGTTCATTCCCTCTGGGGCACCTGGCATTGGCCACTGTCCGAAGACAGGATACTGGATTAGATGGACCTTTGGTCCGACCCAGTATGGTTGCTCGTGTTCTTATGAGTTTGGGTTTCTGAGACGTAAGGAAACAGAAAAACACTTTTCCTGCTACAGTGAATTGCATAGAATTTTTTAATGTAGCTTTTAGAAAAGTGAGAGTCATATTATTAGGAATTGTATCTTTTGCTACTACAGTGACTATGTAAACATGATACCTTTTCCAGGATTGTTAAATGTTTGATTACAATAAACAAGCTAATTAGCAGTTTTAACGAACTACACAGTTGGTCTGAAGAGAACTGCTAACAATAACAGAACAGACATGATTAATAAAATTTTCCAGTACTACAGGTTTTATTCCTTGATGAAAAATTATCAGTGCTGTGTTTAGAAGTCAGTGGAGAAAAACTAAAATTTAATTGTACCGAAACTGTATTCTTAAATGAGAGATAGTTACTTCCCCATAATTATTTTCTGAGAGATAAAACCTGATACAGTAGCATTCTGGAATACAGGTACCAACATGCAAACCTGGAGTAATTCCCAATATCAAAAATTCTGAACTGTTGGACTGGGCATGGGGCATACATTATACTTGACCAAACCCTGCAAAGGCTTTTAAACTTAAACCTTACCCTCTCTACTATGCAAATGGCAGTTTTTGAAAAACTGCAATTCTTTAATTTTAATGAGGTGCAATACAATGTGTTTTTAAAAGAACAATGCTGTCATTTTGATGCAATATTAAAAAGAAAAATGCTTCTACACTTCTATTAAAACTAGGCTTGGCAGAATTTGATTTTTATTTTATATAATTTCAATTATATAATTTTATTTTATATAATTTCATATTCATGTTTATTTTATCTATTTAAATTTTTCTCAGAAAATTGGGGGGGGGGTGTCAATGACGGATGGTCAGATTCAAAAACTTAAAAGTTTTATCACCGCTAAAATGCGAACTATCAACTTCACAAGTCTAAGTAAATATCCTTAAACCAAACTGCAGTAAGTTCTCACACTGTATTTTTCGTACTTTGCCTATCTGTAAATTCTGATCATCAATGGAAATATTTTTGTTGGTTTCTAAGTGTATGGTGAAATCAACATTTACAGATAAAAATCCAATATTTCCAAGTCTAACTATAACTATGCATACATTTCACTAACAAACCATACTCACACAACTAAAATTGTGCTGTTTTCTCCCATGTTTAGACACATTATATGCTTTCCAGATGGAAAATTACAAAAAATTGGTGAGGAAATTTATTTTCAATATTCTGATATGGTGTGAGAATACTGAATTACAATTAAAAACTACAAAAAGGGCTTCCTCTAATCTAAATGTAGACACAATTTAGGTAAAATGTAACCTAAATAGTAGCGGGGGTGGTGGGGGGAAGGGGGAAATTAAATTTACAAATAAATTACAGCGCTCCCCTTAAAGCATTTATACATGGCAAGACCACCATGCTTGCCAACTGGAATTCTGCCACACATCTGGGCAGCAGACTAGGGAGGAATAATCAGTGTTCTGCACTATTCTGGAATAAGGTAGTACTCAGGAACTGCAGTGCTTTGGCTACTAGTAATAAAATTGACTAGGATGGCATTATGGTAGATAGCATTTGCTCTCAAGGGTGGGGAGTGGGGGGGGGAAGAGATAAGGCAGGCAGCTCAGAAAAACAGCAAAAAGATATAACAAAAGGGATAAACAAGAGATGAAGAATAACTGATGTAAGTGAAACAGGAGTTATCGCAAAACTGGTGCAGTGTGTTTTTTTTCCCACCAAGAACATGGAGCACCCAGGTTTAAAGGCGAGCTATTACATATTGTTAGTCTGTTAGACTACCATTTCTGAATTGGTGAAGTGAACTCAGAAACACATAGCAAGAGTGCATCCATTAGAAAGCACCTAATGTAAAGAAAAGCAGCAACTATGGATGCTACTAGGACCGAATAGGGGCAAGGAAAGCAACTCACTTCTTCTGCCCCTTTAACTATCATCCAATCCCTCAGCAACTTTTAACCCCCCCCCTTCTTCTTCCCACGTACAACTCAGTTCTGGAGAGCACGAGGCAATACTATAATAGACCATGCAGCCAGTTCCGCCAGAAAAGCAGACAGCAAGAGGAGAGAACCCTTACCTATCCATTCCTACAAAACAGCACAGAAAAACTGATGGCTGGAAAAGCAAGTTCAACTTTTAGATTGCATGTATTAGTTATTTTTCTCTCTCAATCCATTCATTTTGGTTTATTTAAATTTTATTACATTCATTTTGACAAATTTGCAATTAATTTTTCACAAATCATGGGACAATTTCTTTTTTTTTTTTTTTTTAAGCTTTTGTGGTTTGCAGATCAAGAAAGGTTGAGAGCCACTGTAATAAATACAATGAAATACCATTATTTTTGTTAACCTTTGTTAACTAAAATTGTCATATATATGGAAAGCCCAGGCTTCTCAAGGAGATGGGCAAAAGATTTATTCAAACCTCCCTGTAAACATGCTTCAAACATTTCTATTTTTGGGGGGGGGGGAGGGGGGGGAAGGTGTGGTCTATAGCCTTCATATCCATTCAAATCCTTGGCTTTTCTGCTGAGACACCCAACAAGAGTACCAATTATGGCGATTGTGTCATTTGTAAAACTTCCCTAGAAAATGTGAGAGAAACTGAAAATTGTTTCACATACGCCACAGAAACAAATCAATGTAAATGTTATAGTTTATGCTGAAAAGAGAGAGACAGACAGTTAAAAATTGCCTGTTTTGCTTATAATTGTTGTACTATTTTACCCCACTTCCAAACCTTATATACTGTTGAATACCTGGTTAAATAAGGAACTTTCTGAAGGAAATTAAGCACATATGGTACACACAGTGCTGTTAAGAATCTAATGTATGAATATTTATTCAGTAAATAGTATGGTATTAAGACAAACTAATGCAAGTTATTCAATTTT
This sequence comes from Caretta caretta, assembly GCF_965140235.1. Lineage (NCBI taxonomy): Eukaryota > Metazoa > Chordata > Testudines > Cheloniidae > Caretta > Caretta caretta. The sequence goes on along the minus strand of NC_134217.1, from coordinate 9,372,576 downwards.
TGTCTTTTGTACTTTTTGTAGCTATTTAGCTTTCATCACCCAATTACATTTTACAGTATCTTGCTTATTCTGCACAGAAGACAATCAGCTTCTAATGAGGAACATTCCCAACGATGACTAGAAATTTTCTTTAGTAAATCAACAAAGTAGTTGTTTTGAGGTATTATAAAGCTTTTTATACCTCAAATTCCTGAAAAATTTACTCTAGTCAGAATAATAAATTAGATTAATTTCAGTTTTGTACAGACAAGAGATGGTCTGAGGAGAATTTCCCAAAAGTCAGACACCATTAACAATTTTTTTGGGTGGATTGATTTCTTAAAAAGTTACCACTTCCTGACCTCCTCACCAACCACTCAATTCTTGACGTTAAAATAAACTGACACAAACTACACTACCTCAAAAACCTGTTTAAACTAAATGCACTTAATAATTGGGTCTTGAGTTCCAGACAAGTTGAAGATAGATTGAGAATAGGACAAAATGTTTATCCTGATTCTTCCATAAAGGAAGCAAAGAACCTGCCTGTACATAATCTGTGGTATTGTCTGATACCTGAAATCCTAGTTTTCTTGTCTACTCTTATCTTCTCTACAAGCCTGGATCTTTGCGAAGCAGAGGAGATGTATGGATATTCTACTTTTAGCCCAAACATCTGAAAATATAATAACCAGTAAACAGGAGATATGATAATCCTTACATTGGCAAACACCTGTGGTTGGTATAATAACCCTCAGTACGAGAAAAGTTATTTTGTTCCTATATGTCAGGCACAAAGTATGTTGTGGTAGGCCAATAAGCCAACCTGCTTGACTTTTTAGCTGAATATCTACTAAGCATTTAATTGCTTATATCATGCAAGAGATCTTCATTTACTAAGGGCTGGGCTACACTGGAAAAAAAAAAATCCACACCCAATTGATGCAGCTATGCTGACCTAAACTCCACCATAGACAACGCTAGATTGGTGAAAGAATTCTTCCATCAACCTAGCTACTGTCTCTCAGGGAGGTGGATCAACTACAGCAGTGGTAGGCAAACTTTTTGGCACGAGGGCCACATCGGGGTGCGAAACTGTATGGAGCGCTGGGTAGGGAAGGCTGTGCGTCCCCAAAAAGCCTGGCCCCTGCCCCCTATCCAACCCCTCCCACTTCCCACCCCAACTGCCCCCCTCAGACCTCTCCACCCATCCCGCCCCTTGTCCTCTTACTGCCCCCTCCTGGGACCCAGGCCCCTAATTACCCCCTGGGACGCCACCCCTTATCTAAGCCCCCCCGTTCCCCATCCCCTGTCCGCCCCCAAACCTGTGCCCTATCCAACTGCCCCCTGTTCCCTGTCCCCTGAGTGCCCCCCCTCCCTGAACCTCAGCCCCATTCAATCACCCCCTGTCCCCTGACTGCCTCCTGGAACCCTCTGCCCCATATCAGACCCCCCCCCCCCCCGCTCCCCACCCCCTTACCATGCCACTCACAGCAGCATGTCTGGCAGCCCCGCTGGAGCCAGACACGCTGCCGCGCCTCCCAGCACAAGCGTGCAGCCTTGCCACCCAGAGCGCTGCCCATGCAGCGGCATGGCTGCAGGGGAGGGGCCAGGGGGTAGCCTCCCCAGCCAGGTGCTAAAGGGCCGGGCAGGACAGTCCCGGGGGCCAGATGTGGCCTGCGGGCCATAGTTTGCCCACCTCTGAACTACAGTAATGTGATAAACCGCTCCCTGTCGCTGTAGTGAGTGTCTATACTGAAGTGCTACAGCTACAAGCAAAGATGAAGACTTAGAGTTCTTTCCTTTAAAACGGTGTATCCTCATCAGAGGTAATCCTTTTACTCTCCACATCAGTGGCATCCCTTTGCTACCAGCTTTGCTAATATTCAATAGCTTTTACCATCAAAGAACATGAGAAGGAAGATTTTTGAAGCAGCCAAACATCCAGTTTCCATTGACAGTCACTGGAAATTGAGTGCCTAAGTCTCCTAGGCTCCTTTACAAATCCCAACCAAAATAAATGAACATATACCAATTAAAGCTTATCTGGAAAATCAATCCAGTTCTAAGGCCCAATAATTATCACAGCTACTCGTGTATTCCAATACTCAATCGGAATGATAAAATAACTTAAGATACATTCCAATAAATTACAGAAAAATCATTTTAAGTTACCAAGATTTTTAGTAGTAAGTGTCTAGATAACTCATAGGTTTGCACAATTCCTTTTAAAAAGGTGGAGGAATTCTTTTACCTGAATTTCACAAAGAGCTAGACTCAATCAAATCTTTAAGGAGATGAAGCTTTTACTTCTCTCTCACATTGAAAAAAATATGAAACCACACAACTGCAACAATTCAGTCTAGTAAACAGAGGCCAAAGTGTGAACAAAGGAGAATCACAAAAAACCCAGGTTTCAGAGTAACAGCCGTGTTAGTCTGTATTCGCAAAAAGAAAAGGAGTACTTGTGGCACCTTAGAGACTAACCAATTTATTTGAGCATGAGCTTTCGTGAGCTACAGCTCACTTCATCGGATGCGCATCCGATGAAGTGAGCTGTAGCTCACGAAAGCTCATGCTCAAATAAATTGGTTAGTCTCTAAGGTGCCACAAGTACTCCTTTTCTTTTTACAAAAAACCCAAAGACTGGATATTCCCCAAAACCTATGCTGCAAGGACTTCAGAAACTATAGTAATCCATGCAACACTCAAATCTTATAGCTGGCTCCCCACTATAAAAGTTAACTCATACAATTATTCTATTTTCATTCTCACTTTGACAAATATTAGGAGGCTAGAGGCTGGTATTAGGAAATTTGACATCTTGCCTTTACAGTGTGGATGGCCGAGTTTAGACCACTAGAAAAAGATGAATCTCAGTAAGTATGGAGATGCTAAAAAAGTTGCTAACCTAAAGATTTTGTTCTGAAAGTGCGTCAGTCTGCAATGACAACATTAGAGTTATGCATAAGGCGTACATAAGAGGAAAACTGGGAGGATAAAAATGGATTTAAGAGCAAATAGGTATAAAAACAAATTATTTAAATGCAGAAAGCCAGAAAAAAAATTGATGGGTCCATTGGATTACCAAAGGTTAAAGAACAGTTAAGGAAGATAAGGACATGTCTGAGAAACTAACTCATTTTTTTAATCAGTTTACCACAAAGAATGTCAGGGAAATACCTACTACAGACCTGACCTTTTTTGGCAATAAAGATGAGGTACTATAAGAGACTGAGGTGTCAGAAGAAGAGATGCTGGAACAGGCTGATCATTTAAAAAGAAATAAGTCATCAGGCCCAGATGATACACCTCCAAGAGTTTTGAAGGAGCTCAAGCATGAAGCAGCTGAGCTGTGAGCAAAAATATGAAACCCCATTAAAAAAAGCCACCATACCAAAGGATTGAAGGATAGAAAAATATTCTAAATCTATTTTAAAAAGGTGCAAGGGGCGATCTGGGGAATTACAGACCAGTAAGCGTCACCTCAGTAAACTGGTTGGAAAGGTAATTAAAAAGTGAACATCAGGACATGACTGAGTCCAACCAGCGTGCTTTCAGCGAAGAAAAGTCTGTCTTGTTAATGTCTAGGAATGTTTAATGTGCCAGTAAAGTATTGGATAAAGCAGAACTGGTTAACAATTTATTTATACTTCCAGCGGGACCTTGAGAAAGTTTCTTCAGCATCTTATGAGGGACTAAGTCATCGTCTGAGAGGCACGGTCATGCATGAAAAACTTGGTAAGACACAGACAACAAAATAGGAATAAATGGTCAATTTACATCTTGGCAAAAGGTTAACAGCAGGGTGCCTCAATGTGCCATACTCTGTCCAGTGTTTAATATATTTATTAATGATGTCAAACATGGCATAATTTGAAGAGTGATGAAGGTCAGAGGGACCTAAACTAGGTGAACGGCAGACAATGTCAATACTAATTAATGCAAAATGGAAGAAGAGATTTCAATTACTCAAACACTTTACAAGGGTCTAAATTTACTACATGAACTCAAGAAAAGACACAGGCATCTTGGAGGCAGGCTGTGTGGAGGACCTCTGATCAATGTGCAACTGTCATCAAAAAAAGCAAACAAGATGTTAAACTACATAAGGAATGAAATGGAGATTAATATGGGGAAAAATATAAAGTTTTATATAACTCAGTGGCACAGCTTCCTCTGGAATATTGTGTGCAATATTTGGTTGCCATACATCAAATAGTGTTCTAAAATTAGAATAGGTTCAGAGAAGCATGACAAAAATGATTAGGGACATAGAAAAACCTCACATGGACAGAGATGGAAAAGAGTAGGATATTTTTAACTTTACAATAATAAAAGTATTTAAAATAATATCAGGGGCTTCTGTTTTCTCTTTCTCATAATAGAAAAACAAAAGGAACACTCAATGAAATTAAAAGGTAACATTCAAAATTGATAAAAGGAAATACTTTCTCACAATACAGGCCACACTGCCATGCCATGTTGTTGACATCAAAAACAATGCAATATTCAGAGACAGATTCAACTTTTACATAGATGATAAAAATATCCAGAGTTACAATAGTTAATGCTAGCAAAGGGAATCCAAAAAGAAATAAAACCTTATGTTTAAACCGAACTCTAACTCAGAGGGATGAGGATGAGACATTCATGTGGGCAGATTACCTTACATCTGCCTACTGCTAGGTTTCTTGAACCTCCCTGTGAAACATCTGTCAGACAGGACCCTGGACTAGGTGGGCCACAAGTCTGATCCACTGTGTAACTCCTACACTTCTTTTGAGCTTTTTATTTTTAGAAGATTGTTGTAAGATTTTGTTTTATGATCTTTAGGCTCTAGAAAATTTGCCTCTAGAATGTATATATCCTCGTAGGTACAAAATAACTCAAACTGCACTTATCTGTCTGCGAAGATCTATCCCCCAGAGTCCCAATAACTATTAAGGAATTTGTTATCCTCGAAAAGGCCTCGTATGTCACACTCCTATTCTGTGGATAAAGAACAGGATGCTAATTCATTATCCCTGGACAACAAACTGGTCTCAACTATGGAATGTTTTTTAAAAGCTTCCTTAGAAAACTGTTTATCTGGAGAATAAAATTACATGATTAAGGACAAAAACTGTTTATAGATGGCAGTAATGCACTTACAAATTCTGAATAAACTATTTCTGGGACATTAGTTGGTTAACCAAACACTCTGAAACAGTAAAGAATTCTAGAATAAGAAGATTCCAGTATTTGTAAGTTTAACTTTATCTACATTCAGGATCCCAGAGTTATGCCTAGAATAATAATTAAATGACAGCTCCCTCAATAGCCTATATTTTATTCATATAATTAAAAACATGCCTTGCTGGCACAGCTCCAGTGACGAACAAACACACATTATGCCACTGCCTCAAGAGTTAAAGCTTACAAAAAATTGTTGCATGGAGCTACAGAAATCACATCTGAGCATAGAGACAGTTGAATATGTGCAAAAAAAAAAAAATCATAATAAAACTCCTTACAAAGTTATATAAAGAGTAAGTGACAGACAACTAAACTACAATACGATAATGCCAACAGGTGCTTTCTGTTTATAACGCACTTCGGCCCTGTTTGCTTCTCTTCTCAACATGCTATGGGAGCAGATTCACTTTAAAACAAGTCTGTATAGTACAAGCTTGATGTCACATGTGATTTATAATAACGTTAAATCACACCCAGGAATTCATGATTTGTTCAAAGTACAGTACAATACCATTCATGTTTTATTGGATGATCTTCTACTTGTAAATGGCCTTAAATGAAAAAATACGGAAGACAACCTATTTAGCCAAATATTCTGAAAGTTTACTATAAACTAACATCTAAAAAGCAAGAAGTAGTATACAGCGATAAGATCAATTCTATCTGGCTTTGCAGTAGCATATACTAAGTTCCTGCAAATCTGGTGGCTAAATTTGCAGACAGTACAAAATTATTCAAGATAATTAACTCCAAAGCTGAACGTAAAGAGTTACAAAGGGATCTCACTAAACTGGGTGACTGTGCAACAAAATAGCAAATGAAATTCAGTGTTGATAAATGGAAAGTAATGCACTTGGAAAACATAATCCCAACAATACACACAAAATTAGCTGTTATTACTCAAGAAAGATCTTGGAGACATTGTGGATAGTCTTCTGAAAACATCTATTCAACGTGCAGCAGTCATCCCCCCCACAAAAAAAAGCTAACAAATTAATAGGATGCAGGTTTAAAACAAACCATAAGAAAGTACTTCCTCATATGATGTACAGTCAACCTGTGGAACTCGTTGCCAGGGATGTTGTGAAGGCCAGAAGTACAACTGAGTTAAAAAAAAAAATTAGATAGGATTATGGCAAATAGGTCCATCAATAGCTATTAGCCAAGATGTTCAGGGTCACAATGCTATGCTCAGGGTCTCCCTAAATCTCTGACTGCTGGAAACTGGGACTGGACAACAGAGGATGGATCACTTTATGAATTAACCTGTTCTGTGCATTCCCTCTGAAGCATTTGGCACAGGCAACTGGGCTAGAAGTACCATTGGTCTGACCTAGTTTGGCCATTCTTAAATTCTTAATTCACCACTTTAAAAATTCATTCCAAGGAAACAAAGTTAAAAAAAAAATTAAGGAAGTAAATAAAATTGTTTATTTTTGGAATAGGCAAAAACAGACTTCAGTTTGCTATGTTACAAGAAAAAAATCCTCATTCAATTATGAGTCAGAATCAATATTTTTCAGTAAGAGCCAAACTCAATTCATCTTGTTCACCACAAAAGCCAGTACCCAGCCTTCCCCAACTGCTCCCTGCCCAAAATGTGTTTTTTAAAAACTTTTGCAGGCTTCCACACTACAGTAGAATAGGTTTACAAAACACAAACATGATATTATCAACTTGAACTCCAGTTAATTTCAAAATATGAGTTAAAAAGAAACTTCAGGTACCATATTTGACCCCAAGTAAGTCCTCTGAGAATTTTTGTGCTTTTGCAATCGGATTTTCCTTTTTATACTGATGTGGGAAAACCCAACAGGCTATGTAAAACTTTATGAAGTATTTCCTCGTCTTTCAGTTATTTTAATGTTAGTAGTTACTTGTAACAAAAGGAGGTTGAAAACAGATAGTGTGAGTTTTAAGTTGAGGAAGTCCCTTTAAGAATCTTTCTAAAAAGAGAGTTATTAGAAAACAAAAAGTACAGAAAAGTTACCCGGCCCTGGGAGGAGTCCAAGAGTATATACACTGTCTGACCCAAAGCCCATGGTCAATGGAAAAGTCCCACTAACTACAATGGCTTTGGATCAGGCCCCTATAGCCTACATAGTATAGAGAAACATATCCACTAAGCAGTGTTTTTAAGTGTTTTTCCTATATAGTGAAACCATACATTTAAAACCCCCCAAAAAATCCCCAGTAAATTTATCACAGTGACCTCTCAAACAAGTTTTCTGAGATGAACGACATAACCTAAACACTAATAGAGTACCACTGTGCCATTAAGGAATTTTAGTCTGTGGATCAACCATTTCAGAACAGCAAAACAGGCAGAGTCAGCAATTTATTTAAAAGTAGTATTTATTCTTTATAATTTGCGATGGTGAAAGTCAAGCACAAATGTCTAGTGGAAGAACAAGAGCAAGCAATTCCTACACTTCATATGAATTGCCAACCTGAGCCCTGCCAAGGGAATGTGCTCAGAGAGAAATTTTCATTAGTCTCAAAGATAACTTGCTAGTTAAGGTCTGTAATTTTAATGTAGTCCCAAAGGTGTAAAAACTAAATTAAAAACTAAATTAAATTAAATTTAACTAAATTAAAAACTAACAAATTTCAGTTTTTCCTAAGCATTTTATTATGAAGAAGTGGGCTTCTGCCCTCCAAAATAAATGAAAGTTAATAGAAGGAAAGAACGAAGTATTACCCCACATACCTTTCCCCAAGAAAAATAAAAAGTATTTTAAAACAAGTTACAATTAAATTTATTTTTAACAATCCTTCGAGAAATTCAGCAGACTTCATCTTAATAATTTTCACTGGTATTTTTTATAACTAACTCTACTATGCATTGAACTGTGGAACACTAAGAATTTCGAACAACACACAGTTTATATTAAAAGCCCACTGACACTGCACACAAAAATCTTTGAATTGCAACAATTTCCTTCTTACCTTGCCTGCCTCTCTTTCAAAGTCAACATATTCCCGGGTCGGTGTCTGTCGCTGCTCCCCCTGCCAGCTGGCCGGAAAAAACTGGAGAGACAGATTGGTTCCTGTGGCCACAAAAGCCTTTTAGAAAAATCAATACAAACAGGATCAGGGAGCAAGACATTACATAAATTATGCAGGCAGTCATTTATTTTTACATCAGTTTATGTCTTAAGCCAAGCAGCATAGAGAATACTTAAAGTCAAAAACATGCACTCATCATTTTTCTTAAGTATTAAGTTACAAACATCTGATTCCATTTTGACAACATTTGCCATTGGCTGCTTCGGATATAAAATACAACATGGAATCAATACTTTCTTTCAAATCAGTTTTTGCTGACATTAGAATCTGTTATTTCAGAATTCTGTCAGGAAATCCCGTACCAACAACTCAGTACCAAAACCTACTAAAAAAGTGCTTACATGTTGTAAAAAGTAGCATTTTTCCCAGTTAGAAGAACTTTCAGAAGAAAGTGAGCTGCAGAGACTTGTTACTGGGAGCACAGATTTTGAACAAAAAAATCCTATCTGTTTTTCACAGATATATAAATCCAGGAGGCATATTACCTGAGATCTAAAGACAAAAATGCAAGGAAAATATTTATTTACCCTTATTTTGCATGCTGACAGACAGGTGAGCGAACGCACCATCAATGTACCCCTCCATATACTATATAATATTACACTGTCAAGTTGTGAAATCTTATTGCCACCATAGCTAGTGTGTGAGTGAACAAACACTTCAGAGAAATCCAGATTAGTAGATTTCCATGTATAAGAAATCTGTTATATGCTCTCTCAAAAACTCTTGAAGGTACATTAACTTAACCTTATCAGAAATGAGTACCCTTGTATTCAAGAAAACCATGACCTTCAACTAAAAATAAAGTTTCATTTTCATTCACAAGAAGTTTAGACTCATGCATATCACAGCAATTCAAACAGGGAAAGAGCGCTCCAACTTGCACAGCTGGGAGGGGTAAAACAATGTGGGTAGAAGTAGAATTCTGATTCACTGTTTCAGTTATGCTATGGTACAGTGTGTAAATATGCATACACGGATACACACTTATACCAGAACATACCCTTAAAATACAGTTATATCAAATAGAATGTCTTGTAATCAAATTTATGGACTGACTACCATTATTCACTTAAATTTAAAAGAATACTAATCCAAAAAACAGTTTATTCATAAGAAGTACATAAAAATACAGCTCAAAATAAGCTGAATTAGGGAGATGATTTATTGAGAGAAGCATAAAATAGATGTTTCCTCTAAGCCAGTGGTTCTCAAAGCCGGTCCGCCGCTTGTTCAGGGAAAGCCCCTGGAGCGCCGGACCGGATTGTTTACCTGCCGCGTCCACAGGTTCGGCCGATCGCGGCTCCCACTGGCCACGGTTAGCCGCTCCAGGCCAACGGGGGCTGCGGGAAGCAGTGTGGGCCGAGGGATGTGCTGGCCGCCCTTCCTGCAGCCCCCATTGACCAGGAGCAGCAAACCACGGACAGTGGAAGCCGCGATCGGCCGAACCTCCAGACGCAGCAGGTAAACAAACCGGTTCGGCACACCAGGAGCTTTCCCTGAACAAGCAGCAGACTGGCTTTGAGAACCACTGCTCTAAGCAACACAGAATTCAGCAATTTACTGGTAATAAAAAAATCACTCTACTGCACTATCACTTAAAATATAGTTCGCTCTGCATCATTTTGTATAAGTCATTGTAGTAGAACAGTGTCACAGGATCAATATCTCTCACACTGAAAATGAAACCTGCTTTGCCCTGACATTTTTGAAGCAGAAGGAGACTAATATCCCGTGATTAGGTTTTAGCTATTGACTTTCTCTTATAAGCAGTTTTTGAGCATTCCCATTAAGCTAACACAGACAGTCATTAAAATTGACGACAGCGGTCATTAGTATCAAGGTGATATTGCACCAGTATATTAATCTGTTTAGAATACAAAACGTATAAAGAAAAACATTTTGAAAACGTGTAGTAAAAAGCTAGACAGAAGTGTAACTTAAGGATGTACTCCATCAACAGGTTCATGTAACATGTAAACCATAAGAATAGAACTAGAGCCATTGTCATCAGAACTCTGGTGGAGATTCCTTGCATTACATCATTTTCCCACTTTGTAGTTTTTTGTTTGCTCATATGTAAAATACAATATTTTGAAAAACAATTTTCTAGATTGAAACACTGTTCTGAATCAACAATGCAGTAACACCAACATGGCCAAGCAGCTTTACTACCATCTTCTCTGCATTTTTAGCCTTTAAAAACTAAGGCTGTTATTAAAAACAAACATGTACACGCTAATACAAAACACTGAAAGGGTTGACCCAGCTGAATTTTGCAGCTTTCCAGACTGCACAAGTTTCTGAAGGCCCATGGATGCTAGCTCTGCAGTAATATATTCTATTCGGGGAAAAGTCAACCTAGCATGCAGCACCAAGAGAAGAAATCCTTACATGTATCCAGGAAATCACAGAAAAGCTTGAAGACGGGGAAAAGAATAGAAAAAATGACAGAAAATATGAATGCATGCCAACGCCCACTGGAACTGTGCAGCCTTAGTCTATAGGCCAGATACAGGCTATCTAAAAATAGTGAGACTTTTATCATGTGAATTTTTAGCAGCATTGTGTTCCCCCACCCCCCAACGAATTATATTAGATCAATAGTCCATGTACAAAATCCAATAGCCCATCTAATGTATCATGTAAACGTGGCTGTTATTGCCATGTTTCCCCAACCCACTCACCCTCTCCCTCTCTCATACACACACACACACACAAAAGAACCCTACTGTGTGTAGGCTGGGGATGCCTCTCCTATTCTCCCAATCAGCAGATATGCATGTCTGACTACTATCGGTATGTACGTAAAAAATCAATGATGTATTGACCATCCATCATCATTAGTGTTTTGTAGGGAGCTAGCACGTAGTCTACAGTCCCACAAACCCTATTTCTGGCTTTCTGGTTGAGCTCTAGAAAGGAGAGAGGGGTGCCTGTCAATCCAGGGCTTTTCAAGTTATTCCCACGTTGATTAGATGTCAGCCATGGAAGGAATTCCAGTCTTCCATCCTCATCAGGATGTCATTCCCATGAGTCTGACTGCCATAAATGACAGAGCAAGTGGAAACCTGATGGTCATGTAACATCTAAACCAATATTATGCAGTCACAACAAAGAGGAGGAACAGGCCACCACATCAGCACTCTGATACCAAAGTTATAGAGTGACTTCAAAATAGGACAGACTTTCTGCAGGTCAGGCAGCCAGCGGTTGTTTTAGGTTGGATATGGCCCTTTAAAACTCTTGGCTGTTGTCACAGTGTTCAACATTAAAAAAACAATTTCCATTTGAACTTAAAAGATTTACCATAAAAGATTTATAGGCGATTATAAAATATGTATACGCAAGAGACCAAGACTATTTAAATCTACCCAGAAAATATGCTTAACACAGGGTTTGGGGGGTTTTAAGTTTCAAAAGTAGTTTTATGGATCAATAGACTGTAAAGGTTATTGGTTACATTTATTTTTCTTTTCCAAAAGGGCTTTTCATTACCTAACAGACGAGAAGAACTTGTTCAGAACCATTCAGGTTAACTGAGTATTTATGTACAGTAAGTGTCAGGGGAGTTATTGCACATGCACAACCACCACTTCTGGAAGATTATTGTGGCTATAGGTAGGCTTTCTCCTCAAAATACGCAAAACAATATACCACTGATAATTTAAGACTACATCTCAGTAATGACTTGTTTGATTTTAAAAAATTGTTCATGTCATGATCACTTTGGTCTGAAGTTAGAGAACAGTGACCTTTGTATGACGCATTTATGTCCTAACTCCATCTTTATATTACTTTTAGACTACTTCTGGACACGCTGCCATCACAAGGCACAAACCTTCCTATGTAGAGATGAGAATAAATTCTTTATCTATAGCAAATCGTCTACATAATTTTTTTTTACTGAATTAACTGGTTAGTTTTTAAAACTTTGATCATACAATACCCTCACTTTCTAAATGGATGTGTAACAAGCAATCAGTCTTACTGGACCAAACCAGATGTCTTAGGTCAAGAAAAGAAGAAGCCATTTCTTCTTATTATAATAGACTGAAAAACTGTGTGTAACAGGCATCACCAGAGATTTTAAGGGGCAGAGTTCTGGCAAGGAGAGATGGCAGGCACAGAAATGAGATAGTGAAGAGACAGTAATTTCCCATTTTACAAAAACAACTCTTCACAAACCGTATTAGCTGTAACTAATTATAAGCTTAGATCTGAAGTTTTCACTGAAGTGGTCGGTTACAGATGTATACTGTGCATTGCCACCGGTCCAGGAACCTTAAAAGCTAGCAAAAATTTATGTTTTTCTCCATCCATAATTATTTTCAACAGTAAACTTTTTAAAACTAAAAAAAAATCATGCTCAGTGACACAATAATTTAAACAAACCCAAGAGATTTGCTACGCAGGGGTTTGAATAGTATCTACTTTTTTCTACAGATTCTCTATAAACTTTGCTCACTTACAATACACAATACACTCTAGCTGTATTAGACAACTGTTGAAAACGGATGATAACTAGTATAATAGGAATCGGCTATATTAGAATACTCCCCTCTTCTATTCACAAAGTGAATACAGTAACTTATTTTAATAATTTATGTAAAGGTATATTCCACTATGTACATTGTGCATAAAAAATCCCTAGTTTTTCTATGTAGTAACATAGGTTTACGATAAGCATATGGAAGTCTTTTATTAAGCCAAATATATGCCACAACAAATAAAAATTCTTACAAATATCAAAAATCAGGTAAAACCTCATCTCACTTGAAATAAACCCTTAATGAAGAGGAAAACTCTGCCACCATTTTCATTGTTAAAAAAAAAAAAATCGGTGACTTCAATATGAATGTTTTAAAGAACTGTACAAACAACCATATCACTAACAAGCACGCTACAAAATACAGATCTTATTCAAGAAGCATCAAGCAGAAATAAATCAGGAAATAAATTCTAGTCACTTTTTGACTACATGGAGCCATATTAATCTTCTCTTTTACTTCATGGATCACAGTGGTCGACTAGTACCATCACTAAGAAAAAATCCAATATTTCAAACGTTAAAGTTTAGTTTGAAATGTGCCTTATTTGATTTAGAAAAGATTTACTCTATTTCAAAAAGCTTTCGGTGACTGCATTTTTTTTCCATTTTAAATTTCAGTATATCAAGGTTATTTACTAATTCATTTTAACCAAATGATAGGCTAGAGTTCAGAACAATTTCATATTAGTCTTATTTATTCCTGGAAGTCACTACTTCTTTGACAAAAGAATTTAAAGTTGAAATAAGTAGCTTATAATTTCAATATATGCAATGGCGAAGGAAGAACTGCCAATATACTCTCACAGATCATTTTGTTGGCTATTAAGTACTTTTTCACATACATAACACTACTTTTAAATCCTAATGTACAAGATACATATGTTTTTATTCCTCTAGTAATAGCAGCATTAGCTATTACTATTAGGCAAAAAAAGTTTTCTAAAATTATCTTTTATAAAAGCAAATACTGGTATATGGAGAATATTAAATGTTAATGAAAATGTATCTTCCCTTTCTTTTCTAGAGTACATCTATAACTAAAGCTTTCCGCAACTGGATGCTACACTTTAGAAGCACAACCACTATATGTTCCAATACAAGGCCGATTCCCTAGGGGACAGATAAGTAAATAATTGTTTAAATCAACATCTGATGTATTTATCTTATAATACTTATTTTTAAATAAATTATGGGATACTTTGTAAACAAGTCACAGAATACATATTATGAATCTTACATACCGAAACTGATAACTTCTACAAAACATTTCTACAAAACATCCCTTGAACAGCATCCACTCTGCCCCACCCATCCCTGAGAGTTTTAAATCAATGACTTTAAGCGTTAAAGGTTTCAGAGTAGTAGCTGTATTAGTTTGTATCAGCAAAAACAAGGAGGAGTCCTTGTGGCACCTTGGAGACTAACAAATTTATATGGGCATAAGCTTTCGTGGGCTAAAACCCACTTCATCAGATGCATGGAGTGAAAAAATACAGTAAGCAATATTTATAGCAAATAAATAACATATATACTGCTTACTGTATTTTTCACTCCATGCATCTGATGAAGTGAGTTTTAGCCCACGAAAGCTTATGCCCATATAAATTTGTTAGTCTCCAAGGTGCCACAAGGACTCCTCCTTGTTTTTTCCTCTTCCTTAAAGTATTTTTAAAACGTTACTATACATTTTAGTTAAGCTGCTGGACAGAAAGACACAGGTATTTCTTTACAGAAGCGGATAGCTGGGTTTAAATTGGCTTTTTAGTTTCCCCTTTTTATTCCCTATAAAGTGAAAACACGCTTGTCCAAACACTTTTGCTGGCGGCGGCAGCAACAGTGAGTTACACGGCCGGGGGGGGGGGGGGGGTGGGGGTGTTTACGCAACCTACGGAGGTGGGGGAGTTTGGGCTTTGATAAACGTGTGGACCAAGCGCCCGGCCGCGCCGACAGCAGGCAGTTTACAGCAGCGGCCGCGCCGAGGGCTCTCCCGCTCGGCGCGCCGGAACGGGGCAGGCAATAAGGAAGCGGCTGGAGCGTTCCGCCTCCGCAGCTTTGTTTCGGCGGCGGCGGCGGCGGGCGCTAGGCAGCGGGCCGGGCGTCCGGGCTCGGCACAGTTCCGGGTTGCTCACGCGGGCGACGGGTCTGTGCGGCGCACGGGGGCCACGCGAGCGGCCCAGGTGCATGGGATGGGGGGTGCGGGCGGCGCGGCACTTACGATCTCGGAGCGGCCGTCCCTGCAGGCGTTCTGGAACCGGGCCTGCCGCTCCTCGTGGGGTCTGTCCCTGAAGCCGGTGTATTTAATCTGCGGGGCACAGGAGGCAAATCAGAGGCGGAATCCCGCCCGGCCGCGAGAGATAAGGGGAGGCGGAGTGCGGCGAGCGCACCCCGGGCGGGCAGCCGGCGGGCGCCACCGGGACGGGGCGGCGGCGGCTGCCCGCCGGGCTCCCCCCCCCCACCCCAGCGGCGGGTACGGCTCCCCTTTCGGGGGGGGGTCCCCCCTCACCTCGCACTCGCGGCTCAGCTTCCTGAAGAACTCCTCGTTCTCGAACTTGCTCCGCTGGTCGGGGACAACCCGCGGCATGGTGGGGCCGCCGCTGCTGCCTCCCCAGCCCCGGCGGCTCGCCCCGCTGCCCTTTGTTCGCGCCCCCCGCCACGACCCGACCCCCCGACGGCTCCCAGCGCCCCCTCCCCCGGCCGCGCCGCCTCGCGCCCAGAGCGCAGCAGCAGCAACCGCCAGAGCTCGCGCTGCCGCTGCCGCCGCCGCGCGTCTCGAGTCTCGAGCCCCCTCCCCCTCCGACTTCCTCCCCGGCTCGTAAACTCCGGCCAAACAGCCGCACCATTCACAACTCCGGGCTGGGGCTGCCGCGCATGCGCGGCGCGAGCCCGGGGGCTCGCGCTGCCGCCCCTCCCTGGCAGGCGTCTGGGCGGGCGTGAGTCACCGCCCCCGCGTGGACCTCGGGAGCGGGGCCGTCGCCCCTCGCTCAGCCCGTCTCGCCGGCTTCCGGCTGCGCCCCGCCCCCCTCCCCCCCCCCAGCCCCCGCCGGACGGGCGCGACCTGCCGCCCTCCGAGTCCCGTCCACGCTCCTGCCCGGGCGCGCGGGGATCGGTCACGCTCCGCTCCCCCGCGGGAGGGAGGTGGGACAGGGCGCCTCGGGGCTGGGCAGCGCTCGGGGGGCTTGGCTGCCCCGTGCCAACCCCCGCGGGTGCCCTGGCTTGGCAGCCTCCAGCAGGGCGTTCAAAATCGGCTCAGGTACTGCACCTGCCCCAGAGTCCCTCTGCAGCGCTGGGAGTGGGGAGGGTGTTAATCCCCCCCCCCCCCCCCCACACACACACACCCGCCGCCCTTGTTTTCTCTGGGCTGTGGTGTTGTGTCGGGGGAAAAAACCCTCCCAGGCAAGAGAAGCACGTCTGCAGGGGATAACTGCTGCCCGATCTGTTCCCTCTCCTCCGGCGAAAGGAACTTCTGTGGCTTGTACCGACAACAGATTAAAACAGAGCAGAGAGAGGGATTGTTAAATGGACCCTGGCCTTGGCAAAAATAATCTTTTTGGAAACAAGGCCCTGGCCTGGATCCCAAAACCAAATAATCTGCTTGTGCGATCACCTTTATTTCAAGACCCCAAATCAAAAGCGCTTTTGAGCTACACTGGTCAGGGACCTCCACCGAGCTGAGGTGACGCTGGCGAAGTGGGGTTTAGCCAAAACTTTTCAAGAGTGGTCATTCGTTTTGAATGCCCAACGTGAGACCCTGTAGGCCCAATTTTCAGAAGTGCCATGCACCCACAACTTCAGTTAAACTGAATGGGAGCTGCAGCTGCTCAGTACTGTTGAAAATCAGGTCCAAGATGTCTCAAGTTGGCCACTCAAACGCCAAGGCATCTAATCTTAATTATTTTTTTTAATTGGCTGTTAACGTCTGAATCAGTTCTTGTTCAAAGCACAGTACTAAATCCTGAGTCCGAGCCCTTGGCTCTTACTTATTATTACCCACATGTATTTGCAGTCAGGCCCTAATTTAATCAAAGGGTGCCTGAGAATGTATGTCAGAGCTCCCTAACTTCTCTACCAGTGAAATATTTTGAATGAGCACTAAGGTTTTTCTATAAATAAAGGGAAAATGCTATCTTTGTGGTTACTGATTGTGTTGAATATATGGGGTGGGATCCACACAGGTACTTAGGTGCTTAACTCCCACTTTTCCCTTCACCTTGATCCACAAAACTCATGCTGAATCCTGGGGGTGCCTAAACTCACAGCCTAAGTTTCTGCCTCTGGACATATGCACTGCTGCCTCATTCTAGGCATCTGGAGACCTCTCTCCCACCTAAGGCAGGTCTATCCTACAGCCCGGATCGACTTTCTGAGATCGATCCACCAGCGGTTGATATAGCAGGTTTACTAAAGGCCTGCCAAATCGACAGCAGATCCCTCTCCAGTCGACCCCTGAACTCCACTCCCGACAAGAAGAGTAAGATAAATCGACGGGAGATTTTCTCCCGTTGACCTCCCCGCGGTTTAGACCCCGCAGTAACTCAGCCTAAGGTACGTTGACTCCAGCTATGTTATTCACGTAGCTGGAGTTGCATAGCGTAGGTCGACTTACCACAGTAGTGTAGACATAGCCTGAGCCCCAGAGCAATTCACAAACCAGGGAAAGATAGCCATTTGGCCACCTAAATCACATGCAGGGCCTAATCCACTAGGCAGCCTCTGAACACACTTACTGGATCAGGTCCCATTCAAAATCCCGACAGAGAAAGATGTCACCATCCACTTTCTAACCTTATCCCCATTGTTAGAGCCCTTACTTGGACTGTAGAAAACTTAGGCTCAATCCTTCCTTTGGCCCAATGATGGTTCCACTGTAAATACTTAAGTAGTTATTAGGCCACAACCCTATATCAGAATAGTTCACAGAGTATTCTCCTGATAGCATTTGAACAGGGCTCTCCCACATTTCTCCCCCTGGCAGAGAAGGGGAGATTGAACCTGGGTCTCCCATATCCTAGGAAAGTGCTTTAACCGGTGGGCTAAATGTTAGGAGATGGGCAATCCCATCCCCATCCCATTTTGTGGAGTGCCTAACTCAGTCCTACAAGAAATCGCTTAAGCTCCCAAGCCACCTGACTCCAGGAGGTGGGATCCCATTTGTGGATTGCTAAGCAGAACTAGGCGCCTTCTTGCAGCCCAGAAACGTAGGTGCCTATCTCTGAGAGAGGGGCAGGGCTTAGCCCACACCCTTCTCCTCAGCATCTCCCATTGGTTAGCTTAGGCAGCTCCCCACCTAGCAAGCTGGGGGATTGCACTCTGAGGTGCGTGTCTCTCCCCATTCATTGTATAGAGTGCCTAAGCCCCTAACATGGCTTTGCAGTTCACAATGTTGCTCCTGTGATTTCTAAGTGCGATGTTGCTCAGCGTTGCAATGCATAAGTCCCTTCGTGGATCCCATCCACAGAATCTTACATAAATGTAAGAATATGTAGACATTCCTGATTGGTACATTTACCAACCAATATTTGACCATTTCGATTTCAGCAGCTTTTCTGTTAAAGTTATAGCTAGGCTTGACAGAACTCAATTTTGATTTATTTATAATATTGATGAATACTATTGATGTTTGTTTAAGCATTTTTTCCAATTTTTATCCACTTACATTTTCACTGTTGGAGGGGCATGGGGGGTGTCAGACCATAATTATTCATAGAATCATAGAATATCAGGGTAGGAAGGGACCTCAGGAGGTCATCTAGTCCAACCCCCTGCTCAAAGCAGGACCAATCCCCAATTAAATCATCCTAGCCAGGGCTTTGTCAAGCCTGACCTTAAAAACTTCTAAGGAAGGAGATTCTACCACCTCCCTAGGTAACGCATTCCAGTGTTTCACCACCCTCCTAGTGAAAAAGTTTTTCCTAATATCCAACCTAAACCTCCCCCACTGCAACTTGAGACCATTACTCCTTGTCCTGTCCTCTTCTACCACTGAGAATAGTCTAGAACCATCCTCTCTGGAACCACCTCTCAGGTAGTTGAAAGCAGCTATCAAATCCCGCCTCATTCTTCTCTTCTGCAGACTAAACAATCCCAGCTCCCTCAGCTTCTCCTCATAAGTCATGTGTTCCAGACTCCTAATCATTTTTGTTGCCCTTCGCTGGACTCTCTCCAATTTATCCACATCCTTCTTGTAGTGTGGGGCCCAAAACTGGACACAGTACTCCAGATGAGGCCTCACCAATGGCGAATAGAGGGGGACGATCACGTCCCTCGATCTGCTCGCTATGCCCCTACTTATACATCCCAAAATGCCATTGGCCTTCTTGGCAACAAGGGCACACTGCTGACTCATATCCAGCTTCTCGTCCACTGTCACCCCTAGGTCCTTTTCCGCAGAACTGCTGCCTAGCCATTCGGTCCCTAGTCTGTAGCTGTGCATTGGTTTCTTCCGTCCTAAGTGCAGGACCCTGCACTTATCCTTCTTGAACCTCGTCAGATTTCTTTTGGCCCAATCCTCCAATTTGTCTAGGTCCCTCTGTATCCTATCCCTGCCCTCCAGCGTATCTACCACTCCTCCCAGTTTAGTATCATCCGCAAATTTGCTGAGAATGCAATCCACACCATCCTCCAGATCATTTATGAAGATATTGAACAAAACCGGACCCATGACCGACCCCTGGGGCACTCCACTTGACACCGGCTGCCAACTAGACATGGAGCCATTGATCACTACTCGTTTAACAACAGTAGACAGCAAGATTTGTAAAGTTAAAGCTTTATTCAACAACAGTAGACAGCAAGATTTGTAAAGTTAAAGCTTTATAACCATTAAAACACAAATGGTGAACTTGATGGCAAAATATATAAAGTAAGTATCCTTAATCAAACTCTAAGAAGTTCCTAAGTGACATTTTTCTTACTTTTCCTGTTTGTAAATTTCAATTATTATCAATGGAAATATTTGTCCGTTTGTGTGTGTGTATGGTAAAATTAACATTTGCTGACGTTTACCAATAAAAATTTAATCCTTCCAAGCCTAGTTAAAGCATATTAAATATATAGATCCCTTGGTAAGGAAATGAGGTTTTATAGTCTCCTAGTAACATGTTCTTAACTTTACATATACTCATGCAAATTAAGAGAGAGCAAAGTTAAGCCTAGATGGGAGTCATGATTTGCATGCAGTCCTTGTAAATTAAGGAGGAACAGGTGATATGAATAAAGTGGCTGTATCCCTTAATTGTTTATTTCATACTTAGGAGTTTATCGTTGTTGGGTTTTTTGTGTGTGGGGGGTTGCAGTAGAAGAATTATTCTATGAAAAGTTTAATACATTTTCGACTTCTACACTTTCAACTTTACTAATCATCTTTTTATTAATTTCTTATTTTTAGTATGACTGTACCTTTTCCCATAACAATTTTCTATGTCTATCCTGTTTAAAGGTTATATGACAACAAAATAATTGGACCAACTTCTATTGGAAGGGACAAGCTTTCGAGCTTCACAGAGCTCTTCCTCAGGTCTGGAGAAGGTAAACAGTGTGTCCAAGCTAAATACAAGGTATATTCTGTAAATACCTTTTATCCTGGACTCTCTGGTTACCTTCTCCATACCTGAAGAAGAGCATTGGTCCAATAAAAGATATTACCTCACCCACTTTCTCTCATATTCTGGAACCAACACAGCTACAACATCACTGCAAACAACAAAATAATTGACAAATATTTGTTACTATTTCTTCTAGTTATGGTCAAAGTGACGAGAAACTATATTTTGATTGATGTAATAATAAAATAATGATAATGAATAGTTATACTCAAATTAGTATTTTTTAAAGTAAGTGAACTTCTAAGGCAGGCAAAACATATTTAAAGGACCAAAGAAAAAGGTTACATATTTGTCTCTCAGCAGGATCAACAGCATCTGCTAACAGGGTGGCCTCACAAGAGAACTGCCAGTTTTTTACAGTAGCGATCCAGCTGCTTCCTGATTGTCAGTAATCCTTCACCACTTACTATTACCTCCCCCAATTTACGTCCCTCTCCCAAACTTAACATTGCCTCCGAATAAAGTTTCCAAAAATATGTGCCAGGTCAAAACAAATTTGATTACTGGATATGAAACCCTTAAATAAGAAATGGGAATTTGTAATCACCTAACAATTTGTTATTTTCACCTTGGCACATATTGTTCCAAATTTTCTTTGGAGGCAAAGTTAAGTTTGACTGATTTCTTCCCCACCACCCTTTACATGTCGCTTGTCTTCTTTAAGTTTTCATCCTCTCTTCTCTGCAATGTTTTTGTTTAAATAAAACTAGGCAGTCAGATTAGTGGGCTGCTCACAACAAAACAGAACACTGCCTCCCCTTTGTTGCCTCCGTTACTCTTAATACAGAAACAGGGCAGGAAAGTCCCCTGACAACTACTGGTTGTGAAACACGGGCACAAAATAACATGTATTACTCCAGGCATTTTTTTCTTTGTCTTTAAGCTGAGCTGATATTTTAAAATTCACTTCTACTCTGAAAAATGACACCACCTTACTCAACAGATCTGGTTCCTCTTCATAAAAGTAGATAAGACTCTTAACAGTGATAAAACTACGTTTTTCTGTTTTTTACTTTGGGGCACTGCAGAACTATCACAGCGAAGAATGAGCTAGATTTGGTTTCTTCTTGTGCATAACCAATACGATTGCTTACTAAGTTTCTGTCAGTGACACCTGTGCAAATCTTTTGAAGACCCTGGGGTTGCACAGGTGTCACTGAAGGGCTAATTTGGACTGAAAATTCTTTTGGTGTTGATTCGCAAGTTAAGAATTGAGCCTGCCTGTTAGCCCTGTAATGGAGTGTGCATTCAGCAAGTAGAAATAATTGAGCATCAATAAACACGTTGCTTTTACAGTCACTTTTCAGAGCAGAACTGCTTTTCAAAGTAACTTTTATAAATTTTTAAGGCTTATGAATGCCTTGAAGTATGATGGCGCTTTAATATTTACAGAGAGGTTATTTCTGAGCAAGGGAATTTTATTCAAATTAGAGGTTGTGTATATGCCGTGGTTACTAAGTTCTCTTCCACAAAGAACGCCTTCATTCCTTAGGTTGCAGGTACTGATGAGCATTATTTGAAGTGCAAGGTACAGGTGCTGTGCCCCTTTTTATCTAAATTTCATGTATTGTGTAAATTAATCAGCAAGATGGCTATGGACACTAAACCATTGATGTGTGTCATTTGGAGCATAATCAAATACTGCTGGTATGCATATACAGTTCAATTAATATTGCAGACTATTTGAAAGGTATAATCATGAGCACTAAGTGTGAAATTCAGTCCATTCACATAAAGCCCTACTGTTCAGGTTCTCTCCTGTACCCCTAGGCAGGCTGGATTTCCACACACGTACAGCTGGTGCTCCATCTGTAGCCCCTTCATACCAGTTGGGTAGGGAATTGTAGATCCAGTGACCCCATGAAAACCGTGGATCCAAAGCCTCTTCCTTTGACTTCCCCCCAAACCGTTCCAGCCCACTTCCCAAGTGATCTTCTGTGCCAGCCCAGCATCAGCTAAATCCATCCTGTGGTCCAAAGACCCCCTACATAACTCTGATGGGGATCTTAAGTGGTACAAAGGGCCTTGGTCTAGTCTTCTGTACCAGGGTGAATTTCAGTCTGCTAGAATATACATATCTAATGAATCAAAGCAACTGCTTTGTAAAGAAAAAGTGATTTTTATTTAAAAATATATGTGCACCATATCTCTCACCAAATCAGAGCCTGCATAGTTTGTTATAGCTACATGAGAGGTAGTGTTTCCTAGTGGACAGAGCACTGGAATGGGATGCAGAAGACCTGGGTTCTACTTTGCCATTAGCCTGCTGTATGACTGTGGGTAAGTTATTTCCTTCCCTGTGCCTCAGTTTTTCTTTCTGTAAAATGGATATAATGATACTGACCTCCTTTGTATAAGAGTGAGGTGGTGTTATTATTTTAATAAACTTCTCAGACATTCTTTTACCAGCAATTATATGGTTTAAAAAAGTTAAGGACAGGTAGAGGCATAAAAAGCTACATTTTGATATGCAGTAGCATTAAGTTTGTGATGCTACAAAGAGGGGCCCTGATTAGTGAACTAGGCAATACCATAGGCAAACAACCCATCATAAAAACAACGAGGAGTCCGGTGGCACCTTAAAGACTAACAGATTTATTTGGGCATAAGCTTTTGTGGGTAAAAAACCCACTTCTTCAGACGCATGGTGTGTTCTTCAGATACCGGACTCCTCATTGTTTTTGTGGATACAAACTAACACGGCTATCCCTCTGATACTTTGAACCCATCATAATAAGTTGGAAGTCAGTTCAGATTCTTTCAATTAGCAAAGGGAATGTAGACATTTTTCTAGAAACCAGCATGGAATGCAGACTTCAGAACATCAGAACCAATTATTCATCTGGTGATGCACTGTGGATTGAATTATACAATTAAAGAATTAAACAGATTTTCCCAGAGGGCTACCTGACTTTTTCATACCTATTCATTATTAAAAACATGGATGAGTAAACCGATACGAATTTGCATGATTCTACACCATTTATGTACAGTTAGACAATGGAACCATGTGATCTGCCTATTGAAAAAGCTTTTCTTTTTAAAGGTTGTGGCATAAACTGAGAAAAGGAAGAACATCCAGAGTCTTGTTTCTAAAACTCACAAGAACATCATTTTAACAGGGCAAAAGGAATAATTCACACATACCTGCATACATAAAAAGCCAGTATTTAGAAATATGGTAATAATCTTGTCATTGTCAACATTATTTGTATTGTTATTTTCTTTGAAGGGAGGATGCTCTGGTACAGATAATCACTAAGAATCTATTCATGTACTCAGGAAAAGAGAAATATTAACCGCTTAACATATAAGTATTCATATTACATCTAACATACCATGCGTAAAAGTGCCATACAAATTGGAGACTGTGACCCACAGAACTTACAGTTTAAACTGCACCAAGACTTTTTAAAATAATGACTTTCAAGCAGTGAGAAAAATGGGCCAGATCCTCAGTCCCAATATAGCCCCTTTAGGATGTCCTGACAGTTCAGAGGGGCTGTAAAGCTGCCCTAACCCGGCACTCACCCAGCATGGAGGAATCTGGGGGTGGCATAAAGATGGCATAACCAGGAGGACTGCCTGGAGTGTGGTCAGAGTAGGATGTTACAGTCCCTTGGAGTCTATTACCAGCCAGAACCAGTTCAAGCTGGGAATGGGACTGGAAGTAACAACTCCTGGCCAGTCTTGAAATGAGGGCGTGGGCCCTACACCAAGCAGGTTAGCTGGATTTGAGGATTAAGGACATTAACTCCATTCCCTGAAAGGACAATGGGTGTAAAATAGGATTAACTCCATGTCAATTACTTGAGTTACAGTGGTGTCAAGCTAGAGACTCAAATCCAATGAATGTAATCAAATATCCCATCATTGCAGTTATCCTGAGAAAATATCATCCTGAATACAGCACAGCTTAGAAACAGGAGTTATTCTATTTTAGTCCTACTTGAATTGACAGTTTTGAGGTATTTCAAAAGTCATCAGTGAGGGGGAGAAACCATAGATCCTGTCTTGCCAGGAAAAGGGTGGTCAGTGGGCTGCCATAAATTTAGACAACTGGACAAGTTCCAGGACAGCAGAAGGTCCACATTTCATCAGGGCTGGGTAGTCTGCCAGCTACATAGGCCCTACAGCAGGCAAGTCTGCTCTCTCTAAATATGCTTGGGAGAAGCTAAATATAGTTTCTGCAATTTCAAGTCTCAGCCTTTAGATTCCTATACTAGCTAGATTTAAATGTAACAACACTTCCATTTAGTTATTTTTTATTTGTGTTTATCTTATGTCTCTTCCTCTGGGTTGTTAATATCAGTGTATCATTAATATAACTCTAAAAATATTCTGTGCTTTGACTTTGTTGATCCAAACTAAACTTGTGGCTAACATCTGAGAGGGAGGAGAGAGAAAGAGGTTGTGTGTATAAATCACATGTATCAGGTCCTAAAATCACTCATCTCTCCTCCTGCATGACCAGAAGAGAACATTTTCAAGTCCAAGATGTGTGAACCAAACATTTGGAGGAGCCAGCTACTATCAGAGTGCTAAATTGAGATGGCAGGGGAGAGTGAAAGTTACAATGGAAACTGACAAATAGGGCCTGATTCTGATCTCTCATTTTAAACTCGTGAAACAGCACTGGTTTCAATGTTAGCCATCATTACTCCATTTAACCCAATTCACACCACTGTCAGATCAGAATCAGGCCCACAGATTATGACCTGTGTGCAGTCACTACTCTCTAGTTCTCAGATTGAGACAGGAAGCAAGGGTGTTTTCACAGTGACAACATGTGCAAACACTCCCCTTTCTATTGTGTTTGGTACTGTAATGATTGTACTAGGTGACAGCATAAGGCAAATAACTGTAAAGAGGAAAAACTACAAACTTGCATGTATAGAAATAAGACATTTTAGCTTTACAGTAAATTTAGTAAACAAATATTTTCAGCTTGTGTGCCTTCAAATAACTCTTAAATGATAACTTATTGGAATGAACAACAACAGCAGTCTTGTTCAAACGTCATTAAAAGCACTTCTTTTCTCATTTTCAAGAAGTTTTTAATCTTGATTTATTGTTTGGGGGTTGAACAAGGTATCAATCCAGAGCTTCTAGAATCTATAATACATTACAGTCACACATCGCTTGTATTGCAACCTATACAAAGGAAAACAATACAGAGATTATTTTGGTGGCATAGCATTTCTTCATTACTGTTATATTCAGTACATCTGTTAATTGAAAGATTACAAGCGATATCATTCTTAAAACAGGTTTCAGAGGAACAGCCGTGTTAGTCTGTATTCGCAAAAAGAAAAGGAGTACTTGTGGCACCTTAGAGACTAACCAATTTATTTGAGCATGAGCTTTCATGAGCTACAGCTCACGAAAGCTCATGCTCAAATAAATTGGTTAGTCTCTAAGGTGCCACAAGTACTCCTATTCTTAAAACAGGCAGTGTACAGAATTATGGCTACTCTCAGTATGAGTTTTCAGATTCTGAAGAGGTTATTCATGTCAACGCCATCTAAAAGTCTCTCCTCTTAAGCTATGTCTACACGACAACCTATGTCGGCAAAATTTATGTCGCTTAGGGGTGTGCATATTCCACCTTTGGGCACCTAGGGGTGGAATATTCACCCACACCGACATAAGCTTTCGTGTGCACAGCGCTAGGTCTGGGGAAGAGATTCTCGTGGTACAGCTGCGTGGCTGCAGCACTGTATGAATAGGCATGGCCTTGGGGATCCAACAGTGAACAGCTATTGTATTTAAGGAGCTGTGGTAACTGCATCATAATTAAGGTTGAAAATAACTTCCCACTATAATATGAATTTTTAAACTTTTCCAATGCTCAGCTTTCTCCCTGCCCCAACCCAATTCCTCCTAAAATGGCACATGCTGGATCTCAGCCTAGGTGTTTTTCTGGTAAGTTTGGCAAAAAACAGAAAGGAGTATTAAAATATGTGGGGGGGGGGGGGGTTGAAATTTTACATCTTTTAAAAATACAAAAAGAGAGACTGAGATTTCCAAAGCCGACTAGGGGATATAGAAACACAACTCCCGTTAACATCAACAGGAATTGTGGGTCGAAGTCTCTGGGTTGGCTTGGGAGAGATCATCCTGAATGTGAGGAAGTGAACATTTTCCTACTGCCATATAATTGTCTCCGCGTCACCATCACTTCCCCTGATTGAATGTACATCCAACTTTAAAGTTGCCCCACAAAAATCAGCAAAAAACTCAAATTACAAATTAATAGATTATAAAATCAAATTTTTACTTTGGAGTCCACATAGCACTAACATATAATTACCTTTCTCAATAAAAAACTGTTATACAGCATAGTTATTAAAAATAAAGTCTTGCAGTGTCTACATACACTTCCATAAACCTACAAGTCCACATCGTCAACTCGCTTCATAACACCAATCGACTTACTATTATTTATTATTTGCATTACGGTAGCTTCAAGAGGCCCCAAGTGAGACCAACACCCCGTTGTGCTTGAAGCTGAATTAATACATAGGAAGAGACAGTCCCCTGCCCCAAAAAGTTTATAATCTAATTACACATTCAGGGCTCATACAGGAAGTCTGTGGCAAAGTCAAGAATTGAACTCGGAACTCTTGAATCCAAGTCCGCGGCTATTTATAAAAGATATTCTTCATCAATGCACTATACTGCAAGGGGGGAGGGATAGCTCAGTGGTTTGAGCATTGGCCTGCTAAACCCAGGACTGTGAGTTCAATCCTTGAAGGGGCCATTTGGGATCTGGGGCAAAAATTGGGGATTGGTCCTGCTTTGAGCAGGGGGCTGGACAAGATGACCTCCTGAGGTCCCTTCCAACCCTGGTATTCTATGATTCAAACTCACAGAACTCTGACCCGAGGGACTATATACCTTTAGCAATATTTACTGCACATTCTACAAACAGTATATAAATGAATGCTCTTGCTGGAATGGAGATTCTTTATCTAGTTCCATCTGACTTACGTCAGTACTGAGAGAGTAAAGAAAAGCTCATTCCTTGGGTGTGTATCTGCCTTTCTGCCCTCCCTCCCCTTATTTTAATATAGTGCTGCAGTTTTGTTCTCACTGATTTTTTCCTTTGAGAATTTGGAAGTGATTTCAAAGAAGTGGGGAGTGGTAGTAACTTTATTCTCAGACTTTTTTCTCGGCTGCTGCAGTTGTTTGTCTGTATTAAATGTAAACGACTATGGTTCCAAACCGGGAACTGGATCCAAGTGGGCAGAGCGTTGCACCAACACAAAGTTCCCATTAACTTCAATGTGGCTCTGGGAGAGCACAAGAGCCCATCCATGCAGATCTGATTGCAAGATCAAGGTCTAATTGTGTACTCACAATATTCTCCCTTTCTTTGCTTATATCTAAAGGCAGATTCCCCAGTGCACCCTACCATAAGATTTTTTCTTCCCTTAGTATTATAACCTCTAATCTGCATTTTGTGCTTAGCTCCCCCCTCCAGGATTATGTTTCCTAAAGGAAGGGAGGAAAGATAGAAAAATTCATATCAATTGGCATTACCACAGTACTACAAGAAGGGATAAATGATGACAGGAGTAGGGATTTACCCCCCACCCTTCACCTCTCAGTTGCCTTGCTGGTCTATTTTGGCCATTCAGCTTTCGGGAAAGTCCAATTATGTTAGAAATTGACGCTCTAAATAAACTGGGGGGCACTTCAAAAGTTTCCCAAGAAAGAATTCTAGTGGCTATTCAAACCCTACAATCTAAATTTCATTCATATGAATCGAAGTCGGATCTGGTTTCATCAGAAATTCTAGCTCTCGAACAAAGAACCTCAACAGCGGAGAAAAAGCATGTGAAAATTCTGTGAGGAAAGAGTAATGCAGCTCAGATGCAAAATGAGGCCCCCACATTAATAAAAGGTATCACTTCTCTACACAGAAATGCTGAGTTTTATAGAAGACTATAATATCTACAAACATAAATACTGTACCTCAGCGCTAGCAGAATCACACCTGAATCTGTCTCATGAGAAGTAACTCAGTGTGTCTTGCCCTCAAAAATTCATGCACTGGAGAAAAAAGAACAGGTTTATCATTTCCCCCATAAAGATCGTTAAGATACATACATATGTATAGTATGATAGTCCTAACAGCAGGTGGCAGAACTTTCAGCAGGTTTTCTTCTGCAACTTGCTGATCGCTGAATTGCTCATTACAGTTTATTCTCCCATAGGAAAGACCACAGGTACCTGAAAAGTTTAGTATCCCAGGGAAGCCAATTCCCAATGAATGTATGACGATGGGAGAAATCTGTTTCTTCCCCACTAGAAACATTCCTGGCCATTTCAGTCTATGAATGATTTGCAGTCCATCAGGCATAAAAGCTACTACTGGCTACCCCTGTTGACTACATCAAAGTAAAACTAGGACCCTTCATTTCTGGTTTTTATTTTATTTAATTTGTCCCAGGAATTTATTGGTGTTTATTACTACAACAACAAAACCAGGTGAAAGTCAGTGCAAAAAATAATAATTTTTCTGGTTAAATATCACGGTTTATTTTGGTGGATGGAAGGACAGGGTGGAAAAGTATCCCATAGATGAATGCTTTGATGAATGGAATTCACTGTGGCTTGCTGCAGAACTAAAACACAACTCAAAACACAATGCCACCTCTGAGTTTAAGAAAACAATATCTCTAATCCCCAAACAAAACTTTTCATTTGAATAAAAAGTTTACTGTTGTAGACTTGTAAATGTTTATAGGCTAATAGTTCTATTGAATAATTGGGCCACACCATTTGCAGTGCATACATTCAACTTCATCCTTTTCTCCTGTTCTTGTTTTTTTCAAAAAACTTTCAAATACTTCCTTGTGTTCTGGAATATATTCTAATACAGATTTTCGTTTTCTTCCCATGTTAGTGTGTCAGATCTTTAAACCATTATCTGCTAGCAGTTTGAAATGTGTATGTGGTGGGCATGAGATTCACAATATGTTCAGATGCGCATGCGTTTCAGAGCTTGCCTGCATGCCTGTTTGTTTATTGGGTGTATCTTCTAGACTAATACACAGACGTACTTCACCAGGCAGCTTTGTATATACACACAGAGAAATGTGTTATCGTAATACAGCTCTCTCATGCAATGCATTGTATTTTCCAAATAAAACAAGTTATTTTTTATACATTTGAATGACACAAAAGTAGGCTGAAAATAGGAAAAGAACGAATAATACTTTTTTGTAAAGCCCGGGATTTTTTTTCCGTAAAAATCGGTTTAAACTGAAAACGAAGGGGCTTAGATATAATTAAAGCTGGATGACTCAGTCTCCTCTTTTGATCAGTGCTGAAACTTCAGATTCCCATACCAAGCTACAAAAATACTGTAAGAGCTAATCATACTATACTGTGAGCCCATTTATCCTTCTAAGTACAGCATTAGTAACAACAACATCCTTAGAGAGAATATCTAATAAGCGGCGGGTAGCTCCCTGGGGTACACCACCCAGCAACTCTTCCCTTTCACATGCCCACCAAGATGCACACCAGCTGGTTCACATAACTTTTCAAGTAAATGTCTCTGTCTGTTTTTCTTTCTTTTTTCTTTCCTTTCCTTTAATGCTTCCGTCTGTTTCTTTTTATCCCCTCTATCTCTTTGTTACCTCACTTCCCTGCCATTCTCTGTAATTTCACCCTGCTTTATAATAGCACGTCTTCCTCTCTCCACTTTCACTCTCCAGGCCTCCCAAATGTCACTGATCCCAGCTGAAATACTACTCACAGCCAGGGCTGCAGGGAATGAGCAAGGTTCTTCCTACAGCTCCTGCCTGTGGTTATTAGAGGCTGCTGCTATGCAAAACTTGGGATTCCACATGGTCCTTCTCACCCTATCTTCATTCAATAGGCCTCTCAGGGTATGTCTACGCTGCAATTGGGATGGGATGTGCAGACATACCTGAGGTAGCTCTGATCAAGCTACCTCTCTAAAAGTAGCAGTGTAGCCATCCAAGGACATACCAACGATCCTGGGCAGGATTGTATTCAGGTGTGTAGCTCATGCCGGGGCTTGTGTCACCGCAGCTACACTGCTATTTTTAGCAAGCTAGCTCAATCAAAGCTAGGCCTCGTCTACACTACAAACGTAGGTCGATGGAAGCCACGTTAAGTCGATCTAATCATGTAAGTGACTACAGTACCAAGTCCCTTATGCTGACCTAAATATGCCTTTAAAGTCGACTTCTGTATTCCACTTCTGCGAGAGGCGTAGCGCTGGATTTGACATCCATGTTGACATGAGGATAATGTAGACACTGTGTTGTGTAATTCAAATGAATTGGCCTCCAGGAGGCTCTGCTGTGACCACTCTGTAGAGCACTTTCAACTTCACTGAATGGCAGCCACGTACACAGGAAACAGCTCCTCCCCTGTTAAAGCCCTGGGAACTTTTGAATGTTCATTTCTTGTTTGATGAAATGAAACAAATGAAAGGGGGGAGGGATAGCTCAGTGGTCTGAGCATTGGCCTGCTAAACCCAGGGTTGTGAGTTCAATCCTTGAGGGGGCCAATTAGGGATCTGGGGCAAAAATTGGGGATTGGTCCTGCTTTGAGCAGGGGGTTGGACTAGATGACCTCCTCAGGTCCCTTCCAACCCTGATACTCTATGATTCTATGATCAGCGTGGAGAGTTCGCCAGCACAGCTGATCATGCAGACTCATGGCTGCAAACACGCTCCAGCATGGAGTACACAGAAGGTGTGGATTTTAACGCTGTGTGGGGAGAAGAGTCTGTGTAGGCAGAGCTCCGATTCAGCAGAAGAAATGTGACATCTATGCCAAGATCACGCAGGGCATGGGGGAGAAGGGCTACACCAGGAACATGCATCAGTGCCATATGAAAATAAAAGAGCTTCGGCAAGTGTACCCAAAGACCAGGGTGGCGAACAGTCGTTCTGGTTCTGTCCCACAGACATGCCACTTTTATAATGAGCTGCATGCATTTATATATGTATAGCTACCCACAGTGCACTGTGCCGTGCATCGATGCAGGCACTGCTAGTGAGAACCCACTCCGCTGGCTGACACGAGGACACACAAGATCCACTTGCTTAGTTTGGAGGCTCAATGTCGACTTACATAAAGTTGACTTAACTTTGTAGTGTAGACAATGCCCTAGTTTCGGTATGTGGAAAAAAACAAGTCCTCACTCTGCGTTTGTTAGCAACAAGTCAGAGACAGTTTATTATGAGCAATTGCAAGGAAAGACTGCAGTCGGACAGGGGGTCCCCTGACCTTAGGCAGATCCTCCCCCTACAAGCAGCGTAAGACAAGTATTTATACTTTCCCGTTATGTACATTAACAGCTAACGGTTATCCTTTGTTTATACAAATTCCCTCCAGACGCTACCTTATCTCAAGGTTTCTGCTTAAGTCAGCATTTCATTCTTATAAACTAAAAGCAAGGAGAAAGAGCATCTTTT
Organism: Caretta caretta; assembly: GCF_965140235.1. Lineage (NCBI taxonomy): Eukaryota > Metazoa > Chordata > Testudines > Cheloniidae > Caretta > Caretta caretta. Next base: position 9,340,669 of record NC_134217.1, on the reverse strand, counting down.
ACAACTCTTGCATTGTTAGGGTTAGGGTTACTTTTTACTCTATTTTTAAATTGATTAAGACATCCACCCCAGATCCTCCTTTTTCTCTTTTTTTGCTTCCACACCTACATGTGCCACCCCGTTGCTGTGCAGATATACCGGCAGTGTAACATGGGGGAATTGAATGTAGGCAGCTGGAGAAAAAAGTCAGAACCAACTACTTCATACTCTCTCAAGCACTTTCCTTGTGGCCCTGAGCATTGGGAACACATCCCGCACCTGGGAAGGTATGATGAGGAGGCAACATGCATGCATGAGTGGGGACCACTATACCTGAGTGAGAGATATGTTACAGGAAGAACCAGGTGATGGACTGGGAAGCATGGGGCAGGAAGGCAGGAGAGTAGAAGGTGAGCAAGACAAGAGAGGCAGGTGAAGGAAAGGGTGGAGGGCAATGAGACTAGAGCATTGTGAGGGAAAGGGCCAGTGGAAATGGGAGCTGGCCTAGGAAGAATCGTCATCAGAGAGTGACACTGATGACGGGAAAAGGAGATAAGGGAGAGACTGGGACATAAAGAAAAAGGATTAAAATAAAGGGAAGGTTGCAGGCAGTAACTCCTGCAGCTAGTTCACACAGCGGGAAGCAGGAAATCTGGATTATGTTCCCATCTGTGTAACTGCCTCATTGTGTGACCTTGGGCAAGTCATGCCACTACTTTGTGCCTCAGTTTCCCCATCTATAAAATGGAGATAATATATTTCTCTGACATATATAGGTGAAAAGTGCCGTACGATTCTTGAATGAAAGGTGTAGCCAAGCATTTATGCTGCTTATATTTATTATTAGAATGAGGCACGAGCTGAATTAGGAAAAGCTTACTCGCATCCATGAAAACGCCACTCAAAAGCTTGGTTTTACTTACGCTGTTTGTAGATACCTAACCAGGTACTGAGTGGATAAAGGCCAAAAAAGGATCATGACACATTCATATGTACCCCATTACACACCCATTTCTGAGCCATACAGTCACACGAGCAGCCATGTGCAATATTTAGATCCCATTTGACTGTTAAAGGCTTCTAATTTCTTGTGCTGTTGCCAGTACATGGACTTTCATATGTAATTTCTTGGAAACACTGTATGGTATTTTGAAAATCAAACCCACACATTTAAGTCTGAAACTATCTGTAATTCACCCTGGGGCATATTATTTAACTACACCTTACCTGGGATTTTCTTTTTTTGTCCGTGGAAAGTGTATTGTTAATATTTGATGAGTAACAAAAAACAGAGTGAGCTCTGAACTATTAAACATGCGATGCAGAATTTGAGGAACAGGTAAATCCAGAGGTGTACATTAGCTTTTGGATGGAAATATCTGGGTCTCCAAAATACTATTCCTCTGAACTGCCTTTGAACTTGAGAAGTGCAGCCAGCAAAGCTGCTTATGCTTTTTCTCTCTGTAACAAAACATATGTAGCCAGGGAACATATGAGTCTTCAGAAAGTTAGTTTATAGGAGAACAAAATTCAGCACTTCCATCTTCACTAGCGCTTCCAGAAAAGTAGCCCAGCTTCGTTTTCTCCAAGAAGAGTATACTTCTTTGCATTTTCGCAGCACTCGTTGTTCAAGGACCTCAGAGCATTTTACAGACATGAATGAAACCTCACAACATCCTGTGAAGGCGAAATCGTCTGAGTTTTACAGTTGGGTAGACTGAGGTTGCGCATTGCTCGGGTCACAACAAGATTGAGCAGGAACTAAAACCCAGAACTTTTGACTCCCAGGCCTGTGTTATAACAACGAAACCACTCTTCCCTACCTTTGCCCACGGATAGACCACTTTAGCCTACGGCATCATGACAGTGGGCTGGAATTATGGGATAGCATTAAATCCTATTCTATCCTGCTCAGTTCCCTTTTTCTGCCAGCCAAGTATCCTTTCAGAAACTCTCAAACTGTCCTAGACAACTGCTCCAGAGCTACCTACGGAACTACTGAGAAAGTAAAGTGTTGGATTCACTGTTCACAAAAACCTACAAACTTTTCTGTGGCTTAAGCCCCACCATTATTTTCTTCAGTTCATTTACGTTCACGGGGACCCACCAGCCTTACCTCGGAATGTGGTCCCAAATTATTCCCCGGCTACATCAAGTTCTTGCTGGCATATTGTTTAGTGTGGGCAACCGTATGATGAAAAACGATCATCAGTATAGAACAAGCAAAGTGTCTGATAAGGGGTAGAGGCTATTTTAAGTCCTCGTGGTTGTTATACTGAAAGATGTCTGTAACCAGATGATGTTTTGAACAGAATACACATACTCTACCTATATAGTTCAAACATAACTGCTTCAGGGGGAATAGCTTTATTGCTAACTTCAACATCAACAAAATATAAGCATCAGCCTAAATTTTTTCCACAGGCATGGTTATTCTTAGGAGTTTTTCCTGCAAGACCTCCTCTCTCCCAGCCCCTAGGGAGTGGCTTGGCATGCAGAACTTTTAAAGTTACCCCAACTTGTAAGGACAGAATTAGTAGTTCAAAACTGGTGGTTGTGTTTAAATTGACAGTATTACATTCTAAAGGGCTTATCTGGAGCTTCACTGTATCCTGAGTTGTATGTATTGCACTGGATAAATACGGCCTCAGTTCAGGAAAGCTTCTGTATTCAGGAAGGGCCCTTAAGCATGTATTTAAGTCCTATTGACTTCCGGGAGGTTTAAGCACATGCGTTAGTTCTGTCCCGAATCAGGGCCTGTAAGACTGATTTAAAAAACAAACAAACAACAAAAAGCCTGTGAGTATAAAAAAAATAGAATTGCTAGAACATATTAGAAGGTTGCTTAATGCAGGGAAGGAGAGCATCAGCTAGCAGATCTTGTAGGGGTGATGTCTTGTAATAACTGGGGTACAAACTGGTGTTTGAATTTGCATCTTTTCATAACATAATATATATAAGTCGGAAGGTGGATTATAATGTGTAAAGTTTTCCAGCTCTGTATCGGCTTTAGAAAATATTCCTGGAAGCGTGTGGCATTTGATGAACTCTTTGAAATGTTTTCCTTGGATTGGAGATCGTGCTGAATTTTGATTACGGAAATATACACAAGTAGAAGTTATGCAATGATGGATTAACAATTTCCTATCATTTTGTTAGGTTTATCATTATTTTAGCTGGAATACGTTTGTGCCAGTTAAATAATTCCATCGGGGCATTGGTTTATTTGGAAATTAAAAGCATTTGAAAATGAATTTTGAAACAAAGACAGTTTTAATCAGAAAAAGTAACTCCAGACTTTTCAAAGCAGACCAACTATTTTCCAAGCTGGGGCAACTTAAAAGTCTTTCCACTCTGTCAACACAGCTTGGGTTGAAGTTAGTGGTTTCTAAAATCTAAATGATGCAGGCTTCTGCAGTGCAGTTATTCGATGTATCACTATACCACCAAGCTTCCTTCTTCTGTAATCATCTGTGGCTGAGCTGTCCTGATTAAGAATGTCAGAAACGATCCCTTTGTGACTTTTTATGAAATATTTAAATCTTCACTGGGGCAGGGACTGGAACCTAAGTGTCCCAGGCGGATGCTTTAACCACTGGGATAGAGAGTCATTCACATTCCCCCTCTCTCCGGCGCAATGAACATTTAAGTATTTTATACAAAATGGAACAGCTTCTACAGGAGAGACAGAGACTCACCCCAGAATACCCTGTAGGCCAGTGGTAAGAACACTCCCGTGGGAGGAGGGAGACCTGGGTTCAAACAGCATATCCCGGGTGAGCCCTCTAACCACTGGGTGTAAAGAGGGCACTGCCTCCTCCTCCTGTAGCTGTGTTTTATGCAGGGCCTGATCCAGTAGGTGAGGTGGGGGAACGCCTAGTTTGAGGATCCCGCTAGGGCTCAGGCACGGAGCACCTTAGCAGCATCAGAATTTAGGTGGCACCCGCCGACAGAAATATAGGTACCGCGGGGATTTTACTGGTGGAAACTTAAGCATCTAGAGAATTTAGGTGCTTACGAGGTTAGATGACAGTTGAGCGGCAGTTGCTTTGAGGATCTAAATTTTCGACCTAGGCACACAAAGTGGCAGTTAGGCACTTAAATCCCTTTGTGGATCATCTCCCAAGCACTTTTGAAAGCCTCACCCAAATTGTGCATATGAAGTAGAGAACAGACTGGACTAGACATCACATGGATGAAATACTGCTGTAATCATTAACAAGTACAACTGCCAACTTTCTAAACATCTCATCTACCCATTCTAAACCCCCCCCGAGCTACTCCAGTCATCTTAAAATAGCTGCAAACTTAGATTCATGGCATATCGTCTTGTTCCTTATACACCTGCCACTGGAAAACAGCATAGTTATTCATGGATATATACATTTCAGAGAGAAGGGATTGTTGATTCTATAGATTTAAAGAGAGATTTGAGTAATGTGCAGTAATTATAGCCTCTGTGGGCTGCAAATATTGTAGTTAAGGTTGCTTTCCTTTGATTAATATGCCTGTATCTTTTTTGCCGATTAAATATCTCCACCTGAAGAATAAAGTCTATATACGCTGTCCAACAAATACTGCCTCAGTGTTACATATTTAGTAACTTCAATAAATAAAGCCATAATTACATTCACTAGCTTATTATGAATGGTTGTTTAAAATAATAAACAACCAAAGACAATTTTTCAAATCAATATTAAAATAGCATTTCAAATAAATAAAAATAACTAGTAGAGAACTCAATGAGTGGGTCTGAACATTGTTGGCAGATGACTATAGAAGCTTTCACTTGTGGGTCACTGGCTCAAATTTGACCAAGATGAGCAACGACTCAGAGTCATTGATCTCAGGTGGCGATTTGGTGGTTGGCATAAAACGAATGTGGTGGTTTGAGTTCATTTCCCACTGGACAGGTGTCCACGTTATAAAAATTGGCACCACTGAGACCAAGGTCTGAGTGAAGACAAGAAAAATGAACTACCCTCTGATTCTCAGAGGTTTTCCCCTCACGTCAAGGCTGGAGCATGTCGATGGGAAGGAGCTGAAAAGTTGGCCCTTAAAGAGAATCGTAGGGTATGTCTGCACTTGGAGCTGGGGACGTGAGTCCCAGCTTGAGGAGATACACACATGCTGGCTCTCATCCAAGCGGTGCACTCAGAATAGAACCTAGCCATGCCAGTGCGGGTGGTCCGATGGGCTGGCTTCCCTGAGCATGTCCTCATCAGAGACCCTGAGCACATACTTGGAGCAGTTAGCCCATCCTGCAGCTTGTGTGTCACAGCTATGCTCTACTTTTAGCACAGTAGCGGGATCAGAGCTAGTGTGAGTAGGTCTCCCTGAGCTGCTTCATTATGGATGAGAAACTACAGGCCTGCTCCTAGTCTCATGGTGGCTTCACACCAGTGTAGCTTAGTTGGCTTTGGCAGATTTACTCCTGATTTATGTCATTTGCAGTGACAGGAGAATCAGGCTCATTCTGAAACAGGGACGGCCTAAAAACAAGGATCCTAGATCCTCTTGTGCTTTGCAACTGGACCCCAGCACAGAGAAGCAATCACTTGAGCCTGCTACCTATGTAGTAGCTTCACTCCTTTATCACATTGCTGAGAACTGTCCTTGGGGGCCAAAGGCAAAAGCTTTTCCAAACCAGTAGGATTTCTGCTTAACTTGGGGGAAGTTGTTCTTGTAATACATTAAATATTCCAGCAAAGGAAATCTATAACTAGTGAAAGCTGATGAGATTAAGTGTTTGCCTCATTCTCTGCTTTGTGACCATGGGTAAAATCACTTACATCCTGATCTTAAGCCAGAAGATTCATATACTTTGAGTGCAGAAGTGCATTCCTGCTGCTTTGCATGAACATCCCAATTCTCCATGCATGCATGCATGCAGCCTGCCAGGCAGACAGCTACCCCTGTGTGCACACAACCAGGGATTTAATCATTCACAGTTACTGTTATACATGCAAAGTAAGTGCACAAATGTACAGAGGCAAAGGTGATAGGGCCAGGGGCTGAAGGATCAGGCCCTTAATTTTGCAGAGCCACACTATTCTCATAGACAAAATAAGCATAATATTTATCAACTTTGTATGCAGGCTGTGAGACTTCATTCATTAATGCTGGGACACTGCACTGAGATCCTTGGGCAGAAGGTAGAAGAGAAGCACAAAGTATTATTTTCTCATCTGCTTTTAAAGGAACTCAGTCATCTAGGAACCCAAAGGAACAGCATTGTTCTCTCTACCCTCATCTGTTACGGGACATCAAAACCTGGCATCAAAAGGCCAGATGGGATCCCACTTTCCCCTGTCTGAGAAAGTCTGGCCCATGATCTTTATTTCTTCTGCATTCTGGCCTCTTTGCTCTCTTCCTCCAGTGCAAACTGAACCTAAGTCAGGCATAGCCAGCCATGGGAAAATCCTTTGGAGGCACAGAGCCAGCACAGCAGCTCCTACATTACTCCCCTCCCTGTGGGGAATGCGAAGGGCAGTGACTGGGGCTTTTCAGCAACTAGCCAGCAGCCGCTGGGCAGGGGTGGGGGTGGGGAGGGATTGGCAGCTGGCACAATTTCAGGTGGCTCTAAATTCCACTAGGGGACTGGCCTGGGGCACTGGCAGGCCTGAATCAAAAGCCATTTTTGCACTGCACCTCCTATGCTTCACTGTGTGATTCTAAGACCCACTTGAGGACCAGGGCCCATGTTTTTAACTTTATTTTCTTTGTGTGGAATAAGAAAAAATGACCAACACATGCATGGCAAAAATATATATGCAAAAACTAGACACAGGGCACTATCAATGACAAGAAATCCGGTTTTTATTTTTTTAAGGAAGGACAGTTTTTTTGGTTGAATTGGGGGTCAGGACATCTGGGTACAATTCCTGACTCTGCCACAAATTTCCTGTTTGACCTTGGGCAAGACACTTAGTTTCTTTGTGCCTCAGCTCCATGGTACAATAGGACAATAAATAATCCGTCCTTTCTCTCACCCTGCATCTGTCTTCTCTATTAAGTTGCCTGAGCACAAATGCCAAGTATAGACCTGATTTACAGCGTGCTTAAAATTGCTTAAAATTTGTCATGCAAACTAATTAACTAAATAAAGCCAATAAGCAGGGAACAAAATCTTAACTTGATGCCTAAATCACTTGACAGTGACTCAACTGAGATCAAAGACCCTGATCCTGCAACTGTGCCCACCCAGAAGTCAGAAGGCCTCTGAGGCGGAGCCGGGACCTACATGCACAGACACAGTTGCAACTCGTGGGCAAGGAAGACATGCTCTTGTTAGTTATGAGAATAAGGAGAAATGCAGCCTGAGCTTTTGCCAGCCGGGTGGTCCCTTGAGACCGACCTAGGGAGTCTGCATTTTGTATAGATGCTAGTCATTTTCAGAATCTGCCCTCAAAGCACTTTTCTTCCTGTCAGTTTGGATACTGTTGTATTCATACGAATGAATCGTGCCCTGAGCCATTTAGTCTTTCTAAGTCCTTTGGGTTTATTTGCTTCCACAAAGTTTTCATCCAGTATTAGGGTGCCACGTTCATGAACAGGTACCTTCAATGGCCAGGCTGCATGCGTGATTCACATTTAGATATCAACCTAGTTAGCTATTTTAGTGCTTAACAAAAGTACCTTGCTAATATGCTTCTCTGACTATTCCAAGCCACCTCTCACGTCTCCTTGGGTTCCAAAAGTCCTTGCTGCCCCCTTGCCAGCTGTGAAAACCTCCGTCATGATCCACTATTAGAAAAAAAATCCAGGGTGCACTCCAAACTGAAAATGCACAGACAGTGTAAAATACATTGAAATGAATATGAAGATATATACTACAAAGAGGACTGATCCAATTTAGCTTATATCTTAGAAATCATATATGTTCCCCTGATCTAAATGATCTAAACAGTTTCCTCTTACCAGAATGTTAACCATGCTCACATAGTTCCCCACTATACAGATTTAACAACGAAGAACCAAACACACATTTGCAATGAGTCAAATAAAATGCCAATCTCTAATTCTCCCAGTGGGACATGAAATGTATAAGGGTATGACCCCATGGATCACTTACTGAGACCTATTCCTAAGGGTAGGTGATAAGTGTCCCAAAGTGGTTTTCACCCCACATCTTTTCTTCCCCACTTCTTCTCCTGGTAGATTCATTGTGTGTCAGAAGCCTGTGGCTGTGGTTCTATAGTCTTGTCTGGTTCCTGTTGCCACAGATGGTCAGTGACCCTGTTGAGTCAGAACATTGTTGGAGCTGATTGAGTGGGGTGACTGAGATTAAGGTTAGAGAGCAAACTAAAATGTGTGGGGAATCTCAGAAGAGACATGGAGGAGCTTTCATCCAAGGGAGATGTATTTAAATATTGTTTGGATCATCTGTTTCCGAGAAGGCTTTAGGAGAAATTGCAGTAATTGTGGGATTGGTACAGTATTTTCCAAAATAGAGCTCTCAAAGAACGGGGATTCTCTTTTGTGTTTCTGTCATGAGGCTATTTTAGAAAACATTTGTTTAGAGCCATGGTCAGCTTCCTCTGTGATCATCTATGAGTTGCTGTTCATCTCATCTATAGCTCCTGGTGCTACATGGTGGAATAGAGATTGTAGCACATTGCTTACTGGCTAGGAGCCCTTTTAATTTATCTGGATATCTTTTCTTTCCCTTTTCTAGTTTTGTTGGTGTTGAGAGACAGTGGCCCAGGTTCAGATAAAGACAATAAGGGAGACTTTTTTTGGTTATAGAGTTTTTAATAAATGGTATTGTATTCTTTATTTGTTAACGTTTACATTGTAGGGATAATCACACCAGGAAAGCTGGTATTTTATATTGAACAGGGATGTTAACTAGAATAGTGTTGCCTCCTTTTCACCCAAGTGGCTAATCAAAGTTTGGGGCTTTCTTGGTGTTCCAGGTGGGAGTAGAAATTGGTGGTAGGCAGGTATTTCTTGGATGCAATCTTGTTTATTTACAGAGAATGTACAAAGTCCCGTGTCTCTGAAGGCAGAAGGAACAAAGAACAATAAGGAGCAGTTTCTTAGCTTACCAGACCCCGAAAAAACCTTAAGTCAACAAAAATGCTCTCTAGCTTTCTCCAGGGTGACGCTGTGCTTATAGGCTCCTGCTTGGCTTTTCTTGCCTCTGTTTTCTCTGTCTCTCTCTCTTCTTGTCTGTGACCTCAGTATCTGTCTGTGTGTTCTCTCAAACATCCCCACCCACCTGGTCACAATACCGCGGCGAACCCTCTGCCCCCATGGCGCTAGTTTCTGGGCAAACTCCCCTAGGCTTTGTTTTGGTGTGGCCCCTCAACTGTCTCTTACAGCTATCTTAAATGGAGGACTCGTTCATGCATCAGAATGAGTGATGTTTTAACTCAACCCATAACAAGCTCATAACAGTAGTTGTCTATATATGCCCCAGTTCTCTAGAGAAAATTAGGAATAAGCACTTAAAATTCTACGTGATAAAATCAATAAGAATCCCATTGTATTTAGATAAATCATCCCTGTGATGTATTTAAGAATTGTCCCCATTTTACAGGCAGGGAAACTGAGGCACAGGAAGGTCAGCAGAGGGGAGTATGATGAACCTGCTAAGGGTAAAGCTGTTGCTCTCTTCCTCCTGGTCAGAAGATAGGTCACTTGGAGGGAAAGGTTCTGGGGTAACTGGAAGGCAGGGTGGCTGGGGGCTTTGGAAGGAATATGGTGGTTGGATATACTTGGCAGGGTGCTATCTGGGACCCGCCATGTGCTAGAACTTTAAGGTCTACTAATTGAAGTGCTCATAGGAACTCTGTCTGAACTCATAATACACAGAGCAAACTAGCAAACATGCAGAGGGGTTGTGTAACACAACAGCAGAGCTGGTCGGCAATTCTTTGGCAAATCATTTTCATCCAAAAATGCAGATTTTGTTGAAACTGATTCTCTTTGTGAATCCAGGTCAGGCTCAATGAATTTTCAAACTCAAAAAAAAAAAAAAGTTAAGAAAGAAAAGCACCACAAATGTTGAAATGTTTTGTTTTACATTTCTGGGACGAAAAATCCTGGTTTTCCTGTTTAAAATGACTTTTAGTTTTGAAAGGTAAGTTAATTAGACTGACCAAAAGGCTTTAATAAAAAAGAACTTGACATTGAAATAGAACATTTTGATTGACCTGAGATGGAAAACAGCTTGGCTTTGAGAATATTTTTGAGATTTGGACTCTTCATCCCAATTCGAGACGGAGAAAAATTTCACTCTTGAAAATATTTCCAGGATGGAAAACTGCTTCATGCCAGGCTCAACACAGCGCTCTAGAGACCCCCAAAAGGGTTGATGATTGTAGTAGCTGATAATTATGTCCATTTTGCAGACAGGGAAATGAAGCACAGAATGCTTAAAGGCCAAATTCTGTGAGGAGCTACATGGTTTCGAAAAGATGCTTAGATCCCTAAGCTCCTATTGATGCAGTACAAATTGAGAGCACTCAGAACCTCACAAGAGGCATTTAGAAGACTAAGAGTGCATGGGTATTTCTACACCACAGCTGGGAGCCAGGCTGGGTCCATGGACTCATGCTGGCAGGGCTGGTGCTAGCATGCTAAAAAGAGCTGCAAAGAGAAACCAAAGGTGCTTGTCAAAAGCAAACTTATAAATAACATTGTGGTTGATATTCTTTCAGCTTACAAATATACCAACTAACTCCAACATTTTGGGGGCAAATATTCTGCAGATGAAAAACACAAACAAGGAAGCAGATCTAAATTGTGAGCTCCCTCTTTAGCCTAAATGGAAAAAAAAAATAAATCTTGACACATGAGGCTGACGGGGCCGAGCTGTTATTGGAGAACACTGCTCTGCCCTTTGAGCCAGTATTCTTCTGTGAGACTGTCTTCATTTCCCACGGTGTTGGCTGTTGAACTGTCTGCTCTTTATAATGCTGCGAATGACACTGCATACATTTGCAGTCTCATCATCAAAGCAGGGAGCCCAGTTCTGTTGCATATTTCGCTAGCAGTGAAGAAGAAAACCACTGTTGGTTTGTTAGCTATTCCACAGCACTCTGTGAATATGACTGGATTTTCATGACAGCCAAAGTTCTGCTGTTACTTCTTACCGACGCCAAACGGAGGGATCCCCAGTGTACAGTGGGTTGAGGCACTTCGCTGTACCGTACATGGGGCAGATCCCATTCGCCTAACTCATGTGAGCAGTCCCATTGCAACCAGTGGGAGTAAGACTAGCCACATGTGGCCCGTGACGAATGCAATCAGCCTGAACCAGTTCCTAAAGCCACTTTTTTTTCTATGCCTTGCATGTTAACGGCAGCTCCCGTTGCTAACTACTGAGCAAGATGTATAGCTGACAAGATGGTCCTTTTGTTCTAGCACACAATAGGGTTCTGGTCCACGACTGGGGCTCCCAAATGCAACAGTAACACAAATCAGGAATAATATTAGTATTGTATTTTATTGTTAAGCTACAGATAAAAGCTTCTGCTTATCTGTGTATTGTGATATATGCTCATATTCATGAGCTCGGAGAGTTGCTCACAGATAGACGCACATGCCGGATGTCATAAATGGTGGGATAGGTCAGCCTCATAAGAGAGCTGCAAGAAAACATAAAAATACATGTCTGCCCCTTGGAAAAGATGCACTGTTGCACTATGCTCTAAACCAGCTACATCTTGTGAAATTTTACAAGTGATCAAAACCATAGGGAAGTTTTTTTAAAAACATATGACCTCCCATTGAAAAGACATGGAAGATGACTCATCCCTAGTCATTCAAACCAAGAGAGGAGCAAATGTTTCAATTCAGTTTCAAAAACAAAGTTAGGGCCCGATGCTGGGCCACAGAACTCAGTGGGGGCTTTGTGAGACCAGTGCGTGAGCACACGGCATGTTGTTTGCAGCTTTGCTCTAGAGTATCATTTCATAGAACCTGCATAAACTGTTTGATGTTGCTGTAGCTGGCAAAAAGCCAGCCTGACACAGGTGAATGACTGTTGTAACCATTCGCTCCAGTCAACGTGCTAGAAGTTTTGCTACTGCCAGGGGGCTTATTCTGATCTTGCGCTGCTTTAGACCAATGTAATTCCATTGACTGCAAAGAAGTTCCTCCTGATTTGTACGTGTGCACTTGAGATCAGAATCAGGCCTGTAATATCGCTACTGAAAAGGTCTGTGGGTCTAAAGCGGAGCACCTGAGTGGATTTTTATTTGGTTTGCAGGAGAGAGAAATTTGGGCCAGATTACGGCTCTGAGGGAATGCATGAGTTAACATGTCTAGTAATTGTTTGCTGAGTCCCTGCAAGCATTGTTTATGTTTTTCTCTGGAAGGTTACCTGTACCCAAAACTTCGCCAAGGCAGAGCAATGTTATAACTGCCATAATTTCATCTGGCGCGACTGAATTTATTGTTACCGCCAGTTCTGCCTCTCTCAGCATGTATTACTCGAAGAGCTGGGAGTCAGCATGCCTTGAGAAAGCTGGAGCCTCAAAATATGGTGTATGAACATTAATTCTCAAAGGAAAAAAAGCTCCAATACTTCAAAAGCTTCTGAACATTTTATACCCATAATCTAATAGAAAATTACAGGAATTACCTCAAGTAATGGGCAGAGTTTGGCTCTGACCCTGCTTTTAGCCCTCAGCTTTGTAGTAAGTAGTAGGCCAAAGCCACAGAACCACTCCTAATAGATTATTGCTTAATAAAGGAACCTGACCTATTTTCTCTATAGATTTCAGGGTAATCAACTGCATGCCACATTCTTGGAGAGAACCCGTATGCAAGCAAAGGCGTGAATCTTTCAGTAGGGGAGCACTGTGGGCTTGAGAGGAGGTGGGAGGGTCAAAGTGTTTGGAGAGTCCAGTTCTCATTACAGTAAGGCTTAAATATGCATTTTTACACCTGGGGGATTCTGCGGATAGCTGTGCTCGCTGGATGCAAAGGCTTTGTTTATAGATACACCCCTGTTCGAAAACTGGCCCACGAAATAAGCACACTGGAAAGACGGCACTATGTTACATTGGTTACTAAAGGTCCAACTCCAGTCTCAGTTACACCAGATAACTGCTGACTGAAGAGGAGTTATTTGGATTTACCCTGATGTAACTAAAGATCTGAATCCAGTCCCCAATTTTTTTTTTCTGCTAAAAATGCATAGGAGTCTTTTCAGGGCAGGGGCTGTCTCCTACTATGTGTACAGATGGCATCGAGGACAATGGGTCCCCGATCTTGTCTGAGGCCTTTTAGGTGCGTTGCAAGAGTGATTTCTCAAGAGGAGCATTGAGGGGAGCTGGATAATAAGAAAAAATACATTTGCAAATGCAGCTGCCTTAGGAGAGTTTTCACTTGCAAACCGTATGTGGGAGGAACTGTGCTGACCCTGGTGAGGTATAGAATGAGTCACCATTTTACTGCCCCTAAAAACTGATTCGCTCTCCTTTGAAGTGAGCAGCAGGGAGGCCATTTCTCTATGAAGAAAGCTAGAATATGGTGACTATGCAGGCAGAAATGAGAGAAGATTAGAAACCACTCATAAAAAGAAACACCCCGGCAGATGGAAAAGTTATTGCCAGGCTAGGCAATTCACTACCCGAAGTCATCTACTTTGCCAGTGACAAAAAGCATAGTCCCCAGTCCGGCCAGACCTTGAACAAACACAAATTATGTGGAAAACATTCCACAGTTCATACAAAAAAAGTCTCCTTTTTCACATCTAAACCTATCCAGTGAAATCTGGAGAAGAGACCACCTTCAGTAAACAACTGCCTGTTTGAAGAGACTGCTGTGAAGTATCTTTAAATGTACCGAGTAGTTAGTATTATTTATACTGTGGTAGCGCCGAGAGGCTTGAGTTGAATTTGGGGCCCATTGTGCTAGGTGCTGTACGAACACATAGTGAGAGAGCCCTGGCCCCAAAGAACTGATAGAATAACGAAACAAGATGGGCAAAGGGTGGGAAGGAAAACAGCCAAGAAGTAAAGTGACAGCTGGCTAGTGAGGGACGTACTGTGGCCCAGTGCATGGACCTGGGACACAGGAGACCTTGGTTCTGTTCCTGGCTCTGCCACTGGCCTGCAAGTGAATTCAACTCTGCCTCAGTTTCCCCATATGTAAAGCACTTTGAGATCTACTGATGAAAAGCACTAAAGTGAGGTACTATTTTTCGTGCAGAGCAAGGAAAAGAACCCACGTCTCCTGACTCCCACTCCAGTGCCCTCTTCTCCAGACTAGACTATAGCTCAGTTTTGCCTTCCCTTTGCTTTCCCTTTATTAAGCCACCAGTCTTTGCAGGGCCCTTGATTGTTCCTTTAAGAAAGCCTTCACCATCTGTCTGTGTCTTGCTTTATGATCTAGGTTCTTATATCATGCTTATAAGCATGGTATGTGAGTACCTAGGGATACTGGATGTCTCTAATGTAAAATGTAATACACAGAGAGTTAATGTAACTGTCAGCAAACCTTGAATGGCGGGTTTAGTAATTTTCCATGAAGCCCTAAGAATCCAATTTTGCTTTTAAATTTGCTGCCTCTAGGCAAGATGCAGCAAGTTTTTATACACATGGTGCCTCCTTGTCTGTGTAGTGGTCTCATGCATAACCAGGAGAGGGAAAACAAAGTCTATCTATATAAAGGGTGCTATTGTGCAAAATTATTAAGTAAACATTGTAGCTGAGGCTATCTTTACTGACGCCCACATATTGGGTTTTACTTCGCTATACGGAGTGGGGGGGGGGTGAGTGAGCTGTGTTCGTTTCCCCCCTTTCAAGCACTATATCTTTTCAGCCCCAAGTTTCATAACAGCTTCTTTTCACACACGTCCATTTTTTTAGCCCATGCGCAGACCTCCTTCTTAGCAAAAGAGGACCCAAAACTAGATCTTGATAGACTAGTGATCTTCTTAAGCTTTTGAACTGGAGCCTACAGTCTGCTTACTATTATTTGGATAGTGAGTTGTTATCCCTGGTAAACAGCAACCACTTCTGTGGGCAGGAGAGAAACACTGTGTTACTGGGTGAGGTGGGTTATTGCCTCTCACAGCTGAATCTCCATTCAGCAGCATGAGGATGACTGGTAGGGAAAACTGGCCACTCTCCTGTTGATGCCAGTGACTCACCCTATGATAAATCGATGGGATCTATGAAATGGCAGGGAGTGGTTTAATTAACAAGCTCTTTCTAGGCAACACATTGTTTCCACTAAAATGAGTAAATAGGCTCTTGGACTTTTAATATTTCTTATTGAAAAAAGGGCATGTGGAATTAATCTACATCTGTAACCCATGCTTATTACCCAAGGTGCTCTGTCTCCCTCTACTGGCTGGGTGACACAGAGCACTTGATGAGCCCGCTACAGCCTGGGTTAAGAGACCTGGCTCTTTTAATTCAGACAGCAGAGGCGCATGCTTCTAGACCCAGATGTCCCAAGTTTTTTCCTGGTATAGACGGTAGCCTGAAGGGCAGGGTTCAGTGAGCCTAGGTTCATCCCCCCACCCAGAGCCGTACTCCACAAAACTAAAATTTAACCTCCTGGCTCCCCTTTCCAGCTCTTTTTTTCCTGAATTCCAAGCACACATATGAATCACCACCACCTGTATCCAGGTAAACACAAGCAGCAGATGTTTACCTAAAATAAAGTGGGCAAACCCCACATAGTGCATGCAAAACCACCTCACAGACTTCATTCTCTCCTCCACTGATCAAGGGGGAAGAACTCCATCCCACCATCCAAACCTCACTCACTCAGATCCAGTGGGTGGTTAAGCAGAGGGTTTCCCCGTCTGTCTGGTTTACGGTGTCACACCCCACTCCACTCTGCCTCCACAGCTCCAATTCTACAACCTCAGGTCCACTCCATCACCACTGAGCCAGGCCCACAGAGTTGAGTCCACTCTACCAACCGCAGAGAGTCATGTCTACTCTGTCACCAATCCAGTGCTGTAAGGTCCAGTCAGAGAATCCACGACTCGCAGGACTCCAGAATGCCTGCGTGGGAAATCCAGGCCGCACCAAGACCCCAGGGAGAGCGTCTCATATTTTCCACACAGAGTCCTTCAGCTCTCCCTGTCCCTTGGCTTTTGGACTCCATGCTCACAGTCTCCTACCTTTCGATCAGGGTGACCCACTTTTCCCGAGACTATTCCTCTCATAATCTCCCTGCTTTACATAAATGCACTTACATGCACCATTAAATAGAAATTCCAGAAAGAGACCACAACCAAACACAGAGCAATAAAACACTGACAGAAATGCACTGCGGTGAAATGATATGTAATTTAACCTCTTTTCCAATAGAGGAAAGTCGAGACTTTCACCCCTCTAAGCTTCCCAACTCTGGAGCTCACACATCCAACTGAAAAAATGCACTTATGAGATAAGATACAGGACTAGAACTCAGAAGAGTTCTTTAGAACTCACTCGCCTGCTGGATGACCTTGCACAAGTCACACCCCGTGCCTCAGTTTCCCTATTGTCTATTTATTTGTAAGCTATTTGAGCCAGGGACATCTCTGTTACTGTCCTGTACAGCACCTATCACAATGAGGCCCTGATCTCACCTGGGCATAGGCGGTGAGTTATATGGGCCCCTGGTGCCCGTGCTCCACTAATATTCAGGAATGTGGGCCCGGCTCCACCAATGTTTGGGCTTATATTTTCAGAGCCGTCCCATCCATAGGACAGACCGGGGCAACCGCCCTGGGCTGTGTGGTTTGGAGGGGATCGCGCTTCAGGGGAATGTGGGGTCCAGGGCTGCCTGGAGGGTTAGCAAGGGGTCTGGCGCCAGCAGCAGCGAGCGACCTGGCCCCAGCCCACCCTGCTTCACCCCCACTCCACCTCTTCCCCCAAGCTCCCACCCCACCTCTTCCCACCCCGCTCCACCCCACCCCCAAGCCCCCACCCTACCCCCATTCCACCCCTTCCTCCAAGCTCCCTCTCCTTCCCTTGAGTGATGCCAGGAGCCAGCGGGGCAGGCTGGGGCCAAGTTACTTGCTGCTGCCAGCGCCAAGTCCCCCGCTAAGGCCCCAGGTCACTCTGGACCACACGTCCCCCTGAAGTGTGGGGTCCCCCAAAGCATGCGGCTCAGGGCAGTTGCCCCAGTGCATCCTATAGACAGGACAGCTCTGCTTGGACCTGTTCTGGGCACCACCAAAAATTATACAAACCTGGCTCCTTTAAGTGCTACTGAAATACAATTAAAAGAGGAGATATTCAAAGGCACAAAGCGGGTTAAGTGCCCAACTCCTGTTGCCATTCAATGAGAGTTGAGCAGCAAACTCCCCTTTGTGCCTTTCGAAATCCCCCCCAGTCATATCATTGGGCTGAAGTCCCTAGAATACTCTTTCGGGAGATTACGCTTTGGGGAACAGAATTCTGCAGAGTACAGCTACCAGGGGAGCTTCTTGTAAATATTGCCGTGTCAGTTTTAAGCTTTATAAAAACTTTGTTGTTGCTGGTTGTGAAATCCAAGGAGGCTTAAATTCTTTAAGGTGCCCAGGGGAAAAAAAAAAAGACGATAACTGAAGATTTCTTTCGGCTCAAGAAACCAACCTAAAAAAGCCACTGGCTATGTCTGGGCAAAGCATGACCTCACCAGCACTCTGAGTGTCGGCCCTTACTGGAATTAGGGCGGGGAAAAGCAGCTTGGTGAGAAGAAGAGAGAAAAAGGAGACAAAAGGAAGCAGAACATGTTGTTGATTAGCTGAGCTGCCAAGAGAAAAAGCAATGATGGGTCTTGCCAGGTTGGACTGCTTGACAGTTTGCCTTGTCGATGAAAAATTGCTCCTTTCAACAGTAACTGGGGATTTTTAGATTCTGGAGGTAATTGTTAGAGACAAATTTCCAGCTGGCTTGGAAGCAGCCTCCAAGTCAGCACCTGCAAAAAGAACCACTCTGCAATCTCTCTGCAATTTACATGCACCCCCATTTTGTGCATTCAGATTGGGTACCCAGTTATGTGATTAGCACGCACAAAAGGGGGGCATGTGTAATGGATGTGTGGGTCGCTTTGAGGGCACAAATATTTACAGGCCCATTGTTTTCAAGCTCTAAACTGGAAACTGTCACTATCTAAGTTGTGGCCCTCAAAGTTCTGAGTTCCTCCCACAGTCCCCAAAATAATACTTGTTGCAAATAATGATCTTTCCCCACAGTGAAACAAAGGAGTGGCCAGTGGGCAGGAAGCAGGTGTGGCAAAAAGGAAACTTTTAATGGAACGTGTGCATTTGTTCTAAACCTGAATTCCATGAGACAGGGCTGCCTCCTAGAAGAACCCTGTGCATTTAGTCAAAAGAAAGGGACTCGCATGGCTAAAACTCCATCCAAAGCATTCTGCATATACCCCTAAACATAGAGTTCAGAATGCAGAATGATAGATCCAGTAGAAAAGTCCCAGCAAGAGATCTGTCAACATTTGGATGCCTCTGTTGTTAATTTTCTTACTATAGGTGCTTTATGGCCCCCATCTCCGTATTAGCAAAGACCTTCACATACACTGTCTTCACAACACTCCTGTAGGCAAGTGTTAAGGAGACAGCATGGCCCAGTGGATGGAGCACTGGATTCTATTCCCACCTCTGCCATTAGCCCACTGGGTGACCATGGACAAGTCTCTTCCCCCTCTGTGCCTCAGTTTCCCTATCTGTAAAATGGTACCACCCTCTTGTGTAAAGTGCTTCAAGATCTATCGGTGAAAAGTGCTATGTGTGAGCTAGGAATTATCATCATTACTGTATGCATTTTACAGATGAGGAACTGGGCACAGAAAATTTAAGGGAGTTGCTTGAGGTCACACGGTGAGTCTGTGGAAGAGCCAGGAATTGAATCCACATCTACTGAGTCCTAGTGCAGTGCCCTAATCCTGATATCATCCCCCCCTCCCCCTTCCCATTTTGCTGCATCTTTAAAGCTCAAACAACATTAAATCAGCCTCAGAGAGATTTCTTTGTTTGGGTGGATTTGGCAACAGCTTCAGCCCAGACAGTTATTCCAGAATACTTTGTCAATGAGATGTTTGTCTCCCAGTTCTTCACAGTTTATCCAGTGAAATTTATTCAGTGGGTGTGCACAGTATTTGTACTGCCACGAACCTGGTAGTTAACCATGGGGAATATAGTTCCGTGAGACAAAAGGAAACACTTCACTTAAAATTACATCTGTGCACAATGATCACGACAGAACCCGACCCTACACAGAACTCACCTGGCTTTGGGGTTTGTGCCAAACTTGCAACAAAGCCCATATTTGGCAAAAGCTTAGTATTGACTTTGGTTTTGAGTGAACCTGGGTGGGGATATGAGACCTGTGTTGAAACTGAGCAAAACTCAGAGATCAAGGGACATTAGTGTCATTAGCCCAGGCTCACAAGCTCAACAAGCCTTTACTGAGTTATGGGGTTTTTTAACCTCACCCTGCTGTCTGTGCTCCAGGGATGGACTCCTCTCTTGAAGTTTCTTGTAGCCTAGCCTTGAGGGTGTTATCCTGACTGCTAAGTCTGGCCTTGTAAATGTGTTTGGGAGAGACTCAGATATAGCTGCCTGAGTTGGTTTGGAGTTTGAATTGTGTGTGTATCTTGTGGGGGAAACATAAATGAAGATCACTTCCTAAAATGTTAGCCTGGGAAGATCTGGATGAGATCTGATAGCCATTTAAACTGCTCATAAATCCTACTAAACTAGTTTGTTTTGTGGCAATGAAACGTGGAGAACCAATTGTTTGTCTCTTGGAGTGTGGCTCGTTGGTGCATGTGTGTCTCCATTACGCCTGATTGGATGACCTGTTAGACGTGCAGAAGTTTTTGTGATCTCTAGTGGCTGATCCTAATCACATGACAACTAATGGCATTTTTGAGCCCAACAGATTCTGCTTTAGCTTCAGTAGTAGTAGCTGTGTCTTTGGAGAAGACGGTCTTGTATTCCATCCCTGCTTGTGCTTGTGAAGTCCATTGGGTCACAGTGTGCAGATGTGAGAAGTCTGCGCAGCAACAGGATTATTCTGGTTTCTGTTTAATACTTGTACCAAATCAAAGCCTTGTAAACTTCCTGAATCTGGTTATTCAAGATAACAAGTCACAGGTAAGCTGTAAAAGCCCATCAGGCCACCTTGCTCAGCGAAGTCTCAAAACATCCGTCAAAACCATAATAGGCTCTAGTAAAATCAGGAATTATTTCGGAGAAGTTCTCTGGTTTGAGCTGTCCAGGGAGCCAGCCTAGATGATCACCAATGAGACCTTCTGGTCTTAGAATCTATGAGTCTATAATGGATTCCATAGAGATTGAAGAGTCTCTCGTTTTCACCAGGTCAAAGAATGCGCGAAGTGAAAATGTTTGTGTGTGTTTGCAAAGCGATGCTTCTTGCCCTTGTGGACTGCAGCTAAGAATTGTGACATCCTTTGGCCAGCCAGAGAGCACACTGCAACCCCCAGAGCTACCCTCCCAATGGGGGTTATAATTGGGGAAGCCAAGAATGACAGATTCCCGGTGAACAAAAATGGGCCATTTGTCATTTGGAGGCTCCGATGGATGGATTTTACTAATTGCCTCCATTTACTGTACAACCTTGTTCTGTATTCAAGTGCTTCTTTCTGTCTGACTCCTCACGTGACATCTGTAGTGCTGCTCCAGCAACAGATCTGAGTAATGTGAGGAGCTCTGAAATGGCCTCTTAAGTGTTTACTTGACTTAAGAAAACCCACACAGAGAAAGAACTAGTTACAGGAACCCCGCTGTCCCATGCAAAATTCCTGTAACATCCACAGCTCCTGAAAAGCCATTAATATTCTGCATCGTTAATATTAATGGCAGGAGAACAGGCCAAGATTTGGTGTAGTATCAAGTTGCACTCACAAGCTGTATGTACTTCATTTGTTGCTGAGCAACATTAAGATGTACATCAAAAATAGCGGCAAAGCTGTAACGTCAGCAGTGCAAGGCACTTTCCTAAGCAATTAGAAATGGGTGTTGATGACCATCATGTAAATGTGCTTTCCTGCAGTCATTCATCCCAGCTGGGCTTCAGGATAAATACCAGCCTGGTTCCTTTACTCTCACTCTTTTAAATAATTGTGTTGCTATGGCTGTCTGCAGTTATTTGCATACGTTGTGTGCATCTCTCTGGGTTCTATTTTTGGTCACAGAAAAGGAAACGGGTTGTGTTCCTGCTATACACTCAGAGAAGTTAGATGAAAATTTGTTTGCTGGAAGGTTGCAGCCTAACACACTACTTTTGTTCTTAGAACCCACAAGGATAAACACACAGCAACCGAAACCAGATATACTCTAGTTCAAACAGCAATTTTGAGGGTGGGGGAAGTTCTATGGCCCGTGTTATACACGAGGTCAGACTAGATGATCATGGTTGGCCCTTCTGGCCTTGAATCAGTTTCTCCTGAGGCACGTTCAAAGTGATATTTCTCGCAGGCCTATTCTGGGCCTTTAACCATCCAGCCTTAATCTAGGAACTCTATCCTTGCTAGGCTTGGATTTCCTTCCTATAGAGCAGGACAGCTATGAATCTCTTTAACAACATGTAATCCCTGAATGAACTTCCTCCAAGCGCTTCCACGTTGTCCTGCCTTCCTGTTGTTAATTAACAAAAAGATACATATTTCAATAAAAGCAAAATGTAATTTATCTGTAGTTCAAAGCAGAATCTGGATTTAATTCTAAAAAATCCACAGATTGAGAGTCAAGCGCTTTGGAAGGATTATATAAAGCCATTTTATGTGGGTGTTATTTCACATCAGCTAACTTTCTTCATGACCCAAACTGCTAGAGGCTCCAGATGTGCTCAAAGATTCATCTGCATTGTACTTAATGCTGCATACAATATGGGCTCCATTCAGATTATATGTAATATACACACGCACATCTTAATGAAAAAATCAGACCTGGATATGATAGGAGTGTACAGTGTTTAGCATACAGGCCCTGATTCAGTGAAACACTTAAGCATGTGCTTAATTTTAAGCACATGCTTAAGTCCCATTGACTTCAAAGGGATTTAAGCACAGGTTTAACTTTAATTAAAGTGCTTTGTTGAACAGAGGTGACCTTAAGCACATGGTTTAAGTTAAGCACATGCTTAAGTGCTTTGGTGACTCAGGGCTACATTTACTACTACATCAGAATCTAGATGGTGTTGGGCTGGCTACTTATGGACTTTAAATGTGGCCACAGGGATTCCTCTAGACAGACTCACAGGGCCAAATCCTCCGTTGGTGTAAACTGATGTAGTTCCATTGGAGTTAATGGAACTTCACCAAAAATACACCAGCCAAGGAACTGGCCTATAGAAGTCAAGAGAAGGAAAAAATCACATTCAGTGCAGGTCATTAAAATGAGGCATTTGTTACCTATACATATACCAGTAATTATATTTCTCTCTAAGTAAGGTACTCACATGGCCTCAATCACTGTACTAGCTGAGGTCCTCACAATCTTTAATGTATTTCCCCTCACAACACCAATGTGAGGAGGCCAGTGCTATTATCCCCCTTGTACAGATGGGGAACTGAGGCACAGAGAGGCTAAGTAACTTGGCCAGGGTGACAGGAAATCTGAGTGGAAAGGGAACCAAATCCATGTCTCTCAAGTCCTAGGCTAGTTGCCTAACCACTGGACCATCCTGCCTGTCTAGTTCATAGTCTAAGTACTGAATAGGGGACACTGCAAATACTGTGGTAAAGGTAAGTACTGCGGTTCAGTAAATGTCAATATTTAAATGGTGTCTGTTACAGTTCGTCTAGTTAATCCCTCTTCGGCCATTGCAGGATTGTTCCTTCTTTTCTGACCACAGATGAGAAGAGTACAAACTCCAATGCAAACTGAACAGAACAGTGTGTTCAACCAGTCTCCAGTGAACACACACATGCATCAGAGTGCTAGCACTAAGATGTTAGCTTGGGGATATACCACTTAAGTGACAATTGTGCCTCTCTGCTCTGAACATTCACAGGCTCATCCAAGAGATTTTTTTTTCAGGGTTGGGATTAAAAAAAAAAAAAAAAAGAGTGTTGTCTAGTTAGAAAAGCGGAGACTGGAAGTCAGGACTCCTGGGTTCAACTCCCACTTGCCACGGATTTGCTGTGACACCATGTGAATCACTTTGGTTTTCAGAAGTTCTGACCTCCCACAACTCCAGCAGAAATAAATAGGCACTGTGGATGGTCAACACCTCTGCAAATCAGGCGGTTCGCTCCTTTGCATCTGAATTTCCCTATCTGTAAAATGGAGATAATAATATTGATCGATCTGTCAGGAGCATTGTGAGATTCAGTTAATTAATGTCTGTAACTTTCTTTGAGATCTTTGAACAAAATGTGCTATTGAAGTTCAACAGAATAATAAATATTACTATCAATATACCCCACAGGAACTTGTACAACTAAACCATGTTTTTAATCTATATATATTACTTATAAATTCTATATTTAATGTAACTTGTTCTTCTGATCCTGCTCCCGTTTTATTTTCCTGTTCTTAGCCTATATTTTTGCACTTCACAGTTCTCATCACCTTGTACAAGAAGAGAAGCCTATCTCACATCAATTTAAAATTAGACATAAGACAGATATTTCATGAGCTTCTGGCATAAATGATGAAGGATGTCTCCCCTTTGGATAAGGCACTGTTTTGGCCTCCTGCTGAATGAAATGAGATAGGCACCCTTATCCAAAAGCAATAGCTGATTTTTAGCACATACCTAAGTACTTGTGGTGAACTTAATGATGCTTTTTTAATGAGGGCAGAAATATGTTCTGAAGTTGTCAATGGGTTAAGTTACAAGAAATTCAGTAGCACTGGAAAAGAACTTCTTGAGACTGGAGCTCCACTGGATTAGTCCAAACAAAACACAGGAGATGAATTAAAAATAAAAATGGTATTAAATTCTTTCCGGATGTGATATTCAACAAAAGGGCTGTTGTGCACAAAATGGGGAGAACGCAATAGAAACTGGAACGCGCCAAGCGAAGCAGTTTTGGAAGGACCACTGTGGATTTCTTTTTGGTTGTTTGAATGTAAATTTAGTTTGTGAAACGATATATTAAGACTTCTCCTTTGTGTTCCCATGGTCCTTCGGTTCACTTTTTCCTTAGTGTGCGGAATGTGAAAGGTTGAACAACCAAGACTCTCAGTTACAGGGCTGCTTAGGATAGAGCGGTGTTAAAAATATGAAATGTCCTTTCATAGGAAATGCCTCCCCATCCCTGGGAATGAAAAGTCAAAATATCACACATTTCCATAAAATGAAAAATTCCAAAGAGTTTTGAATTGTGAACACAAAATGTCAAAGTGAAACAAAATGATTAGACGGGTCAAAATGAAATTGTCACTTTGTAGTGACATTGAAAATGAAAAATTTTGGTTTGAAATGAGATGTTCCATTTCAGTTCTCCAGATCAGAAAGTGAAATAGTTTGTCCAAAAATCGACCATTTCGCACGGAAAACTTTTATTTCAGTAAAACCACATTTTTGAAAATGGTTGAAATATCAACCAGCTTTACGTATAAGGAAGCCATGAGATAGGCAAACCTCAGCCCCCGCAATCACCATCCGCATCTCTTCTAAACATCATCGTTTATCTACCTTCCTCTACAGCTGCTCTATGCACTTAAGTCCTCTAAGCCTACAATTCATACAATCGATACGGCTTTTCAAGGCTGGTTAAGCCAAGGCTGCTAAACCCCAGATCACAGGGTCCCAACCAGAGCTAATGTGATGTTTACTATTCAAAGCCCCATGCTGGAAGCAGTGGAGAATGAGCTGCTTTGTGCAGAGAGAGCTCTGGGTGGATGGGAACTTGAGACATGGAGGGCGATCAGGATTACTTGGTTTTTATTGTAGATGCAGGGGCACATCACAAGTTCCTCCCTTCCTCTTGTTTAACAGGAAATCTTGACCCACCATGCCCTCCACAAATACACTCAGCAGTTTTGGACTCATTGAGCCTGATTCTCCACTGCCTTGTCGCTTGTACCACCAATGTGACTGCGTGGAGCATTTGGACTTGGTAGCATTTTACAGGTGAATAACTGCCCAAGGTAGAAGGCAATGGAAAGTCACATACTGTTACCTATTCCCCTGGTCCGGTCCCAGGCTGACAGCTGGCCTGGCATAGAGGCTTGGAGTGCAGGGAGTGAAAAAGCCACACACAGCATCTTGGGGCCTCAGCCTGTCCTAATTGTCTGACTTTGCAGGGATCCTCAGTCTGCGTAAACAGTCCCTTGTTCTTTTGGTGCTGAACTAGCAACCTGATGGTTGAATTCTGGCTGGTTATGAGACAGCCTTTCTACTGCCTTAGGATTTGTCTTGTTGATAAAGGACAAGTACCCATTTAGTATAACATCTCTGCATCTGAGGATCTCAAAGCACTTTACAAACTTTAATGAACCGAGTCTCATACCACTCTTATCAGATAGATACGTTTCATCACCCCATTTGATGGAGGAGTAAATTGAGGCACAAAGAGCCAAATTCATCCCTGGAGCAACTCCAGGGATTTTCTCAAGGATTTGCTTGGCCTAAAGAATTTAAGCAGCAGATTTTCAATAGGACTCAGCTGCCATTTAGGCTCCAAATTTCAGAAGCCAACGTGCTGAGCTGTTTGGAAAATCAGGCCCTTATTTGATGCCTACGTGAGAGGTGAGTTCTTCTGAAGATCTGGCCCCGACGCTTGGTGCTGAGCTCTTGAAAACCTAGCACTGAGCTCCTTTGGGAAATCTGGCCCCATATGACTTATCCAAGGTCACACAGTGAGTCAATTACAGAGCTGGAAATAGAACCCCTTCTGTGGGCTCTCCACAGGGCAGTGGCAACAGGGTCTTGGGAGGAGAAGGATCTGAAATCCTATCATAACATAGCTCTTCCAGCGCTTTGGAGGCTGCTCCTTCCCATTAGAACAAATCAGTATGTTTTCACTGAGGATCAGTATGATTGTCTTCTGTTAACTGTCTGTCACAGGCCTAGTCACTAGATCTCACTTCCAAGAGCAACTGGTTATAATTAAATATCTGCTGATTATTCAAAATGTAGGCGTAACCGTTAGGTAATAAAACAGGGGAAGTCGTACAGAGCTGTCAAGCCTCAAAACCGGTGCTTCTGTGGTCGGTCGCTGTTGTGTCATGTACAGTAGCCACCCTGTGAAGTCTGTGTTAAAGCCAGTAGTGAAGTACATTTCGGGTACTTTGTTTGCGAGGCTTGCAACATAATTAATGATTCATTCATAATTAATGCCAACAGGGTAAAGATTTCAAGTCACGGGATTTTATAGCTATTTTGTGAGTGACTGACTTTTATAGAGGATACTGTCTGCTGGAGTCTGATGCAGGATACCTATTATTTAAGCACAGCGTGATAGTCCATTAGTATATGCTGATGCTCAGCATTCCTGGCCTTGCCTAAGAAATCAGGCCCTTTAACCCTTTCGGGATCTGATGTGCTGAGCAGCTGAAGATCCATACCTCCTCTTGACATCAGCTGCAGCTGTGGGTACTCAGCACTTCTGCAAATCAGTACCTTGGGCCCCGGTTGAGTAAATGCATAAACACATGCTCAACTTCAAGCATGTGAATAAACTTATGGGTGTCAATGGGACCGTTCATGTGCTTAAAGATCGGCATGTGCTTAAGTACCCTGCTAAAGTGGGGGCCTGGGCCCAGATTTTTAAAAGGTATTAAGGCACCTAGTGGGATTTTCCAAAGCATCTAGGCACCCCACCCCCACTGAAATCAATCCCACTAGGTGTCTAAATACCTTTAAAAATCTGCTGCTTAATGTTTTTCTAGTTTTTGCGTATACAGGACGAAAGCCAAGATAACCATTGCAGCAGCCTGACTGGATTTTAGCAGCTGTTAGATAAAACATAAGAAGTCAAATCTCCAGACCATGCTGTACTCTGTTGATTATTGCCTAAAGAACCAGCTACAGTACAGCTGGCAGGACACACTCGCAATGTCACTGTGTATGTCAGATGCATCTGGTGGCCCAAGCAGAAACGACTACCGATCTGCCAAGAATATCTGGCCATTCCACTGATTTCAAAGGGAGTGTTAGCTGAAGATGGGCACACAACCGGCCGAGAGGAATCAACAGCAAAGAAAGAATTAGACTCAAGGGCTACGCAGGAGTTTCTTGGCTCTTAACCTTTGTGGTGGCCTCAGGATTACTTTGCATTTCTAACACTAGGAAGACACTTCCCCTGGGGGCATTTTATGCCATAGCTCCCCATTGTCAGAAACAGCATACCGGCCTAGATGGAGCGTTGGTCTGATTCAGTCTGGCAGTTAATATGACCCCTACGTACCGGAAACTAATTGCTCTCCACTTGCAATCTGGATACACTTTACATGATGTGAGTGACAGATGCCCTTCCAAACACTTGTAATAGTAATTCATAAATGA
The DNA here is from genome assembly GCF_965140235.1 of Caretta caretta. NCBI lineage: Eukaryota > Metazoa > Chordata > Testudines > Cheloniidae > Caretta > Caretta caretta. The sequence goes on along the minus strand of NC_134217.1, from coordinate 9,313,298 downwards.
CAATTATGACCTTGCAGGCCTGATACTCAAAAAAAAAAAAAGAAAAATGAAGTTCTATGCACAAACGCTTATGGCAATTGCCAATGTAAAGAGGTTCCTGTGTGTACAAGCAGCCAGTCGGGCACCTAGCTGGTCAGTTCCCCAGTGGCATACACAGTTGCAGCAATGGTGTGTGCAAATCAAGCACAGATGCTTGAAAATGAAGTCTTTCGCGTTGTTTAAAGGGAAATGACACCAAAGAGGCCAACAAAAACCTTGAGCTGCTGACACCAGTCTTAAGTAAAGGTGATTCATCTGAGACGTTTTAAAAATCCTTTCTGTTTAAATGCTTTGTGTGCATTTCATGCGTCTGCAAGATGAAAGAATGATGGCTCTGAGACATGAGATGGCTCTCCTTATTTGCACAGCAGGGACAGCATGGACAGCATCGCTGCAAGTTTCTGAACGCTGCCCCACCCTATGCCTCAAGCGTGACCTAGAGGGGTAACTTCTCAACTTCAGAGAACAATCAACCCTTTTCCCTCTCTGCTGAGACAGCCAATCAGATAGCTTAACAATGTGTATGTGGCTTTTCCACTGGGCACGAGACGGAGACCACCAAACCCATTCGCAAAGGCCGGTCACACTAACAACATTTGCTCACAACCTACCTGGACTCGACGCATGGCTCCATAGTCCCAATTCTGCCCTCCAGCCCGCCATTTCCCCTCAACCAGAATTCACACAGGAAAGGCCTGGTTCTTGTCTCCCGTGCTCGTGTACATCAGGAGCAGCCCCACTGGATTCAGTAGTTATACTGGTGCAAGCATGAGGAAAACCAGACTTCCTCGGGTCCAGCGACACTGCAGTCGGAGATGTGAGAGCAGCATATGTGGACATACCTGAGCTAGCTTTGATCTAGCTTGGGCAAGTACCAGTAGCAGTGAGGCTTGCGGCAACTTGGGCTTCACTGCAGGTTATACAAGACCATGTGGGACTCTGGGTACTTACTCAAGGACTAGCCCGCACTGAAGTCCATGCTGCCACAGCATCACCGCTACTTCCCTTGCACTGGCGAAATGAAAGCGAACTCTGGTATGCCTACACATACTGCAATCACGCCTCTGACGGCAGCACACCTCCCCACTGGCTTTTGCTGTTGCCTAGAATTCAGCTGTTCTTAGGAACAAAGGGGAATCTGAAATCCTTGGTCACACAACGCAGACTACGGAGGGTACAAAATGCATTCGTTTAGATTAGAGTCAAAGCACTGAGACAAACCTGAATCAGATGCTGCACAGGGAATGTAACAATGTCGGTCAAAATGATGTCAAGCAGTTTTCCATTCCGTTTGCATATTGGCCATAACAGGAGTGTCTGGAACATGCAGCTCTTTGGGTTTAAAAGCTTCTGAGTGCATTACCACTGTGGGCATCTTTTAGCACTTGTGTTTTATGGACACATTGTTCCAGCACCTTCAGGTAATTGCCTCATTTTATTTAAATAGCAATCATCTCACACAATCTTACTGGCATGTTTGGGTTAGTTGGGACATGGGTTTAGGGGAAGTGACTTCTCTAGTATGGGTTCATTTTGTGTTAAAAACAGGAAATCTGTTTTATATTGATCGGTGTTTCTCTTAACGTATTCTCGCAAGTGCTCATTAAATTTTCATTTGATTATCTCATGTCTTGTCATATTTTTCCCATGCTTTTCGGTGGGAATTCACCATAATGGACAAACAGCTCAAGATACCGTTAGTTTATTCAGAGAGGGGTAAATCTGGGGGAATAATGGAAGAAAGAATTCATACTGGGACAGCTGATGGTATAATGACCCCAAAGCTGAACAAACAGAACAACTGAAGCTTGTATAGTGCTATTAATGTTTGGTATTTCAAAGCACTAAGTACCAGGAAAGGGGGAAAAATGATTAACTAGGATACACCTCAAACTGTAAGGGAAGGAGCGCTTATAAACAGACGATGAATCTTCTGGGCAGCGGCAAGAATAAGAATAAATAGTTATCATTTGGCATTTCTATAGCGTCTTTCATCTAGGCAGAGGGCTACGCTGAGGCACAGGGATGTGAAATGACATCCGAAGTGTTACAGTGGTAGAGATGGGAATGGAAACCAGGAGTCTTTATTCCCACTCCACTGCCTGACACAGCCCAGCCCAAGCTTCCTTCTCCAGACAATTTATGGTATGTCCTTCTCCACCCAGTATAATCATACTGCTGGTTGAATGTGGCCCTGTCCGAAGTCTGCTAACAAAGGTCCAAATTCTCACCTGTGCAACAAACATGAGGAGCTGGGCTTGGTGCAGCGATATTCTGTGGTGCCTGGCAATGAAGAATCATCCCTTTTACTCTGTCTAGATACAGCTAGTTGAGTTACTCTGGCCACTCCTACAGCCCTGAGGATCCATCAGCTCCCAAAACTCTTGCTCAGTATGGCCCAGTGTCTTGTGGATCAAAGAGCCGTGGAACCACTGGCCTCACCCCACTCCTCCCCTGCCCTATGTTTACTACAGCTACCGTTGTGTGTTTGCAATCTGTTTGTGATCTTCAGCTCAGCCGGCTGCAACAAGCCCAGGTGAGTTGTGACCACACGGCTGCTTTTTGCACAGCATGAATGTGTCAACTACGTTCGTGTGTCCACAACTACATCACTGCCTAGCCGTGTGTGTATTGGGGTATCCTGGGAGAATCCAGTTCAATATCTCACAGTGCCTCAGGCAGACAGAGTGCCCAAAGCATTTACACACAGAACAGCACGAGGGGCGAGGGACTTTGGGATGTCCTACCAACCAGAAAGCTGGGAGGAAGGTGTACAGGCCAAACTGGTTACAGACAGACCGATAAGCATGTCCTGTCCATGCAAAAATGCCAAACTGGATACAGGAAGAAACCATGTGCCAGGCTCCGGTTAGTAACACGGCAGTAAACATCCTGCTATCTGCGATCGCAAACCATTTCTTCTAACTGGGTCGCAACTTGGTTAAAAGTTGGAGTGTAGCCAGGCCTTAGAAATAACATGCTTCAAAATGGGGGAAAACCCTGGTTTTCTGCCATATCCCCCTTTTCTGTAAAATGCAGTTTCTACCATCCAAGGCTGAGAGTGATCAGTTGCTGAGTACTCGTGGTTGCCACAGTGGCCAGTATGGTATCTAACTGATTATGGTACAGTACTTTGTGACGCAAGTTATGCAAGGTTTACTTTCTGTCTTGGTCTCTGAATAGAGTCAATTCTTGAGGCAGAGTTGCTTCCTTGGGACTAGATGTTTGTGCAGGGATTACCTGCATACTGTTTGACCACCTCAGTTCCTGGACGGGTATGTATGTGTAACTAGTTACAGTTAGAATGGATGTCCCTGTTTTCTCCTCTGGTAAGAAGTCGATCTGCAAGGCCTCAGACATCTGCTACTGCTTGGCAGAGCGGCAGCTCTCTCTCTATATATGTTTTTTTATATGAATGGATTAACACATAGGAACAGCCTACAAATTCATAGCTGGCTTCAAATGGAAGGAGAGAGCTCCTGGTGTAATCTCTTCAGCATGTCTGAGCGGTTACTTTCAAAGTTCAGAAAGGCAGTGCATATGCCATAGTTTATCTGGATTTCAAGACAGCCTTTGATAACGAACCACAAGGCAGACAAGGGCTGCAGCTGAAAAGGATCAAGGTAGTGAATAAAGAACTGGCTTGAAATCAGAAAGACATTGAGCCAGGCAGCTCCCACGCAGGGTTTATATATGAAGTCTCTTGGTAAAAGGACAAAAAGTGAGCAGGATTTTTATCTCTGAACAACTTAGAAACAAATCAAGCCTTTGGAAATCTGTGTGTCTCACTTTCTACAGGTTGATTTTTTTTTAAAATCACTAATTAGCTATAAAGGTAAACAGAAAATGGTGCGTCCGGGGATGGGAGGGAGAATAAAAGACCAACCCTCTTACAAGCTGCTTAATGCCCAAACAAACGAGCTAAGCACGCAGCATCTTGCCTTACCATGTGCTTTGCTACGTAGGTTAGTCAGCCAGACTCTGTGAAAGTTATTGATATGAATGGGACACAATATACCATATTTACAACAGCTGAATTGTAACAAAAGGAAATAACAGTAAAAATGTGCGGGCGTATTTAGGGCATTGGCATTAAGACTCCAATTCACAAAACACTTAAGCATGTGCTTAAATATTTTCTTCAGTTGGAGCTATAAGATGAGAATTAAGAGCTTGATATAAAGGCCATTGAAGCCAATGGAAATAAACTTCAATGAGCTTTCGATCAGGCCCCATTAAGATCAGAATTGGAACCTTTACAAGTACTTTGTGAAGAAGCAGCTTGTGAAATACTGAAAAAATCCTGTCCCAGGGCTGAAAAGGAAAACAAAACTATCCTGTTGACTGGAGAGCACATGGATTATGACTAAGGCCCTGATTCAGGAAAGCATCCCTATTTGGGATGGGTGGGATTTTCAAGAGAGCCTAAATGACTTAGGCACACAGTCTTGCCCAAGAGCACTCAGTTCCACTGAAGTCAAGCATGCACTGAAAGTTAAATTCTGTGTTGAATAGGGATGAACCTAAGCACATGCTCAAGGTTAGGCGTGTGCTTAAGTGCTCTGCTGAATCCAGGTCTTACCTCATTCAATTACATACATTGAAAATGAAGTAATATCAAAATTCTAAGGGCAAAGCTTTTAAAGGTGGCCTCTGATTTCAGGGCCCCAATCTGAGTCCCCCTGGGCCCGATTTTAGCAGGTGCTGAGCCGCTGCAGTGCCCAAAGGCGTGTAAGTGGTCAGCCCTTCTGAAAAGTCAGACCTTAATTGTTTCCCAATCAGTTGTGCCCTAAGTCACTAATGGTATGTTGGACCACCATGCGAGTGTAAGCATACCAGGATGAAAAGAGCATTACAGTGTGCTGCAAAGGTGTAGAAACCACAGCATACTGTATTCTATTGTTTCAGAGGCCACGTCTACACTACCCGCCAGATTGGCGGGTAGTGATCGATCTATTGGGGATCGATTTATCCCGTCTAGTGTAGACATGATAATTCGATCCCTGATCGCTCTGCCGTCAACTCCGGAACTCCACCACTGCAAGAGGTGGAAGCGGAGTCAACGGGGGAGCAGTGGCCGTCGATCCCGCGCCCCGAGGACGCGAAGTAAGTGATTCTAAGTCGATCTAAGATACGTCGACTTCAGCTACGCTATTCTTGTAGCTGAAGTTGCGTATCTTAGATCGATCCTCACCCCCAGTGTAGACCAGGCCTGAGATAGTATGCGATCTTGTGATTAACTACTATTTCACCTTTGGCATGTTCTGATTTGAGTGCTTAACCGCACAGCATTAATATGCCATTATAACACACTTTTCCTTCAATGTTATAGTGGTGGAGCATTATTGTAGCATGTAGTAGTTCGTTTTTTTAGATGGATGCTCCCAACAGTTCATGGAGGTAAGTAAGCAGAATTCGTTCAAGCTAGGCAAGCAATGCTCAGACCAGGATTTACTTACGAGCATCACAGGTGAGAAAAATTGCTTACTAAGAAAGTCTGAACTTGTCTTTAATAGCGCCAGCATTTCCTCTGTCTCCTCTTTTGGAATAATTCTTCATGAGCACTGGGAGGCAGTGCAATCTAGTGGATATTGTACTAGACGGGGAGTCAACAGACCCGGGTGCTAGTTCTTTCTTTGTCACTCACCAGCTGTGTCCGTCACTGGGCAAGTCACTTCTTCTCTCTGTGCCTTTACTTCCCCTCCAACTATTTGTCTATTCACAATGTAAGCTCTTGAGAGCAGGGACTGTCTCTCTTAACCCACCCAGCAATATTGTTAATCTATCCAAATATACTCTTAGCCCAGCAGAAGAATCTGTCCTATCTCGGGGTCTCTCCTTCTGCCCCTCCACCCCCACGAACATGATACAGACCTAGAATCCTATTTTCAACGTCTCCGACTCAAGGAATATTTCCAACACACTTCTGAACAACATACTAACCCATGGAGACCTTCCTACCAAGACTACAAAAAGAAGGATTCTGGGTGGACTCCTCCTGAAGGTCGAAACAACAGACTGGACTTCTACATAGAGCACTTCTGCCAATGTGCACGGACTGAAATTGTAGAAAAGCAGCATCACTTGCCCCATAACCTCCGCCGTGCAGAACACAATGCCATCCACAGCCTCAGAAACAACTCTGACATCATAATCAAAAATCCTGACAAAGGAGGTGCTGTCGTTATCATGAATAGGTCGGAATATGAACAAGAGACTGCTAGGCAGCTCTCCAACACCACTTTCCACAAGCCATTACCTTCTGATCCCACTGAGGGTTACCAAAAGAAACTACACCATCTGCTCAAGAAACTCCCTGAAAAAGCACAAGAACAAATCCGCACAGACACACCTCTGGAATCCTGACCAGGGATATTCTATCTGCTACCCAAGATCCATAAACCTGGAAATCCTGGACGTCCCATCATCTCAGGCATTGGCACTCTGACAGCAGGATTCTCTGGCTATGTAGATTCCCTCCTCAGGCCCTACGCTACCAGTACTCCCAGCTATCTTCGAGACACCACTGACTTCCTGAGGAAACTACAATCCATCGGTGATCTTCCTGATAACACCATCCTGGCCACTATGGATGTAGAAGCCCTCTACACCAACATTCCACCCAAAGATGGACTACAAGCCATCAAGAACACTATCCCCGATAATGACAAGGCAAACCTGGTGGCTGAACTTTGTGACTTTGTCCTCACTCATAACTATTTCACATTTGGGGACAATGTATACCTTCAAATCAGCGGCATTGCTATGGGTACCCGCATGGCCCCACAGTATGCCAACATTTTTATGGCTGACTTAGAACAACGCTTCCTCAGCTCTCGCCCCCTAACGCCCCTACTCTACTTGCGCTACATTGATGACATCTTCATCATCTGGACCCATGGAAAAGAAGCCCTTGAGGAATTCCACCATGATTTCCATCCCACCATCAAGCCTGGACTAGTCCACACAAGAGATCCACTTCCTGGACACTACGGTGCTAATAAGAAATGGTCACATAAACACCACCCTATACCGGAAACCTACTGACTTCTATGCCTACCTACATGCCACCAGCTTTCACCCAGACCACACCACACGATCCATTGTCTACAGCCAAGCTCTACGATACAACCACATTTGCTCCAACCCCTCAGACAGAGACAAACACCTACAAGATCTCTATCAAGCGTTCTCACAACTACAATACCCACCTGCTGAAGTGAAGAAACAGATTGACAGAGCCAGAAGAGTACCCAGAAGTCACCTACTACAGGACAGGCCCAACAAAGAAAATAACAGAACGCCACTAGCCATCATCTTCAGCCCCCAACTAAAATCTCTCCAACGCATCATCAAGGATCTACAACCTATCCTGAAGGACGACCCATCACTCTCACAGTTCTTGGGAGACAGGCCAGTCCTTGCTTACAGACAGCCCCCCAACCTGAAGCAAATACTCACCAGCAACCACACACCACACAACAGAACCACTAACCCAGGAACCTATCCTTGCAACAAAGCCCGTTGCCAACTGTGTCCACATATCTATTCAGGGGACACCATCATAGGGCCTAATCACATCAGCCACACTATCAGAGGCTCGTTCACCTGCCCATCTACCAATGTGCTATATGCCATCATGTGCCAGCAATGCCCCTCTGCCATGTACATTGGCCAAACTGGACAGTCTCTATGTAAAAGAATAAATGGACACAATTCAGACGTCAAGAATTATAACATTCAAAAACCAGTCGGAGAACACTTCAGTCTCTTTAGTCACTCGATTACAGACCTAAGAGTGGCAATTCTTCAACAAAAAAACTTCAAAAACAGACTCCAACGAGAGACTGCTGAATTGGAATTAATTTGCAAACTGGATACAATTAACTTAGGCTTGAATAGAGACTGGGAGTGGATGGGTCATTACACAAAGTAAAACTATTTCCCCATGTTTATTCCCCCTCTTCCGCCACCCCCACCCCCCACTGTTCCTCAGACTTTCTTGTCAACTGCTGGAAATGGCCCACCTTGATTATCACGACAAAAGGTTCTCCCTTCCCCCACCCCCGCTGGTAATAGCTCACCTTACCTGATCACTCTTATTACAGTGTGTATGGTAACACCCATTGTTTCATGTTTTCTGTGTATATAAAATCTCCCCACTGTATTTTCCACTGAGTGCATCCGATGAAGTGAGCTGTAGCTCACGAAAGTTTATGCTCAAATAAATTTGTTAGTCTCTAAGGTGCCACAAGTCCTCCTTTTCTTTTCGCTATGTGTAGCTACACAGGCCCCAGTGGGGTCCTGAACTTGGCGGGGGCCTAATGTCGTGTGGAAGTAGCAATAACAAATAAGTTTCTCTTCTCACAAGTAAAGACAAGGAAGAAGTTTCTTGCCCTATCTATGTTTCACTTCTGCAACAAAAACTCTGGGACTGGCTCCTGAATAAGATGTGCTGTTTCATGACCACGCAAGTTAAAATGGCCACAAAATGCATTCCAGTGTAACAGGGATTTTCTCCACACCTTTAAAATATGAGGTTTATAATGAAACTGCCAGACTTCCCACTCAATAGATTGTCACAAACTTGTCCTTACAGTTCTGATTTATTTGGCAATCTGTTGTGAGTTAATGTCTACCATCTGGAGTACCTCTTAGGGGATACGGCGAGCAATGTGTGTCTCACGACTGCCAAGCAAAGCAAAGCATTCCTTGCACCCGGACTGCAAGCCTGATGATGGTTCACACCCTACAACAGACCACAACAACTTATTATAAACCATTTCACTAGGTCTGGCCTGAGCAGCAGTCAAAACTGAAGGCCCACATGGGACACCCAGATGGGATACTGTTTTCTAGAATGGAGTACCAGCAATGCTCCATTCAACACCTTTATACTTGACCTTGTATTCATTTCTTTTCAAGCTAGACCACTGTGTATGCATGTGACATGCAAACACGCACACCACTACCTCTTCCTGGTGGAAAGGTTGTCGTGGAATAGTCCACTGGGAGCAAAAACCTCCTAACTCTGCCCTCAGCATTCCCCGGCTTTGTGAATAGTTTATGAGACCAGCTTTAGCAAAACAGGGGGATTCTGTTTGCTGAGAAATCCTGAATTGTGTCAGGGGAGCTGGAGAGATTAATCTAATCAGTGAAAAGTACTTTGCTTTGTTCTTTCTCTTCCCCTCTGCATCTGACAGTATGTACACTATGCAAGGCTTATTTTCATCTCCAGAGGTTGCATTCCACAGTAACAATGATTTGCCCTGCACACAATTTAAACCCACCCAGTATGAGCTGTGGGATGCAGGATTCAACGAATCAAATATTGCAGGTTAAGGCAAGGGCTTAAAATGCCTCCACTATTGTATTTCCTTAAGATACTACAGTTCAACCAAGCCTAGAATTTACATTTGAGCCTCTAAGCTGAGTGGTGGGAGTGGGGTTGGCATGTGGGTTAAGTATTTGCATTTTAAGATGGTTCAGAAACCGGGGTGGACTCTGGTTAAAAAGCCGCTGATCTCACCTGAGGATAACTGCAGACTGTAAGAAGACATTCATTAAACATTCATTTCCAAATCAGATCCCGTGTGTCTTGCCAAACTCTTACTCATCGCTTGAGACACAGGATTATTTGAGTCAATATACATTTCATATCTTTTCAGATTTCCCCATTCAGGGCACTGCTACAGTCTTTCCAGGCTATGTCAGATGTTCTGGGCTTAAGATTTACCTGTGGCTTTACAAGGGTAGAAAGCCGCAGTAGCAAACAAAGGACTCAATCCTATAGGGTAATGAATACCTCCTGTGAGATCAGTACATTCAGAATGTCACAGGGCTAGGCCTCCTATCTACATAAGTCTGCAGCAGTCTAGTCATTGGGTCAGACTAGGTAGGGATCGTTATTATTATTTTACTGTGATAGGCAATTAATTCCCTGGTCCAAACTGGGTTTCTGCCCTGGATTCTGCTTTACTGAAGCAAAAGTTAAACCAACACCACAAGCATTATCAGAGACTCACATGCAACAGGGGAATGTCACAGACCTCCACTCTCTGACCCAAGCACCAAGCACTCAGTCTCATTTCCTCTTCCCCTACCAGGCAGTGTGACTTCTGCAGAACACTGCTTCCTCTTTACTTCTTGGGCCCCTCGGGGAGAATTCAGAGCAGCAGTTCAGCAGGTGTCTCCTGGGCAGGAGATGTGTGATTATTCCAAGAGTGCAGAAGCTGCATCCCTGCTCCCAAATCTTACGTTAAGGTAGCAAAGAGCTGAGAAATGAATTTGCCATGTTTCAGAAATTACCATTGGTCCCTGACCTTTATTTATGGTCTCACAATGCAGGGGGTAGACTAGATTACCCCCTCTTCTTCAGAGTCCCCTTCCTATACTGTGGTTCTACAATTCTGTTTGCTCAGGTCTTGGACTGATTCAGCTTCCCAGAGTATCTTTCAACCCCCAACCTGCACCTTCAATGTAAAGGTCAGTTAAATGCCTCACCACGGCTACTTTGTGGGGCTGAGGATGTGGGTTGCTGGGGAAAGGAACGGAAGGACTCGCATATGCCATCGTGCTTGTTGTTTACGCCCCAAGAGAAAAAGATGAGAAGGCATCATTTAGGGAAACTCTTTGTTTCTTGACTGACTGCAGTTGAATAGATAAAAAAATAAAAAAAGATCCTGAAGCAAATGAATGATAGAAAGTCGTGGTGGGGACCGGTATTGATCCTGGAAGATTTGGTATCTATTCTGTAAGGGGATACGATATTAAGAAGGTGCTGGGCTGTTTATAAATCTTTAATGGAGGCCTCTGGGGCAAGTTCAGTATCATCTTTTAGCTACATCAAAAGCCAGGTACCAGAAAGTATTGCTCAGGTAGCCAGGAAAAAACTATCCACTGAAGTATTCTTTAGGTGTTTATTGAGATGGCTGCAATTTTAATGATGAATCATCAGAGCATCTATCTGGTACTTATATGGCCCCATTCATCACAGTATCTGAGCACCTCACAGCCGGTCATGTGTTTCTCCTCACAGCAGCCCAGTGAGGCAGGGCAGTGCTATTATCCCCATTATACAGATGAGGAACTGAGGCACAGGGAGTATGTCTACCCTGCGGCTATGAGTGAGCCTTCCAGCCTGGCAGAAAGACTTCCACCAATGGGGCTGGAGCTAGGGTGCTTACAAATAGCTGTGCAGCTGAGGCTGTCAAGCCCAGGGGGTTGGATGGGCTTGAGAGCCCAGGCTGCAATGGCCACACGGCTATATTTAGCATGATAGCTTGAGCCCTGCTGGTGCCAGTCTGTCTACCAAGCAGGGAGGCTCGGCCCCAGCTTCAGTGTAGACATGCCAGAGAGTCTAAGTGACTTGACCAGGGCCCCATAGGATGTTTGTGGCGAAGCAGCAACTGACCCCGGGTTTCCCTCTGCTCAGACTAGCCCTCTAATCACCAGGCCATGTTTCTTCTCACAATGCTTTCATTTCCCCCCTGCAATTGGGTTTTTGAAATCAAACGGCTAGACGACAGCTGCATTCTTTGTGCTTTAGACATTTGTCCATAGCTGGGAATTAAGGGTCTGGTCCTCTCCATTTCCTTTGGCGTTTTGTTTCCTCTAGGAAATCAGAGCACGGAGCAGACATACAGGGCAGGATTTTCATGTGTGCTCAGTGTCGGCCTAATTCTGCTCCCACTGATGTCAATGGGAGTTGTACCCTTGATTGGATGAGAACAGAGCTAGGCTAACAAAGAACACTTTTGAAAGTCCTGCTGTAAGCGGCTGCTGGGGAAAGCAATGCAAACAGTCTCACCACTCCTCAGAGCTTAGCCTCAGCACTTGGGCTTCACAGACCCGACAGCCTTCCTTTCAGGGCTTCATCCTCCCCACTGCATAGCTGAGGCTTCCTGTCAGCCAGCCCTGTTCACCACAGCTGTCTCCCCTCAGCCCAACCATCTTTGCAGAAAGCCCATCCCCCCCAGTCTTCCTCTTCTTCTGGGTCTCTCCTGTCTTCTCCCTGTCTAAGGGTATGTCTCCCCTGGAGCTGGAGGTGTAATTGGTGCAATTTCCAATGCGGCTAGACACTCACCTGCTTTGCTCAAGCTAGCAGGCTAAAAATAGCAGCATAGCCACACTGGTGCAGTGGGCTAGCCACTCCATAAGTACCGAAGACCCCAGTGCGCTGACATTCTGGGCAGTTAACCCTTCCTGCTGACTGCATTGCTGCGTCGACGTCTCTATTTTTAGCACACGAGCTTGGTCACCTCCAGCTCCTGTGTTGATGTACCCTACAAGGCAGGGAGCTTTATATGCAATTTCCTGTAAGGCACATAGCTAGAAGCAGCTACAGCTGTCAGTTTTAAAGGTCCCACAGGCCAGGACAGGCACAGTGGGAGGTGTGCATGTGCCCCAAGGCCCGTGCCCTGTTATATCCACCTCCAGGCTTTAGTTGTAGCCATTGCCTGGTACGGAGTCCATGCATGGGAGTTTTTAGCAGTGGATGTGTATTGTTCATGGACCTGCTGTGCCCCGTGCCAAAACACCCATCTGCCAGGCCCCAAAGAGCTGTCCGGAAGCAGTGCTTCATGGCGTTAAGGGATGTGAGATCTTTGACTGGCCGCCTCTCCCTCCCACCTGATGGAGTGGAACTGCAGCCCTTCAATTACTTCATGAGTGGCAAAGATTGCATCTAAAAATAGGGAACAGCGTAAGCTCTCAGCCCATTACAATTATTTCAGCCTGGGATGCAGTAATCCTGTGGTCTCTTTAGATGCGCTGTTAAAAAAAAATGTTCCTTTAAAAAAAGGGTAGCATATATTTGGAAGTATTAAAAGCAAACAAACGTATTACCTAAAGTGACAACAAGGCTCTTCCCTTAAGTGCTTCCGGTAATAGACTTACTGGCTGTGTTCCGTAGTTGTTTTTCCCCACCTTACGCTTTGATCGAAGGAGAGATCTTGAATGTGAAATTGTAGCTGTCTTTCCTACTGCAAGTATTCTACAATAATCTTGAAATGGTCTCTAATTAGGAAAAGTAAAAAGAGCATTTAATGGCAGTGCTTAGTTACAATGTGTGTATGATTCAGGACTATGCTAAAGGAAAGTGGGGACATCCAAAAGCCAGAACCACTTACTGAGTTGTATCTTTTCCCAGCAAAGTGAACTGAAGCCCTTCGTCTTGGAATGTGGGGGAGCCAGGGATGTTTACTTTTATTTTCAATAATAATTAAGCTAAAAAGTGTTTGGTGAAGTACTTGCAAACTTTAAATAATGCACTTTACGAGTCTGATCCAACTAACATTGAAATCAATGCTTCCATAACGCAGACTCTGAAGTCATTGACAGGGTATATAATCCCTTTAATACTGCTTTAGGAATGATTTATTTAATCTAATAATTAAATACATTCTTTCAGTGCAGTGGTAAAGCAGATTTCGTCTGGCTTTGTGTTCCATATACAGGATGATGGAGCTGTCTGGAGATTAAGAGATTTTGGCCAAACTTTTCAAACCTGGATGATTATAGTTATGCTCCCAAATACATGTTTAGGCACCTACGTAAATTTCCAAGGGTTCCATTGACTTCAGTGGGATTTGTGGGTGCTTTAGCCCCTTGAAAAAAAATATCAGGGCACTTAGATGTCTCAATATGGATTTAGGAGATTAACTATAGATACCCAGGTTTGAAAACTGTGGTCTTTAAGGCCTTCCGTTGAAAGGAATTTTAACTGGGCCTTCAGTGACCCAATTGCACAATTTCCTACAATTTAGACACTGATGATCAGTCTTTTAGCCCTATGCTGTTATTGTGCTCTTTATTCTGAGTAGTTCAGTGCCATTTCTGCTGGTTAGAGAAAAACTAGTTCTCCCACACTGGACAGATGGCTCACAAAAGCCTGTGAAGTCTTAGCCATGGCGGGGGAGGATGGGAGGTGGTAATTGTCAGTCCTCAGAATGACTCACATGAGCAATTGTTGGATACGTGGCTCCTTTTTATTGCTTATGCCTAAAGAACAAACTAGGCTAAGGAACCAACATCTCTAATATACTTTCTGCCACACTAAGACTTCGTCTGTTACCATATGCTTTGTGTGATGTATTTACTTTTCAGATGGTTTTCTTTTAACCCCCAGTGTGTACCGTAGAATAGTTTTTGCAGCTTCAGCAGTTTTGGTGTGTCTGTGATCCATACTATGGCCCTGATTCAGCAAAGCACTTAAGCACAAGTATATACTTAAGTCCCATGGAGTCCCAAAGTTAAGTATGTGCTTATGTCTTGCTGAACAGGGTTGGACTTAAGCACTTGCTTAAAAGTTAAGCACAGGCTTAGGTGCTTTGCTGAATCAGGGGCTATATGACCATCTTGTTTTTTATCTGCTTGGCTTGCTACCCTGTATATATGGGAAATGCTGGTTTTATTATTCACGTGCATCTGTTCTAAACCTTGACCTTTCAATTACATTTTTAATCAAGTGATAATCTTCTCCAAGAAAAGAATATTTGACAAACTGATCAGCTGCCACATGTGCTGCCACATCAAGAATTAATCATTTACAGTGTATGTTTTACATTCCTACAATATAATACCACTGGCAAAATCATTCACCAGCAGTTAATTTACAATTTCATAGAACCCAGGAGCCCACAGAGGGACTAGATCAGTGGTGTTAGATGCTAGGTTGTTTTAAAAATCTGGCCACTTATTTTGGGGCAAGTTAGAAAAAAAAGCACCTAAATTTAGGGCCCTAAGTGATTTAGGAGCACAAGTCCCATTGAGGTCAGTGAATGTGGCGCTCCTTAATCACTTAGGTGGTTTTGAAAAATCTCATCCTGAGGTGCCTAAATAGGAATTCAGGGGCCTAACTTAAGGCTCCTATTGTTGACTACTTCGGCCGTGGTTCCTAAATGGGAGCGGAGCTCTTTTGAAAAACCAGGCCCCAAATGCACCAAGTGACCATTCGATGGTCATAACTCAAGGCTGTGAAGATTTTTGTTTTATTTGCTAGGTTACAGCACACTTCTTTCAGCTGTGGCTCTGCAGAAGCAGGGTAGGGTGGTTATTTGGTGCACAAGGATGCCTACAGGTTTATTTTGTATCTTTTGTTGTGAAATGGGGGATGGGGCAGGCAAGAGTAATGAGGGGCCTGGATTTGGCCCAGACTACCCTCTATTGACAAAACCCATCTCTCCCTCTGTTCGGTTTAGGCTAGCTCTGGTATTTCTAAGGCATCAGTAGCGTCATAGCTAAGCACCCTGTGCATTCTAGGCTGAGGCTAGTGTAGCATGTTTCAATCCAGGGAAGTTTTAATCTGATTGATAATGGAAATGTCCTTCTGGAATAATTTGAGGGGAGCCAGTATGCCATGATATCAGATATGCACGTTCATAACAGGGACGATACACATTGTAAAGAGCACACTGAGAACAGATAGGTAAGGGAAGTGAGCAAAAACCCAACAACTTTTTTCAAAGCAATACTGTCATCTTGACACCTAGTCGATTTAAAAAAAAAAAAAAGGTTAAAAGTTAAATTTCATGAACTGTGTCTCTTGCTGAGTCTCCCTGCCAATGTGTGTGTGATTTTACAGCCACAATTCCCAGAACTGTTAAATGGTTTCCTCTATCTTATGAAAAATTCACCCAAACAACAGGGAAAACGAACTGACTGTATGGGGTGGGGGGAATGGTGAAACAGACCATATCCTTCAATGATGTCAAATGTACACATTAAACAAACTGGAAAATTATTATTCTCTCTGATTTCTTTCAGTTATGGTCACCTTAAGAGTTACTTGTATCAGCAGGGTGTACAAAAATGTTTAAACAGAAATATGGTTTTGTAAAAAGGGACAGTATCACTTTACAGCAATATTATTGTTCCTTATCATTATCTGTATTACAATAGTCCCTAAAGGCCCCAACCATATCATAGCACCACTCTGCACATACAAAACAAGAGACAGCCCCTGCCCTGTAGAACTTATAAGACAAAGGAAGTTGTAGGAGAGAGAGAGAGAGAGAGAGAGCCTGGAACAAGATCTGAGCCCTGAACCAGAGGCTGTGAAGCAAAGTCAGGCCATGTATTAAAGCAGACACTTACAAATTCACTGTGCAGTACATGAACATTGCAAAGCTGTTGCTAGCGTACTAGGCACTAGATAGTTATATAAATATATTCCAGCTAGTACAGATACATCCCAATCTAATACAAGATAAAATACTTTGACAACATAATGAACAGGGGTGTTTTGTCTGAGACATCAGGAACAAGGGGAGGTAACAAACAAATGTCATGAACTACGTAAAGTGGTGCATAAGTTGTGTATGTTAGTTGTTTCTTTTAGCCTATAAATACTGGGGTACTTCACCTTAATTCTTTGCTCAGCCAAGAGGGCAGCAGAAAGTCCTGCCACTGATTGGGTCGATCCTTGTCACAAGGCACTTGTGTTAGCATACTTGTAACCATGGAGCCAAGGTGCTAGGACTGTGCCTTGACAGCAATAAGCCTCGTCGAGAGCCTTTGTCCCTGAACCGCGCCTCTGGTCTTTCCTTATGAGTAACATCACAGCCTGCTGAACTAACATGCGGCACTATTTACTAATAACACTAAAGCTCCAAGGACAGAAGTGCTGAGCAGCCGAGGCGACGACATGCCAGCCTCCCGCACTTAACCACACTGGGTAGCACGATCAAGGTCTGCTGAACCAGCTACCTGTTCGGATGCAGCATTACAGGTGTCACGCGGCAAGAACGCACACACATGCAAGCCCACTGACAACAGAAGTATTATCGGATGGGGAACTGAGACACTAAGTGATTTGTCTTAAGTCACACAGGAAGTCTGTAGGCGCCCCATTCAGTGCCTCAACAACAAGACTACCTCTCCTTTCAATACGGATCACTGTTTCTCACACTGTGCTGCATGGACCGCCAGTGGTGTGCTTACAGAGCAGCACATGATCAGAAGGAAGATGTGGGAAGGGAGGCAGATCCATTACATTGGTGGCTCTTTCATTAAGTTGTCTGCATATCGATAAAGTTGAACGATCGCTGGCTTACTTGTTATTAGATTTTGTGTAATGCTTTATATAGTTACGTTATGTCCTTCATCTGAATCTCTTAGGTGCTTTGCCGACATTAATTAGACCCTGTGATACCATGTTATTATCCCCGTTTTACAGCCGTGGAAACAGAAACACAGACAGCTACTGCGGAAGGGCCAGTACTAGAACCCAGAACACCTAGTCTTATGGCTTTGAGCACGGGACAACACACCTTCTCGAAGCACGGAAAGCTTCACGATGGTCACATCATCCCTGCACAGAGGTCACCATGCTAATCACCTTTGTAATGGTCACAGTGATAGGCTAACTGCACCTCTGTCCCTTTCCTGCATCCCTTTCCCTCAGTGCATCCGCCACAGGTCTTCGGCCTACCCTTAGACCACAGCCTGGACTATATTACTCTGTGTATCAGCTGTCCTTATCCATCCTGAATTTGGGCACCTGCAGTTCTTCCTTTCAGGAGGTTGTGGTCAGTGGTGAATACAGCAACTGGACAGCCTCTGTTACAAGCCTCACCTGCATAGACTTCCCAGCTCAAAACATTAAGAGACAGCATTGCAACATTTTCTTCAATTTGCCTATAACAATTCGTAGCCTATCCAGCCACAGTCCAAATCCAAAGACAACATCCAAATAAAAACATCTCTGGTCCTGCTGGGATCAGCCTGCAGTCATCTTCCTTAGAGGCTGGCTCCCAGCAGCAATGGACTGTCTCACTGCTTTCTGTCCTACCACGGGTCTCTGGCAGGCCCTATCTCTCACCAGTTGCTCGCTCAAGGCCAACTTCTTGCCTCACATCACAGCAGCCAGCCTGCTCTCCTCCATAGCCATCTTTTCCTTAAGCACTCACTTTCCCACTCCCTCTTTCTCCTTTTAAGGCTCACATTCTGCACAGGTGTAGCAGAGCGGGGCTCACTGAACAGGGTTGACTGGCCCTAGGCCCACGAGAACAAAGCATGACAGAAATAAGGATTTTAAAACAACCGTCTACACACACGTCTCTCCTACCTAGGCAGGCCTAACTGCTCCAAACCCGCGAGTGTCTCAGTCTGGTTCCTCCAGACAACTACCAGCCCTTTGAGAGGGTGTTCCTTTTTAACACCCGTGTTCATGGGCCTTTTCAGGTCTTGGCAGTGTCTCCAAGGTTGGTGAGAAGTGGCTTATCTTGAGCCATTCTTTCCGCTCTCCCTCCTCCCCAACAGCCTCCTACTAAATTTAACCTATATATATATATATATATATAGTAAACATCCCAATAACCTGATCAGCCTACAGTATTCCTAAGTTATTACAGAGCAGCTCCACATCAATTACAGAAATCAATCTTTTTTCCATACTGACTATGTGCTGGCTCAAATCTCTGGATCCCCTGAGATGTTATGAAAGCTTTGCTGAATCAGATTTAAACCAGAGCTTTAAATTCCTTTGGCATGATTCAGGTTGGGGATTTTAAACCACATATAACTTTTTCATTAAAAGGCTGCTATTTCTGTACATGTTTTATTTTGTCTTCTTTGCAGCGTGGTATTTTTGTAAGGGAACAGTGTGAGAGACACAGCTGTAGCTGCAAGTCATCAGTTTGGGGGCCCTTCACAACCCCGAGGGTCATATGACCGCAATGCCAAAGTGTTCGCTTCCCGGCTGGTAGGACACTAATAGAACGCAATTGATACTTGCGCTCTCTCTGGCAAAAGCTATTGAATTTTCATTTCCCCCTGGAAAAGGTGGGCGTTTATTGGGCACCCCCAAAGTTCTTGTGTCTACACACAAACTGGGGCAGAGGAACCCCTCGAATGTTTTCTGCTGCCCATTCCAGAGGTGAGACCGGAAGGTCTATATGGAGTCTCTCCTTTTATGGCGTTAGTGTGCAATCCTCCCATTCTCCTGGTGAAGCTGTTAACTTCAGAGATGTCAGCTCAAGTGGAAATAGCTATACAGACCACTCAGGCTTATTTTAAGAGGTAGTTCTGTCCCTCACCTTCACTCTCTGTGCTGGCTTTCCTAAATGTCTGTTATCAGTCAATTGAATTGTATTGTGTCATGCTCCCTGAACGTATTAATGTTCGTGAGGACTGAGGCTTAAGAGAAAAACGTAAGACTTCTTGCCTTCTGAATCTTATCAGTTTTAAATCTAACAATTAGAGCCTTAGATACCTCCAGGAATCTTTGATTCAGGATTCTGCTCAAGAGATAAAGCCCCTCTGTATTCTGTCATATGTTCTCTTCCACTTTTCCAAGGGAAAGTTAATAGTATCCCCCTGCTGGGGCTGCTGAAGAGATTGGGTTACACTGCAAAGTGATGTTTCCCCAGGCTATATAACTGGAGCCCCCACCCCCATTTAACTAGAGTGGCAAATCCACTAATCACTGGCTGATGCCAGAACACGAGGAGCTGTCAGCAAACAACTCTGAATGGGTCTTCTTTGGGGGAGGGAATGCCTTTTGTTCTGGGTTTGTACAGTGCCTAGTACAAGGGGGGGCCTGACCTGACCAAGGGTCCTAGGCACTAAAATAATAATTCATTTGCGCAGCCAACTTCTGAAAAACTGCCAGTGGCACCAGGTGTAGGAAATCCTTCTGACACCATTTTTTAAAGGAGGCATTTCCCTGCATGGCCATCTGATGTGGGAACCTGGAATTCTGGAGAAGAATAATCTCGCCTTATTGTCGGACTCACAACAAGGCCTATGCCTGCTCATCTCCAATCCAAAGTCATCCTCTCAGAAACCCGCTGTCTCAGTGTTCTCTTAAAACCTCTTTCCTACACTGAAGGGCGAGCGTTCCAGTCATACTCTCTGAAAATCCCCCTTCCTTCATTTTTACCTGGCCCCAAGAAATCAGGCATTCAGGAGGGTTATTCATTCTGGCAAGTTATAGAACTGTGTTGGTCATGACCGCAGTGAGTCAGCAATTTATCTGAATGGAGGGTGTAAGGTCATTTGGCCTGTTCTTGGACAGGAGCTCAGCCTCCCTTTAATACTGTGAAGAAGTGAGATAATCCAACTTCTGTGACCTCATTTCAGTCTCCACCTAATGCAGGACTTGGAGGAGGCAGCCCAGAGCACTCCAGCCACCTCGCTGATTCTAAACTGGGCTACGGTCACTCTGGGAGAGCCCCACATTTATTTGCATAAGGCACCAATCCTCCCAAAGGCTAGCCCTGCCACCTCTAAGGTTTCACTCCCTTATTGAACCCCCATCAAGAGTCCTTTTGCCCTAAGCATGGACTATCCATCCTCATGTCTAATCCTCCACCTTCCATGGGGCAAAGGCCAGGGCAGGGACCCTCTGCAAAAGGACTTGAGAGATTGTCCATAGCGTTATTTTCGATTTCTCCTGCAAACTGACTATGTGGCAAAATCAGTTGGAGCTTAAAAGTGGACTAGATTTCCCTCCTTGCCTCTTTTCCCTTTCTCTCAGTTACCAGAGAGGAAATGCAGGGTTAGAAATATTCTCCCCCATGTTTTCTGAAATATCTCGCAGTGTTGGGTAAAAGACACAGAACAGCGGCGGCTTTGGACATCATGAGGAGTTCTGAGACTGATGGCTGTGCCGGATGGGTTGCCCTGTTGATACTGGGCAATGGAAGCACAAACAGGATTCGTTATTTTTCATGTGAGAAAGCTATATATTTATGGATGAGTTTAATCCGCTCACTGTTCGGTGGACCTTCATTAGTCCTGTGTGTTGAGCTGAGCGCTATTCCGTTCTGTTCAGCTCAGGTGTCCCCAATACTCAGTGTCCCCCTGTCCGAGATTTTACCTTCACACCCCCACTTTGGCTGAAAGATATGGAAAAAGCCAAACAGTTTCCTATGAGCTACGCACAGAGTCTGAGTTAGCCTAAAGGCACACAAATCCTTTTAAGGTCAATTGCAATTTATGCTTTATGAACTGGCTCAAGTTCTGGCTCTTTAAGATGCTAGAGTATAACTTAATTTGATCCTTTTGCTTAAAAAGCCCATTTTTGGCCAAACCATGCTCCAGATGGCTCCTCGCCATCTCAGATTGAGAAGGACGCGTGGCTCTGAGCAGCTGCACTTTTGGAGGATTACAGAATGCCATTCTGCTGTAATTTAAGCACGGGAGCTGCCGTAAACCTCTCGAGAATTTATTACGCATTTTGGAGATACTTAGTGAAATGCTGACGGCAGAGTCTGGCTCTGGTTGGGCTCTAGGCTGACTCAGTACATTCACACAACTCCTCTCCTCAGCCATTGGAGCTCTTCTGTGCCCCATGGGTAGGGTCCAACCTGTTTTTGACACCACTCCAGCAGCAGATGGACCAATGATCTCCCCCTTCCTTCCAAGCAATGGCAGGGCAGTCTCACCAAGAGCAGGAGGACTGATCTGAGCTGGCAGCGGGTGTTGGGCCAGGCAGCTTGATCACTGGTTTTAGCAGCTGCTGCGCCTCCTTCTGCCAGCAGCTGTCTGCAGACTCAGGCATGTGCCACAGCGTTGGCTAGGCTAGGTGTGAATTTTCAACTTTTTCTTTGCAATCATGAGGGCTAGAAACATCATCACTTAGATTTGGAGGTCATCACAGCTGGGGCCCCGGGCCCCTGTTGTGCCAGCTCTGGTTGTAGATCGATTAAGCAGTTGTACATCTGTCACTGTTCTCAGCCCAGCGCCATGGTACGGGCAACGTCTCCTCAGCACTGCTGCCGAAGCACATAATAGCCTCCAGTGTACATATTTGTATAGAAAACATTACATTTGATGCCCATTTGATGGCCTTGGCTCATTGCCCTGCCTGGGAAACCTCAAAGGCAAATCTTGGCTTCTGGAGAGGGAGAGGTAAACAATCCTGGGTTAGGGTTAGCAATGCACAGAATATGAGAAATCACAGACGACATGAAAGACTAATCAGATCCAGAGCATCAGGAGTCAGAAGCTGCAGACTTCGGACATTATTTTTCTCAGCAGTGACAGTTGAACCAGGATTTGCATCAGTTTGATGAATGTCAAGCTTAGGCCCTACAGGCACGCAAAAAGCCGAAGAGGGTTCTTCAAGACGCAGACAGGGTTTCCGAATGGGACTTCCCCTCCCTTTACTTGGGTTTGGAACTAGCAAGAGTTAGGAACTGCCCTTTGAAAGGAATTGAGTCTTTCCGGGGGAGGATTGAGGCAAAGCAAGGCTCAGCTCCATCAGAACTGTGGCTCCCTCTGACTAAGGCTGGGCTGGGCTAGATAAGTGCAGGGCAGGGGTGCTTAGCCGCAGGCTTGGGCCCTGATCCAACAAAGCACCACTAATAACTCCATCCCCTTGGGTGCCTCTCTTGTGCACAAACTGTCCCTGCTCTGCGTGCGGAGGGGAGTCCTCGGTGGTGACAGAACTAGCTCCCATGATCCCTCCCTCCCTGCAGTAGGAGCTGTGGAGGGGGTATGCCAGGAGCGCATTGCTTTTCAGCTGTGCTCAGGTAGCACATGGTCCCTTGGAGGCTGTTGACAGCCAGCACAAGTGAGAGCTGCCCTCAGGCTGCTCTAATCTCAACTCAAGCCAGAAGAGAAGGGAGCCATAAATGGCTCTCTGAGACCCCGCTCTCTGGTCCTCATCTGGGCTTGCATCTCTATGAGACAATGAATGAATGCGGATGAAATAATTGAGGATACCTGAATGGAGAGCTCCGCAGACAGAAGTTGTTGCTATGTGGGCAGTCGGTTTCAGAGTAGGCTGGTTAGCAATTCCCGGTCGTCCACAGATCGTTCTATTGTTACGAAATCTTTTCATTTCATTTTCGGCAACACACGTGGGACGGAGCAGTGGCTGGGGGAAAAAATATAATAATTCCACACGAACTGTAGAGCGGCTGGATGTAATTATGTGGTGAGATCTAAGCAGGCGCATAAGCTGAGCCAGAGAGAGCAGGAGAGCCGGAGCATGGGGAGAGATTTTCTATGCTGGAGAGCCAGGGACAGCTCTGGTGATTTACCAAAACATGCCACAGCATGATGCCCTAAATCAAATATGGCCGTCAATTGAGCCCTGAGCCGACTGCAGCTCTCAGGTGAGCATGAAAAATGCTAACACCTACACCTTGTAGAGAAGCCCAACATACGCAATATCAATCAGGAGGGAAAGCTCTTGGCCTGCCAATGTCTGTGACCTGTAGGAGTGTAGACCGCAAACTGGAAGAAGTAATACAGGCTCCCGCCAACAAACCGTCCCTACAAGTCCCACACATGTACGGTGCTCAGTGTATAGGCCCGTCGCAGCCTTTGAAGCAGCTCAGTATCGGCAGGGATTTTCAAAGAGGCCCAAATGGTGGGGGTATAGCGGAGCTGACTCCCTGCTGGAGCGCTCCCTTGGGGGTGGGTGTCGCAGCTCTTTCCTCTCCAGATCCCCCTGCTGAGGATCACTCTGTTCCTGTGCTGGTCGGACTCTCCCTGGGACTCAGCCCTCCAGCCAGGTCATGGCTCAGTTCCATTCCTTCCACGGTAACAGGAAGCCCAACAGATAATAGTCCTAAACCTTACATCTGGTCTTCAGCCCTCATCTGTGGGCCCTGTGGTCCTCCCTCCTTTCTAAGGATTTTAAATCACCCTTATGCCCTTACATCAGGGGCTTCCCAGTGGCTGGTAGGGGAACCCAGGCCCACGTTCTACACTGGGTTCCAGGCTAGGGACACTAGGACAAGGAACTCCATCAGACACCTGGCTGCTGCCTCCCTGGTTGCCTTCCTACCATTAGCCTTTCTCCACAGCCCCACCTATGAGTCTTTCCCTTGGGTCAGGTTCAGCCACAGGAGCTTGCACTGATCTCCCCACTCCCTCCAGGCTTCCTTCTACCCTTCAGGATTCTTCCTCTTCCCCTCTGGTCTCTCTACCACCAAGAAAGTGCCTGCTGAACGCCTGCCTACAGGGTTCATCTCTTTAGAGCACCACCCAGCTCCTCCTGAGCTGGGTTTCATCTGCAATTAGGACTAGCCCACTCTCCAGGAGCAACCAGATGTGTTAGTTGGCCTCTCAGGCCTTTCACTTCCTGCATGCCCCGAAACGGGTGGTTAGGGAGGAATTTTCAAAAGCACCGTAGAGACAGGAGCACAAGTTCCACGGACTATCAGTGAGACTTGTGCGCCTAAGTCTCTTACGAGCTTTTGCAAATCCCATCTTTACTCACCTGGCTCCCATGGAGTCAGGTGTCTAACTCCCCTAGGCCCCTTCGAAACTCTCAGCCTCAAAGCCCACATCGACAATGGAAAGGTGGCTTTTCTGAGGCATATGCAATATGTGATTTACAGGGACAGCCCACCTGCTCAGCACTGAGGGGAGAACACAGTATATCATCCATCACCTTTTCCTGCTTGGGAACTTACACCTGGGGCTAGACTGCGCTTCTGGGCCGAGCCCAGAGCAAGGGGTGATATGGGAGTTTCACTGAGGCAGTCTGGGAGGCATGGTGCCTCAGAGACAACCTTCTGAGGTGCAGTGCCTCCTCGCTTCCCCCTTGCGTCTGTGCTGTACCAACAGCAAATTATGATACTCCCAGTGCAGACTTAGGTGCGCTGGCCAGCGCATTTGAGGGAAATGAAGCCAAGACTGCCCATTCCTCACCCTCTCCTTGTCTACCTGCACCAAGGAGGGGAGACGGGAATGGTACTTATTCCTGTGAGCCCAGACTCAAGGTCTGAGTATCATAGAATCATAGAATATCAGGGTTGGAAGGGACCTCAGGAGGTCATCTAGTCCAACCCCCTTCTCAAAGCAGGACCAGTCCCCAACTAAATCATCCCATGCAAGGGCCAAAGGAGGCAGGGTTCTTACCCTCCCATGTGGGTGTGAAGGCCAAGTGACAATCTAGCCCTTTGACAGTATTTCTAATCCTGCTGAATCCTGAAGCACTTTATAGAAACACAGAGAGACAGAGAGAGAGAGAGATTTCAGAGTAACAGCCGTGTTAGTCTGTATTCGCAAAAAGAAAAGGAGTACTTGTGGCACCTTAGAGACTAACCAATTTATTTGAACATAAGCTTTCGTGAGCTACAGCTCACTTCATCGGAATTCCGTCTCTTGGGGATGCTGGAGGGGAAACTTACCAGCACAGTGTCATGCTACACAACAGTTGAGTCAGGGAGTGAAGAAGAATGCAATATCTAATGAGTACATCAGTGTTATCCAGTATGGTGGAAAGCCTAGAAGCCAGGGAACACCCTATTATCCGTTCACACAGAGTGTATGGTACTGTTAGCTTTTTCACACTCTAAATTTCAGGCATTTACTGAGCTCTGAAAACTGGATACAGATCTGAACTCCATTACGTGTGGAATATAGTGATGCAATGGAAATGTGGCTTTTTCTTCTTTTTCTGCAACAGCTATGTATTAAACGAGTGGAATGGACCAACCCTGCGGGATTCTATGGGGCAGGTGCTCCTTTAATTTACACTGCTGTCACTCCATTGACTTCAACTGGAGTTTACTTTTGCTTGAAACCCACAGAAGGAAAGAATGGTCAGACCCTATTTTCTTTATCGGAAAGGTGAATCCTGCAGAGGCTATGGGATTAGGTTGGATTTGTTTGTGTGTCCACCCAGGCTAACGTGTTTGTGAACGTTTTCCTTTTTTACATACCTTGTGGCTCTCCAAACCTCTCTCCTCTCTTCTACAATAGTCTCCATGGAAAACACCTTTGTAGGAAGATGTTTAGAGAGTTTTTAATAGCAAGTTCAAAGTTTAGATTGGCACTACAAAAACTGAACTGGTGTTCTGAGCCACACTGTGCTGACCATTTATTTACCCGCCTCCCCCAGAAGTGAGAAAATTAACGTGCAGGAGAGACTTCCCTCCTGTATTTGGAGAAATGTAGAAACTGCTGCCCCCCAACTTCAGGACAAACATAATTTTTAATGTTTAAATTAGATTTATTTTCCATTCAGACTACAGAGCTGGCTATTGATCGAACTAGCTGCTTCAGAAATAGGTCAAAGTTTTATAGACAACATTGTTCAATTAAGAGCATCATTTAAAGAAATCCTTACAGAGCAATAGTTTTGCTTTTTCCAATAGCCACTTCTATTTCTTGCTGTCTCCTGGACACTTGTTTGAAACTCACGGGAGTCCATATTCCTTTGGGCATCTCTCTGGAGAATTAGGATGGTATCCTAGAGTGGAGTCAGCAAACAGAGATGCCCAGAGTACTGAGCATGGCACTGAGTGGCAATTAAAACCTTTACAGTTGTCATTCGTAGTGACTATTATGGCAGTAATTAACATTACCCTATGCTAAGCACAGGGAATACCACACTGAAGTTGATTCGGCAAAATGTAGCAACGCAGGGATTTTAGCAGCAGCCACCATGCCTGTCACTTTCTAAAGCCCAGTAACGGGTTACAATAGCCGATGGAGATTCTGAGAAGTAACCCAACTACTTTTCAGGCTCAGAAGCAAGAAGTGGCGAAAGTGACCATGGCACTTTATGGGGTGGGCAAACTTTTTGGCCCGAGTGCCACATCGGGGTTGCAAAACTGTACGGAGGGCCGGGTAGGGAAGGCTGTGCCTCCCCAAACAGCCTGACCCCGCCCCCTGTCCGCCCCCTCCCACTTCCCGCCCCCTGACTGCCCCCCTCAGAACCCCCGACCCATCCAACCCCTCCTGCTCCTTGTCCCCTGACCGCCCCGTCCCGGGACCCCTGCCCCTAACCGCCCCCTGGCACGGCACCCCGATCCAACCCCCCCTGCACCTTGTCCCCTAACTACCCTCTCCCGGGACCCCCCACCCCAACTGCCCCCCAGGATCTCACCCCCTTATCCAGCCCTCCCGCTCCCTGTCCCCTGACTGCCCTGACCCCTATCCACACCCCTGCCTCCTGACAGGCCCCCTGGGACTCCCACTCGCAACCCTCCCTGTTCCCCATCCCATGACTGCCCCCCCAGAACCTCCACCCCATCCAACCGCCCTCTGCTCCCTGACTGCTCCCCGGTACCCCGCCACCCCCTTACCATGCTGCTCAGAGCAGCAGGAGCAGGCCAGAGTGCTGCCCGCGGTGGTGTGACTGCGGGGGAGGGGGGACTAGCCTCCCCGGCCAGGAGCTCAGGGGCTGGGCAGGATGGTCCCGCCGGCCGGATGTGGCCCGCGGGCCATAGTTTGCCCACCTCTGAGCTATAGTCTCACTGCACTATCCACATGCACAAGGCTAAAGTAACCCAACAGTAGTCTGTACCAGACTTTATCGTCACCATTTACATAGGACTGTTGCTTTCTCTGGGCCAGATTATCAGGCCTAGATTGTGATCAGGCCTTACACTGACATGGAGAGAGGGGTGCATAAGAATCCTTCCCAATGCTCAAATTATGAGGGGAAAAGTAGGGTGGCCCTGAATGTCAAGTGGCTTGTTTTCCTTTCAACACTAGGGAGAAGTAAGGGGGCCATAAGTCAGAAATGAGGTAGCCCCTAAAGTAGTAAGGGGGCTCAGCCCACAAAATTTGAGCACTGATCCTCCCCCTGCCCTTTCTGGGGCTAATGCAAGGCCCTGAACACAACAGCAAACCCTGTGAGCAGCGATTGCTCGCTCGCTCCTCCCAGCATGCAAATCACCCGAGACAGGGAGGGGAGGAGGAGGCCATGGCCCCATCCCTCTCCGAGTGGGGCTGGTGCAGCTGTGGGCAGATTGTGCCCTTCATGGAGAGGTTGGGTAGCAAGTGCACAATCTAACCCTTCTTTACTGACCATGCAGAACTAGTACCCATATCCATTTATAGGTGAAAATCATGGACTGTGAGGGACCCAATTTGCACGTGTAAATGAACACGCCGACATATATGTTAGATATGGTTTGGAGGCTCATTGAAAATTCGGCCCTTTTATGCCAGCAAATGGTGTCTCGGCAATTGAGGCAAAAAAGGATCCCAAACTTTTGCTTAAAAGTTTGGATAATAAACATCTGAAATATCTGGCCTTATCGGCACTGAGCCAGTTTCAGGACCTTTTGATCTTCACCCATCAGCTAATTTAGAAGCATTTTGAACATGAAGATTAATCTCGGCTGACTGCACAGCTACGGTTTTCACCTCAGAGTTGCTTTTAGTCTGTGCAGAAAATCGTGCACCACAGAGCTTGTAAGTGCTACATTCTCTCTGAGGAGTGAGGTGAAAATCACATTTGCTTAGCATTAGCCAGAGCATCCACATCGACATATGGAATGAAGGCTGCGTCCCCCTTCCTCTGGCTGCCTGCTGCATTCAGCTTTCTGTTCGATGGCTGGCACTGACATGAAGAATGCAGAGGAGGTGTCCCCTGAATCCGCGCATCCAGGAGACTGCCAGTGAGCCTCAAAGGTGCGTTCTGGTGCCGCTGATTCTACACAGCTCAGCCGTTTCGCTCCGAGGATGGTTTCACAGTCCATGTGCTGTACTTTAAGCAATGAAACAGATTTAGATCATCTTTGGCACTGGTGGATCTTGGCAAGGTTTAGGTTTGGTGATCCTGTATCCTTTTAGTTTACTGGGTGGGGTGCAGTAACTCGCCATCTACGGTTTGTTTCAATTATTGATAAAATAAGTAAATAAATAGGAAAAGGAGATTCCACGATTCATGACCAAGTACTGCTATAAAACAATGCCCAGTCTCTGGAATATTAATATAAGGTGATATTAATTTCTCACAGGTATGCAAATATATCCCGCATGAGTGGGTCTGATACATTGCAGTGGATGAACACGTATCTTCTCTCACTCTCACACACTCACAAGATGTAATGAATACCTGATGGGAATTTAGATTAATTTCTTACCACTAAATTATCTAGCCCCCACATGCTGACCTCTGGGGGGCTAAAGCTCTATTTAGATTGTAAATTGTTTTAACAGGGACCATCCTTTTGGTACATGTGTGTACAGTACCCAGTACAGTGGGACTCTAATCATTGGTTAGGGCCTGTAGATACTACAATAATCATCATCACCTGGACTGGCCCTCAGGAGACCTGAGTTTTCTTCCTGGTTCTGCTACTGATCTTCTGGGTGACCTTGGAAAGGTCATTTCCCTGCTCTGTGCCTCAGTTTCCCCTCATTTGAAAGCACTTTGAGATATGCATGAAAAGCGCTATATAAAAGCTAGGTATGAAGTAAGTATTATCATCATCATCATCATCTTAGGCACTTATATTTTCAATAGCCCTTCTTGCTCACTGCCAGAAACTAGCAAGGTGGAGGATACCATAGGACCTGATTTCTTTCATCCAGAGGTGACTCTCAAAGCACAGAGCAGAGCATTTATTAAGAAAAGGGAAAAAAAGGCTGTTTAATTTTTTTCCCCAAGGCCAAATTTTCCTCTCCATGGAAACGGATTTTGTCCTTGAAAACAAGGCAGCGAAATCAAAACCAGTGCTGACTGATTGCAAGACGGAACAGATCACTGCACCAACAAGGAGCCTATTCATCTCGCCAGAGTAACGTGTGTGAGATAGACATAGGGCTTGAAGAGCCAAACCATCCGGTGCAGATTGGATTGAATACCGAATGTCCACATGTGAGAAATGAGACCTTTAGACAGACCTGCTGGAGACTCTGCTGTATTCTTATGTTTGCCTCTGAGATGCTGGCCAAGAGAGTCTATTGGTCGGTTCTTCTCTGGGTGCCATCTTTCAGTGACATGACACTCTACTAAAACCTGCGTAAATCCTAGTAGTGCAGGGAGGTAAGAATTTTGGAAGCCAGAAAAAAGCAAAATTCCACTGTAACAACAACAAGAAGTGTGGGAAGGGGGAAGGGAAGAGAGAAATCTTTCAGTTGCTATGCCACGGCAAGATTTCCTTGTCGAGTGACAAATTTGGCATTGAAAATATGGCAGTGGAAGTAAAAACAGTACATGTTATTCAGATAGCGATAAAAAGGAATTTAACAACACACATGCTATTTCAATCCTCCGAATAGCTTGCTAGATAGAGACTAAGGGACAGATCTTGAGAACCACTGAGCATCCAGAACTCCTACTGAAGGCCAAGGGAGTTGAAGATACTCAGCATTTATCAGGGGACGCTCAGCTCCTTTCAGGCCACTAAGACCTTGGGAGCTGGAACATCCTAACCCAAAATACTGTCACCGTTTTCTCCGGGGACTCTCCTTTAGGGAGGCTTTTTGGCTTAACAAATAAAACACAATTAAAATCTCAACTGACCAAACAAAAATCGATATTTATATATCTCTGTACTGCATGGCAATAAATGTGTGGCAATAAACACATGCATCTCAAATGCAAAGGCCAGCAGTTGGTTCATAGCTTTAACATGTTCCTGTCTTTTTCCTTGGGCCCACTGATCTGCTATCTTGCAAGAGGCTCATACTATATGGGACCTTCTCATGTGCATGGAATACGCTAATAAGTATTGTGACGGGGCAAGGCCAGATGGCTATAGAAAAGCAGTGGGAGATAGATATATTAGCTCCAGTCTAAAGAAATCCCTGGTACCAGGACAAGTGAAATGGCAGCTGCTCCAGGTCAATTAAGACACCTGAGGCCAATTAAGAACTTTTCAGAAGGCAGGGAGAACGCTAGGTTGATTGGGACACCTGAAGCCAATCAGGGGCTGGCTGAAACTAGTTAAAAGCCTCCCAGTCAGTCAGGTGGGTGTGGATGTCAGGAGCTGTGGGAGGAAGTTGTGTTGTTGGAGAGACTGAGTAGTACACACCATATCAGGAAGGAGGCCCTGAGGTAAGGGTGAAGTGGAGCTTGAGGAAGTGGGCCTGCTGTGGGGAAGTAGCCCAGGGAATTGTACATGTCATGTTTCTAAAAGGTCAGCTACCAGAGCTGATACTATTAGGGTCCCTGGGCTGGAGCCTGGAGAAGAGGGTGGGCCCAGGCTCCCTCCTTTGCCCCCCCCACCCCGATTAACCACTGAGGCTGGGAGACAACAGAGACTGTGCAAGGGAGGATAGCTTCTCCTCACCTCCCTCACTGGCTTATGATGAAAATGGCTCGGTAGACTGTGACCCTTGTCTCTAGAGAGAGAAGGGTTACGTGGAGGGTCACAGTGAGCCTCTGAGGCTAGCAAAATCCACCAGGAAATGTGGGCCCATGGAGAAAAGGACAGAGCTTTGTCACAGTATTTATCACCTGTTGAGTACCTATAGAGCAAGTACCAGTCTAGGCACATAGCCAGCATGCAGCCAGTTTCAATGGTAATGACTAGAAATATTTCAGATTGAATAATTTAGGCGTTGCCCTGAGGGCACTTCTTTCTGCACTGTTGGCTGCTCCATGTGTAAGTTGCAGCAGTAGAATGTGGCGCAAAGAAATATCCTACACTACAGAAATACCTTCAGGTTACCTTGTGTGTTCAGGAAATGCAATCAGTGGGATGTGTATTTAACACTAAAGTACAGTCTCCTTCCCCAGTTTTACTGTAACTGAAATGACGACTGAACATTCAGCTCCTTGGTTCAGTGAAAAAGTAACTTGGGACAGTCCAGCCTCTTTACCTCTTGAACAAAAGAAGATGCTGCTATTAGCTGGAGTTGTACCAGGATTTATAGTCACTCCATGGGGCAGGTCAAAGAATGATCAGAAGTCATTCCCACCTGGTGATTGTTCACTGGCCCACGTGAAATGTGGTAAGGGCCTCAGTCTAGTTCCCAATGGACAGGAGTTCCTATCATAAAAATCACAACCGGCACTCTTATCAAAATGGGCACAGATACAGAGCTACCCTTCCATCTCAACAAGTGCAAAGGTCTCCAAGCCAAGGGTGAGGCACACTGGTGAAGTATCCAGGGAAGCTTGCACTGCCCTGACTGGGTAGGACCCATCCTGTGGATAGGACTTCAAATCCCAGTTCTTTCAATAGAGCCTCTCCCACATAATGATTCAAATGGAAAACAATGGTCTGTCTTTACTCAAATGGACCATCCTGGCATTGGGGAAGCTGCTCCTTGCTCCTGTGCTCTTTCACAGGATTTTCTTTTTTGGTTCACTTCATTGTCATATTATACAGACACGCCAATGAGATCTACAGCAAGGCAATTCAGGGGCCTCATGGAAACTTACTCTCAGTGCAAAATGTTTTCACTAATATGTCACTATCTTGTGCCTTGGTGCACAGAAGGGGCTCTCTTTCACCCTGTTCACACTGCACTTGCACCTGTCTCCATAGCACAGAGTTACAGTGCTCTCTTTGTAAACCAGCATCACGGGAGCCTTAAGCAGTATTTTCTCTGTACTCAGGCACCCTGGTATTGGGTGACCCTGTGAGGAACTCCAATAGATCCATCAATCCTTAGCTATTTCAAGGAGGGCGAAGAAAGCAGTGTTCACCACAGCACAGAATTTCCGTACTTGTGAAGGTTGAAGTAAGTTGCTTAATGTTCCTTGAAGGCAAGGTGAGTTTTTGCGGGTGTGTGGTTTAATATTATTTTTGGATCGTATTGCATTAGAGTCTGTGCCAAACCACTTGGCACTAATTCAGGTATCTCTGACCTTAGGGATACCTTTATAACATTGGATTCCAGGGTGACATTTTCCCTTCCCACCCAACCTGCTACTGGTATTTTCCCTATGAAAAGGCCTTAGTGTTCATGTTGACCTCCTTAGCCGTTCATAGCTGGCCTGATTTTTTGGAGATGGGGTGTCTTCATCTGCCAGTCACAAAATGAATAAAGGACCCAGAAGAGTTTGTGCCCAGGCGCAGTCTGGCAACCCCCTGATATTTCACCGCTGATGAAGTAGGAGAACTCCTCCAAGGGGGCAATTTGAAATCCCTGTGTTGCTAGGGCTCTGCAGATAGGAGTCAGATGACATATCGAGAGCTATTAACGGGTTCCGTTTGCCCCGGGCATTTCAGACAGAATAATGTTACCTTTGGAGTGAATGTCATCCAATTCACACTCTTCTTGAATCAAAGCTTTCTGGGGTCTTGACTCACTTCTCACATCAGTTTTATACCATTGGCTTTACTGGAATCACTCCAGATATACATGCACATCAAGGAAAGGAAAATCAAGCACTTTTTTGCTAGAGCACCATTAATCCCACTACGCTACAGTTACTCACCCTCATCCCACCTGTTACCCGTCTTGAAATAAAACCCAGTTCACTTGCACTCAGAACTCGTTTCCATTTAGTCAGCCCAGAGCTTCCTCTCTTCACCCCTTGAGTTTGTCCGAGCGATATCACATACACCCTGCAAAACTCGGGGTGACACACTGGGCCAAATGCAGACTACGGCAAGTGGGTACAAGAGCTGCAGGTTCAGTGGTGAGCTAAATGATGGTTACACGTTTGGCCCAAGCTGGCCAGATAATGAATGTAAGTGGCAAAATAGTGTAATTTGCACCAATTTGACACTTGGTTGTTGTGCACATAGGGTGTAGCTGGGAGAGCATTAACAGGAAGCTGTAAGTTAAAGCAAAGACCCCCCTACCTCTGGGTGTAACGTACATGCCATCACACCCAGGCTGAACTCTCGCTGATTTCAGTTGGAGTAGTGCCCACTTACACCGGGGACGGAATTTGATCCCCACCAAAGACCAGCTCTGTTTAAGCTCCACTCCCTTTGCACCACTGACATCCACCCTGAGTTTGGTCCATGCCACGCAGTCTCACAGCCTCACCCCTCAGAGCAAGGATGCTACCCATCTTCTTGGTTCTGTCTGCACTTATGACTGGAAACCTTGATTTGCTGGGGCCGCAAGGCCATTCCTGAAGAGCTGCAGGCATTTTTGGGGCCAGATGTCAGCTCCTGGTGGGGATACCCAGGAACAGGGATATTGGTAGCCACCCTGGCCTTGGCAGGAGCACTTGCTGCAGTTTTGACCCAGAGGGGTAATGTTAGAGCCTGAGCTGTGGTGCAGCAGCAAAGAAAGCTGTCCTGGGGAGGCAGGGGTTTCCGAATCCGCCCAAAGCCGGCAGGCGGTCAGAGAAAAAGGAGGTGAAAAGAGACTGTGCTGGATTCGAAAGGGGATTTGCTGAGGAAGTTGGGGAGAGGACGCTGGACCGCGAAGGACAGTGTGCAAGAAGCCCAGCCGCAAGGGGCATAGAGCGCATGACCGGTGAGGTTGACCCCAGGACACAAACCGAGGGAATACAGTTTGGTACTTTGGGTGGGGAACGGGCGTGGCCCTGCGGGGGCGGAGCTGTCATTCGCGGGTGGGCCTGTTGGAAAGAGGTGTGGGCACTGTCACATGGAAGCAAAGGAGCATCGCAAGCTGGAGAGAGGGGCAGGCAGGACAGCCGGGGTAAAGCTGGACTGCAGCCTGGGAGCGGGGGAGTTGATTCCCGCTTGGGGTGACACAGCATGTTGTGGCAAAACTTCTTTTAGGGTGATACAGTTTATTATTTTCCAAAGCAAGTACTTGATGTTACTTTACATTATATTATTGGTCTATTATTTATATTCTATTTCTGTTCCTGCCAGATGTCTGGGGGTTTTCCTTTGTAAAGTGTAAAATGTCTGGTTATCTATCTCCATTGTGCTGATTTGCCTCTGCCTCTCCTCACAGGGGGCATAGCCTCGCCGAGGCCTGGGGCACTGCATATTAATCACACATGCTGGCCTGCTGAACAAATAAGGTTTTATGTCGAAGCTCATTTCCAAACAGGGTGTCTTATTTGGCCACCCCCTTGGTTCAGTGACCATCCCAGCGGCTGGGTAGAGGTCTTGCCCTGCACCATATACTCATTAGACGTCCCTGTGTGACAGAATGAGCCGTTGTCTTTCGGGGACATAAAAACTTAATTATCACAGAGAAGGGCCGAACAAAATGCAGCTGTGCCTGCTGCCTAGCTTCAGTCTTTGAAATAAAGAAAAGGCGTTCAAAGGGATTTTTTTGGCTCTCTAATTAGCTGTTGATAATTATTTCCTACTGTCCTTTCCAGACATACATCATGTTGGCAGCTGGGTGCCAAAGAACCTATCCCCTCCCGTGGGCATAGGCTACAAAGTGTTCGTAGATCTCCATCTAAAATATTTCACATCCAGCATGTGACCACTTGCTGGTAGCAAATTCCTTTTAACATCTCCCATATAATTTGTGGTGTACAATCCTTGTTTGGCTTTGAGGATTTAGCACATTTTTGTTTCCCCGTTTTCGAGCGAGGGATTTGAGCTATTCAAGCTCCGTTTTGTGTGGCCTGGCCACCCCCGGTGCTCGCTGCTACTGCAGCTTGCTAACGAACGGTGTGTGTCCAAGGTAGGTGCTGCTAACGATCTCGCTGGGTGAGGTCCAACCTGGGGATGGGAGAACCCTAAGAGGGTCTGACTCCTATTAAGGAGGACTCAGCAGAACATGGTACAGTTTGGATTTAATGAGAACCTTCTATAGATGCTTCCCCTTGTACATAAGGAATCATAACTGTGCTTTGCACTTCTCCAGCGCCTTTCATCAGAGGCTCTCAAAGTGTTTTACAAACACCCTTGCTACTAAAATAGTAGCACAGTGTCCCCTCCAGTTCCCGTCCTTTACACTGGCTAGTGCTTCTAGCTGCCCCTTCTTGCCCCCCTAACAGAAATGCTCTTTTAAATGTGAAGCAATTTTTCATTTTTAGATCACGTTCCCTGGGCCAGATCCATTCAAGCTGGTGCAGAGGGGTGTAAGTAATAGAACAGTCCATCCCCTTTGCAAGGCTAGATCTCTGCAGCCGCCGGTTGTCATGGTCTTTCCTTGGGGCCAAGCCCAGGCGTCTGCAGAGGCGACAGGATCGGGTGGACCCTCTCCAGCCAGCCTGACCCACTTCTGAGGATACCTCTTATCCCAGGGGGTCTCCGCTGTTGCTGCTTTCCACTGCTACCTCTGTGGTGATTTTTCCTTTGCTGGGGGGTCTCTCCCAGGGCAGATAGCACAGACCCCTGTCCCGGCTGAGTCTTGAATAGTGATAGACCACTTTGGAGTTTATGCTAAAGTTGTATTTTATATGAAGGGAGCACCTTGGCTCCTGTTTGCCATGCAGCGCTGATGCTGACAAACAGAAGTGTGTGGTTCCTGAGCAAGGTAATGCATCAGCGACTCCTGGCTTAGCTCCCTCTCCCGCCAGGCGTGTGACACCCGTCCTCTGAGATGTGCAGTTGGGGCCTATTTTACAGTGAATGTATTTCAGAGTCTCAACCATTAATATTTATAGCCTTGAATGACACAGGGCGTGTCCACCCGAGCAGCTATCTGCTGCCCTATGTCTTGATGCAGGAACGGAGGTTGGCGGCTAACTGCTGAGTGTCCAATGCAGGCAGAAGAAGATGGTAGGCAAAGCACCCAGGAGTGTGGCATGCTCCCTCTCGCTCTCTGTGCCCATGTGCATCTGAGGCTCCAGTCAAGACTTTCTTGTTTCCTTTTAAATGGTATGTGGTTTGTGGGTATATAATGGAAGGTGGATTCTTGAGGATTTTGTGTTCGTGCCAACTTGAATAATTTATAGAGCCAGGCCGTGTTCTTAAAAAAGAGGGGTTTTTTCCCTTTTATTAAAAGGTTTTATGGAAAATTTTCAGCACTATCAGGAGTGCAGTCATACAGGATAATGGGTAAACATTAAAGGAGCACAAACCCAGACCAACCAGGGCAGGATAATATGGGCCAGTCCAGAATGCCTGAGTTTAAATCTTAACCGTTCAATTTAACATGCTGGCACCTCAATTACATTCCACATGTGAGAAAGCCTGGGTAAGAGCAAGTCTCTTTGATAGTGTGTCTCATCAAAGCGCATGAGGGTTCCAGTCCACAGCAGCTAGAAGCTGTCTGCTTCAGAAATCAGCCAATAGCTTATCTATCACTGGTGTGCGTGATGCTGATACGGGGAGCAAAAAGGCTCGGTTCTGATCTGGCTGGCGCCAGTGTAAATCCGGAGTCATTCTGCTGCCGCCAATGGCATTATCCTGGGGCGACACCAGTGCGGAGCAGGTCAGGCTCCTTCAGAGTGGAGAACAAGAGGCTAATTCTCTGCGCTCCTCTCACACTTTTGTGTTGTAATAGCTCCATTGGTTGTAGGCCACAAGGACCAAATCCAGCCCTTGAAGTATGCAGGTTGAACACCCAGTGAAGCCAGTTGGGGTCATGCCTGCTTGCACGATACACAAATTTCACCCCAACCGTCTGTGAGGGCATCTCCTCTGTCACTTTTGGTTACAGGGTGATTTTTCCATAGCAAATATCATTTGAACAGATGGGGAGCTGAGACACAGAGTGTAAGTCTACACTGCAAAACCGTTGTGTCCCCCCGACCCCAGCCCCCCTGTAGACCTGGGCTCATGGGGCTAGTATGATGACGCTAAAAATAGCCATGTAGACATTCCAACTGGGGCTGGAGTTTGGGCTCTGAAACTCCGCAAGAGGCATGGGTATCCCAGCCTGAGATCCATCCCAAGCAGGAATGCCTACATGGCTATTTTTAGCCCCACAGTGCGAGTCCAAGTCTTTAGAACCAGGCTCTGAGATGCTCTACCATGGGTTTGGGGGGTTTTGTTTTGCAATGTAGATGTACCTAAACAGATTAATTTGACCAGTGTCACACAGAACGAACCAAGTCTCCCGAGTCCTAATTCAATGCCTTAACCACAAGGACATCCTTCTTGCTTTCAAAGCAATGTTTTGTTAGGCTACTGGATGCCTTCAGGCAGGGATGTCTTATTAATAAAAAGAAATTATTATTACCGTTATCATTACAGCAACAAATGTGTTGGAGTTCGCGCACACACACAGTGGGTTTCCGCGAAAGAAAGGCAAGGAAAGAAATATACAAGCATGCACGGGAGCCCTGACGAGCTACATCCTGACACACAGTAAGCTCTGGAGGACTGTACTTTTCAGAGTAACTTCAGAATAATTAGCTAGTGAGACAAAGAGTGAGTTAGCTGCAGAGAACCGCTCCTTAGCACTTTTCAGTTGAAGCTGTTCCTAAGCTGTCACTATCTGAAAAGTGAAAGGGTGATTTTAAAGGACACATTTTATAGTCCATGTCCAGAGAAACAATGTGTTCAGAGACAGAAGCATAAGTAACTATTTGAAATGAGTTTCCTAGATTCCTTAGGAGCCCATTAAACTAAACAGTATTCCATTCACAATAAGATAATGGCCTGCAGCTATGCCACCTTGCATCATGATCCCATCAACTACACCAATTCAGTGTCAGGACTGGGACATGGGCAGTTCGACCTAGTGGTCAGAGCTATAAACCAATCCTGGGTCAGAGCCCAAATCAGAAACCAAGGATCAACAAGAGTCAGGTCTGGAGCAGCAGCCAGTCAGGAAGCCTCTCGGTTGCTTGGACAACTTCTTGTGCCTCCTTCTGGCTTAAACAGTCTGGTCCAGCCAATCAGTATGGCCAGTCATCATCACCCAGTCAGGATCCTCATGGGCGGTACCTCTGGGAGGGGTCAGAGTTCTGCTAGCTCCTCACTTGTAGGCATTCTGGGTAAGCCGTCCAGAGGTGGCCAGGGTGTGAGGGCTGCTTGGGAACCCGTGAGTCTGGACTCAACAGGAATGGGCCCTTAAAATCACGTCTAATTAGTGCTTGGATGGGAGACCTCCAAGGACACCTGACATATTGTTCATGATTCACTAGGTGACACTCTTCAATTCTGAATCAATACTGAATGAATGCCCCAACAGGATACTAGGGGTCCCTGTTGGGTTAGAGATGCTGAATGAAATGTACAACCAAAGTTCTGGTCCTTTAAGATCACATGGCATTATTTATAAGTGTTGGGGTGTTAACCCATGTGTCCTGGCCAAATTTCAACTCTGATCATTATTAGGACTATTTAGTAGTAATGCAATAGTTCATAGAGCCTGGGTCAGAACCCAAAGGTGTCCAGTAAGGATTGGGGCCCTATTGTACTAGGTATTGCACACAAATAACAAAAATGGCCCCTGCAGGAAAGAGCTTACAGTTTAAGAATATGATGAGAGGCAACTGGACGATATAACAGACAGACAGGTGGAGCACAAGGTAATTGTGAAACTGTTATAAATCGTGTATTTTGCCTGCCTAAAATTTGCTCTGCAGCTTTAATTAGATACGGTGTTATTATTATTTATGTGGTAGCATGACCATGTGCAGGACACCAGGCAAGGCACAAAATGTGCATTGTTATATTGTTCCATCCTAGGGATGGATACATTTCACAAGCATGAGTTTAGGCTTAATTAGACAGCATTGGATCCTGAGATTGCTGCTCATATACTACAATGGCCAAATTCCCATTGACCTCTCTGAGAGTTTTGGCTGTGTAAGGATGTAGGGAAAATTGAGTAACAACTTCCGGATCGGGCCTTTTGTTTTTTGTAAATAATATTCTAGGATATAGGGAGCCAAAGAAGGGCAAAGTACAATTATCCTGTCCTAAAGAATATATATATGTGTGTGTGTGTGTGTAGATGTGTTTTATTTAGCGGAATAACTAATGCCAATCAGCTATTCTGCAGCTACGGAGCTTTCTCAAATGCACCGATTAACTAAACACATTCTGCCTGCCTAAATTAGATCTAGAGAGACAAGGTGGGTGAGGGAATAGCTTTTATTGGACCAACTTCTGTGGATGAGACAGAGAAGCTTTTGAGTTAGTCCAGTAAAAGCTATTACCTCACCCACGTTGTCTCTCTATATCCTGGGACCAACATGGCTCCAACTATGCTAAATTGGATCTCTTCATGTTAACTGCAGCGCGTGACAACCCGTTGCATACAGCAGCAGGGGGTGTCCACGTCTCTGTTAAACAAGGCAGCTATCGATAACGGAGCATTTCTGTGTCCTATACTGATTCCATTCAGACTAAGGGGAGAGAGGGCTGTGTCTGAAAACCCTAATGCTGCTCGGCAGAAGAATGGAATTGCAGAGGGTTTATGTGGACAAGAGGAGGAGTCAGAGCTGACAGATGTTCACACAGCATTTGCATTTCTGTCAGTGCGGTGCTTTTTTGAATCGGGGGTTATATCTTGAAAGAATACGCTCTGCATTCCTGCCTATAGGCAGCAGCCAGGTCTGGGTCAGCTGTGGTGGGCCTTGCGTCTGACAGCAGAACAGCGATGACAAAGCCAGCACTGTGCTGAAGCTGCAGTGTAGCATTCTGGTCTCCTCTCCAAATCATAAAGGAAGACATGGGAGCAGAAAGACCATCAGGAGCATGCTGTAGGAGGACTGCCCTCCATGTAGGAGTAGAAACCTAGCTGGGGTAATGAGCTATGTGTGGTTTGGAGCTGGGTAAAGCTAATTAAGCTGGAAGAGCTGTTCCTCACCTTGTCTCTAGTGGTTATATACTCTGACCCCAGAGGACTGAACTCTTACGAGTTCCACCAATTATACACACATCCAAGTTAAAGCTGCAGGGGTTATATACTTTAGTAAGCGAGCAGAGAACTGGAGAAAAGTGAAATGTTACTTTTATTAGAAAAGATTCACATGGGAAAGAAAACCAGTGGATATTTCCAAACATTAGACTATCGGCTAAGGAGCCAGTATAATGCTCTAAGGGATTATTTTGGGGGAGGCTTTATGGCCTGTGTTATACAGGCCAGACTAGGTGATCACAATAGTCCATTCCGGTTTTGCAATTTGTGGATTATTTAACAAACAAACCCAGAAGACCACCAGCAGAAGCCCTATTACAGTAAGCAGGTTTCTTATGACATGTGCCTTTCTCCCTACAATAAATATTAAAATAAAACACAACAAAATCCTGGACTCCCCCTTCCCCAAGTGTTCCACCATACATGTATGTAAATAGATACTGATACAGTCTGGCTACTTTCATACCCAGGTATTATTTACCAGCAGAAAGTACTTCAGTAACACATTCTCTGATTTTATATATATATACACACTCTGGGTTCTTTCACACTCCATTAATATATACTCAGCAGAACATAGGTAATACTCGCTCAAATAGAATCTGCACTGGCTACTTTTCACATTCGGGAAACACAGACAAAGCAGAACATGCTGGATAATACTCAAGCAGAATATACACAGACTACTTTCATACTCAGGTAATATATATTTACACTCAGCAGCACATGCTTAGAGAAGACATTCTCAGGTATTATGTATTCTGGCTACTCTAAATGCAGTTAAGCATAAATAGTTAGCTGACTTTTTTCCAAGCTATTGACCCTTTAAATACTTTATTACTGATCTAAAGCTTTAATTCACCTCTTACTCTGGGCAGCACCATTCCCTTTCCCTTTCCCTTTCCCCATGTGGCAGCCATAGTGAGGTGTCACTTTTCTAGGTGCTGAAGACCTCTTTTTGCCTCTCCTCACAGCTCAGACGAACCCAGAAAAACCCCCGAACATGTCACAAGGACGTTTTCATTTTGATATGAAGTAAATGTAGTGATGGGAGTATAAGTCACTGTGTCCATCGCAAGGTAAGAGTTGAAAAAGCTAAATTAATTCACAAGATTTTAAATACTATCTTGAGTTTTTTAGTCTGGAAGGAAGTTTTGCCATTTTCACCACATGTGACATGGAAATGACAACATTTTGCTGTGGATTAAAACCACAAAGTTTGATATTCTCTCCGGCGCGGTTTCATTGTCTGCCTCTGCCACTAGATATCTAGAAGAGACCCAGAGAGACTATGAACTGCCAATAACCGTCCCCTGAAATTGCAGGGAATGGAGCAAGTGGCATTGGTCATCTGTAGGTGCTCAGATACTCTGGTGATGAGACAGTGAAATTGTCAAAGACATCTAAGTGACTTTGGTTTCTACATCCCACTGACTGTCAATGAGATTTAGGCTCCTAAGTGCCTATGCCATTTTTGAAAATTGAATGTAAGTTCCTAAATCACATAGGCCTTGCAACGGTAAACAAAGCAACACCTTAACATCTTTAAAACTCTGGGCCTTAAGTCCCTTTGGTGCTTTGAAAAATTGTACCCAGCCACTAATTAATGACCTTTGCTGAGTGCTCTGGCAGAAGGTGAAAAAAAGCAATCCATGGTCCCTGCAGGTATTAAAGAGTAGAAAATTCACAGCACCGTGCATGTGAAGAAGAATCATCACGGTTCAGCAGCTTAATCCCTTTTATACCTTGAGGTACCACTGGTATCACAGTAGGGGGTATCTTGCATGTTTGTGGGATTTTAAGAAGACAGTAACTACATTTGCTAGTACAGGCCTCCTTGCTTTGTTTCTCGTTCTGCATACACAAACACACCCGGTGATCCGGGGTAGTGTAGTTAAAGAACCATTTCTGTACTAAGTAGACAGAGTATTAAGAAGATTAGGGGCCAAGGGCCCCACTCTGCTTTTGTGACCTCTTGAATACTCGCTCAGGAGCTCCTTGCTCCAACCCTGCAGAAGTGTGTCTGAGTGTCTCGGCTCAGCCTCCCCCCAATATAAAGGGGACAGGCTGTGGAGGTTGTGTGGCTGGTTGTGCTCTGCCACATTCCCCTAACACAACACCAAACCTGTGAGACAAACACCACTAGCCAACACTGACAGAGTCAGCATTCACTGCCATGGCATCCCATGCTGAGCTATGAAGAGCCCTTGAGACTGGCATGCTGGGGAGCTGAGTCTGAAAAGGGCTGGAACCCTCCAGTGAAGCTACAGCGAAGTCATTGGACCTTTGTGCAGATGGCTTATGCCTGCAGGGCCTCCCTGGGACCAGCAGGGATCTCAGGGGGCATCGGTGAGCTCTGTGGGTTGAAACCCTTGCAGGTAACACAGGTGGATTAGAACCCCCATCCCAGCAGAAGAATCCCCATGTGCAAATTCAGCTCCCAGCCCTATGCAGGTCATTCTCACATAAGGGAACATGGGGGCCTCAGGGCACAGAAATTGCTATGTCCCTCTCTACTCTTATTTGTTATATGCAGCTTTATTTCTTGCAGCTCAAATATCCCTCCCTTTTCTAGACTGTACTCACGTGGCCTCACTGAGAGAGCTTCTTTCATGGTGCTGGAACTTCTGCACTATGTATTGCGGGAGATCTCAGTTCCAGCAAAAGTGTTGCTTTTTATTTATGTCCAGCACTCATTTAAGATCCATTCCTTTAGCCTCAATGACTATTCAGATAAAATAGCATCTGTGGGACCAGCTTATTATAACTGAATTGTCCTGTCCTTGCATTCAAGCCTGCCCCTTGGAAGGGAATTGATTCTCCATCTAGAAGCAGTCCTGAAGGAAAGAAGTGGTATGATAGCAATTCAAAGGCACTCAGGCAATTACTCACCTCCTTCTGAAACTCTGCTCTAAGATACAGATGTACAGTTCCCCATGTGTTTCTTTCATGAGTGAGTCCATTCGTTCTCACCAGCTAACTTGGGGACGGAAAACTACCTCGTTGGGGTATTTAGAAACTAATTCTAGAGATGGCTGCAACCCATGACATAACCCCCCCCCCCCCCCCACCTCCCCGCCCGCAAACTTTGGGCAAACTTCAGATCTTGAGATGAACTTTGTGGCTTGAGGTCATTTCTGTATCATACTAGACCCGGAGACTCAGCCCACCAGAATGCAGAACTTCTGTTAAATCACATCTTAGTGGTCAGCCTTTTCATGTGAAATCATGGCCACTTTTGTTTAAAGCTGCAGGCAGCAGAAGAATATGGCGTCTTTACTCCTCCTATGCGGGAATATTAATGTTCCCTGTTTGAAGCCATATCGTGTACCCCTAGGTACCATGGTGATGGCTAAATC
The DNA here is from genome assembly GCF_965140235.1 of Caretta caretta. Classification (NCBI taxonomy): domain Eukaryota; kingdom Metazoa; phylum Chordata; order Testudines; family Cheloniidae; genus Caretta; species Caretta caretta. The sequence continues at coordinate 9,269,640 of NC_134217.1, read as the reverse complement.
AGGAAATGCAGTCTAATGGATAGGGCTCTGGATTGTGAGACCTGGCAGATCTGTTCTCAGCTCTGCCCCTGACTTCCTGTGTGACATTAGGTAAACCACTTGACCGTCTGTGACTTAATTTCCCCATCTGTATAACAGAGATATTTGTGCATTGAGATCTATGATGGAAAGGGCTATTTATATGCTTAGTATTGTCACACTTCAGGGCAACTGCATCTGTATTTCCCCTCTGTGGGCCAGCTAGGGCACCTGCTCTCAGGATTCCAGCTCCCTTTCTTGGGTGGAGACCCCTTCTGTCTGGGGTATTTCCAGGCTGCACAGTTCCTGCCTTCACTGTGGTATTCCCAGCAGAGACAGACTGCCCAAGAACACCTGCTTGCTTTCTCTTCAGAGACTGATAACAGAGTGTCAACAGTGATTAGTATCAAACAGTTCTTCTTATGCACACCTATCCTATTCTTAAGGTAAAAGCATTACAGACATAGCATATTAAAAACAATAAAGAAACCTATAGGCATGCTAATTAGCTTACCAGAGGAACTCCTCCCCCCGCAAATCCTAAGCATGGGCTCTGGCAGGAGCAAGCCTTCAATTCCCCCATCCACCAGATTTCCTGTGTGGTCACAAGTTGATCATAGCTTCAGCTCTGAACAAGCACATAGGCTTATGGGGCCTCAGTAGGCCCAGCCTTCCAACCCTTCCCTAAGGACTGGGGCCTTCCATGTACCAGGGGTCCTGTCTGTTTGCTGGATCAGGAAGAAGGCCCTGAGCCTGTTAACACCAATTTATTTATCCAAATACCCTGTCTTTGTCTGTTGGCCCCTGGAGAATCTAGTTGGAACGAGTATATGCACACCTTTCCAGGGTGGTGGCTCAAAGGTCTGATAACAGAGGAAGGTACATATAATTCCGCAACAACACATACGCAATGGCATTTTTAATATAATGAACTCCAAAGATGTTAAAACTGATTCAACAAGGTTTAGTTTAATTTAATAAAGTTCATCTTAATTCCACAGGGTTTGTCCAGGATATTTTAGGATATTGTCAGTCTGTGGCAAGTATTTATTTATCATCATCATCTTTTAACATTCAAAAGCTATAAATGGCTCTGGTGGACATGATCTGGAGCAAATTGGTAACAGAAAGAAGTACGTAAATGATATGAAACTCCGAAATGAGTTACAACTATAACTTGGAGCTTGAGGGATTCACTGTTAAGGAAAGAATAAAAGAATTATATATCTTTATATTGGCCCAATGGCAACTCTAGGAAAACTTGCTGTAGATATTTGGCACTTGGGAGATGGATGTTTAGGATGGCCCAAAGGGTTATAACTAGGCATAATGGGATGGCATTAAAGAAAAGGAAAATATAGGCTGAATTTCAGGACAATAAAAATTGTCCCAAGAGTACAAGGTTTTAGAAGGTTTAACAGTTTCCTCAAGGAAAATAGCAGGAATCCCAATGCTCAAGGTCTTCAATATTGGACTAGACAAGGCACTGGAGACTATAGTGTATATAATCTGGCCTCAATTATGGATGCTGAGCACTTGAAATATCTGGGTCCAAGAGTGCCAGCACTATTAACAGTATACCATGCAGATAGCCTCGGTCTTTACATTAAAATTATAGTGTGTGCCTTCAAATCATCCCCAAATTCTGTAAGCCAGGGAGAGGGCATGTACATTTTTGAAAACACCTTCAGCGAGGTTTTCTATTTTAGCAGCCCTTTGAGGAGACCTAGGGGTCACTGAAGTCCTCATCAACACGTTTGGGTCTTGTTTATTTCTCTGGAGAGATGCTGCTTAGTAGAAGGGTTGAGCTGACTGGGGTTGATTTGGTAAGTTTCAATAATTGGCACACTACTCGGAGCCTGTGCTTGGGGCCTTTTGATCATTTGATATCAAAATAAAATAATGGCATGGCTACTGATGTACCACCATGATTGGTGGAGCTGTACTTACCAAAGTTTGTACGCGAGAGAGAGCCAGAGAGCGTGCCCTTGGGTAGCTTTTCATGTCATTAAAGTGTGAACAAAAATGGTGTCCGTATGAGATGTACTCCACTGAGGGGGACTTTGCTGCTTAATTGATGACCCAGCACAATAGTGCTTCTCTGTTCTTGCCTTCTGTGATTGATCCTGTAGGTAGTCAGTAGCGAATACCACTTGTCAATTAGCTGCTGCATTTCTTTCTTTCTTTCTTTCTTTCTTTCTTTCTTTCTTTCAAGTCTCTCCTCCCCATCACCAACTCTCCCCTTCCATTGGAACAGCTTATTAAATACTTGGAGATTTATAAAACCGATAAGCACAGAATTAGAAGCTATCTTTACAGCTAGCATATTGCCCCTGATGTGTGGGTTGTTTACGTTTACCCTTCTTGGATTATTAATGGGATGACAATTTAAATCCACTCTAATTGGCTCTTCTTCTGCAGAGTCTCTTAACAGCTGGGATAATTGCTGCAGTGGGAGAGTAGAGGTCATCAGGCGGTGTGTACTGTACCTTCTCTAATGCACTCTCAGTATGTTTGGACATAAGATCACTATAGAGCTTTACTCTGCTTGGATTTCTTTAATTTCCTTGGGAAAGAACAATCTGACTAGTCTGTTGCTCAGGGTTTTTATCCTTTAAAGGATCTTAGGGTACCTGGAAAGCAATGAGCTGCAAAACATGCACCGCCCTCTGACCAGGAAATACTTGCTGCGGTGTATTTCTTGCTAACCACCTTTCTTCTACCAAATCAGGTTATTGCTCTGGTGAGCAAACTACTCAAACAATAGAATACTTGTTCAATCAAATCCAGACTGAGACCAGAAGCATTCGGAGAAGGAGAAAAGCGATAGCAGCTCAGTGAGCAGCCTCTTCCTTCCCTAAGTAAGACAGACAGGCTGATTATCATTTACACTACGGCCACTTTAAACCACTCTGCTTTGCCTTCTCACCTGCTTTAACACTACTTTAGACTGCCAGAGCGTTCTAAGTGGCCTTAGCCTTAATGAGAATCAGGAGCCAGGTCTTCAGCGTTGGTTTTTGACTGGACCGAACTGATATTTCATGGTGATGGATTAAAAGACTGGGAAAATGATAAACACTGCAAATGTGCTGACCAGCTACCCATGTCCATTTAGGCAGCCGATATACATGTAATCCAGGCTCCTGCCACGTTGGACTTCATAGCCTGTTTGAATAATTATCTGAAGATTTTTTTCAGTAACTATAAATCAACAGTCATGGGACCATGGGAAATCATATGGTGAGCTCAGCCCAGTCTCTAGCAGCCACTTGTTCGCATCCCACTGGTGATAAATCGTGCTCGCTGGCTGCTTTGTTGGCAGCCTGTTGAGAAGCTAAACGCTGAATTGGCAGAGAATGTGTCTTACCCGCTCTCTGCCCTAGGGTGGCCCATCCCCCTGGGGGTAGAGCGTGAGTGGTGCTTGGGTATAGTCCAGCCTAATGGCTATGGGACTGAGGAGACCTGGGTTCTATTCCTCGCTCAACCTGCTGGCTCACCTTACACGAGTCATTTCCCCTCTCACTTCCCCATGTGTAAAATAGGGATAATGATACTGACCTCTTTTGTGAAGTGCTTTGCAATCTACTAAGGATACGAGCTGTACTTGTACTCCGGGAAATAAAGAATTTCAGACTCCTTCCCTTCATGCTATGTTTTTAAACAAACATATTTGCTGCAAGGGTCAGAGCATATGCATAGTCACAGTTATGCAAACAGGATCAAAAGAAAACTGATTGTACTGCACTAATGTTCTGAGAAGGGCACTTCATTAACTGTTCTCTTTGGTTTAAAATCAGACCAGAGTCAATCCTCATCCATCCACACTTTTAATAACTCAGATTACCGTATTAAATATTTAGATCGTTTTGGAAAGACAACCATTAATGCGGACCACTCACCAAAAATCACCTCAGCAGAAAGCAAACATGAACTCTGATCACGCCACTCCACAAATGCTGAGACACGACATCAGAAGGTCACCTTCTTGGAACATATAACAGCAGATCTAATCCCTTCATAGCTTTCAAATATTTGACTGCTCTATTTATATGCAAATCCCGCCACAAACACTCCTGAGTATAGTAAACAGGATTCTGAGGTTTGCCGGTTTGACTTCAGATAAACCCCAAATAGGTGTATCTGGAGATGGGCATGATTGTCCAAGCCCAGCAGCTTGTGTGGTCATTTATACCAGTGCAAAGTGAATGTTTTGCCTCCAGCAATGGCCAGTAGCAGCTGTTTCAGAGGAAGGACATCCCCAGTGGGCAGTTACGGGATAACCTCCCCCCGGAGAATGTTTCCTCCTGACCCCCATTAGTGAGAGGTACGCTTATGTCCTGAAGCATGTTTAATATCCCTTCCAAAGTTCTTGTTTATTTGTTTAATGTTGACTATTATAATTCTGGGTATCTTTGATGTCCATATAAATGTCCAATCTCTTTTACTAATTACTTGGTTTTTGTTTCTTCTATGTATAGTAAGTGACTTAAGTAGAGTGAAGAGTTTCCATGCCTGGCATGTTCAGCCTACCTCCAGCTACATCTAATTCAGAAGAACAGATGTAAACATTGCTGATGTAAACCCCACTGTTCATCAGGGACCTATCAAGAGGATCAGGTAGATGAATGAACACTTAAGGGTATTTATTTAAGGGTCTCCTCCTTGGATCAGAAGGAAAAGCAGGACCAGTGACACACTTATCATATGGTTTAGTCAGTCAGATAACCATAGGCTCGACTCTTCCCTTGAAGCAGGGGTGCCCAGACTTTGCTACAATGATCTCCATGCTGCATCTTGCCAGGGTACTGAGGGCAACACCTTGTTTGTCTAAAAATTTACATACCTAGCAACTAACTACACACAGCCATGTTTGCTGGTACTTGGTCTTGCTTAAAAGATGAAGAGAAGCTTGTAAACTCTTTAGAGCAGGGCTGTCTTTTACTGTCTGCATGTACAGCACCTACCACAATGAAGTCTCAACTGGGACATCTAGGTGTGACCATCATATAGAAAGATCATTAATAACCATCATAGTAAAGTTCCTGGTTGGTTTGAATTCACCAGCAGGAGAACTCTACAGGCACTCTGCTTGTCCTCAGCCAGCATTTTCAGGACTCTGTGTACCAGCCGCTGTTACTTCCCCCTAAGTGGAGCCTTTATGCTGCTCCACAGCATAAAGTGGCCATAACAGGGGTAGAATGACACCCTGGGAAATACCTCCTGGGGAAAGGGGTCTTTGTCAGCCCTGCTGTAGCCGCCTCACAGCCTCTGGTGCAGAGAGTCAGCTAGTGGAAGCATGTCCCTTAAAATGCCATCACCAGAATGCTCTATGCTCTGGTTTTTGTGTGATACAGTAGTAGATTTTTCCACAGTATGCATCCGATGAAGTGAGCTGTAGCTCACGAAAGCTTACGCTCAAATAAATTGGTTAGTCTCTAAGGTGCCACAAGTACTCCTTTTCTTTTTGCGAACACAGACTGGTGCTGTGAAAGTAGCACAGAGGTGGATGTGGGAAGCTGCTGGAATGTAGAGCAACCCTGTGTGCTAAGGGCCAGATGCAGAATCGAGACGATACAACAGAAGCTTCAAGCCATTTTTGCCCCCTCGCCCTCACCAATCAGGAATAACTGTTCTGGTCCTTTAGGGTGCACTTTGGGCATCACTGGCCTACACAATCCAGGAAAGGACAGACTGAAAAGCAGTAGCCATGAGTGATGGGAGACCCCAAAGAGGGCACACTGTAATCCAGAGAAGTGCAGCACATTATCTGGTAAGAGGTGCTGAGGCTTTAGAAAGTCAGAGTATGGGATCTGAGTTCATACTGGTTGGGGTTAGGAGCACTGCAGAGAGTTGGGAGCTCCATTCAGTTTACTAGTTCCCTCCAGTCAAAGAAGTTGCCCTGGCAACGTGAAAGGATCCAGACTCCACATTTATCTGTACTAAGCTTGTCAGTCTGCTGCTGGGGTAACAGGGAAAACAGGGCAGCATTGTTCCCAAGGATTGTTTAAAAAGGCTCCGATTAAAGGGGGAAGATACGGTGTAACTCGCAGCAGACCTCCACTGGAGCCCACCGGAAGTAGCTGCTCTTCTCATGGTAGGGCTTCACTGCAATTCCTCAGCAGTGTCGGGCTCAGTGGAGGTGTCTGAGCCCAGGGCCGGTGGTCTCGAATGAGCTCTGCTCAGCTCACCGTTGCTCCGGAGAGCCACAGTTGGAGAGCGCAGCCCACACAACCAGCAGGACATTTGAGTCCCCTGACAAATGCTTTATGAAAAGGGCTACGTCTCTAGAAGAATGAAAACTCTGGAAGCAGTGGAGGACCCAGGGAACACAGACATGAGCCGTAGTTCATGGCAAGAGGTATGAGTAGGCATGTTAATAGATCCTGATGAACCAAAGAGGACAGTTAAGAAGTCTAAACCTTGAAGAGTAAAATAAACCCAGTAGCAACTGCCAATAGAATTATTGATCTTTTCCTCTTTTCAGTTACATATACTACAAAATTGTCTGTAGTGTGAAAGTGTCCTTTCTGCAGTTCTCTCTAAGGGATAGGAAGCTAGTTGCAAACTTGAAGTTAATGCTCTCTGAATGGAGTAAAGGGGCCAAATCTCTGCTAGTGTAAGGTGGCACTGTTACACTGACTTTGCTGAATCAGGCCCCAAGCAGAGAATTTGTCTCCTCACCATTATTACTGAGGGCAGGCTTATGGCCCTTTGGCTACAATCCTGAGATTGCTGTTGTGTTGCGCATTCAAACATATATTGATGTAAAAAGTACGAAACCAAATGACTAGGAGAAAATATACTCTGGAAAGAGCAGAGCAGGAATGAGTCAGGGGAGTCTGGATGGCTGAGGGATTTGAGGTCTGAAGTAATGATCAAAGTTCTGGGCGGAGAGACTACTGGAAAGCCCTAAATAATAAGCAGAGTTTTAAATAAAAAGCAAAAGTGTCAGATCAGACTGTCCTGGCATTAAGAGATGAGATGGGTGTGACACTGGGCCACTGTACCGGAGAAGAGCACATGAGAGTTGTGGGTTAGGTAAATCACAATGAATTGTGACTTTTATCTTGCAGCAGGCACTCATTTTTCTTCTTTGCAAAGTTCAGCAGTAAATCCTGGCAAGAAGATCACTTGCAGGCACTAAGGGACAGTTAGCAGCAAAATTTACACCTAAGAGACAGCAAAGTAACACTGTAAATATAGAAAGTATACAGCTTAGCTACTGAGACCTATCTACTCCATAGTCTCATAGAAAAAAATTGCACTCCGAGCTTTCAGCCTTTCACACAGGGCTGTGTGGATGCAGGGCAAAAATCAGTGAAGGAACATAAGCTAACGGGCAGACTCATTAGCTAGGGCAGTCTACATAAAGACCAAATGCTCAGGTCAAGTTCTGAACCCCTTTCCTTAGGGCAGGTATTATTAACTGACAGAGATACAGAAGGCTGCGAGTAATAAAACACACTTAGCAATGAAGAATAAAGTTCTGGCTCCATGGAAATCAATGGGCATTTTGCTATTGATTTCAGTTTGACGAGGATTTCAACCAAAGACTTTCCCAATTTCCACAAGGTAGGCCCGCACACCATCTTCTCACCCTCTCTTGAGAGCCCTTCCTGGCTACTTGTAAATCCCACCGTTCTTCCCTGACACTGGGTCTCTTCTGTCTGCTCCCCTACTTAAGTGGTAAGAAGCCTTATATCTGGCTTCCTGTTGGTCACATGCTTGCTCCTAGTCAGATGACCTGCAACTACAGCTTCCATTTTTAAAGGGTCATAACCAGCACATGTGCCCCAAGGCCCAATGCCCTGTTACAATGAGAAAGATTGAAACAAGGCAAGCTTATATAGGTGAAACATAACTTCCTTATCTAGAACCTCCATTTCATGGGTCTAGCATTGTTTTCTTTTCCTTTCCCTTCTGCAAAATGGCTTGGGACCCTCTATGATTCCTGTCAGCATTCCTGATAGCAGTAGTGCATAATAATAAACAGTGACATCATACAAATCTGTATAATAAATATTAATAAGCTAACACTAGTAGTAGGAACGTATGGCCCTTAAACAATGGGTCAAGGGGTTTGTGGATCCGAGCTGCTTTTATTTTGCGGAATCAGTTTGCTCCCTCCGCATAGTTGTAACAAGAGTTAAGCAACTGAAGGCCAAGGACCAAATTCTGCTCTCATTTACACTGATGTAAATCTGAACTAACTCCATTGACTGCAATGTAGTTTCTCCAAATTTACCCTGGTGTACTTACTCCAGATTTGCCACAGTGTAACTGTGAGCAGAATTTGGCTTGCTGCTCCTTTGGGCCTAAATGGTGCTAGAAGTTCATTTCAGCATTAAGCTAGGGAAATAAATCTGTGTCATTTGCAACTTCTCTGCCAAGTGACACTGACAGCAGCAGGTTTGTGTGACAGAGGTTAATGTGGGTCTCAAATGAATGTCCGACCTTGTAATCAGATGCAGCTATGAATCATCTTTTCACTCAGATTTTAAATTAGCAAGGGGAGGGATGAAAGCATGTAGAGATTTTATAGGTGGTAAGAAAAGTTAGCATGTGTAGTTCTGAAAAGTGGCCAACAATCAGGGAATATTATCCAGGGCCGGCTCTAGGCACCAGCAAACCAAGCACATGCTTGGGGTAGCACATTTCAAGGGGAGGCATGTTTTTTTTTTTTTGCTTGGGCAGTTGGGGTGGCAAAAAACCTAGAGCTGGCCCTGATATTATCATTTGGGCTAAAGAGGGGAAATAGCAGATCTCAAGAAAGAATTAACCTGTCACATAATCTGATGGCAGCAGGAAAGGATTATACCCAGGTGTTTAGTCTGGCTAATAAAAAGAGAACAGAAAGAATGTGAAATAGAAAAACGAAAATGGGATCAAAGGGACAATGCCAAAAATGTTTTGGAAATGTAAATATATCTTTAAGAATTAAAAAGAATTCTCCCATTGACTTAATTAGGCTTTGGATCCAGTCTTAAACAAAGGAGATTTAAAGTCTACAAGAGCAAGGAAGCTTGGAATAAATTCATGGAGGAGGGATGAAAGAGTAAATAGGGTGCTAGCCTGGAACTTGGAAGAGCTGGGTTATATTCCCTGCTCAGCTATACCTGGACAAGTCACTTAGGAGCCTAAAAACCTCTGAGAAACTGAGCCTTAGCCTCTCTGTGCCTCAGTCCCTTTCATTACCATGGTTTCAGTCTTTCTGGTTTTCATGGGTGACACCAGGTTCCATAAGATGGTAAGTGAATAAGTTTTAGTCCTGGTGAAGATCAAGCCAATGTAGGAGATGAGCTGTGACGATCCCACCTCATCCCCTTCTTTCATTTGCCTGCTACTTTACTCCTTACCTCTGTCCCTAATAAAAAACCTACAGTAGATGTAACTGACGACGCTGGGCCTATTAGTCACCAAATCCATTGGCTTGTGCGTCGTAGCCACAGCCCCTGCTCTTTGTGTCTTCAGGGCAGGGATTCTCTCTTCTCTGTGTTCGTACAGCATTCAGCAAAATGCAGCCCCGATCCTGAGTGGGGCCACATGGTGCTACCAGCCTAGAAATATTTATACTGTTACTACTACTAATTGCCAAATGATTCCAAAAGAGCAGGAACGGAGGCACCCGACCAGAACTCGGGAGACTGGGGTACACCAGCAATCTAATAGTTACATCACCAAAACCAAAGTGTCATGGGTCAATTTTTAAGTTTGGCCTTAACGAGGCCTTACTTTTTGCTCCTGCCATTATCAGTGGGCAGAACTAATATAATTCAGACATCAAAGTACCTGATTTGTGGGTGCAGTCAGGTACTTAGGCATCTAAACGGCATACATTCTACCCACAAACAATTACCGGCACAGATTCCGACGCCAGAGTTCGAAAGTTGGCCGTCCATCAACAACATGCCAACACACGCACACATACAATCCAGATCCTGTGGAATAAAGATAGAGTTTATCTTTGGCTAATTGGAGCGAGACGTTTTATCTTCAGTTTCTAATGCTGGGGGATTGAATCCCGTTTTGGGTTCGTTAGGATTGCCACGCTCCCTTGATTTTATTGAGGGTATCACCGTTCGTTTTTTGCCTTCAAGCGCCACGTGTCAGACACTTATGTGAGACTCCCAGCTTTCATTTAAAAAAAAAAAGTTTCTAGCCCTCTTGGCGGCAGAGAAAAGCTTAAAAGTGGGATTCCCTCCCCGCCAAAGATTCATAAACCAGAAGGCAAATAAAATATCATAATAAAACAAATATCCTGATTTTTAAACTAGTCTCATGGCTTTGTCGGGGTTGACTCATGATTTTGGAATACTTGGGGTTGGTTACATCGGAGTCTCTGTAGTTCCTTTGTCATTTCATTCTAAACGTTGTGTTAAGAGTGCTGGCTTAGTTGAAGGCTCTGCTTCCGAGCTTCTTTCTTTGGGAGTAGGAAGACACCTAGTGGTGTACTTCAGAAAAGATTTAACCTGGGATTTTCAGTGGAATGTAAGGGAATGGGCACCTAAATCCCATTGAGCTTCAATGGTGTTTGGTTGCCTAACTCCTTCAGTCTCCTTTGAAAATCCCCGCCTTAATATTCTGAAGGGGCAGGGGAAAGTGTGTTATAATCTGATCAAGAATGGTTTGATCCTTGTTGGATATACATGAAAAAGATATTTCACTTATGTTTGATCATGGACTCAGAGACCCAGCTGGTGAGAGACAGAACTGAGGCTTGCCGGCATGTAATGCAAGCCACACTGGATAACAGGGCTTCCGTTGATATAAGCTCATATTTTCATCCATCCGCCTCCACTGCAATCACAACATCTGTGAGAGTCTCCATATTGCACATGCAGACGTTTGGTCCTTTTGGGGACACAATTATAGAGGCACACTAAAAAGCGAGCCCATAATACCTCCTTAAGCATCCAGACAATATGGGCACTGTGGAAATGGATGCTTTTCTTACTTTAAACTAGCAAAAGGCTTCCACTTGACTGTGCGAAGTAGGTTTCTCTGACAGTCACAATGTTACCCAGTATCCTTGATAACTTCCATGGATGATAATAAGCTGTTTTCACAGCCTTTGCTACCAGAATTTCCACTTGAGTTGTAGACCTTGGAGTAAAGAATCTGGGACTGAAGATACGGGAGACGATGTGGAGTCTTTTCTCTAGTACTTAATTTAATTTCTAAATGGCAGTAGCAACAGTTTTATTGGTCCAGATTCTCTTGTAATTTGGGTCCTTTGCCCAGCTCAGGAGATTCAAAGGAGACCGAGGCAAACAAGAATTCCCCCAGTCGAGTGGAGGAAGCTTTCTACCACTACAGAGCTAGTGGAAAAGCTCCTGCCCCAAACAAGGGAGGGAATGGGACTCTTTATGGACCAAAACCGGCTGTCTTAAATTAGAGCAGCTCCTGAGTAATCATTTGTTCTATATGGGCCTGTCCTGCAGCCCCTGTGCAGACGGCCTTCCTATTTCACTTGAGCGGGATCCCTGCAGGATCAGGCCCTGGCTTCCATTGTTGGATGCCCTTCCATACCATTTCTTATGGGGTGCTCTTGACATGACTGTGATTGTGGGAACAAGTGGGACTTCTGATCAGACTTCCTTCCCTCCCTCCCATCATGAAGGGTAAGCCTTGCCAATGGTTCTGTAGCAATGCTGTATAGAGGAGGGGATGGTGGGCATTTGTATTTGTCCCTTTGGTTTGGTTTTTGTGGATGGGAGAGGAGAGTTGGATAGCATCTCAATCCACATCCTGAAATCAACATTCTGGAAGATCCCAGTAATTGTCTCACCCTAGCGAAAACTTTTCACATTGCAAACTTTTGTCCAGTGGGATGTGGCTCATACTTGAATAGTGAGGATACTGAGGATATTTTGCTTTGGATAATCTCATGTTGGGGGGGGGGGGGGGAACATGAATTAATAAGTTTCTCTTCTACTCACCGATTCACCTTTAGGCCCTTCTGTAATGTTTACGATTATGTCCTGTGACATTGCACTCAGGTGAATCCAGTCCTGGTGTGAATATTAAACCCTGAGTATGCTGCAGTTCAGACCAAGATAGCCAGAACCAGCAAGATGCTAAAACAGTTTCTTTTTGAGTCTTGATTTTCCTTCTGATCCAAGGAGGAGACCCTTAAATAAATACCCTTAGGTGTTCATTCATCTACCTGATCAATCGTTTATAAAACCATGGTATGGACTCAACACTGTTTCTAATAGTTTGGTGCTGTCTACGCTGGCCAGTGAATCCATGTTTTTGCCTTGCTTTAAATACAGTTCTCACTGAAGTGGTTCCAACTATGAGGCAGACAGCTATAATAGTAGAGAGGGAAATGCTAGGCGCCATGATGTTAGCTGGGACCAGGGAATCACAGTCCTTATTAAAGGTGTTCATTAAAATACTCTGTAGACACAAGCAAACAGGCTTCCACACAGCCCCAGTTCCAGCTTAATTTGCCTTCTTTACTTGGGATCCCACCCTGTCTGGGGTTCTGTACATCACACAGAGATAGCTAATGCCTGAATAATATACTTCATGCAAACATATAATTATACTAGGCCCCGAAGTAACTTTGCAACAGTGAGGACTCTGCTTCTCCACTCTCATTACAATCACAAGGCAGGTTATGTCAAGGGGTTAAATTCCACTGGGGACCAAAGGGCTCTCAGGAGCTGTTCTCCATAAAAAGAGGAAGCTGAACTGGTTGGTATTTTTGCACAAACAGTTGTTGGTAGAAAAATGGCCTTTTTTCCCCCAAAATCATTTTTTCAAAAAAAGTGTCGTGATCAAAAAGGTGTCGTGATCAAAATTTTCCTTGCTTGCGAGTGAAATGTTTGGGGGCATTTACAGTCAAATGTTTTAACAAAATTGTATTGAAAGTTTTTAAAATAGTTATAAAAAAACCTTTTCATTTCCCCCAAAATCTGGTATTAAATAAGAAACCCTGGTTTTCAGTAAATCAAAGATTAGGGTACAAACACTGGTGCAAGAATGCTGTGGAAATTTTAAAAACCCACAAGAAATCAACCCATTTCAAACAGACACAACTTTGAAAATTTTCACAGAATTATTGTCCGTTTTTTCAACCAACTCTACTAAAAAAGGGACGAACTGTAAGTACAGATGGCAGTACTAGAAAACAACAGACTTTTTCACACAACCCCAGCCACAATATAAACATGCGTGAGGATTCTCCATGCATGAAATACTCAGGCCTGGCAGAGTTGCCAAATGAAATATAATAAATCAGTCAAATTTTGCAGCTTACATTTCTTTATGTTGTAACCCTTCTTTTTTATTAATTATTTAGACACCAAGTTGGAGACTGTCAAAATGTGACTACGTGATTGTTCTGATTGCCTTGAGAAACTGAACACAGCAAGCGACTCTTTAGTTTACTGATAGATTCTTCTATTTGATAATGGTGGGGCATTCATTCACATGTTGTACGTACCGCTGCTAGGAGACAGAGGGATAAGCAGAGGTGAAAGTAAGCTGGTACGCCCCGGTACAGCATACTGGTAAGAGTCGGTGCACCGTACTGGGGCAGCCCGGCCTTTAAATTGCCGCTACTCCAGGGCTCCAGCCGCCGCTATTCCAGGGCTCCGGCGGCTATTTAAAGGACCGGGGCGGTAGAAGCAGGGGAGCCGCGGGCCCTTTAAATAGCCCCCGAGCCCCGGGTTGCTGCTGCTACCCGGGGCGGGGGGCACTTACCTTACAGGGTGGGCTGGGGCTGGCTCTGACCCCCTCAACCCCGCCCCTTCCGCCCTAGGCCCCGCCCCTTCCGGGGGCCAGAGGTGGCCCCAGAGTACTGGTAAGTCACTGGACTTACTTTCACCCCTGGGGATAAGTAGTAGCTATTGGTAGCTTAAATGAGGTCAGCAGGGGCTTGATCTTACATCACTCAAATAGTGGAAAACTTGCCATTGATTCATTATTATGCTGATGTGGATTCCGAGAGACAGAATATGGGGTGTTAAAAAGACAAAAGCTGAGGTTTTCGAAGCTGCCAAGGGATTTGGATGCTACAACAACACTGCATACAAGGTGTTTTGAATCTCCAAGTCCCATCTCAGCCAAATTTTGAAGGAGAGCCCTTAGCAGAGTTCTTGAAATACACATTAATCCAAGGAGGTGACATAAATAAGGTGAGTATGCACACATGCCATGGATCTGTTTCGTGATGTACATGCTTTAATATTTCTGATTTGATATTTAAACCATAACCATTGTTTGTGTAATAGGGGAAGAGCCTCAATTGCAGAGGGATCCTTAGGGTGTAAGGTGCTATATAGACGTAAGGTTCTGATTGTATTCTTGCTACAATATGGAGCAATTGCCTGGCTCAGCACTCTGTGTGGGCTAACCCACCGTGGATTGACTGTGGACCTGCTCGTCCCTGAGATCTGGGTGTGGAGGGATCCTCCACACAAGGATCTACTCAAAAAAGAGGTCTCAGCTGCCACCATTGCATTGTCCCCCTCCTCCCACCTCCAGCTTGACCTGGATCTCAAGGAGAGCCCTCCACAGGTCAAGGGTTGGCAGCTGAGAGAGGCAGGAGTAGGGCAGTGAGCATTATTTCCCTCCCACCACCCAAAGTGCTTGGGAAATCTGCAAAGAAATTGATGCAGTAACTTTTCTTGTCCCCCATTCCATGCTGCAGGCCTCCAACTTCATAGCAAGGAAGAAAAGATGGCAGCTGCAAGGGACCATGCTGCCCTGGAGCACATAACGCCTCCACATGGAAGACTTACTTTCTTGGGGAACTGCTTTCAGACCTCCAACCCCCTATTTGTTCAACAGGGATTTGGGGAAAACTTTGACGGGAACTTCACTGAGTTTTCTCATGCTCCCAAAATTATGCTCTTGTAGTCAGGGAAATGACAGTATTTTCAGAATAAACTTCCCATCATAAATGAGAGTCTGGGATTTAGCATTAAAAAAATAAGCCTAGCCAAAGAGCTCAAGTGGAAGGTAGAAGTGTGTTTCTGCAGGTTCTGGAGCTTCTAACGGAGAACAACGGTTAGAATTTCAGAGCCTGTTGGTTGGTGCAAAGGCAGTATCCTAAATTCGCATGGATTACAGATGGTTGAAATTTTTTTCAAAATAATTTTCAGGAAGTCAAAAAGGGCCTTTTCTCAAAATCAGAAGTTTTTGTGAAAGTTGTTTTGGAATTTTCCTTTATTTTTAAAAAAATATTTTTTTTTTGAGAATTGTAAAATGAAAAAATTAGCTCCAGTTCCAAAAGGGAAAAATGTGTATGGGGGGTGGGGGGTGGGGGGGGGGGGAGAAAAACTTTTTAAAAGATTGTTTTGAAAAAAACTTCAAAACCCAGAAAGTAATTCCTTTGCCAAATGAAAAGAATGAAAAAAAAATATCAATTTTTGTTGTTGTTCACCTGTACCTTGAACCTGACAACTGTAGTAGTATGGTCCATTTTTTGCCCTTTCATGTAAAGTTAAAAGAAAATCGGGCTGTTGAATGAACCCACTGAAGAGGCCTATAGATATTTTAACTCCCATCATATCGCATGTGATGAAATTCTAAACAGCTTTTTCTGAGTGAGTCTTAATAGAAATTAGAAGAAAAACTAAGTTGTTTAAATATTAGCCGTGATTCAACCTACAAAAATATTGATGCTTTTTATCAACAAAAGCTATGTCTTTGGATTCTCCGATTGTGCTTCATTAAGGGGTGAAAAGTTTTTTTTATTACTGCGGTTGAATGATGTGTACATGAGTCTAAAGGCTGGGAAGGATCCTAATTCAAAGACAGTTAGATGCTCTCAGCAATATGGTTAAGTGCTGGAAGCATTACAAGTAAGTGATAGAAGTTTTTAAAATTATTTTAAATTTGAAAGAGTAATTCTTCTTAAAAATCTCTCTCAAGAGTCAATTACCAGTGAAAATAAATTTCAGAACCACAGAGAAATCTCTTTTGCAACCAAATAAATACAGTTTCCAAAACATACAGTACCAGATCTCCAGCTGGTGTCAATTGTTAGAGCACCATTGACTTTAATGGAACTATGAAAATCGACACATGTTGAGAATCTGGCCTGTAGCCTCTCTGATCTTGGAAAAACAACTGTTGTCCATTGAAAGAAAAGCCAGACAGAAAAATCAAACCCTTCCAACTGCATCCTTGCATTTCCTCAGCATGTTGATGGGAATGTTACTCTCTTGAGACTACATCAGTTCAGAGGATAAAATGATGATCCAAGTTTTACTATACTGAGACTGGAGACTCTAAGGTGGACAGTCCTTACATATTCAGTCAAAGCTCAGGTAAGTTGCTTCCCACTCACACCAAGTCCGAATACCCATATACAGACAGTCCCTGCAGGGTGCTCAGGTAGACAGCAAGCTTTGGTCTCGGAAGGTTGATATTGGTAGTGAATTGCAGAAGCAAAAGTTCCCACAGAGAACAACCTGCCCCCATCCTGCCGTGGTTCAGAGCTGAGCACTGTTGACGTGTCCCGGCTGACCTCTACCACCAGGGTGCTGCATAGGGCCCAAAGATGGCCCCAGGAATCTAAGCTCCAGGGAACTGAGGGCATTCAGTGTTTCTCAGCTCCTGACAGAAGCAAGCTTAAAGGGAGGTGACCTTTGAGGACCTGAGCCATATAGATTGCAGACTAAAATCAACACCTTGAATTGCACCCTTAAACCGGCAAGCAGTGCTGTCTTCAGAGAACAGGTGTGATGCTCCGTGACTAGACTGCAGGTAAAAAGGGGGCACCGTGCTCTGCACTAGCTGCCCAGTCCCAATATTTCTCGCACGGGGCCTCAGGTGGAGCATATTTCAATGGTCTAGTCGAGGGAGAACAAAAGTAACATTAGTCTTGCCATATCACGTACCAGTACCCGAGCTGGGAGCCAAAGGGTTAGGCTGATTTACACCACCTGAAGATCTGGCCCCCTTTCCTAATAAGGTGTCTTTCCCCAAGAGCCCCACAGTTTGTATATTTTGGGGCTATTCATGTAAAACGCACTAGTAGTTAATGAGCCAGATCGTCACCTGGTGTACATCAGCATCGTGCCATCGACTTCTGAGAACCTAGCCCAGCACATACAGTTCTGTTCGAAACAGCTCTGGTGGCGAGGATGACATTTCCCCCCAAAAGGCCCGCGAGGGCTGGGACCTAAGATTACTCATTTCCCCGTGCAGTGAACGTGTTATAGAAGTGTATTAAGTCCAAGCAGCCCAAAGACAGCTTTATTCTGGGTTATTACACTGGCGTCAGACAGCCAGGCTCTTCCTGGAGCAACCATAAACATTCAGTTCCGATTAGTACACTCCTTTGGGGTGCGGGCCTCCCTCTGAACGCTCTGTTTAACCTTCAGACCAGGGGAGTGTTGGAAAAGACACTGGGTTGGCGTGTTCTTTTGCAGCAGGCTGCCTCTGATTGGCTGGTGCTATAATGGTTTGACCTGAGAGCATTTCCTGGGTTCTGCCTTTGTTTCATGGCCATGCCTCTTGAGACTTAATTTTGACACTTTTTTTCCTCCTCACATGAGTTATTGGTTTCGGCAAACCAGTTTACGACTGCCTTAAAACAATCTATTCTCTCCAAATTTAAATTGTGTCTAGGCTTGTTCAGTTAATTATGGCTGGCGTAATTTCAGTCGTTCCAGCTCAGATTCAAGCCGGCTGATGTTTAGTAATCTCTGGCTCAGTCTCTTTTCTGATTGCCAATAGTAATGTCATGTTAATGTATTTCATATTGCATTATTTCCCAGGAAGGGATCTTGAGTTCATTTAAGCAACTTTGGCTGCTTTATTGATTGGATGGGATTGAAATTTACACAGTTATGAAAGCTCTTTGCAACAAAACTGAGATAGTGAAATGAATGGTGGTGTAAAGATTTTTTGACCTCTCCTGAAAGCAGCTGCATCTGGATGGAAAATGATACGAGCGCAGTGGTGGCATTCCAGGTGTTTGCACTGGTTTTTACCAGTCTCACTGGTTTGAGAAATACTAGCCTACCTACCTATCAAAGAAATTGAGAGGAGACAAATTCAGAACTGATCAAAAGCAAGACTTTTTCGCACAGCTCACCTGCGGAACTCTTTGCCTCATCACGTCTGATGCCAGGCGCAAGAATCACAAGGGGAGATAACACAAGCATCCAGGCAGGATCTATTGGATGTATCCATTTTCCTAACACAATTCCAGCCACGTTGTTACGCAGTGAACAGCACCCGTCAACTTCTGCTGAGGTCACTGGGGGCGAAAGGGGATCGGCAGGTCACAGAACCAGTCCCTTAGCCTGGCTTACAACTGGCACCAATCCTATCCCATGTGCAAGTGATGGGAGTACAACAAGAATCGTGGCTCCCTTTTAAAAAGGCGTTCTAGCCTGTTTCAAGCCCTGCTTGGTAACTGCAGTTGAACGGAGAGAGGCTGAAGGTCAAGGTGGCAGATATTACAAGGGGAGGCTTCCCTTGCTCTACTGTTTGCATACGTAGTATGCAAGGGTTACATTTACATTCTAATGGAAAACAAAACTAACAGCTGAAGTGTCGGTGGCAGGGGTGCACGCAGTGTGGCAGGAGTTCTTGCATCATATGCCTTGATGATATTCGGAGCTAACTGGGGTTGAGAGCCATGTCCCATCTTTGCATGCAGTGTGGGTGCCCCCCTGAGCTAGCCACCTCTGGTGGTTGGTGCAAACGTGGAACATGGATGTGGGCTTTCCTCCCCCACCCCCGGCAGGGGCTCGCACTGTGGGGAGTGTCAACTCTGCAGTGTGCTTGCGTTTCCTGATCAAAGGACTCTTTTTGCGTCTGATTCGTGCCTGGGAGATTCAAAGGGAGGGGTGGTTCCTTGCACCCTCTTTTCCTTCTTCAGCATCCAATTTATACAATCTACTCTACAGACCCCAATTCTGCAAAGGGATCTGCCCTGTCGACTCTTCCCATTGAAGTCAATGGGATTCTAGGCAGGTGTGAGGGTCTGCACATGCAGACCTCTTTGTAGTATTGGACCCTACACGAGGAATGGTGTAGCTTGTTCTTGCATCTTAGCATCAGCTGGCTCCATGCTACTCGACTTATTAAAGAAGAGGGATTACTTTGTCAGAGATGCATTTTTGGGGGTCCCCTGCTGAAGCCTCCACCAAAGCTCTCAGCTTGTAAAAAGCTATGCAAGGACAGAAAGGGGAGAAAACTATTTAGGAGTTTATACTATTTTATGCATAATAGTGTAATGAACACATAATGATGAATAAGAGTGGTGTGGCAAGTAATCTGACCTGACAGTCTCAGTAAAGAGCCCTTCCCTGCTGAGAGATGTTCCATCTCCTGACCTCTGTTTGCATCGTCCCAAGATGGTGCGTTGGGAGTACTGAACGAAGTTATATTTTTTTAAAGGCAAGTTTCCCCAGAAAAGGCTGGCAGGCAGAAATCATTAATTTATTTGCTTCCGGCATACAATACCGAGCAGAGAGGGCCGTATGCCATTGGCTTTACTGTCCTGAGTTGCACTGGACTAAGTGGGATGGCTCACAGGATGGACATGAGCGGGAAATGACCCCAAATGATGCCATTAATATTTAAGGGCCACAATGCATCATTGGATGTTGAGTCCCAGCTTTGCAAATAGGCTCTGGCCTCGCAAAATTGCCCCACAGTGAGATTCTCCTGCACTTTTTGTGATGATCACAACACCCCAGATTCAATGCTTAGCTATCTTCATAGGAAACCTTTCTGCGGCTTGCTCAGATCCTTGGCTGGTGTGAATCGGGGTAGCTCCATCAGCTGAGGATCTGGCTCATTTTCTTTAGCGCTGGCTGGGGCTCACTATTTCTCAAGGCCATGATGTTAGTGATAAAACCCATAGCAGTGTTGTATTTACAGCAATCAGGGGCTTTGGAACCCTGGCCAGAGCTCCACTGAACAAGGCTCTCCACCGAGTTTTTCCCATAGTTTTGGCTCTAGATTATCTCGACGGTAGCACAGGATGGGAGAGTGAACAGATATTTTTTAATGTTTTTTTTTCCACTCCAAAATCAATTACTATTTGCTCAAAATCAGGTGATTCCTCCCCTCTCCTCAGGCCTGGTTGCATTTTTTCTACAATTGGATGACCCCATTTAAAATGTCGACCACCTTTGTATTTTCCATAAGGAAATGAAGCTGAGAGATTCAGATGTGCTTTGGACAGTGGGTGGTGCTGTATGCCACCAAACCTTTCGGCTTGGCGTGTGGATGGAGAGATGCCAGAGAGAAGAATGGTTTCAGAGGAACAGCCGTGTTAGTCTGTATTCGCAAAAAGAAAAGGAGTACTTGTGGCACCTTAGAGACTAACCAATTTATTTGAGCATGAGCTTTCGTGAGCTACAGCTCACTTCATCAGATGTATACCGTGGAAACTGCAGCAGACTTTATATACACACAGAGAATATGAAACAATACCTCCTCCCACCCCACTTTCCTGCTGGTAATAGCTTATCTAAAGTGATCAACAGGTGGGCCATTTCCAGCACAAATCCAGGTTTTCTCACCCTCCACCCCCCCACACAAATTCACTCTCCTGCTGGTGCTAGCCCATCCAAAGTGACAACTCTTTACATAATCAAGTCGGGCTATTTCCTGCATAGATCCAGGTTTTCTCACATCCCCCCACCCCCATACACACACAAACTCACTCTCCTGCTGGTAATAGCTCATCTAAACTGACCACTCTCCAAGTTTAAATCCAAGTTAAACCAGAACATCTGGGGGGGGGGGTAGGAAAAAACAAGAGGAAACAGGCTACCTTGCATAATGACTTAGCCACTCCCAGTCTCTATTTAAGCCTAAATTAATAGTATCCAATTTGCAAATGAATTCCAATTCAGCAGTTTCTCGCTGGAGTCTGGATTTGAAGTTTTTTTGTTTTAAGATAGCGACCTTCATGTCTGTGATTGCGTGACCAGAGAGATTGAAGTGTTCTCCGACTGGTTTATGAATGTTATAATTCTTGACATCTGATTTGTGTCCATTTATTCTTTTACGTAGAGACTGTCCAGTTTGACCAATGTACATGGCAGAGGGGCATTGCTGGCACATGATGGCATATATCACATTGGTGGATGTGCAGGTGAACGAGCCTCTGATAGTGTGGCTGATGTTATTAGGCCCTGTGATGGTGTCCCCTGAATAGATATGTGGGCACAATTGGCAACGGGCTTTGTTGCAAGGATAAGTTCCTGGGTTAGTGGTTCTGTTGTGTGGTATGTGGTTGTTGGTGAGTATTTGCTTCAGGTTGCGGGGCTGTCTGTAGGCAAGGACTGGCCTGTCTCCCAAGACTTGTGAGAGTGTTGGGTCATCCTTTAGGATAGGTTGTAGATCCTTAATAATGCGTTGGAGGGGTTTTAGTTGGGGGCTGAAGGTGACCGCTAGTGGCGTTCTGTTATTTTCTTTGTTAGGCCTGTCCTGTAGTAGGTAACATCTGGGAACTCTTCTGGCTCTATCAATCTGTTTCTTTACTTCTGCAGGTGGGTATTGTAGTTGTAAGAAAGCTTGACAGAGATCTTGTAGGTGTTTGTCTCTGTCTGAGGGGTTGGAGCAAAGGCGGTTGTATCGCAGAGCTTGGCTGTAGACGATGGATCGTGTGGTGTGGTCAGGGTGAAAGCTGGAGGCATGCAGGTAGGAATAGCGGTCAGTAGGTTTCCGGTATAGGGTGGTGTTTATGTGGCCATTGTTTATTAGCACTGTAGTGTCCAGGAAGTGGATCTCTTGTGTGGACTGGACCAGGCTGAGGTTGGTGGTGGGATGGAAATTGTTGAAATCATGGTGGAATTCCTCAAGGGCTTCTTTTCCATGGGTCCAGATGATGAAGATGTCATCAATATAGCGCAAGTAGAGTAGGGGCTTTAGGGGACGAGAGCTGAGGAAGCGTTGTTCTAAATCAGCCATAAAAATGTTGGCATACTGTGGGGCCATGCGGGTACCCATAGCAGTGCCGCTGATCTGAAGGTATACATTGTCCCCAAATGTGAAATAGTTATGGGTAAGGACAAAGTCACAAAGTTCAGCCACCAGGTTAGCCGTGACATTATCGGGGATAGTGTTCTTGACGGCTTGTAGTCCATCTTTGTGTGGAATGTTGGTGTAGTGAGTTTGTGTGTGTATGGGGGTGGGGGGATGTGAGAAAACCTGGATCTATGCAGGAAATAACCCGACTTGATTATGTAAAGAGTTGTCACTTTGGATGGGCTAGCACCAGCAGGAGAGTGAATTTGTGTGTGGGGGTGGAGGGTGAGAAAACCTGGATTTGTGCTGGAAATGGCCCACCTGTTGATCACTTTAGATAAGCTATTACCAGCAGGACAGTGGGGTGGGAGGAGGTATTGTTTCATATTCTCTGTGTGTATATAAAGTCTGCTGCAGTTTCCACGGTATACATCTGATGAAGTGAGCTGTAGCTCACGAAAGCTCATGCTCACATAAATTGGTTAGTCTCTAAGGTGCCACAAGTACTCCTTTTCTTTTTAGAGAGAAGAATGTTTCTAATCAGAATTAAGAAGAGCGACAGGAGGCTATTTGGACTGCTCAGTGGGGCCTGGGGCATAGCGCAGGGGACTGGGAGTCAGGAACCTTGGGTGCTAGTCCTGGCTTTGAGTCATTTCACCGCTCTGCATCCCCAGCTGGTGGTGGGGAGGATCCTTAGTGGGCCCACCTTTATCTACCCAGGAACAATGCTCTAGAGGTGCTGAATTAAATGAATAAAGAAGTGAATTGGAATCAATACAGAGAAAGGTGGGGGTGTTCTCCTATGCATAACCTGCTGTTCGGACACTAACAGCAGCTGTTTTCTGTCCTCTGACCCCAGCTCTACCAACTGAAAAGACACCAAAGAACAAGCTGCCTGAAGAGGAGTGAATTCTCCCTTTAATTTGTTCTCCCTCTCTCTCTGGTAGATTCCTCTTTCCCCCTGGCCCTGGGTAGTTTGTCCTGAATAGATCCTGTACAGAAAGCAACCATACACTGAGAGCGAGCGCATGACAGGAATAATCTGATGGCAGAGTAAGATGAGGGGGGATCACAGCACCCAATCCCCTGCACTTTCCACACAGGGCATGGGGGCGAAGGGCATGTCTGGCAAGAATGGGAAATGGAAAAAGCCTAGGATCGCCCTCTTAGCTGAATACCCTTCTCCCCTCGCCACCTCCCGCTGACTCCTGCACTCGCCCCTACTTGCCAGGATTTCTCCACCGTGTAAAAAATAAGCAAATAAAAATGTCAGCCAATAATATTTTGTGGAGAAAATAATGTCACCGCCTTTAAGTGAATCCAGATAACTTTGGAACTCACAAACTCCTTTCTTTGCAGCTGGCCCAAACCATTTGATTCAATTCAATGGTGCTTCGGGGCATGACAAGTCACACAAGTATTGCCAAAGTGTTAGAAAAAACAGACCCTTCCTCCCCCGCCAGGTACCTGTGGGAGGTGGGTACAACCCAACCAGGCTACAGTCACACACTGAGCTTGAGAGCTGATCCCCTGAGTAATGACCGTCCATTCCTGATCCAGTAGCAGGCTGCTAAATACCACTATTATTACTATTGATATTGTGCAGTAGTGTCTAGGAGTCCCAGTCATGGGCCAAGACTCCATTGTGCTAGGCGCTGTACAAACACAAAACAAAGATGAACACGAAGAGCTTACAATCTAAGTCTTTCAACCTATCTTAGGTACTTACATGACCCCTGTTCCCATAACATCTGAGCATCTCACAATCTTCAATACATTTACCCTCACCACACCCCTGTGAGGCAGGGCAGTGCTATTATCCCCACTGTGCAGAGGAGGAGCCAAGACACAGAGAGGCTAAGTAACTAGCCCAAGGTCACACAGGAAGGCAGTGGCATAGAAGGGAATTGACCCTGAGTCCCATGATAACACCCTAAACACTGGGCCAGCTTTCCTCTCTATGATGCTATCTCTGCTGTCTCTCTTTTCCACCAGGGTCAGGCAGTTTTTCCTCATGGCTTTTACCCATCTTTCTAGTCCATTTAATGGCACTTTCACAGTCACTGCAACCCCTGAGATTTCTGAGACAGCCCTGAGAGTCAGTGAGACCCCCTCCAGATCATTCTCTGAGCTGGAGATTCAGCAGGTTAGGGAGACAGGCTCATGGTGGGAAGGAATCACAGAGCGGTGACATTTCATCTGGTCAAGGTAAGGAGCATTATAGGGGTGCTCTACCCCCAGGAATATATTTTCTTTATTTGTTTCACTGTGTTTTTTTGTTCTTCTTTGGAGACAGTTAATAACTATAGCTTTGAAATACCCTTTGTCAGTTCCCTCCCTCCACTCTGCCAAAGAAACCAGGGTATCTGCCTCACTTGGTAATGCTCCCCTGATTAAGCAATCTTTTCTCACAGTCTCGAATCCCCAAGCTAAACCAGAAATGTCACAAGACACAGACATAAATATCAACACCTTAGTGTGCCAGCCACTGGCACTGCAGGCATAAATGCTCAATTCTAGACTCCCACAGGCTCCCAAAGAACCATCAGATAGTAACTACTGACCTGAGTTGAATTTGAACTGGGAATAGAGGTGAAAGGCTGCATATGCTATTACCAGGCCCACAAGCCATTTTGTACCTGCTTTGTTTACTATTTAAAAGTACATGAAAGCTGGTAGGAGCTTTGGGAAGCTGGGATGTGAATTACTGTGAAAGACAAATTATTTTTCTACAAGACAAAGCGAAAGAGATTCTTTGTTTATTAACTAGAAGTCACAGAGTCTGAATTCATTTGAGGCTTGGTAGGTAGTTAAGAATACTCGAGTCCAGGGAGAACTCAAACTCACATCTTGCTATCTTTATTTGGGATTATATTTTTCCTAGAGTGTTTTTAGGTTGGGCCATAGTGAGCCACTTATGGGGAACAAATAATACAAGAGAGAATTACTTCTCTTTCCACAATCCAGGAACTGAAATGCCATGGAAAGACAAAGAGCTTGGTTTATGTTGACCCCCAAATGGCTCCAGGATGCATTAAAATGCCTTGAAAGTTATAAGCACAAGTAGAAATAAACCCAAATGCAAACAGCAGAACCCCTACTGCAAAGCTAAAGACTAGTGGTGGAGAGAACGCAGATTAGATTAGATGTTTCCGTGCCTTGGGACACAAACAGTGTTCCACCTCCATCTAATGCCATGTTTCTTGCTCCAGAGTAGTCTGTTTCCATGACAGCAACATCTTTCTCAATCCTTTTCTTATGTGTCATCTGTTGCCCTCCTATTTTGTCTTCCACCTGGTGCAAGGGTCAAGGGCTTGTCTAGACATACATTTTCCTGACATTCATACAGCATGTCCAAACAAACTTCAGCCTTCTTTCTCGAATCACTGTCTCTGCAGTCTGTTGACCAATCCTTTGTAAATCATCAATGTTGATTATATTATCCTACCAGTGGACACCAAGTATTCCTTGCAAACATCTCTGATGGAATAAGTTAAGTTTCCTGTTGTGAGCTTCTAGCATTTGTCAAGTTTCAGAGTGTAGCACAATGACATATTATCTTTGCTCTTGTGTGGATGTCCTTATTTTTCCAGATATTTGCCACCAGTCTTGAAAAAACTCCACTTGCCTTCCCAATTCTTGGTTCCACCCCCTTATGGAGTTGACCTTCAGCACCCGTTGTGCTTCCAGGATACACAAACCATGCCATACTCTCCACTATCTATCACATACACACCATCATTGCTGACTTCTCTTTCTATGATCATGATTGCTGACTCCTCTTTCTATGGTCATTTTGTTTTGGCTGATTCTGAATCTGCTTTGGTGGCCTACTTTGACCTTTGATATTGGCAGTTGTTATTTTCGTGGCATTGTCATCTGTGTCCAATAGAATGTCTTCTGCAACGTCAAGATCTTGCAGTTTTCCCTTTACTCTACAAAACTCCTGTGTCTTCCTTTGCATTACATAATCTATCACAATGCAGCAATGCAGCAAAGAGGGGATGATAAAACACAACCCTGCCACATTCCAGTGACAATTGTGATGGGTTGGACTCCCCCTTCTGGGGTGCCACCTGATGTACTGGGGTCCCACTGAGCCTGCCCATTCCACCAGCCTGGGCTCCGTGCCCCTGTTCCACTGTGCCTTCTCCAGCATGCACACACAGGTAGGGACACATCCAGCTTCAAATGGACACAGAGAGACTTGAGATCAGCTCTGTGTGGGAAGAATCAGCTTGAGGATTGCCCAGCACTCAAGTGCACACTTCCTTTGGGATGCAAACCCAAAATGATATTGTCTTGCGCTGTATAGAGATCTATATAGTGTAAGCTCATAAATTAAAAGCTCATGCTTTCTCTCTTTTTCTTTCTCCTCCATTGCTAGCTTCCAGGCTTCACTTTCTTTGTCAGCCTCTAGCTGCCGCAGTTCCATGGCTCCCTGGTGGGCTGCTTTTTGCTCATCAATTTCCATCTGTTTTAATTTCATCTATCTCTTGCGTTCTTTCTCCCTCTCTGCCTGTAACCTGCAGAGCTCCAACTCTGCAACCGTTTCACTATTTTCACCTCTCTTGCTGCTTTTCCTGTCCCTACTTCCTTTGCCCAAAATAAACAAACAGAAAATAACAAACCAGTAACCACTTTGTCTGTTTTCTAGCCAGCACACTTAAAACTCACTTAAAATCACCACCAGTGTCTCAGAACAATAAGTTGTGCACATTACCATGCTCTCTGCGCCACTGGTCCAACCCTTCACAACAATATCAAACCAATAATTTTCTCCACTTTCTGTCCTTACATAGCATTTTGAACCTTCATTCAGCATTGTGATCAGTGACACTGTCTTTCTAGGAAGCCCATATTATCACAAGGTCTTCCAGAGTGACTCTCAATGAATGCATTTGAAAACTTTGGTGAAAATGTACAGAGTTCAAGACTAATCTTCTCTGGTGTGCAAGCCCTTTCTCAGTCAGTCAGTCATCTCAAAGTAAAGATGTGATCTGTATGCTATATTTTTGGTTTGAAGGGTGCTTGCTCATTTCACAATTTTTCATCTCTACCCAGTTTGATTCTGTTCAACATTACATTTTCCCAGGTACTGAAAGTAGTGTTATTTCTTGCCAATTATCCCACACCAGTTGGTTACCTTTCTTTGGTAATTTACAGGTCATACCTTTCTTCCAATCTGTTAGGCAGAATTTTTTCTCCCAAACTGAATTACAAAGTTTATGCATTTTATATATTACCACATCCTTAACAGCTTTAAGCATTTCAGCAGTGATCTTATCTTGACCAGGCACTTTTGCCATTTTTCAGCTGCTTATTTGCTTTCTCTATTTCTCTTTCTAAAATTTCCAGCAGTGAAATATTTAATTCTTCACCTTCTTCACATCCATTGATTAGTATTGTTGGCTCTGGCTTGTTAAGTACTTCATTGAAATCTTCTAGCCATTGTTGCTTTTGTTCTACTTCTGTTAACAATCTTCCATCTTTCACTTTTACAATACCATGGTGACTCTAGAACCATAATGACAATTGCTTACACATCTGAAAGAGTTTCTTGGAGTCACCTCTCACTGATGCTTCTTTGGCTTCTCTCATTTTTTTTAATCAAGTCATTTTCTCTTATCTTTCCAACAAGACTTCTTTATCTTTCTCGACATACTCCTGTTGGAACGTAGGTTATTCTTGGCATGTCACCTTAACTTGCTTCTGTTTAAAAGCTTTCCTTTCCTCAATCAATTTCCATGTGCATAGCTGTATCCACTCTTCTTTCCTTGATCCCCTTGGACCAAGTGAAGTCGGGGCAGCTTCCTGGCAAACATCTCTAAAATGAGCCCATTTTTTCTCCATATCATCATTCATTATCTGCCACTCTTCAAGTCTATTTAAGAGATGGATTTTAAAATCCACTCTGATTTCAGGGTCAAAGAGCTTCTTCACATCAAATACCATCTCTCTTTTCTTGTTGGCTTGTCTTTTTAGCTTTATTCTAATTTTTCTTATGAGAAGATACATCAGCATGTGTAAAAGATCGCATATCCACTCCAGCAATGGTCTTCTCCTCCAGCTGCTGATGGCAATGTGATCCAATTGTTTCTTGGTAATGCCATCACTGACTTCCATGTTACTTAGTGTTTCCTACAATGAGGGAAAAGCAACCCTCCAACGCACAATTTATACATGCTGCACAGTTTAATGAATCTTTCACCATTTTCCATCCACCCCTTAATTCCGTGTTTACCCATAAAATGTTCCTATCCAAGGTTGCTCTTATCAACTTTAGCATTCATATATCACCCTTAATGAGAACATCATAAGCATGAACCTGGTTTTGCACTTCCTGCAATTTGTTGTAGAATATGTCTTATTAGTTCATCATGATCATTGGCGGGTGTGTAACACTGGACGATAGTTACTTTAGCATGATTTGTAACAAAGCATGCTCTTTTAATTCATGAATTGACTGTTTGCCTTTTCTATAGAGCTTGTGCTGCCTTTATGTAAAGGAGTATTCCTACTCTCTCTGTGTCAATGTCATCTTGCCTTCCTGAATAGAGAACTGTGATACCATCAGAATGGAGTCTTTCAGATCCAATCCACCGCATTTCACTCATTTTAAACCGAGTCATTTCTCTGACTATTGATTCAGTTTCCCAGTGTCTCACATAGTTCTCATATTCTGGCACCCAATTGTAGCTTTAATGATAGCTGTTATGTTCTCTTGTTTCAGGCGATGAACTCCCTCATGGGTTCGGATCACTGCTTTTTTACTTCCAGCAAACTCATTTGTTGTTGACTTAATGGTTCCAAAAGGCCATAATCTTCTCCAAATTGACTAGTTAAGACCGCATCCTGTCTGTTGATTGTTTTGATAGCTGTATATTTTTTTTATGTGGACAGGTAGTTAGCCTGACTCACAACCATAAATCCATGGCTCTTTACTCAATATATTCAGAGCAGCCCTTACCATGTAGGGGTTCCCTCTTCTGCCACTCAAGGGACATGCCTGTTAGCTTAGAATGTCCCAGGAAATCTCAGAAGGGTCAGTTCCAATAAGCATCAAAAGCATATGTGGCTTCTTCAGAGATTATCAAGTACTTCCTGGAGCCTGGAAGTACTAAGAATAGCAACCCTCTGAAGGGTTTTTCCAGTTCCTGTCCAAACAGGAAGTACAGAGGCATGTGAAAGGGCCAGTAATAAAAAATAATAGTAAATAATTAATAAACAATGGTAATAAAGAAATTAGCTAAATTATTTTTCAACCTTAAGTGTCACACTCATTTCAATTCTGGAGGGCAAGGATGAAGATTTGGGGCCAATTTTTCCAAACCCCATCATTCATTGCTGTGGAAGGATGTGGACCACTCCAGCTCCAACTTTACACTGTGTAAATCTGGAGTAGTGCCTGGAGTAGACCTTCTGTAGTTACTCTGTATTTTTACTGCTGTAACTGACATGAGAATTTGACTCTGTCACTGCATATAATTAGCAGCATGGCAGAGATATATTATTAAACTTGTCTTATAGGGTCAAAACTTATCTCTTGGTCTTTAAAAGGGGAGACACGATGTCATTTGCTTTAGATAATATTTCAGAGGACCAAAGCTTTTAGGCTAAATTCACCTGATGGTCTAATTCCTGATTCTGCTGGTATAGATGTTGGCGGGAGAGGGGGAAATCAAGGTTTGGATATATTTGGGCTACACAAAATGGTCACCATTTCCTTTCCATCAGGACGGGGGTGAATGGGTGGGACACTTAGGGAGCCTGTGCTGTCCAAAAAGCAGGTGGAGCTGGCAGAGTGATTGGTTATGAGTAGGGCCCTACCAAATTCATGGTCCAGTTTGGTTAATTTCACGGTCATAGGATTTTAAAAATAGTAAATTTCATGATTTCAGCTATTTAAACCTGAAATTTCACCGTGTTGTCATTGTAGGGGTCCTGACCCAAAAAGGAGTTGGGGGGGGAGGGGGGGTCGCAAGGTTATTGTAAGGAGGATTGCAGTATTGCTACCCTTACTTCTGAGCTGCTGCTGGTGACAGCACTGCCTTCAGAGCGGGGCAGCTGGAGAGCGGTGGCTGCTGGCCAGGATCCTGGCTGTATTTCAAGGAATCCCTGTTGAGGCTACAGGGACAAACCATCCCGATGTGTCGAAAGAATAGTAAATATGGCAGGCGACCAGCTTGGCTTAACGGTGAAATCCTAGCGGATCTTAAGCATAAAAAAGAAGCTTACAAGAAGTGGAAGGTTGGACATATGACCAGGGAAGAGTATAAAAATATTGCTCGGGCATGTAGGAATGAAATTAGGAGGGCCAAATCGCACCTGGAGCTGCAGCTAGTGAGAGATGTTAAGAGTAACAAGAAGGGTTTCTTCAGGTATGTTGGCAACAAGAAGAAAGCCAAGGAAAGTGTGGGCCCCTTACTGAATGAGGGAGGCAACCTAGTGACAGAGGATGTGGAAAAAGCTAATGTACTCAATGCTTTTTTTGCCTCTGTCTTCACGAACAAGGTCAGCTCCCAGACTGCTGCGCTGGGCATCACAACATGGGGAATAGATGGCCAGCCCTCTGTGGAGAAAGAAGTGGTTAGGGACTATTTAGAAAAGCTGGACATGCACAAGTCCATGGGGCCGGACGAGTTGCATCCAAGAGCGCTAAAGGAACTGGCGGCTGTGATTGCAGAGCCATTGGCCATTATCTTTGAAAACTCGTGGCGAACGGGGGAAGTCCCGGATGACTGGAAAAAGGCTAATGTAGTGCCAATCTTTAAAAAAGGAAGAAGGAGGATCCTGGGAACTACAGGCCAGTGAGCCTCACTTCAGTCCCCGGAAAAATCATGGAGCAGGTCCTCAAAGAATCAATCCTGAAGCACTTACATGAGAGGAAAGTGATCAGGAACAGTCAGCATGGATTCACCAAGGGAAGGTCATGCCTGACTAATCTATTCGCCCTCTATGATGAGATTACTGATTCTGTGGATGAAGGGAAAGCAGTGGATGTATTGTATCTTGACTTTAGCAAAGCTTTTGACACGGTCTCCCACAGTATTCTTGTCAGCAAGTTAAAGAAGTATGGGTTGGATGAATGCACTATAAGGTGGGTAGAAAGTTGGCTAGATTGTCGGGCTCAACGGGTAGTGATCAATGGCTCCATGTCTAGTTGGCAGCCGGTGTCAAGTGGAGTGCCCCAGGGGTTGGTCCTGGGGCCGGTTTTGTTCAATATCTTCATAAATGATCTGGAGGATGGTGTGGATTGCACTCTCAGCAAATTTGCGGATGATACTAAACTGGGAGGAGTGGTAGATACGCTGGAGGGCAGGGATAGGATACAGAGGGACCTAGACAAATTGGAGGATTGGGCCAAAAGAAATCTGATGAGGTTCAAGAAGGATAAGTGCAGGGTCCTGCACTTAGGACGGAAGAACCCAATGCACAGCTACAGACTAGGGACCGAATGGCTAGGCAGCAGTTCTGCGGAAAAGGACCTAGGGGTGACAGTGGACGAGAAGCTGGATATGAGTCAGCAGTGTGCCCTTGTTGCCAAGAAGGCCAATGGCATTTTGGGATGTATAAGTAGGGGCATAGCGAGCAGATCGAGGGACATGATCGTCCCCCTCTATTCGACATTGTTGAGGCCTCATCTGGAGTACTGTGTCCAGTTTTGGGCCCCACATTACAAGAAGGATATGGATAAATTGAAGAGAGTCCAGCGAAGGGCAACAAAAATGATTAGGGGTCTGGAACACATGACTTATGAGGAGAGGCTGAGGGAGCTGGGATTGTTTAGCCTGCAGAAGAGAAGAATGAGGGGGGATTTGATAGCTGCTTTCAACTACCTGAGAGGTAGTTCCGAGAGAGGATGGTTCTAGACTATTCTCAGTGGTGGAAGAGGACAGGACAAGGAGTAATGGTCTCAAGTTGCAGTGGGGGAGGTTTAGGTTGGATATTAGGAAAAACTTTTTCACTAGGAGGGTGGTGAAACACTGGAATGCGTTGCCTAGGGAGGTGGTGGAATCTCCTTCCTTAGAAGTTTTTAAGGTCAGGCTTGACAAAGCCTTGGCTGGGATGATTTAATTGGGGATGGGTCCTGCTTTTGAGCAGGGGGTTGGACTAGATGACCTCCTGAGGTCCCTTCCAACCCTGGTATTCTATGATTCTATGATCCCTGCTCTGAAGGGGAGGGATAGCTCAGTGGTTTGAGCATTGACCTACTAAACCCAGGGTTGTGAGTCCAATCCTTGAGGGTGCCATTTAAGAATCTGGGGCAAAAATTGGGGATTGGTCCTGCTTTGAGCAGGGGGTTGGACTAGATAGACCTCCTGAGGCCCCTTCTAACCCTGATATTCTATGATCCCTTGAGTAACCTCTGCAATTGGAGCCCGTGCTGGATTTGAAAGATCTTGCCAACTGACAGTAACCGTAATCCCCCTTTTTGACAGAAATACCTCTCCCTGTGCAGGCCTGTAAGTGACTGAGCCAGTCATGTGAATCTGGCACTTTACATATATACAGTAATTTAATATTTCAAACTTGAAACAAAAGTAAGCATCAGACTTGACACGAAATAGCAAAGGGAGAAATTACAGCATTGAACACTTTTGCTGTGGGGAAAAGAACCTGGAGATCCTAGAGTAAAGTTACAGCCACTCAGCCTAACACTGCACAAATCATGAGTGTCCACTAGGCCAACTTAATATTTTAATATATTGAACATAGATGCAACTATATTAAACAAGTCGGGAAGGGAGCAGGTATAATTATTTAATTACTACTAGAGCTGGTTGAAATTTTTTGTTCAAAACTTTTTTTGGAGGGGGAGGAGTGGTGTGAAAAAAGTGTCTTTTTAGTCAAAATAGAAATTTCTACAGGAAATGTCCATTTTCAACCCAGTTTTTGCAGTTTTCTTGCTAATAAACTAAAAAATGTTTTGTTTCTGGCAACCCGAAAGTAAAAAAAGTTTGGTCAGTTTGATGCCAAACCGGTCAGTGGGTTGCCAAAATAAATAAATAATAATAAAAGGGGGGGGGTCATTTTTTTGGATGAAAACTCAAAAAATTTTGACAAATTTCAACCAAAATGAAAAAAAAATCATTTGTGCTTAAATTTTTTTGGAGGGAAACACCTTTCTTCACTGGCTCTGGTTATTATACAATGTTATGATGCTGAGGGCTGTACATCCTCTGCACAAAGCATGGTTGACTATCTGCTGAGGGAGTCCTCTGGGCGGGAACATTAGTTCTTTGCCGAGGAGATCCCTGCAGATTTTAATGTAAACATTATTTCAGGCATGGAACTCGTGTGGCGTTTTATTATTGAACCTGGCTGTGCAAACAGAACATTTAGCATCGAGGGTGCAATATGCTTGGTAGGCCTAGATAGAAAATTAAATGTACTCTCTGGGCAATATTTGAGAGTGATGCAAGTGTCTTCCTTTCAGTTTGTTGGTGGAATTCCCCAGGTGAGCTGTAATACGGCTTACCCTAAAGGAGTTGGGAGGTTAAATGTTTATTCAGCAGTTGCAAAGGACTCCAAGTTCCTTTCTTTTCCTTTGTCTCTTTCCTCCCTCTCCCCACAAGCTCTAATAGAGACCATTTCTCAGAAGTGCCCATTAAAATTCCATTTGGCAGTTTATTGAGGTGGGTGTTTGCATAATGCATGGGAATGTCTTCACCATATTGCCTCTTGGTGGGGGGCTGGGAAGTGAGACTCCTAGAAGCTATATGAAGATGCTGACCATTATCTGTTAATTTGAATCATGCTGCCTCAGATGTTATAAGCATACGAGAAAGGCCAAACACAACAGAGTGGAAGATATGGCTGTAACACCTTGGCCAGGGATCTCCTGGGAGCTGAACAGGGCCAGGGAGATGTGACTGAAAGTGGTACTAGTGATTTAGCTGAGGATACCTTTGGTCTGAATCTTTAGTGTCACCAGATACTAAGCTGCTGGAGGTGCTGCCTTTTAGCAAGGGAATAAAATGGAGGTCCTGATGACTTGTGGTCATTGAAAACTCCCATGACACTTACTACAAAAGTAGAAGTGTTCATGAAAATACTAGTATCCTTGCAAAGTTCCAGCTTAAACAATTACATTTTGCTGACCTGAATCCCCCATGCAGTTTTTAATGGGAAGAATCACTCTTCTTCACGTTCCCTCCAAAAACACATTGTGCATAAAAGCTGCCATTTTCCACTCCAGAGGTGGCTGCCTGGCTGTAACAGGTGAAGTGATCACTGAATGCACAGTCTGTAAAGTGCCTTGGTGCCTTTCAGAACAAAAGGAGTGCTTATATATGTGGGGGTAAGATTGGCTGACATCTGCTGATTTTGTGAGGGCTAGCTCCTAGCACAATCTCAAAGGAATAGAAAGTGTGAGGCAAATGCAAATCAATGCTCAGTTAATAGAGTTTTCTAATGGAACACACTCAATGGCCCAGCAATGGCCAGGCTGGTATTTCCCAGGGTTGTAGGAGACTGCCATTCCAATGGATTAGGGCCAGGGAGAGGATACTCATGTACCTCTAGCATGGTGGCTTGGGAGAAGAGGGCAGGATGATGTGTGCACTTGTAAATACTCTGCCCCAGGTTTATCCCCACCTACCACATGAACACGATCACACAGGGGGTGTACCCTTCTCTGCACTCCCTCTCCCCGCCAAACCAGCTTCTTCCTGGCAGAGTGGAACCACATCTGCTCTGTGCCCAGGGGGACCTCTGTGGCCATGGAGCTGCAGGCTAAATCTGTCCCTATAAAGTAGTGTGTTCTGCAGTTTGACTCCTGGGCTAGCCGCTCTTCATTGGTTCAGGTCAGACAGCTCCTAGTCTGATTTCATAGCAGCCTCTGTGTCAGTGTTCAGCAAATGGCCAATATTCTTTATCTGGTGTTCTCTTCCCCTTCTTTACTGCCAACTAGATATGAGAGAAGATAATGGGAGTTAGGACTGGCTAGTGGCCAGAGGCTGGAGCAGGAATATATGTGCCATGTCTGGTACCAAAAGTCCATTAAAGAAACATGTTATCACCTCTGCTACTTCATCATGACCCAGATTAACTGGGAGTTATGTCCCACACTTAGTTTAATTCTGATGCACCTATGTTTTTATGAAACTTTTCACATCTTTTGGCTCCGTGTAACACGTTACCAATTTGACCTTATTGCTGTTATTAATCTGTACTATAGTAGGACCAAGAGGCCCCAGCAGAGATCAGGGCCCTATTGTGCTCAGCTCCATGCTAACCGTGAGGAGACTGTCCCTGCCCCAAGAGCTTACATTTTGAATAGACAAGACAGACAGAGGGTGAGAGGGGACACAGAGGCTCAGAGAAGGGATGTGACTTGCCCAAAACTACACAACAGGTCAGAGACATCACCAGGAATAGAAGCCCGGTCTTCTGAATCCCGGCGACGGTGCCTCTCACCTTCAGCCAGCATGCCTTGCTCTGCTGTCCATTTCACAGATTCAGGTGTCACATATATTCTAGCACTGCCAGGGAATGGAGTTTCTGGTTTCCGCTACAAGGCTCATGCATTAGTCCTAGCTTTATCACCCAAGACGACAACAAATACCATCCAAGCCGCCTTCAATCAGGACAGTGATGAATTCCTGGACTTTCTTCTGCCCTGAACCAACTCTATATGAAAACTCTGTCCTGATTTGATTGTTTTTGAATCAAGGGCCTTTGTTGTTGACTATATTGGCGAGGTTCCCAAGGAGCACAGCCGTGGTGGTTTGTTTTTTCCTTCCTCATGAATGAGCTGATTCAACAATTAACACAGAGGACCCTGGTTTCAATTCCCACAGTTATCATTAGCTTTTCCGAGTACCGGGACAAGGGATCAGTGGGTACACAATGAACAACTCTCTGTTTGGTTAACAACATACTCCAGAACAGGGGAAATAGGTGCTTTGTTTGGAATGAAGTGAAAACAGTTGCATTTTGCCTCTTGCCCCTTTTAGTTGGATTAACACGCATATTTGAACATTCGTCACACACGTAATACCTTGGATAATGTTTCCGGAAGACAAAGCGGAGATGACCAAAAAAAAAAAAAAATTAAATGAAAATAAATCTAGCTTCCTAAACTGAATCTTTCCCTTTAAAGAAAGTAACACCTTGTCAGGTTGGGTTTGCTTTTGCAACTGATTGCCTTAGCTACAGTCCACAGCAAATCCTATTTACTGCAGGTGTTCTGGTAAAGGCAATACATGGCTTTGTAACAAAAAGCCCAGAAGGATCTACTTACCAATTTTTATACCAGAGCTGAGAAAGAGAGATGTTGTTTCAGAAAAAAATCTGTGATAAAGAATCTGTGTAAGCCCCAGTAAGGATAGCCCCATTTTTAAAAGCTATTACTTACTTATGGCTCTGGGGCAGGCAATGCCTTTTACTGCCAAAGAATATATTCTGCTGTAACTTCTGGGGATGTGGGGGAAATCAAAGCAATCCCAATATAGAATTTATACTCCTCATCTATCTGTCCTCCTGACCTTGGAGAAAATCTTAAAGGAACATGAAATGTATAAAGCATCTCCCTGAACATAGCCCAGAGACAGGTTCCTGTTGCTGTTTCTGATTAATTCAGTAACCCAAGCGTGACCTTTATGGATGCAGTAGGAAGGCAGTGGGGAAGGATGGAGAAATGAAGATTTGGATCCTGACACTGGAATAAATCAGAAAATAATAGGTTTAAGAAATATATTGGCGAAGGGTTTTTTGCAGTGGGGGTCCAGTGGGTAGGCCACTAAACTGGCACTCAGAAGACCTAGCTCTTTCACTGACCTGCTGTGTGACCGTGTCACTTCATCTTTGTGCCTCTGTTTCCCCTCCCACCTTTCATTGGCTGTTTCTCTTCAGTTTATAATCTCGGACTGTGTGTTTATACAAAGCTTAGCACAATGGGGCTGTGATCTCAGTCGGAGGCCTTGGGTGTTATCGTAGCACAAACTTAACCATAAAAAAGTCTTGCTTTCAGTTAGACACGGTAACTTGTCATTTGCACACACAATCACCGAGATTGCGTATGCAACAGGCACAATCACCCAGCCAATATAAGCAAATGCACATCCACTCCTGCAAGTGAAAGGCAAGCACATATTTTTGAAAATTCCCAAGGTGTCCTGAAAAAATTCCAGCTGGATAATTAGAGTCTCTTTCCCTTCATTCTCTAGTACATTTTACAGGAGGAGAAGATGCTCTTTTTTTCCTATTGTGTAGTGGGGCTGTGTAGCGCTAAACAATTGCCAAGTGTCACCCTAAGGAATCTGCATTTCGAAGTG
This sequence comes from Caretta caretta, assembly GCF_965140235.1. Lineage (NCBI taxonomy): Eukaryota > Metazoa > Chordata > Testudines > Cheloniidae > Caretta > Caretta caretta. The sequence goes on along the minus strand of NC_134217.1, from coordinate 9,232,381 downwards.
GATGGAAGAAATGGGAAATAATCAGTCAAATATTATGCAACAGATTCTCTGCAGGGATACCTCCATTGACTTGAATGGAGTTATGCCAGCGGAGAATTTGTTCCTATGATTCCATTTATGTATCTGTTATAAATCTTGACATCTCAAGCCATTATATTTTTTGATAAAAACAATTAAGGCCCAATCCAAAGCCTATCGAATCAATGGGAAAAGCTCCCCTTGCCTTCTGTAAAGCTTTGGCTCAGGCCCTTAGTAGCTGAGTTATTTAAAAATTCCTGCTAGTGCAAAAATCCAAGTAAAGAAAAAAAATGGGAAGCAAACGCTGAAAATCGTACCAATTGACTTATTTTACGATTAGTTATAGCATTGGAACTGCACAATAGGCCTTTAATCTGCAATGAAGAAAAACTGTATTTCCAATGAAGCAGACTGCCCCAGAACAGAAATAGTGGAATACTGTGAAATTGGTAAAAATACTGAGAGTTTGGAGGGAATCCAAAGCTTGTAACCAGCCAAGGAAGAAAGAAAAAAAACAAAAAACCCAGTAGCACGATAAGAATAAGACTGGGGAAGGGTTCAGATGGCTCAAGTGATGGAACGAGATAGGGTGCCTTTCATGTCTTGGTCACTTGTTCGAACGTGACTCTCTCCATAACAAGAAAGTCTTTTTCATCTGCTGGCTTTTTGGTGGCATGTTTGAATGAGCTGGTGGTTTCTGAAGATGTGGCTGTATCATAATAGAAGCCACAAAGTATTGTTCCCTTATTGCCTGTCGCAGCTGAGAGGTCAAGCAGTGAATGAGTATGGCGCTTGCGTTACTCTCTAAAAGTCCTTCTAGATCTAGGCTGAGGCGTATCGGCGAGTATGGCGTTGCCTGTGGACAGAGAGAGTGCTTCCGTCTACGCTGTAATCACACGAGAGGGTGTGTAAATCATGCTGGGATTACGCAGCCCCATTTACATGCGTTTGGATTTCATTAAATCACGTTAAGTAGTTCTCAGTTTGAGCCGTCTGTATAAAATCAGCAGGATATTGATTTGTTTCAAAGCCTGCACACACTGTGGAATCCCCGGAAGTTTAGTGGCCAATATGCACTGGAAGGTTTCCTGAAAGGACGGGTATGAACAGGTTAGTTTGTGCACTGAAATAAGTGCCAGGCTCACAGTGTCTACAAGAGGAAACCACTGAACAGTTTGACCACAGAGGAGGTGCAGAAGAGGTAAACCAGAGGAGATTTGAGTTTTGATGGAAGCCTTCATGGAGGTCCTTGGGGAAGCTTCCACAACTGCCTACTTACACCCTGTCTATCCCTAGGCTGCTGTATCCCTCTGCAGCTTGCATAAATTCTCACTTTTCTCTCAATACCTCCCATCCTGATTACTGCAACCTCCTCCTTATCAGTCTCCTTGACACCCACATCGCCCCACTCCAGTCCATACAAAACAGAGCTGCCAAAATCATCTCCCTTCCCTGTCACCCCAACCATGGTGCCCATCTCTTTGCATTCCTCCATGAGCTTCCCCCTTTCAGCACCACATCAAGTTTAAGCTTTCTTGTCCCTTCATCACACCGCTGCCCTTTCCTCCTTGTGTGTCTTTGCCTTCTCAGCTCCTCCACCAGTGATGCCATGTCTGGACCTTCCATTCGTCCACCTCCTCCAGGCTTTCTTCCAGCCCGCCCCTGCATGCAGAACACTCTTCCTGAGCTGGTCAGCTAAGCTCTGAGGCACAATCCCTCCTGGTGCTTTAATTAGGCGGTGAATCTCTAAATCATCTCCAACACAGGCTGTTACTAAAAGTCTCAAGTGGGTCCAATACAAATTGTAAATTTTATTTTGCTAAAATAGATACAAGAATGGCTCCCCTGCAGCCCTCTGGTCCAGTAGCTGATTTGAAGGAGTATTTGGAAATGTTTTTGTTAGCAGCTCAGACCTTTCATTTTTAAATTCTGCCAGTGTCTTGGATGGATGCCATCCAGCTCTGGTGACTTGTTACTCTTAAATTTATCAGTGTTTGTTCCAGCTTCTTGTGTTTTGTTTTCTCACTTCAGACTGATAGTCTCTCCGCATCAACATTGGTGAGGTATTCTGAACAAAGAAATCATTTAGCTTTTCTGCCATGCCTTTATACTGCTTAATTAAGAGCCTGTGCATGGAAGGTGTAGTGAGGCAAATTTACACAAGAAATGATATGCAGTTTTTTAACAGCGAGGAAAGTTAATTGTTGGAACAACTTGCCAAGGGATGCTGTGGGTTCTGCATCACTGGAAGTCTTTCAATCAGCGTTGGATACATTTCTGAAGATATGCCATAGTCCAACCACAAGTTATTTGGCTTGAAGCAGGAATTACTGGGTGATAGTCTGTAGCCCATATTATGCAGGAAATCAGATTCCAATGGTCTCTTTAGGCCTCATAATCTATGACTCTGTAATGGCTCCCTGTAATCTCTGATAGACCAGTGGACCCACCACTCAACAAATATGCCGTTTGGATATGCATGAGTCCATTTAAAGGAAGTCCACTTCCCCCGGCCTCCCTTCAACATGCTGCTCTTGACCATCCAGGCAGGCATCTTTTCATTTACTGTTCTTTCCCCCATCAACTAGCTGCATTTGTTTCCATTTCAGAGGCTGGTTTCCTTTAGCTAGTGATGAAGGTACAGTGCAGTGGAGTGACTGGTCCCTTTTTCTATCCTTGACAATGCTGCTCACAGATATCCAAGTTGCAGGTGACTTGTATTTCATGTTTCTTTGTCACATCAGTTCTTAATGATATAAGTAAACAAAACTGATTTTTCCCCTGAAGTATAAATTAGACCAAAGAAATTCAAAGTAGGTTTGAGTGAATAGTCTGGGTGGGGTTCAAGGCCAATTAAACTGCACATAGGTGAATCTTCCAACCCCCAACTCCAGCACGGAGAGTTATACTCAAGAAGCATAAGGGTCACTGCCTTTTCAGATATTGCGGAGTTGCAATGCAAGTGGCGTCATATGTCACAGAAGGAGTAGAGGCTTCTTCTCAGCAAACCATGAAGAACACTCTGAGGACTCCCACAGTATTCTTGTCAGCAAGTTAAAAAAGTATGGGCTGGATGAATGGACTATAAGGTGGATAGAAAGCAGGCTAGATTGTCGGGCTCAATGGGTAGTGATCAATGGCTCCATGTCTAGATGGCAGCCGGTGTCAAGTGGAGTGCCCCAGGGGTCGGTCCTGGGGCCGGTTTTCTTCAATATCTTCATAAATGATCTGGAGGATGGTGTGGATTGCACTCTCAGCAAATTTGCAGATGATACTAAACTGGGAGGAGTGGTAGATATGCTGGAGGGCAGGGATAGGATACAGAGGGACCTAGACAAATTGGAGGATTGGGCCAAAAGAAATCTGATGAGGTTCAAGAAGGATAAGTGCAGGGTCCTGCACTTAGGACGGAAGAACCCAATGCACAGCTACAGACTAGGGACCGAATGGCTAGGCAGCAGTTCTGCGGAAAAGGACCTAGGGGTGACAGTGGACGAGAAGCTGGATATGAGTCAGCAGTGTGCCCTTGTTGCCAAGAAGGCCAATGGCATTTTGGGATGTATAAGTAGGGGCATAGCGAGCAGATCGAGGGACGTGATCGTTCCCCTCTATTCGACATTGGTGAGGCCTCATCTGGAGTACTGTGTCCAGTTTTGGGCCCCACACTACATGAAGGATGTGGATAAATTGGAGAGAGTCCAGCGAAGGGCAACAAAAATGATTAGGGGTCTGGAACACATGACTTATGAGGAGAGGCTGAGGGAACTGGGATTGTTTAGTCTGCAGAAGAATGAGGGGGGATTTGATAGCTGCTTTCAACTACCTGACAGGCGGTTCCAGAGAGGATGGTTCTAGGCTATTCTCAGGGGTAGAAGAGGACAGGACAAGGAGTAATGGTCTCAAGTTGCAGTGGGGGAGGTTTAGGTTGGATATTAGGAAAAACTTTTTCACTAGGAGGGTGGTGAAACACTGGAATGCGTTACCTAGGGAGGTGGTAGAATCTCCTTCCTTAGAAGTTTTTAAGGTCAGGCTTGACAAAGCCCTGGCTGGGATGATTTAAATTGGGGATTGGTCCTGCTTTGAGCAGGGGGTTGGATTCGATGACCTCCTGAGGTCCCTTCCAACCCTGATATTCTATGATTCTATGACTTCATTCCCTGGGGTCTGAAATAATCTGCCTCTTGAATTCAGGTTTGGGGTGAAAAGCAGAACCCCAAATTCTCTAGGTTTGGCCAGCCCAAGTTCAGTACAAGGTCCCAAACTCAGGGGAGAACTTATCTGAATGGAGCCTTCTGAAGTTCATCTGTCAGTCGGGTAATATATTTCAGATAAAAGCCATACTTGTCACAACTGGCATCTGTTATCAGTTTAATACTGGTTCCTCACTGTGTCACACCAGATGGGAAAGACAGTAATACATTGCAGGTGCTTTTCCCTGGGGATCTATAGTAAAGTTCAATACACTCTTCCTTTGAGTCACTTTTGACTTTCTAAAAGGTTTTGTTTCTCAGATATAATGCATAAAACTGGCAAGTGTGGTACACATTTGAATGAGGTGCCGTGTGCTACCAACCAAGTCACCTTTTCCCCTCATAGCACCAGCCAGTACATGTTTTCCAGGGATCACATTTGTGACGGGGCAAGACCAGATGGCTATAGAAAGTAGTGGGAGATAGATATATTAGCCCCAGGCTAAACAAATCCCTGGTACCAGGATAAGTAAATGGCAGCTGCTCCAGATCAATTAAGACATCTGGGGCCAATTAAGATCTTTCCAGAAGGCAGGGAAGATAGCTAGATTGATTGGGACACCTAAAGCCAATTGGGGGCTGGCTGAGCACTGGCCTGCTTAAACTCAGGGTTGTGAGTTCAATCCTTGAGGGGGCCACTTAGAGATCAGGGCAAAAATTGGGGATTGGTCCTGCTTTGAGCAGGGGGTTGGACTAGATGACCTCTTGGGGGAGGGATAGCTCAGTGGTTTGAGCATTGGCCTGCTAAACCCAGGGTTGTGAGTTCAATCCTTGAGGGGGCCATTTAGGGATCTGGGGCAAAAGTTGGGGCTTGGTCCTGCTTTGAGCAGAGGGTTGGACTAGATGACCTCTTGAGGTCCCTTCCAACCCCGATATTCTATTCTATGAAACTAATTGGGAGGCTTTTAACTAGTCAGTTGGGCATGTGTGTTAGGAGCTGTAGGAGGAAGCCGCGCTGTTGGAGGAATTGAGCAGTACAAACCATTTCAGGTGCAAGGAAGGAGGCCCTGAGGTATCAGTGAAGTAGATATTGAGGTAGTCAGGGCTGCTGTGGGTAAGTGGCCCAGGGAATTGTACGTGTCCTATTTCCAAAAAGTCAGCTACCATAGCTGCTACTATTAGGATCCCTGGGCTGGAGCCCAGAGTAGAGGGCAGGCCCAGGCCCGGGCTCCCCCACCCCATTAATCACTGAGACTAGGACACAACAGAGATTGCGCGAGGAAGGGTTGCTTCTTCTCACCTCTCTTGCTGGCTTATGATGAAAATGGCTCAGTAGGCTGTGACCCTTGCTTCTAGAGAGAGAAGGGTTACGTGGAGGGTCACAGTGAGCCTCTGAGGCTAGCAAAAATCCACCAGGAAGCACAGGACCCATGGAGACAAGGACAGAGCTTTGTCACACATGTCACTCCAAGCAGTTTTGCCCTCTGTGAATCATTCAAAATGTGGAAGCATCCTTGCTCTTTTCAAACAAGTCACTAGGCAGCAGCTTAACCTCCCTTATGTTTTGCTTCCAGGCACAGACCTCAAAGCTTTCTGCAGTTCTCCCCAGCTTTGTTCTCCCATTCTCCTGATACCTTGAAGAAGGTCCTGCAGCAGTGAAGCCCAGCTGGCCAAGAGCCCCTGCAGAATCTGACCTACTCACTGTAGGGAGACAAAGTTGGTGGAATCAAGAGAAGTGAGAGAAGGAGGTGGAAATGGTTTCACTGGTTGAACCTGGCCTCCCCTCACTCCTCAGCAGCAGAGGAGTGTGTGTTCAATTGGGCTTTTTGGATCTGGAAGAATTCTAGAGGAGGTGGAAGCATGTAAGGACTGAAGGAAAAAAACCCTGGAATTTGTTTGTCAAAAGAGAGGAACTGTTGCTCAGATGCAAAAGAGAGCCTTTGGGAAGTATAAGGAATGCAATTTGAAGCTGGGAAATTATACAGTGAACAGAGTGCTTCCAATGAGAAAAATGAACTCGGCATCATATGGTGTTGATTTGGAGGCCGAGTGTGAGGAACTGATGAAATTTAAAAAAACCCACAAGTTTATAAAGAGATCTTTGTGCAAACATGCCACTTTAATACACAGAATTGGAGAGGCATTCCTCCTGAGGAGTATGTGCTATTGTTTGTAATTAATCTTGATTAAGCAAAAGAAAAACAAAAACTCCTGACTCTATTAAGAGGCTACCTACTGGTGAGCATTCCATGCATTTGAGGTGCTGGCTGCTGCTTTTTAAAAAAATATCAGCAAGGAAGGTACAGACAGGGGAGGGGGACAGTCTCAGAACTAATTTGTAAACGCAAACCGTGAAGTCCTTCTGAGGGCAAAATCCTCATTGGCTTTAAAGGGAGGCGTTGTATCCGAGTAAGGACTGAGCGGTAAGTGAGAGAGGGCTTCATTTTGTGGATCTCTCATATGTGAGCTGTGCAGGATGAAAGAGGGCACTTTGTAAGGGAGTGTGAGTGAGAGAGAGAGAATTTAATTACAATCTCTCTCTATTATTTTCAGACCTAGAGTATTAAGCTTCCCCAATGAACACGTTCATCACTTTTTTTTAAATCCCTAATTTTAAAAAGCTCTCGATCCCATTTTTCAAATATGAACCAACTGAGAAATATTTTCCATGTAAACTTTCAAAGCCTTCCCACTGGTTCATATTATCTTGGACTTTAAACTTAAAAAACAGTAGAAACCACAGGACACCTATAACTATAGAGGCACTACAATACTGTCATAATCTGGGACTGATCAGTTCAGTCTGCATCTATATTTTGTTTCCTGTGGCTACAGCTAATAAACAACTGTCATGAACAGGCTTGGCAAAAGAATGTAAAAGTTAAATATCTTTGGCTTTCTGCTAGTAAGTTGAATGTTGTCTTTTATAATAGTCAGCTCATCAACAGCCAGACACTGGGCTATAAATTAAAGACACTTTTCATAAATTACACAAATAAAAATAATCGTGTTGCTGAAACACAATAGATTGAATCGCTTGTGCATTCGTTTCTGTCTTTGTGGAGTGGGGGCAGTGCATGGGATGGAGGGGGGGGGTCAAACACCCCCCGGTAGAGGAGAAGTCGGCACCTATGGCAGAGCACGCTTTTCATTGTTTGAGGCAGACCTGTTTGCCAACCTCAGTTTGGAACATATGTTAAGACCAGCAGACAGTGGAATCATAACTTCACATACAATGTTGCCACACATATTTTCACAGGATACTACTGATCAGCCAATTATGAGTTTTCAGATGATACCTTACAAAGCATACTTTGTACAAAGATTATTACAATAGTATGTAGGGTGTGAATACTGAGGTACATTCTGTCATAGATAACAAAACCCACTCTCTTATTCTATGCAAAATCTATGCAATCTAAATATTTCTAATGAACCTTTTCAGAGATTTTTTCATACATATAAAGTCATATCACCATTGTATAATACTTGTTGTGATAAATGATTCTGGGGGATAAAAAAATACATCTTTAAGTGGCCTAAAGTGCTAGGACTGGAATATTCTGGATAAAGTGGAAGTCATTTAGAAAGGATTTGGGGGAAGAATTCTATCCCGTGTGAGAACAGTATCCAAACAAAGTGCAACCTCAATTTTAATAAAATCTTGAAGATCAGCCTTCATTAAACTGGGGTTCTGTAAAATCATAGAAACATGAACTAACCCGCATTTTGCAGGCACACAAAGATCCTGAGATTGTATATGAGGTACGTCCCCATCTGCTTTCTCTTTGCCTTTACTCACACAGAGCAGGCAGCAGAAGCCAACACTCCTCCCCGCCCCCCAAGTCCCCCACCCGGCCATTCAGCATTAACTAACTGAGTTGGTGATTTGGTGGTAATTGCCTTCAGGGATGTGCTAACAGATCAAGAGTGCCAGTTGTCCCCAGGAATGGTTGTGGTGATTGATAGCACCAAGGTATCACTGCCAGTTTCAGTGAAGGATGGGCCAGAGAACACAAGGGATATTTCAGATGCAACTGAGTTTTGGGAAATCTGGGTTCCAAGAACATCAGGGTTCTGAGGTATTGAGACCAATAACATAACTGTGCCCCTAATTATGGATGATCAAATCACTTTGCCTAGGAAAGAACTAGAATTTGACCATGAGGATGTGTTTCCATCAATTGATACAGAAAGGCAGAGATTGTTATATACTACCAGATTAACCCCTGCTAAAAGCAATTGATTATCCATAGTACTGCAGTGCCTAGAGATTCCACATGAGACCAAGGCTCCATTGTGCAGGCACTGTCCAAACAGCTGGTAAGAAACAGTCCCTGCCTCAAACAGTATATAAACTAAACAACCACGATCTTCATTTTACAGAGGGATTAAGTGATTTGCCCAAGGACACCCAGGAAATCTGGGGCAGACCTGGGAACTGAACCTAGCTCTCCTGACACCCGCGCTAGTAATTTAACCAAAGACAGACTGATCTTTTAATGTTATTAACCTCTCTAGATATAGCTATCCTCTCTACATTAACTCCATCGAAGCGCATAATGGTGACATTTATACTCCCCCTGCCTTCTGTAATCGCAAAGAGACTGACTGTGGTTTGTTTAGCAGAAACTGAACTGGAAAAGAAGGTGTCTGGATTGTGCATCACCAGCTTTTCAAACCAGCTTTAGAGTGAGGTCTGTAAGTGTCACAGTAGCAGCTGCTGGGTGCCACTCACTTCTGAAAACCTTTATTTAGGTCCCCAAGTGGGAGCTGAGCTCTTTTGAAAGTCTACCCTGAATGGAGGGGACTGAGCTCTTGAAAACCTGTCCCTGTGTGGCTAATAAATAGCCAGTAACCACCAGAGCTGTATAGTTTAATATGGAGATATACCTATCTCATAGAGCTGGAAGGGATCTTAGAAAAGTCATTGAATTGAGTTGAGTGGAGTCCAGTCCCCTGCCTTCACAGCAGGACCAAGTACTGTCCCTTATTTTTGCCCCAGATCCCTAAATAGCCCCCTCAAGGACTAAGCTCACAACACTGGGTTTAGCAGGCCAATGCTCAAACCACTGAGCTATCCTTCCCCCCATTGTACAATTCTGCTCTAAAGCCATCTGATCTCAGATTCCAATAAGGTTTTAAACTCTTGGAAGTCATCGAGAACTTTCTGAGAAATCAGTGATTTAACTTGGCTGCTTACTCAAGTGACAGGAGTATTCAAAAGCCATTCAGTAAACAAGAGACATAATAGCCCTGAATCATCTCCAGTGTATGATCTATTTTAAAGAATCTCAGATAGTTTGGTTCATGTCTTCACTGCAGGTTATCCACTTCCCTTCTTTGGTCTATCAGTGATGGAATGAGTTTGACACCCCACTGACTCTTAACTACCAATGGCAATAGCTTCCCGGAATGACTGCCTTGAACTAAACCTGATATCTTACAGCATGGAGTATAATGGTGTTAGCCTTTTGCTTTGCGGTCTCCAATTCCTGTCTTAACTATTGGATCTGAGAGACTACTAAGTGCTCTTCCAAATTTTAAGTGCAACTTTCTAGGCCTAGACATATCTGGATGCTTTAAAAAGTGTCTTTTAAATGGATAATATTATAGTAAAATTAAAGCCATTTGTATAAACAAAAGGCAAGTTTGAGCTTGCCACTGATTTCATCTTATAAAATATATTCCCAGCATGAAACAAAATCTTCTTTAAAGTGATTACCATGTCATAATAAAGGCTCAGTCTGTAAACGGAAGGACTGTAACAACTACAATGTGTTGACTTATCTAGTAAAACAAAAGAAAGGATGCATTACTCAGATAATATTTTAGCACTTTTGCAGTCTGAACTAACTCTGCTCAGAATAGACGTGTTCTCTAGAAACTCTATTGAGAGTGCCATCCCAGAACAGAGCAGTGGCCCATCTAGTCTAGTGAAGAGCTTCCTCCAGCAGTGGCCCATGCCAGGTGCATCAGAGGAAGGAAAGACCATAATTCTCATGGTCATTCATACAACAGTCTAAGGTGGGCTAGATCCTGTCCTTTATTGCTGCTCCAGCACAAAGCGTCAAAGCTTTCTCCAGACCACCATTTCCTTCCTTCTGACTTAGGGTCCAGCAATGTAATTGTCCATCACCTCAAAGTTTTCTTGGATGCCCAAGGCTGGGATCCATAGCAAATCTTCAAAATACACCCTTACCAATCTAACAATGAAGTATGATTGTTTGTAAAGCCCAGGGAGACACTGGCGGCCCAATTCCATCACCTATACTTGTGTTCACTAGCCTTTTATTAATTACATTACTCATGCAAATCAAAGACTACTCAGGGTGAGCAAACATGGTAGAATTGTGTCATTACTGTACTTGTAAACCCTAGGCCAGGGTGTGCAAAGTGGCTCAGATTGTGCCCAACCCACAGAGAAACTGAGTCTGCTACAGCTCTTGTGAGCTGGCTCTTTAGTTCAGACTGTAGCGGTTTGTGCTTTCAGCCCTAGAGGTTCCTGGTAAATTGGCCAAGGTGGCAGCCATCAAATAACGACATGCGAATGTCAACATTCCATAGAAATAAGAAACAGAGATACAGTTCTGAGAAGTAATAATAAATACAGAAGGAGGTTTAGAGCTTCTGTCTGTGATTTTCAAAGCAAAGTGGGGAGTTCACTCCCATGACTCTGATTGAAATTAATGGAGTTGCGTGGCTACTTGTCTTTGAAAGCTTTAATCTCCTGAACCAGTGAATATTAATTAGCAGGTTTTGGACGTGTGTGGAAACAAACACATTGTTGAGAGCACATGAGTGGGTTATTAAACATGAGTGTAACGTGAATGGCAGTCTCCCTCTGGCTGCAGTACAAGATGACATGACAAAGTAAAATATGGTCTCCAAAGAACCCGCCTATCCCAGGAGGCCTTTCCAGGGCTTTGAAAGAAATGGAGACCTTTATCTTGCATAGAAATTAAAGACCTCAACCTGGGATCCTGCTCGGTGCAATGGCCCCTTGTCCTGGAGCATGTGGTATTAGTATGGCTCTGGTAACAGGAGTTAGTGTTCTTTACCTTACACGGACAAATCCAATGGCGTAGAAAAGGGAGGACAGTTCCACAGCTCCTTGGCTCCCTTTGCATCATCCTCTTGGAAGCGGGAAATAGTCACGATGTGGAGCAAACAGTACGGACAGCATGCCGAGAACTCTCTCCCAGGGTCCTTGGAACATCTGCACCCAGAGGCACCGGAACAACTTGTATCAGGTGGTGCTGAGAGCCACTGAACCCACCTGTAAACCCCGTATATGCTGGAAACTGCGTCAAGCCAGGGGGTGCAGCAGCCCCCCTCGTTCCAGCACCTACACGTGCATCACAACTCCCAACTCTCCTCTGTTAGCCCTGGCGGTTTGGATGGCAACCTGCCCACATCCCACTCCGTGGTCTGCACAGCTGCCCAATGCAGTAATTCCAGCCACAAGTGACATTGCAACTGCTACCGTCCTGGGAGCAAAGCATGCTCCAGCGAGTAGCTAATCCCTCGGTGGTGTCTCACGCCCACCCCGTGGCATACCAGCGCGGAGCTCCCCTGCAGGGCAGTTGCCCCACTGCTATCTAGCAAGGCAGCAGCAAAGGCAGGATTAGACCCCAGCCCTCCTGACTCAAAGTCCCATGTCTGGCGCGCTGCATCACAGCTTTCTCAGGCAAGAAGACACACAATCATTTTGAACAGCCGCCTAAGTTATTGCAGTGCGGCCAGTTAATGGGCAGCTAAAAAAGCCAAAGGCATTCTTTCTAACAATGATGAGACTAAGATCCCCCCAACCTTCCCGTGTCCTGCGAGGAAAACAGACAATCATAGACTCTAGTAGGGATTGACGGTCACAGTAACTACCAAGACAAGTGGAGGCAGGAATCAAAACTTAAAGTGTTGGGTTGCCCCCTTTAAAAAACAAAACAAAACAAAATCTCTTTGCTTTGTAAGAGCCGTAATGACAGACTGAAATGCTGCATGGAATACAGACAGAATGCTCTCTAGGAGTGACATTATCCTGCTGGCACAGAGGCCTCTACACAACATGCAACTTGGAATTGGCACAGCAGGGCACTCGCCTCTTTTGAAGCACTTATCGTCCATTCTGTCGGGGTTAATATCCAGTCAGGTAGCTCAGGGGCTTCAGAACGCTTGCAAAAACAGCACCCAAAACCAACCCGCCGCCCCTAAAATGTACACGTAGGTTAAACTTTCAGAACAAACACAGATACACACACAAACCCCTGCTGTCGCCCAGGAGAACTGCAACTGGCTGGGGGTTGCCAGAGAAAGTGGAATGGAAATAAAATATGGATGGCGATCGATTCTTATTTGTAACAGGAGCAACTGCGTGTGGGCATGTGCAAAATGAAGTCTGAAATGCTTCTGGGACCCGCCAAAAATAAACCCGCCGCAAGTGCAGCCTTTGCGGAAGCAAGGGGAGCTAGAGAGGCTGAAGCAGCAAGTGCCACAGCGTCCTCCATAGATGCTGAGAATCTCCTGTTCTTCTCATTAAAGAGCCAGGAACTAGGGCAGCAGCAGAGAAGCCATCTATCTTCTCCTTCCACTAATGGCACACTATTAACAGCATTCATAACAGCAGCCCGGGGATAGCAAGGCTTTATGCTTACTGTATGTAGCACCCTCGGCCTGAGAACCTCAAAGTGCATTACTAGCATAAGTGAAATCAAGCCTGGATATCTTTCTAAAAGCCCAGCTGTCATTCAAGCTGCAGTTATGGGCTTCATGCAGAAATTGCTGGGTGAGGTTCTCTGGCTCGTGATATGCAGCAGGTCAGAGGAGATGATCAGTGGTCCCTGCTGCCCAAGTTCATTAAACTGAACAACAGCTCTGTGAGTTAGGTAAATACTATCTTCATTTCCCAGATGCAGAAACTGATGCAGAGCAAATAAGGGCTCTCGTCTGGCTTTTGCAGCCAGAGCCCCCACTTGGAGGCAGATGGAGAGCTGTGGAGGCGTCACCCCAGAAGCAGCCCACTGGTTACCTCTTAAGCCGTGGCATGTCCCCCGGGAGCGCCAGGAGGTACATTGCCCGTAGTGCCTCCCCAGAATCCTAGCTCTGGTAGTGCAGAGAGCTACAAAAGCCTCAGTGGAGGGCTGTGCCTCAAAGGAACATCACAGCTGGGAATTAGGCACTGTGGCTGGTCATGAAGGTTGCAGATTGTGCAATTTCTAAACCGTGAAGCTTGCAGAGTTGGTGTCGGAGATGGCTAGGCAGGGCTGCGGCTCCTGCTGCCTTTGCAGAGGCTGGGCCAGAGAAGCGATACCAATGGGGCAGCACCAGCAGCAACTCTCTCCCACTCACCTTCCTGTAGTGTCGGCGTGGGGAGGACCAGCCGGCGTTGGTACAGCAGCGTAAGCTGCGTTATGAGCTAGAGATCAACATGGCTGGAGGTTCCAAGCAGATTTTTATGGGAAAGGAAAGGAGATTTTGATTTGAAAGATGCAGGCAAGGACTTGGGGGCATTTTTTACACTAAATTCTTGACTTTGGCTGTTTTATCCTCCTATGATCCCACTGTGACTTTTCTGAGACTTTGCAGTCATGATCTGCTAGTGCTCGGCATGTTCTGTAAAGTAATGCCATCGCGGTTCAACATGCTATAAAAGCTTCCAGTCAGACTATGCATTGCACTCAAGGGGCTGGATCCTGGCCAGTGGAGAATTTGCCTGATGGAGGGGAACTCCCTGCTGGTATAAAGCCAAAAGTAGGCAGCCCCTGCCCAAGCCATCCCCTTGTTCTCCAACACAGGGAGCATGCCAGGGAAGGAAGGGTGTGTCGAAGGCAGGCAGCATGCAGCAGAGCACAGCTCTGTTGTCTCTATCCCGCACTGATGTAAATTCCCTTCAGGGCCTTACCCCGGTGCTCTAAGTCTGAGCCACCCCCAGAGCAGTGTTATTTTTCTAATTATATTTAAAACCCCATCTCAAGCAGCTCTAGGTGATTGGGATCCACTGGCGAACACAGACAGAATCCTAAATAACAACAGTTCACCCATAATCCTTAAATAACAGAAAAAAAATCGCCTGACAAATGAAAATCCCTTTAATTGGACAACTCCCAACCAAATCCTCTCCAGAAAGATGAAACTTGCAGCTTGCCAGGAAGGACAACAAATCTGGGCTGCCAGGGGCCTGACTGGGAATAAGTTCTGAAGTCAAGAACCCCCACAACCAGTGGCCTACCACTAACCAACTCTCTCCCTTTTAAACCAAGGAGGTGTTAGCTAGGGGGACTTCACAGATTCCAACAGCACCAGGGAGAGAGGCTGTCTTCCAGAAAGCCAGGTTCTGTACCATTTAGAGCTTTATACAGTCCGTCAACACTAACTCTTTACTCTCCAGCTGTAAACGAATTGGCAGTCAACGCAGAGCCTGAAGCTCCAGTTATAACTGGACAGCTGTATTCTGCAGCAGCTGCGGTTTCTGAAGGGTCTTAAGGTGCAACCACATGCAGAGTATGTTACAGTGGCACAATTCTGAGGAGGCCAAGGCTGGATAATTGCACCAAAGACTGTGTCAGACTGTATCACCAAGTGGAGGTGGAAAAACATTTGCTCAAGCCATACTATACCTGACCATCTTCTAGGAGTTGGGGAACTAAAGTGACCGCCGAATGGTGAACAAAATTAACAAGCAGAGAGACACATCCTCTGTCAGGAGGAATGATACTATGTGTAGTCTTTCTGGTAGCTTTCTCCTGGCTGCTTTACTTTGGTTTTGGATAGGTGAAATCTCAGTAAGTTAGTGCTCGCTCAAAACCACTCTCTGGTGACTTGCTTGACTGCACCCACGAGGTCAGACAACCTGGAGACCTGGAGCGGAGTATTGTCAGCACCATGGTCGCTCTCATGAGTGTGCTAACAGTCACACATCCATGTAATAGCAAGAGAGTGACAGGAAAGAAGCCTGGAGCACTGTGCACAGATGAGCAAACCCCCAACACTGCTCTTTGGCACCTCCAAAGAAAGAAACCTGGTCACTCAAGAGTGGCTCTTCTAGGGATGTGAAGTCTCTATCCTCATACAACTTTCATCTTTTGATTTTGCCCTCCTTTCCCTGGTACCCCTGGGGCTAAAATATAAATAGTGTTCTATGGTTTGAGATTGTCCTGTGGTCTGTCCTCTCCATCTCTGATCCCTTTGACTTCATAGGGCTCATTTACCATCATTCTTCCATCTACACTGGTCTGGGAAGAGACAGGAAGGGGCTGATTTGGTTACATCCTGCTGCATGAAATTTCACCTTGACTATTACCTGTGGGATCTGGAGTAGGACAGTGTATATGGTCACCCAGGTAAGAAGGTGCAATGGTGACAAAGTCTGTGAGCAGATGTCACCGTGACTAGATGTTACTCAAGTTAAGTGTGTCACGCCAGACATGGGTCTGAAATAAAAAGTGGTGTCAATTTCCACAGACTTTAGCTAAATTCAAATCCAGTTCCAGATCTCTGAGCTATGAAGTTCAGGCCCATCTTTATCTCCCTTGCTCCTCTCCCCAGTTGAACAGACAACGCAGGGTTAGAACAAGGTTACTCCAGGTCAGGTCATTCGTCAAACTTCCACATCAATAACCCTATGTTCAGATCAGATTGGTCCCTAGTGCCAGCTTGCTCCTTCTCATTTATTTTAAAATAAAACTGAGGACACCACGGGACTTTTCAGTTTTTAAAATTTGAGATAGGCTTATCCACTGAGGAAAAAAACTCAGGTTTGTTAGATTCCAACACAAAGCTGTTGCAGAACAACAGATGATTAGCTATGTGACTCCTCGACTTATCTTCTAAACGAGTGACTGAATGACAGAACCAAGAAGAAATGTGACGCTTGAAAGATGCATTTCCACAACGAATAACCCCCTGCTGGCCAACGCATTGAAATAATCTTGTAGTGGCACCATTTAAGATGTGCTCTTGGAAAGTCAGATATCTATAGGATGGCTGGGCTATGCATCCCATTTACCATTTAGCTCTGGTTAAAAATTGAATGGTAAAACCCAATCCCGTATCTAAAGTCCCTGTCCCCACATGGGATAGGGCCTGTTTAGGGCATCTGAATGCGTTCAGTGACGTAGCAGAATCAGGCTGCTCTTGATAATCTAATTATTTCGAAAGTTGATGAATTACACTGCCAACGATGCCTCACCTACTTGAAGACTCCACTGCCTCACAGTCCCTCTTCTGCTGACTTGTGCTAACAGTTTGATTACTCAGACTTCCCAAAGGGCTGCCAAGTGAAAAATGAGACCTTGGTTAGTTGTTAATTGCTTGTGGTGGTGGCAGTTGTTGTTGTTTTTTTGCTTCCGCTGTTGTTGTTGCTCTATAACTACGTGTAAAAGATTGGAAACTGTCTCCACCAAACTGGCAGCAGTTTAATAAAGATCCTGCTTTCATAGCAAAGTTCTCACTTGCATTATTTATATACCATATGCTGGGAGACAGGCATCATTAATGGGACCCGCTGCAGTCGAGAGCAATTTTTACCCCTGCCATTTACACCGGCAGCTTAAAGGTCACTCCAAATGAATACCTTTTTAATCTCCTTGTGCAATCAAACAGCCAGAGCAGTTATCTGAAAACATGCACGGAACTGGCATTTATTATTTATAAACCAGGTGAGCCTCAGGAACACTGCCTCACATAACAACAATGGGGTGTGCGGGGAAGAAAAGTAAAGACACAAACCGGATAAGGAACCGGATTGTGTGGCCAGGTTCTTGACAAGTCAGATCAGCAAATAAGGGACAAGACAGAGCTGGATTTTAATTCAAAAAAGAAGAATCTCCCAGAGGGAAGAGGGGTTCCCTCAGCTGGTACATGCTTCTGAGGGCCCACATCACCTTCACACAAACACTGATGGAGCCTGAGTGAGAACAAATGAAGAGATGCTTGGGTTCGACATTCCCATAAGTCCTTCCCTCTATCTAGGTACTTATCTGGCCATCACAATGCCTCACAGTCATGGATGGATTTTAGTCAAACACCCCTGTAAAACAGGGAATTGCTATCCCTGTTTTACAGATGGGAACTGAGTTAAAGGGAGATTTAGAGAATTTATCCAAGGTGCATGAGACCAGAAATCAACCCCATCTCTCACATCCTAGTCTAGGGCCTTATCTGCTTGATCGGAGAGAGGAGAAATTTGATGTCTATTTGTTGTTTTGATTTTTGGAAGTTACTTGGCATGGGATGAAAGAGAAGGGGAGAAAATTGTGGCTAAATGACATGAAACCAAACCAAACCAAACTTTGACTCCAACCGAAAGAGGGCAGATGTACCAGTGAGACTGCTATTTGTACTTTGTTCCAATTATTGGGTCAGATTCATTAGCTAGCGGCAATGGCTAAAAGCAGGATAAGCAGCCACGGAGATACCTAGTGGTGATGATGAGTGGGATGAGGCAGCACAAAGCAGCCACAGCTCCACTTCTTGTGTCTGTGTGTGTGGTGGGATGGGCGAGAAGGCTTGCACACCCGGGGCCAGTATCCATACCAGAATGGATGCTTTCAAGCCCGTCAGAACTGGAAGACTTGACCTGCCCTGGTAGAACCCCTGCTGAGAACAACATTGGTAACACCATCTGCCTTCCACAGCAGTGAGTCTGGGAAGGGGAGTTATAATTTAAACCTCCCTGGCCCAGCGTGGCTGATTTTAGCCCATGGAATGGAAAAAAAACTAAACAACACTCAGACTCAAGGGTGAAAGTACTTAAAAGTCTTACGGGTATGGGGTCCTGGCTCTGGGCCCCCAGAAGGGGTGGGGCCTTGAGGAGGGCCTCAGGCAGAAGGGGTGGAGTTGGGGGTTGGCCTCCCGCAGCCAGCCCTTCAGCAGCTCCTGGCCTGTGTCCCCCAGGGCTCCAGTGGAGATTTAAAGGGCCCGGGGCTTTGGCCACTGCCTCAGTGGTGGCTGGGAGCCCCGGACCCTTTTAAATGACCAGGGCCTGGGGCAGCTGCCCCTTTTGTATCCCCCCTCGGTGGCCCGGGGGGGGCAAAAGGGGCAGTGACATTCAGTAGGCCATACTGACCCGTTCCGGCCCACTTTCACTTCTGCTCAGACCTTAAAGTGTAATGTAATTGACTACACAAGGGTTGGACCTTTGCTTTCTGCATATTGCACCTTTAAATCTCTAGGATTGTGCTGTCTGCATAAGCAGGCAGCCATTTTGTGTTCAGCGCAGCTTGTTACAGAAGAGATACATGCTCTGCTCTTTCATAGAGACGCTTTCTTCCTTGTCTTCTGTTCTCCTTTGCTTATCTAAAACAAAGGCCATTTTGACTGAAAGGAACTGTTTGCTCTGTGTCTGTGCATGGAGAAATGTAAGGAATATACAGAATAGCTGAATAAATAGGGACCCTGTCTATGGTACATGTAATCATAATGCAATGACACTCCACTGGCCAAAAACAGCCAGGAAGAGCACATACTGTCTAAGTGAAAAGGATGGATGCCAATAGAAATGTTTTTAAAAGAAAAAAATTAAAGAAATCACAGCAGTTCATTTCCCTAGCATGATCTGAGTAGCTGAGGCATAAGCAATGCTCCATAACTAATTAATTGTAATTTGTTTTCAAACAAAGGGCTCTGAAAGAAGCAGTCAGGAGAAAGAGGGTGTCTGAGCAGTCTTTCCAATTGGAATGGTAAGCAAGAATCTTTGGACTGAAACCCAGGGCCCAGACCAAAGGAACCTGCAGATGTCAAGGCATTTCACTCGCCACAAGACCCCTCCCTCGCCTTTCCCATCCTAAAGCAGCCAAAGCAAGGAGAAGTCACCTCATGCGGCGAGAGAAAAGAACCAAAGAAAAGTCAGAAAGTCCCCAGAACTGGGCGACTAACTGGATAATCTTTTTCAAGGGCCACCCTGTACTTGGTTCCCTGCAGGCAGTTTCCCGCACTACCTGGAGGACCACTGGCAGCAACAGGGTCCATGCCTACAGCTACAGTCTCACATAAAGGGATTCTTTGAACTTTTCTCCCCCAGGATCTTGGGTTGCACTGAGCGTAGAAACTTTTTGAGCTAAACTTTTGCAAGGATTTTTTAAAATGTGTAAAAAGGTAATTATGAGTAACTGCTGGGGGAAGGTGCTAAAGTATATACAGGCAGTGGAGAACAAATACAATGCAACCATCTGAGAGGGAAAGAGAAGGGGGTGGGGAAAGAAGGGCTCATCAACCAGGAGGAGCTACAGGAGTTGTTATATGCAAGGAGAAGTGATGCGGAGACACTTTTTGCTACCTATATGGTTAAAGTCTCACCTTCCAAAAAGGTAAACAGCCCTCAGAATTAGCAGGGAAAACCAGCTGCCTGATAATCAGTAAACATAATCATCCACCTGGAACAGTAGAGAAGTCCTGTGGGTTTGTGGCTACTTAATATTCAGGGGAAACAAAGTGCTAGGAAGTCTGATGCTATGGGAAGTGCAATTTCCATTTTTTGGCATTATGGTTAGACTAGCCCATGCTGTGCTTTGGCTTCCTGAGTGAGCTCTAGTAAGTCAGTTCAGAGACCTCTTTTTTTTGTTTGTTATCAAGTAAGCTCTGGGCAGGTTTGCAAACTTGATCTGAATCATAAGCTGGGTTCTCCAAAGGAAGCTACTCTAATGGGAGCTGTGCAGCCAGCCTAGAGGGTAACACAGGCCACATAAATGAGCTGATCAGAGAGTCAATAGCAGAGCTGGCCTGAAGTCCATTTAAGAGCTTTTTGAGGAAGCCTGAGAAAGATAACAGAGGTGCATGTTGACTAAACACCCTGATGTTCGCTCCCCTCATGTTTGTTTTTGAGATAGTCTGTAGATACTCTGCCTGTAGTGTGTCAGGAAAGCCAAGGCTCTTCTTTCGGCAGTAAGCTCTTTGGGGGAGGGACCATCTACTACTTTGAGTTTGTACCACACCTAGCACCATGCAGCCCCAATCTTTGTTGGCCATTAGGCACGACTGTAATAAAGATTAATAAAAGCAACCGCAGGCTTCCAATGAAAGGGAAAAGGCTCCCTCCAGTCAGAGTTCACTACATGAAAAGTAGAGGGCTTCACACAGCTTGCAACAAATGAAATAGAGCCAAAGTGGATTCTCTCAGGCAGCATTTTCTCTCTCCCTAGCTCAGTTTGTTGCCTTCTAAACCAGCCCACCCCCAAACACCAAACTCTCTGCCACGTGCAGCTCACCCTTATAGGTGCCTGGGATGAGCATCATTCAGTGCAGCTGAACCCATCCGCCCCCGCCCCCGGTCAATCTCTGCACTGAAGGCACACACCTGTGATTACTTCCATGCTGAGAGAGAGAGTTCACTTTCTCTCAGATGGCCCCTGGATGGGGCATACGGGCCCTGTGACAGACCGGCAGATGGAGCCATACTTAGAGAGTTCAGAGAGCAAACCTCCTCTCTTCACGCCCATGTAGCTCATATTTGGCTTGCTCCTCTTTCCTGAGTCTCAGGTGATACTTGTGAAGTTCTTGCCCCATATTTTCTTCCCTGACCATTTGTTACACTTTTTTTTTTAAAGCTCATAAAACAGATGAACTGGGGAGGACATTAACTCTTTCACGGCCAGTCTTCCACACTGCAATGTCGTGACAAACCTGGCATAGGGCTGGCATGAAGGGTACCACCAGGGCCAGATTACGGCACTCCAGGGCCCTACGCAAACCATGATACGGGTGCCACCCCCAGAGATCCCTGGGCAACTGTGAGAATGAATCCCCTTTGACTATCTTTAATTGATTGCAGACCACGTGCGGCCCTATAGTGGGGTGGGTCCCTTTTTATCTCAGAGGGGCAGGGGTAGCAGCAGTGCCACAAGGGCCCCATTTGTAGAGGGGCAGAGGCAGCAGTATGAGCCCCGCCTTCCCTTGGGAGCAAGCCCTCCGGTATTTACCCCATCAGGGCTGCTGTATCTGCTCAAGTAGCGTGGTGTGGTGGAGTTTGGGGTGCAATTCAGATCAGTGAGGGGTCATGTCACCATTTGCCCTGCAACCTTGGGTGCTTCACAATGCTTTGCTGCTATAGCTCCCAGCCTGGGATGCTCCCAGCCAGCCTACCAGCACGCAGGTCGCACCCTGAGAGTCTGTGTGCTAGACAGCCCTGGTTGAGCAGCTCTGACCCCAGCAGCCAGCGTACAGCCCCACAGCCCCACTCTGGCTTCCACCAGCCTTGCTTACTACTTGCAGGGTCACCCCAGCACACGCCTCATGCTGAATTTCCCCCAAACTGTGTGCTCTGCAATGTCCAGCCCTCTCCTGGGCAGTTCTAAGAATAATATGGTTTATTTGTTCCTCTAAAAACACAAAAGCACATCACAGCCTATGAACTTAACCCGGGTAAATATGCCCTTCTCTGCAAACACTGCACTGAGTTGTATTATAGTAAAAATAAAACAAATTTATTAACAATAGGACACAGGTTAAATGATGCCAAGTACAAGGAATAAAGTTAGAAAGGGTTACAAGCCAATAGAAGTGAAAACACATATCTAAAAGCCCAAAACTTAATCTAGCAAGGTACAAGGTTTTTTAAATATGGTTTCTCACCTACATTCAGTTTCCAGAGACGTTAACCCCCCCGCCGCCCATGGTTGAAGGACCCATCTTTCTCAGCTAGCAAGAGCTCTGTTCCCTTGTATCTGTTTAGTGATGGATGCCAAAGGCGGCTTCTGTCTTTCCTTATATCTTCCAAAGTTTAGTGACCTTGCTTCAAGAGGCAGGATGACCTCATGCTGGTTTTCTGCTCCACTGGATTTCCCATCCTCCTGCTGATTTCTATGTAAATGAGACTTGCATTGTTTCTGATCATGCCTTGCTTAATTTCATTAGAGACAGGTAGATAGCTGCCTCCCTTCCAGTCTGGGGAAAGCCTGTTTCTCCCTTTGTTCAGTCACAGACTGGAAAGCATAAGATCAATGAGTATCCATAATTCCTTATGTAGTGTTAATGCATACAGTTCACCAGGATATTAATCACCAGTGTGTCATAGGCTTTCATAAAACACTCCTCGCTCTACACTTTTGCAATACAGTAATATTGTATACAATCAGCTGACTCTATTGCTTACCATTTGAGGTTCAGACCTCGTGTCCTTATGGACCAGTGAACCTTTGAAATGGATTCCTCTGAGGATTGCTCCTCAAAGTAAAGTTCATTTAATCTGTCAGGAAGGTGATCTGGAGTTTGATGATGAAGGAAGCTCCATGCTCTCCCTTCCCCCACTTGTTAGCTTAATAGCTTTGTTTACCTAATATGTCAAAGTGGACTTTCATTGCCTTTGCCACATTCCTTTGTCTAAGGCAGACCTGTTTGCCAACTCCCCATGACTTCCCTGGTTTAAACACACTTTAGTCATAATTCTAGCATATAATCCTCATCGTAATACCCACCACGTACCTACATCACACAAGAATATTAATGATCAGTGAGTTAGTAGTGTTCAAATGATACCCTGCAAAGCATATTTTATACAAAAATCATTACAATAGTGTGTAGGGTGTGAATACAGGGGTGCTTAGCGTCACATTCGGGCCTGCTGCACTCTTCTTCTCCTGCCCCACACAGAGCCTTCTACTGGGGTGGTGTTGGTGAGGCCTCTCACAGTCTTGAAGCAACCTGTATGGAGCATGGAGGGAGGCACACAAGTTGCACAAGGGAAGAGTTTGGAGGAAGCATCAGGACGCCAGTCTGTGTGTGCTTGGCTTGAATGTTAGCTACAGTTGCAGCACCTCTACAAATTGCGTGACAGCAAATCTCCCACCAACAGCGATAACACAAAGAAGAAGTGAGAGATTGGTTCGAAGACAAGACCAGCATACTTGAAGGAATATGAGGCCTAACAAGCCACAGTGGGCTGGCAGTAAGGGCCACTTACCGCCTTAGGGTAGGCTAGGTACTAGTAACCTCTGGCCCCAAAAGTCAGCAAATGCTTGCACAAAACACACAACAACAAATATTATTAAATGGAAAGATGTAGCAAAACTGCATGGAACCTGGAGAGAGGAGCACAGGTTGCAGGAGGGAAAAGTTTGGAGGAGGCAGCAGGAAGGAAGACTTGATGCACATGGCTGGAATGCTAGCTGCAGCTGTAGCATCTCTGTAAACTGTTCTCCTAACAACAAGCCAGTTTAGTTTTAGAAATGTGGAGTCTTCTCGTGTTATAACCCAGCACACCATACAGGAAATAAGTCTTGGTGTTGAGCTCTTATTTAGATGAACGGGCCAGTTCGCACCTTCTCCGAACCATTGTTTCAGCCTGTCTGAAGCCTCAGTCCCTGGCCACTGTCTCTGTCACACTCAGGTCATATTTTCTTTTCATAACCATGAGGGCTCCAAACTTACGTTTCAACATTCTAATGTAATTATGAGACTCCAGGAACCAGGGCCCTAAAACTGGCCTGTGGTACCTATGCCTTAATCCAGCCCTGCTGGAGGGATGATTTCCCCACTGCATCAGAAACATGTAGCAGCAGTTAAACACACAAAAATGTGAACAGGATCTCCCCAACTCTAATTGCTTCTCATTGTTAAGGACTGAGGAAAAGGAAAGCCCATTTGGCCAGTGAGCACATCTTGAAGGTATTCCCCTTTAATTGAGCCTTTCAGCACACATATTATAGGGTTCTTGTAGTCCCATATTTATTTTAGGAGGGATGATTCATTCCAAGGGATGTTCTGTGGTTCACCATTATTGTCAGAGTCTCTAATTATATATTTGCAGAGGGGTTTTCAGGTTTTTTGGCACGTCAGCCTCTAAGAGCAGCTGGCCCTTGTATGGCTCTTAGCCTTCCATGTAATAAATGTGCTGTTTTTACAGTCAATAATTGACTCATAGAGGGTGACCGACAATCCCACTTTCCAGCTCCCAAAGCCGCAGTTGACTTTTAACAATTTACCTGGATGTGGACTTGCGTTCTCAGAATAGAAGCAAACCAGGAGAGTGAAGAGGGGTGGGTAAGGGAAGAGAGACTGGATGGCTCAGGGTTGTGAACAGGATATGCAACTTTTCACCTCAAGGGCACAGTTTCAAATCAGGCCTATGTGATGCCTACTCAGTGACCTACTGCCATACCGAAGCCTTATAATTCCACCTGTTATGCAGGAAGGGAGTCAATGTTATTCAGTGGGATTCATTCTGGGAAGCAAGAAAGCTCCTACCACGCAGAAGGAATTTGAGGAGATAAGTGAGATAAGGTTTTGGAGGAGGGCCATTGGCCAGGTTACTGGACTGGGGCCCAGGAGATCTGGGTTCTATTACAGATTTGGATGCTGTTGTGCTGTGTGATTTCATTTCACCTCTAAAAGAAAAGGAGTACTTGTGGCACCTTAGAGACTAACCAATTTATTTGAGCATGAGCTTTCGTGAGCTACAGCTCACTTTTGCCTTCTGTCTAATTACACTTTAAGGCCCAGATTTTTGAAGATATTTAGGTGTTGCTGTATTCAGTATCGCAACACCTAAGTGATTTAACTTATCTTCAAAAGCGGTTTAGGAACTTAGGAGTGACTGTCAATGGGATTTTGCCTCATAAGTACCTAAATCCCTTTTGAAAATGAGACAGGATCCTAAATGAATTAGGTGTTGCAATGCTGAGAACAGCAACATGTATATACCTTAAAAAATCTGGCCCTAACCTCTTTGGGGGCAGGGACTGTCTGTTGCTATGTGTGCGTACAAAATGGGATCCTGATCTTGATCGGGACTTGTGCAACTAATAATAATAATATGGTAACTGGGCTGCAAAATGCACAGAGTTTCCATTTGTCTATATAAAAAGAACTCAAGGCACTCATTATCGGAGTTGAGCAAATCACTGTTTTTTTAGTTCAGGGACCAACTTGAACAATCCTCCCCAAACAAAATGAAAAAACTGAAATGAAATGAATTGGGGACTGGTTTTTGTTTCATTTCTGAGGTGTTTTCCAATCCAAAATAACATTTTGGGGAGTGGGGAGGGTTGTTTTTGTTTTGGGTATTTTGCACCCATTTTTAAAAAAATAACTATAGCTAAATTTCTAAGCAAATCATAAATTATGAAATGAAAAGTCAAAACATTTCATTTTTAAATGGTCATAACAAACCATTTCTGCTTTTTCAAAAACATTTTTCTATGCTTTATTTCTCACCAAAATGATTCACAAAATTGCACTTGAATTCACGACAACTTTTGGTGTCCTAAAAATGAACTATTAAGTGAATTTACTATTTGCAGGAAAAAACGGAAATTTGCCCAGCTCTATCCATTGTTTGATTCAGTAGTGTTTATTCTGTGTTTAGGTTCCACTTTTGCAAATATCAATTAATTTGAAAAATGCCAGTTGGTCTTTAACTCAGAGGTGTTTCCCTAACTTTCCCTTGTTAGCCACTAAGTGAACATCCATTTATGCTCATTTCACACAAACAAAACAACACACTTTTACATCATTTTTTTTTAAATATCCTGTGCAACCCACACAAGAACAGCAATCCGGGCCTGATTAAACCTTTGGAAAGCTGAAGATATGAATTAGCAGCTGTAAGTGGCTCGGGAAATTCAAATACATGAAATCAAATTCCTGGATGGAAATAAAGGGGTGGTAACTGAGTATTTACAATTTCACTTGGAGCCTGACATTAACCCATTTCATCTTTCAATAGAATCTGAGAGTTTATTTGGCATAAATTAGAGGCTGCAGATGCTGAGTCAAGGATGTCCCACAGGCTTCTGCATTAGCTGTCTACTACTGAGCCAAATTCTATATCAGGAACCTAGTCCTCTGCCCCGACCCAAATTTTGGCAGCCTCAGAATGGCAGCTCCTGTCTTCCAGTTCACTTATCCCCAGGGATGGAGTACTTCATTATTTCACAGATTGGCTGAGCCAAATCCCACATCTTGAAGGGGGAGCGGGGACTTTCATGCTATGAAATAAAACTTCCCCACAGTGATATGCAAACATTCTATTTGTGTGCGACACTCATCTGGGTAAATATGGAGCAGGTAGCTAGAAATGTTAATTTACTATGTAATGAGGCCAACGCATACAGGACTTTACCCCTGTGAAATATAAAATGTTCTGGGGTTGGTTTAAAAATACTTAGGTTAGTAATGGTTTGGGGAATTATCTTGCAACAGACTTGGCTATTGTCCTGCATTTGTCTGCAAATGTAGATAAACAAAGTCCAGAACCATCGGCTTAGCAAACGTTCTTACCTGTGCTGCAAACAGAATAAGGATGTAAATCTTTTTTAAAAGATACGTCTAATATATCTTCTGCTGAGACAACAGATATTATGCCATCTGCTGTCTGTCCCACATTAGGGAGGGAAAGCATGGCAGAGAAAGGCTATGCAAGTCATTTAAAAGGCAATTAACAGGATGTTAGAGGAAAGGTATCATTAAAAAGAGTAAGTATCAAAAGGCTTAGGTCATTCCCCCCCCCGCAGGAAGACATCTGAACTCAGAGACACTTGGAAATACCAGTGGGCTCAGTATGTCTGATTCATTCTCTTTCTATATCTGGACGGAGTTAATGGTTGAGAGTACATATTGGTAATTTAGGGTGGAAATACATGACAGGATTAATTTGCCCAAGGACAATGTTTTATAAGCCGGAGAAGTTCAGAGTTAACCCTAAAAAGAACCCAAACATATGCAGGTATGGAAAGGCGCAGTCAGGGCACCCAAACAGCCTTCAGGCTACTCTGCAGTGACATCATGAGGGAAAAAACCTGTCCCTTTAAGTTTAATTCAGTCTGGGACCACAAACACTAAAATGCCATAATCATAACCATATGGTTATTGCATGGCATTGCTGCTATTCAGATGACTGTAGGAGGAGCGATTTGGTCCAGATTAGGTCTCTAGCTGACTCAGGCTCAAGGGGCTCAGACTGCAAGGCTATAAAATTGCAGTGTAGACGTTCATGCTCCAGACCAAGTCCAAAGGTCTACACTGCAATTTTATAGCCCCGTGAGCCTTAGTCAGCTGATCTGGGCCAGCCACGGGTGTTTTATTGCAGTGTGGACATACCTTAAGACCACTAAATCAAGGGGAGCCTTTCCATTCCCTTCAATGGATTTTGGATTAGGCCCCAAATTGGATGCATTCTGGCTTTCAGTGAGTTAAAGCAGGTGAATGTCAGCTACCTTGCTATCATTGAGCAGGTTGCTCAGCAAAGCTCGCCATTCTGGTGACCAGTTCCCTGGCTGGTAGCTTTATAATTTGTGTAGCTGGCTAAAGACAGACATGACTTCACAGAGTGCTTTGCTGGCTGTTTGCCAGCCCCTGAACATAGACTGTTAAAAATAATTTTAAGTCAGCAGAGACAACTCAACTACTATCCCACTATTAACAATCCAATTTACTGTAGTTTATCATTTTTGAATAGATCACTTAATCGAGTGACATCACTGGGAATCAAGCTTTGGAGACCCTCTTTCTCCAGGACCTAATGCACAGGTCTAGGAGAATCTGAGAACAATAGAAATTGGAGATGAAAAAGACTTAGGATGTGAGGTCATCTTGCCTTACCTTGCCCATCTCCCTGCCAATTGTTTCTACAATATTCTCTTGAGTGGAACTGGGTGAAATTTTTCAATCAAAGCGTCTTAGGTGGGAGGGGGGGAAGTGAGGGGGAGGAAACGCAGTTTCAGGTGAATGGATACATTTTGTGAATTCATGTTGATTTCAGGGAATTGTTTTGGTCAGGGAAAAAAATCTTTAACCTGCCCCCCCCCCCCCCCCCCGTTGTTGAAATGTTTTATTTTGACATTTTAGAAATGGAATGTTTTGATTTTTCAATTCAAAATTACATCGTTACAATTACTTTTAATTATTTTATTCTAAAAGGGACAAAGCTTAAAATCAAAACCCAAAATGTTTGACCCAAAATGAATTTTTTTAGACTTTTTCAATTCACCCAAAATTTCAAAACAGTTTGTTTTCGAGTCAGCCTGAAACTATTTTTCTGAATTGTAACCAACAAAATCATTACTAGCGCTGCCCTGTTCTTTAGTGCTTTGCACAATGCATCTTTAAATGATGAGACTTAAAAAGTGTGGCCAGAGTGGGAGTCAAAGTTTCTATTCCTGACTCTGCCAGTGACTCATTGTGTGGCCTTGGTCAAGGCACTAAACAGCTTTGTGCCTCAGTTTTCCCCTTCAGTAATCTGGGGTAATGATACTTCCTACCACACAGAAGTATTATGTGGCATAATTCATCAATATTTCTAAGACACACTCAGGTCTTCAGACAGAAAATGTGCTATAGATGAGCAAAGTATGACATACACATGTAGATATGTGTGTGTATATTCCACACGCACAAACACAGACATAATTATATTGAGATTTTACTTTATCTTCCTTGTGTTATAGTATTTTGTGTCACATTGCTAAAGCTTTCTTCAAAATGTATTTTAGATCTTTTTTCTGCACTTGGAAGAAACAATAGTGGTGTTAGGAATTAGACTTAAGCGAGGTGTATAGGATAGAAAAACCTTACTTCTGTTTGCAAATCCTAAGCATGGACTCATTTTTAAAGGTATGCTTCACTGGTGTATCGAAGATCTATGACTCTCTCTTGAAAATATAACACCACTGAAAATGAATCAGACTCCAACTTAAATCACCTCCACTCACTCTAAATGATCAGACGCCTCATAATATTAGAAAACTCATAATAAAAACTGCAATCTATAGATGCAGTAGACTACATTGATTGGACTTAGAGCGTGGACTAGTGGATAAGGCAGTGAACTGGGACTAGGAAGTCTTGGGCTTAATTCTTCTCTCTGCTGCTGGTTGAACTTTGGCAAGTCACTTCCCCTCTCGGTTTTCCCATCTATAAAATGGGAATACTGATAGTGACCTCCTTTGTGTAGCATTATAAGATCTACTGACGACAGGCACAATATATGAGCCGGGCATTATTATAAAACTGTTTCATCAACTTTTATTAATACTATTCCTCCAACAGTGTTGACATGAGAGGAACTCCAAGAATGAAAGGAGCATCAGCTTTCCTTTAAACTGAACTCCAGACCACAAACGGCAGATTCTGGAGCTCTTCAGCAGAGCAGCTCCAAACTTTTCTGTCAATATTTTTCGCCCAATGTCAATTGGCCTTTTTTCTAACCACTTTTTCCCCCCCTTGAGTGGGGGAGGGGGGGAAGAAGGGCCTGAAAATTTTCATTTAATTCTAAACTTTCCAGAAAAACTGAAAAATGTTTGGTTTTTGGTTAGGATTGGAGTTACTCCTTATGCGCCTCTAGGCACAGCATATCAGCACCCCCCCGCCAACGGCTGACCTTCATGTTGCACACAGTTTCAGAGAGGTACAGTGCCCCTAGAACGTCGCCGTCCCTAGGCATTTGCCTCCTGTGCCTAACTGGAAATCCGGCCCTGATTTTGTAAAAGTTTTCAGGTTCTGAAAACTGAAAAACAACTTTTTTTTTATCTAAAAGCTGAAAAAATTCCAGTTTTAAGCGTTTCGTCCAAAAAAACCTGGAAAATTTCAGCAAAAACAATCTAAAAATATGAAAAACGTTCATGGCTTTTGATTTTTTTAAATGGAAAATACTTATTTTCCTACCCACTTCTACACCTCAGAGCTGGCAGGGCTCTGGTGTTGTTCTATGTTCTGTCTTGCACAGAACTCTGCTTATATAGCACTAGTTTCTCGGTCGTAGAATCTCTAAGCAAGCTGGGACATGGCCTTCTCTCACTGCCAGCCAGTCACTTGCATTATAAACAATCGCCACTTGCCTGCTGCAGGAAACCACCTACTGTATTTAGCCATTAGGGTGGAGCTGTTCTCAGTTAGGTACCCATACAAAATACAATGGCACATGACCGAGAGCTTTGCCACTGGCTTCACGCCAGGCTAGGTCAAGCCCTAAATGGCAGACATGGTTACACTGAACAGTTAGTTGTACGTGTACTGAATAAGGCTGGGACCTTCCAAGGGAGTTAGATACCCAATTACCATTATCCCAGCTAAAGGGATCATAAATCTAGGTGCATCTCAGCATAGGTCCTGATGTTGGGAGGTACTGAATGGCTCCTGGGAGATGCCGTGAGCCCTCACTGACCCAGAAGGTGGTCAGCACTTTGCAAGATTGAACACCGTCCTTAGCAAGTGTGACGCAGAAAGTCCTATCATGAAGCAAAAAGCCTTGTACAAACAGATTTAAAGAGATTTCTTGGCACATGATAAGGCATTTGGGAAGCCGTCATTACACTTAGAGAGATTTTTTTTTTTTGAGACAGTGCCTGAGAGAAACATAAAAAAAAACAAAAAAAAAACCCCAAGAACATGCTTTTGCATTTGCCTCCGTGGGTCTACTTGCTGCACTGACAATCTGGAGTCTCTTCTCACATTCGCCCACTCTCATGTGAACTGCTTTTTGGCTGCTGTTTTCAGAGATATGTCAAATTTCAGCAGTACTGAACACCATACTACCTAGAAATGCACGGAATACATGCTTCTCTTGCTGACTTCCATTTCAGGGCTGGGACTCAAGTCGCTACCATGCACAGGTGCTATTAAACGCAACATACAGATGTATTCAGAGACACCTCCAGGCTGGATGATGCATAGACGCAATTTGCTGTGATACTTTCAAGACTTGCTACGCTTAGCCTTGTCCAATTACCATGGCACCAGATATCCCCCACATACATATAAAGCCACAGATGGCGATCTGTCTGTATATAAGTCATGTATGTGGTGGTGATATGCACGTGAAAAATTTCAGAGCCCTGTGGTAAATGGCTACTTCCCCTGCATTCTGCCCAGTCTTTCATCTTGCGGGCACTACCTCTAACATACCTAGTCTCTAACAGCTTAAAACAGCCACACTTTTTCTTTTTAAGACAACCTGACTGAGAAACATTTGCTCCCCCCGCCCCCAGATATGTCACTTGTCTCTGAAGTGCAGCTATAAGAATAGGCGGCCCTGGACCAATAACTAGATTTAAGATCCAATATCTCATGATCCAGAAGGACTAGAAATGGGAACTTTATGCCATTGGAAAGGGGAGGACTTCAGTGTTTCCGACAACATGCAGCCTGCATATTGAGCCTGGGAAGGCCCTTGAATAGCAGATTGCAAGACAGCTGCATTTTTATACATAGAAAAGCTATTTTTAGGATACTTTTAGAGGTGTTTTAAATGTATTTGTTATTTTCTTTCCTCACTCCGAGGCCTGTACAATTGAGTGGCTGGTCCTAAGGAAGGGGGAAGCATACAAAAAATAGTTCCAGTAAAAAAGTATAAAACATCATTTGGGATGACTTGCATGTGATAACTCATTCATGGTCTCACAACTCAATAATGTGGTCATCTCAAGCTCGGAGCAGTGTGGTGTGCAGGTCTGGAATGATTCCACACAAGTGCTGACAAAACCTTTAGCCATACCACACCCCACACCAGCGTATGTTCTGCATATACTGTATATCTTGCTGAAAAACTATTCTAGGAAAGGTTCTTTTTAAATAAAAATGCGTATAGGAATGTATCTCATATCCCTTTGCATGGAAGGGCAGGCACCTTTGTTACTGAGTCCAGATGTGCAGAGTTCAGCAGGGAAGAAAATCTGAAACTAATAAATGTAAAACGCCACTAAAAACAACTTTAAATGCCACGGTGGGATTTTAAGGAAGGTAGAGTCGGTATTGGGTGGAAATTCCTCAAGGAATGGAAAGTTCATCAACACTCCAGGCAAAGCTCAGGAGGAAGAACCAAACGACAATGGCGCCTTGGGCCGGCTGATTTGCTAATGACCACCTTGAGCAGATCAAATCTCCCTTATTAAAAATGAACTGCGGTATTCTACAATAATAGTGCAAACAGTTAGAGACCAGGTCCTGGCTCCAGCTCAGAAACTGGTTTTCAAAAATCTTCAGTTGAGGCCAGATTTTTCAGACACCTGAATGACATGGGTCAGGGTCTCAGCCATGCACGGTAACTAGTAGCTACCATTGAAATGTTTGACAAAAAGGTACACATTGACCCCACAAGAGCAAGTGAGTGTGTGTTACAAGTCTTCGTCTGTGCTGATCCACAGAGCCGAGGAGTTGTTACAGCCCACAGCATGCTTTTAGGTCCGGAGGTTCCCGGTTTGATCCCTGATTTACTGGCCAAGGAGGACAGTCATCACAAAGTCAGTGTAGGCAGTAAATTCACATTCTGTCTGGCTGTGAGACGTCCCACAATCACCAGACTGTACAGAATCCTGTGCAGACACCTAAGTAATCTAAAGGGTTATTAGCATATAAATGCATAGACCGTGATTCCTGATCGATAAAGCCCTGGTCCAGAATGCCCCATTCATGGCATGTGCCATGAAGGAGCTGTGAAGAAGCAATTCCATAGGTTTAGAGGCAGGTATCATTTAGGTACAAAAGAGCTGCCCTACTGTTCCTCTTCATGCTGCGGTTTTTAGGATATACACCCAGCTCAAGTCAGCATTCCACTTATTAAAATGAGATCTGATTTGGACGCTCACTTGTTGTGACAGTGGCATGGGAGATCACAGATCTCTCAGGTTGAGCAAGGTCCTCAGTGCTTTAAACAGAGCTTTCTCGTTCTCTCCACTTCTCTGCCAGTAACTGCTCCATGGCAGTAAATGCCCAGAGTAGTATCTAGGAGAGGCCCATTATTTGTTAACAGGATTACTGGGTATAGCTTCCGCTCACACCACTTTGAACATTTAGCTGTTAGCATTCATAACGCTATACACATACTGGCAGGATACTCTAGAGTTGGGAAAGGTCCTGTTTTTTCTCTAAGGAATTTCTGATTCTGCAGTATGTTCTATAGAATCTGCCTTTACCATTCGGATTAGCACAGGGTAAGCTCTGATCAGTTTATGTGGTTAAACACATTTCAAGATGGGGAAATGTTTAAAAAGATGGTAGGTTCCTGACAAATGTTCAAGCTGTCAAACTTGTTTTTCTTTCAACGTATTTACATTTTTAAATGGCAATATGCATATTTGTTTTTTAAATAAGAAATGTTATCAAAATGGTTATTGACAATTTTCATTTTTTAAAAATTGGGATTCGGCCAACAAAACATTTCAGACATATTTCTTAGATACACGGTTTTTCATGAAAAGTTTCAACTGTGCTGACAATTTTTCACAAAAAAGTCATTTACAAAACAGCGATTTTTTTTTTTGGCAAAAATACTTTGTATTCACATTATTTGACCTCGTCTACTTGTCAGAGACTGGAGAATTGGCAAGCTGTGGTGTAAAACTAACTCCAACTGGGTACACAGATGGCAAACTGATAGGTGATTTACAAATATCCGGACAGACAACAGATAAGCTATCCAAAATGTATGAACCAGCATACGACTATAAATCTAAGCCATTTCTTGGGTTGAGGGGTGTATGGATTCCTATAACGTTTCCACATTTACTTCACCTTCATTTTGCCTCTACCCTCAAAAAGCACCTGTTATGGCAACACTTCTCGGAGCCTCTTGACACCACCTTGAGTACCTGCTGGAAGGAATTGTTCTGGTGAAAGCGTAGAAGCTGTAAAGGGAGGGAATGTTCTGCCCCTGCATGGCTGTCTGTCCTGCTGGCCCAGAGAACAATGGGCAAAGGAAGGGCCCCAGTCTCCCACCTTAAGCAGAACTGGGATGGGTCCTTTCTTGGGTGGGAAATCCTCATTTGCAATCTTCAGCTGCTGTGTGTTGTCACTCAGTCAGATACACAGTTCTGTTCTCTTCAGGGTCCGATATTGAGCTCATCAGCACAGTATTGGAATGGCTGGGTCTCACTCAAGCTGAGCTGCCGTTCTGTGTGGGGGGAAGTGGTTCTCGCGTACAGCTTGTAGAATGCTGCAGGTTCCTTTGGAATGACAGGTGCAATGCAGTGTCGTGGCATCTACTGGACGTTGGGAGACCTGGATTCAACACCCAGCCCAGTCACTCACTCGCTGTGTGACTTTAGACAAGTCACTTTGCCCCTTTGTGCCTGTTTCCCCTCCCACCTATTGTCGGCCTTGTCCATTTATATCTTTGGGGCAGTGACTGTCGCTGATTATGTGTGTGGACAATGCTTACCACATGAGGCCCTGATCTTGGTCTGATCCTCTACGTGTCACTGTAATTACAATAATAATTCTGATTCCAGCTGTGAGGCTATTGGCATCTCACTCTCTGAAGCAATGTTAGTTTGCCATGTGTTGTTCTTTTTCCTACAGAAACATTAAAAATGTATACACAGTGATTATTTTCCCACAAAATAATTTATAAGCCTAGGGGCAGGATGCTCTGAATGCAGCAATACAAACTAGGGTACAACCAAAAAAAAAGGTCATGTTGCCATAGCCCCAAAGGAATCAATTAGCTGTGTCTTTTGTAGCTTGGGGCCATTGGTCGCATTTTTTACTCAATCAGGCCCAAAGTCAAGTGCTGTATCAGACCATCCCAGCGTTCTGATTAACATTTCTTTTAAGCATACAGGGACTTGGTGGGAGGCACAGTGGGCTCGTACAGCTGTTTCGTTCTGGAGACCTGGACTCAAATCTGAGCCTGGCTCACCAGTCAGACAGTAGGTTTGGGGGGCCTCCTGTTTCCCATGTCAGTCCCCATTTGCTGCATGTTCTTTGGCATGGCTGGCCATCAGAGATCAATAGAGGAACTGAGTAGCAAGGCTGCTGTGGGATGGGACTGCGGTGCAGTGGTGCATGGGGCAGTTTGTCATTATTCCATTAACTCTAGTGTCAAGCGTTATGGAAATCAGGCCTGGCTCACTCTTGCAGCTGTGTACCGATATTAATCTAGTGACTGATTCTCCTCGCAATCATCACATAAACTGGTACGTCGGCCGCTAAACCGTAGCTTGCAAAGTATATGAGACATGTTCTTGGGGTCTGCATGGAGTTTCTTACAAAAGGCCGTAGCGTCGTAGGACGTGTTCCTCGGTGGAATCCAGGATGGAATTCTCCCTCATGGGAGCTCGGACTATAAGGATCTTCCTTTTCCTCATCCAAAACCTTAAAGGCATCCTAACAGCCAATCTGGCTAATAATGGGCTTGACCCCAATATGCCCTGAACTCCAGGGGTGCTGAACAGGTCATAAATTCTGCTGTAATTCAGGGAGTTTCAGGAACTTGGTTTACCCAGTCACTGGGTAAAGTGGGGCACAAATTAAAGCAGTCCTCAGCCAGCTCTGATTTCAGCTGGAGGTGCCGCCTGGCACAGAGCAGGTTGGAGAAGGAGCAAAGTTGGCTTTGTATCTTCCTCCTCAGCTCTACCATGCCTTCCTTGGCTGCAGCCCAGTATCTAGCCCTATTTGTTTTTAGTTATCTGTCAACAGTGCAAGAGGCCCAGATGACATTACTTTGAATAGCTCCATTATGCAACTATATTCACCTCACTCCCATAGGCCCCTGAGCAAATCCCAGCTTCTGGCTATCTACTCATTTCCGACAGGTGCTAACTTAGTGGCATGATGCTACATACACTTGTTTTATTTGTTTATTTCTTTTTACTTCCCTGAAAATGCCCTGAGTGACCAATTCATTGCGTGCCACCATGGAAATCCCCTTGTAGGATTCCAGGCCATCGTAGGGCTGTAAGTGACACAGTGTGTTAAGAACTCCACCGTCTAAAGCCTGATTAGCTCCACATAGCTGCATCCCTGTGGTGTCCAGTGCTCACTCAGTCCTTGCGAGCTCCATTTTATTCAGTGTCCAGTTCTAACTGGCTGTGCCTAACAAAAGCTTCACAGAGCCCTGTCCAGACTCTCTATCTGGGAAGCTCAGCCCTTAAAGACACAGTCCCCAATCAGTTTCCCAGCTTGCTGCTCCAGATTCACAGAACCCAGTACAGAAGAAACCTGGAAATTGACCCCCACAGCTTCCATAGCTCAGTTAGGCAAGAGCTAATGCAGCAGTGTTTTAAGGGGGCTAAGAGCTCTGTGTTAGTAATTCATATAATATGATAGCTTTTAAGGGATAAAACACCTGTGGGTAGAGGACCAGTTTCCCTATTGGGAGTAGAAAGACTGTTTGCTAGTCAGCATCTGTCAGAAAAGATTAATGGATAAGTAGGTTGCAGGCTGGACGCCAGCATTATATGCCCATCGCTTTATTTCAGAAACAAACTGAAATGTCGTTCCCTGGTTACAGAGAAAGAAGCTGAAATTGAGGATTGAATTTGCCCACGTAACCCACCACGTTTGCATGCTTTGGGGGTATTTTGAGGGCCAGATCGCAAGCTGTTGTAAATTGGTGTTGGATCCACTCAGGTCATGCTGGTGACAGCAGCTGAGGATCTGGCCTCCTCAAGCCTCCTCAAGCACAGATACCAGAGTGAAGGACCCTCCCTTCCAGCTGGATGCTGAGCAGGCCTCTCTCCCCACAGCGTAGGGGGGCTCTGCACTGACCCGATCCACGCTCATCCCAGCACTACACTGGGAGTAGGAAGAGCTTTATCATTTCAGACACAAGGTCCAGCCACAGGAAGCCTCCGAGTGGGGTGTGTAGATCATGCACCTCCTGGACAGACCATCTGTGGATCCTGCCCTCCACAGGGACCCTGGGACTGCAGCAACCTCCACAGAGGAAAATTTAGGGGAAAAGTGTGACACAAACAGGCCTGGGAATGGGGAGGGGGGTCACATACCCCCTCCAAAAAGGAAGTCTTGTGAATGAGGGCTTAGAGGCCAGAGGGACTTGTACCCGCCCCTTGACCCCCCATTGCTGTTGCGGTGTGGGCATGGGGGTTGTTGTTAACTGACAGGCTTCTGTTGCTCCTGGATGGCTGCTGTGTTTTGCAGCTGTCAGATGGTTCCAGCATCCCTGTGAAGAGGGGGGACACCAGCCCCCTCAACGTTTCCTTGCTTAGCACTCTACCAGGGAGACCCTGTTGGAAAATCATGGAACCCCATCTCCTTGGATATCGCTCCCTAGTGCCAACCCTGCCGTGCAGCGAGGGGATGGGCAGAGACACTGACTGCAGGGGAGAGGTAGGGATGGGCAGCCGTGGAGCCGCTGCAGGGCTACTGCTGAGTGAGGACTCCCTGCCCAGGACTGCAGGACAACAAGGGCTGAGGCTGATGTCAATGTTGTGGGTCTAAAAGTGCCACGCACATGTCTGGAGCTGTATAAATGACAGCAAGGTTAAGTCCGCCTGTGTCTGACCGGGGCTCGTTGAAAAGGATCTCTCCCTGGTTTCAGCGCATTCATAAATAAAGAAAACACTGAGTAGTCATTCGCAGATTCTCGGCAATGAAAATGACAAATTCTAAGATTCGGAGAAATATGTTGGGCTGGGCTTGGATTTTCTAACTGGTAACTGTGCATATATGTTAATCACCAAGTGCCCTGAGTGCATGAAGAAAATGCATATATCCTCGTGGTAATTGCACGATTTGCTGCATTATGTTATTGAACACAGTTCTTAACTAAACCCCTTGGCTCAGATTCATCCATTTATGTCGATGGAGTGAAGGATTTTACCCTTTGTCTTCCTATCAGAAATGCCTCCAGCCTCACAGCAATTGAAATATGATAGAAAAAATGATCCATTCCATTTTTCAGTGCTGAATAATGTCCTGCTCTCTGAAGCCTTCCTAAAAGCCAGACCACTTTTATCTTCCTCTACCAGCACATTAAAGTGAGTATCAATTTATTTAATGGTACATTACAAGTATATAAACATACAGTATGCCTGTATCTATTGGCAGTGTTAATAGTGCAGGATACGGTTACAGTTATATTTCCAGTACATATTTTATTCTTATGAGCTCAAAAAGTACAGGTCCGGTTTAACAAATAGGGCATTGTCTATCTTCTTTTCATAGGTAATAACGATTAGACTGGAGCTTTTATGATCACTAGATGGTAGGGATAGTAAGGATTCAAACAGGCCATCGCGGTCACTCCAGCTGTCAAACCACAGAGAACGTCTTTTTACAGACAAAATATCTCTTGGTTTTGAAGGGGTTAAAATAAAACGAACCGTTATGTAGCTTTGGCAGCGTGCCCTGCACAAAGTGGTGACAGTGGTGCACAAATACATTTACATTTTCCATTGTCTGAGGCTAGTTTGGCACCAGGCCAGTGTTAAGTGCGGGCTTAGATGCAGTGAAGACTTGAATAGGATAGCTGATTTATTAATAGACCGAAGGCAGAGAGCGCTGCTTACTAGTCCCTAAACAGACTGTATACTCCGCAGAATGAAAGCTGACACTGTCTGAGGCTGATCTCTGGTAAAGGAATGAGATAGCATATCCCTCATGAAGAAAAGCATCCTGGGCGTGGCAGGAGAACGCTAGGGGGGTTCTCCAAGGGCTGTGACACATAAGCCTGCACTCTGGTTCAGGTAAGCACCTAAAAATGTTTTTATGTCCATCACTCTTCAGGGTAGCAGTTAAGCACATGCCTAGTATGTGAGCATGTGTCCAAGGTCCACAACTTGGATGGGACATAAGCACATGCTTCAGTGTCTCGAATAGGGAATCAGAGCATTATATGGAGACAGAGAGACAGACTCTGAGTTAACTAGCGGCGCAAACGTCAGTCACATGCAACGAGCAGACAAACCCGATTCTTACCGTCGCACCATGTGTTGCTTAAAGAACATATTTCTGCTAATTGCCCGGCTTTTGCCCAGCTTTGGATCCGGCTCACTAGACCCTTGCCATGGCCTCTATTAAAGTGCACCGCACCCAGGTGAAACGTTGTACATTGTTAAAACCTTCCACTAACACACTGAAACACATTCCTTATTTCTGCCAATATGAAAATCCGAGTGTATTCCCATGAGTGACCTGAGCTGGCCCTCATAAGAGGATTATTCTGCCATTAGTGGGATTGGGACCTTGAAAAGGATATTTTCAGAAATGTCCTGTCAGATCCTTTTGAAAATGACCTGTATTGATCTGTGACCTTGGCTTTCCATGGAAAGAATAGGAATATTCGAATAGCAATGCATGTCTTGTGAGTACGAATTGGAACAAGCCATTGCTTTTCATTATTTTGCTTGGAGCTATTCTGGAAAGTAGCTCATTATTGATATTCTGATATGTCATACTGCTTTCCAGCCACAGACATTAAACCCCAAACCGCCTGGAAGAACAGGATAAAGTACAAGGGCCTATTCCCATGATGGTTTCAAACAGAACAATCTCACACACACATGCTTCATCGTTCAGGAGTTACAAAGTAGTCAACATAAAGACACACAACAGGAAGCTCATTCTATGGCACAGCTAGAAGTAAATGGCCAAGTCAGTAGGAGAACTTGTGGCCTCCAAAGCAGATGGGAAGATCTGAGACACTGGATTGAATGGCTCAGATGTAGCCTAGGCTTAGCAAAGGTGCACCTCAGTATAGAGTGATTTTTGGAGGGATTTTTCTTTAATTGCAGTTAAGATCCATAGCTGTTGGTCTGATACCAGGGCTGTGATATCTATTCGGTCTTCAGTTTGCAAAAGCTACCACTGCTGCAACCTCTGTGTCCCGCATCGGCATGGGCTCTCCGATTCTAGCTCGCTGTGTGGTTGTATTAATTATAATTATGATTGTTTGTTTATATTATTGTAGTGCCTACGGCCCCTAACTGAGCTCAGGGCCCCTTTGCGTGAGGCCCTGTACAAACACAGAGTAAGAGACAGCCCCTGCCCTGGACAGCGTACAGTATAAACAGACAAGATAAACAAAGCATGGGAGAAATGAAGTATCATTATGATTGCCTTTCTACAGGGAACTGAGGCATAGAGAGACTAACCTGCCTAGAGTCACACAGAAAGTTTGTGGCAGATCTAGGCCTTGAATAAGTTTCTGAGCACCAGTCCGGTGCCTTAATCACAAGGAATTGTTAGGAGTGAGCGCTAATATTATAGGGTACCAAGTTTAAAAAGTGTGTTTGGGGTAGAGGGGAGAATGGACAAGCAAAATTCACCATTCACAGCTCCTTTAAAGGAAATCTTGAGGTGTACAGCCCGTTTTTCATTTCCTGTCTGGAAACTCCAGCCTCAGATCCACTACATTTCAGTCTACCATGTGCTAAGTAACATATTTTAATTAACATAATTATAAATTCTAGTGCAGCCAGGACACAAGCTAGACACATTTGTTAGCAGCTTAGAAATGATTAAATGCAACTGGAACAAATGTTTGTTTAGTGTCTACACTGGGCCAAGGGCAAACTTTTTGCACAAAACTTTCTATGCCAAAAAATGCATATTTGGGTAGACAAGCATATCTTGCAAATTCACGGAATTTTTTCAGTCAAAAACAAAACAAAACAAAACAAAACACCCCCCAGATCAAAACATTTTGACATTTTCTATTTGGATTCAAAGTGACTCTGTTTTAAATTTTTAGTTTGCTGAAAATTTTGAAAAAAAATTGTTTTCAATCAACCCGGAATTATGTCCCCGCCACCGATTTTTGTATTTGGCCACCAAACCGAAAAATGAATGATCTGCACAACTCTAGCATCTACACTGGATGTCACAATGGTGTAAATTTCCAAGTGTTAAAACACAAGCAAAAGTTCTAATGCAGATATCCTTTGAGAGGCTAAATTGTGGCATGCTAGCAATGAAATAAGAAAGGTGGCCAGGAGTACTATAAAGGCAAAGTGATTGCATCCAGCTAATTTCATAGGTCCTGTACAGATCAGTGCTAATTCAGGTCCCTGCTAAGCTGCCTGAGACGTGTTCGCACCATGTAGAAATCCAGGCAAAACCATTACATTTTGTTTGTGCAATGTCTGACTGTTATCGAAAACATTTGTACTGGAGTTATTAGCAGCTTTACTGTTCGTTTTAAGGTAGTGTTATACAAAGCAGAGGAAGCCTTTCCAGTGCGACAGTCAGAAAGAGCGATGGAGTTTTACGCCTCAACTCTATGACAAACACAGCTGTGTGTTTGTAAATCAGTTCATGACAGTGTCCTCTGAGCTGGTTACAACAATCACAGTTGAGTCATGTTCACAAAGTAATGTTTTTGCACAAGTGGGTATCAGTTGGGTTTGTGTTTCCATGCCTACCATGCTGCCTGGTTGTATCAGGAGAGTCAAGTAAAATCTGAGCAGCTAACCCATAGTGCCTCTGCAGGGAAGAAAGTGGTACCTGCAGCATCTGCAGCAGTGCATTCTGGGATGCCCTACTGAAGAAAACTAGAAGGAAGAAATTGCCCAACCTGAATACATCGGTACAGGTGGAGGTGTCCTAGCTACACTGGTATGACCAGTGGTGAGCTTGAACCGTTGTTAAATTTTGAAGCAGCTTTAGAACTGGTTGTTAACCCACTTCCCTGCAGGGAACGCTGAGGCTTTGATGGGCCGCGAAGTGATGTAATTCCTCCTCCGGCCGCCGGGGGCGCTGCACTGCGGGAGCCACGTGGGCTGCCGCCTGGCCCCGGGCACGAGCCCTGGTGCTGCTGCTGCTCCCCCGACCCCTGGCCCTGGGGCTCCCGCTGCTGCTGGGTGGGTCCCCAGCTGCTCTGCTGGGCCTGGGCTGCGTCTGGCTGCTCAAGCTGCTCCGAGCCGCTCTCCCCGTGAGCGCCCACCACCCTGCCTGCAGCCAGCCCCTGCCTCCAGCCACCCCTGCCTGCAGCCAGCCCCTGAAATGCAGCCAGCCCCTGCCTCCAACCACCCCCGCACCCCCTGCCTCCAGCCAGTCCCTGCTGCACCCCCTGCCCTGCCCACAGCCAGCCCCTGCCTCCAGCCACCCCCGCACCCCCTGCCTCCAGCCACCCCCTGCACCCCCTGCCTGCAGCCAGCCCCTGTCTCCAGCCACCCCCGCACCCCCTGCCTGCAGCCAGCCCCTGCCGCACCCCCTGCCCTGCCCGCAGTCAGCTCCTGTCTCCAGCCACCCCCTGCCCTGCCTCCAGCCACCCCCGCACCCCCTGTCCGCAGCCAGCCCCTGCCGCACGCCTTGCCCTGCCCGCAGCCAGCCCCTGTCTCACCCCCTGCTCTGCCTGCAGCCAGCCCCTGTCTCCAGCCAGCCCTGCACCCCCCTGCCCTGCCTGCAGCCAGCCCCTACCTCCAGTCAGCCCCTGCCCTGTCTCCAGCCAGCCCCACACCCCCTTGCCTCCAGCCAACCCCGCACCCTCCTGTCTCCAGCCAGCTCCGCACCCCCTGCCCTGCCCGCAGCCAGCCCTGCACCCCCTGCCTCCAGCTAGCCCTGCCCCATGCCCCTGTCTGCAGCTGGCCCCACGTCCACTGGTGCCCTACAGATCCCAGGGCAGTAACCCTGCACACCTGCTTCAATGAGGGGGGGCAGGGAGCAGCTGGGACCCACGCATGTGCACACCCTAGGGTGACCAGACAGCAAGTGTGAAAAATCAGGACAGAGGGTGGGGGGTAATAGAGCCTATATAAGAAAAAGACCCCAAAACCGGGATTGTCCCTATAAAATCGGGACATCTGGTCACCCTAGCACACCCCCAGGAAGTGGCGGGGACCCACACCTGTGAAACAGAGCTCATTTCTAGTTCAGGCCCATCTTTTAAACAAAGAACTTTAGGCAGGGGTAACACACACCCGTGTTTTCCCAGACAGGTCAGGCTTTTTGGTTCTTAAATCGCCGTCCAGAAGGAATTTTTAAATTTTAAAATTTTTAAATTTTAAAAATTCCTCCTGGGAAAATACAGACATATGGTAACCCTATTGGTACAAAAAATACATAC
Source organism: Caretta caretta (assembly GCF_965140235.1). Classification (NCBI taxonomy): domain Eukaryota; kingdom Metazoa; phylum Chordata; order Testudines; family Cheloniidae; genus Caretta; species Caretta caretta. Next base: position 9,189,508 of record NC_134217.1, on the reverse strand, counting down.
TGGGGCACAGCCCTTAAATCAGAACTTTTTATAGGGAACCGGTTGTTAAGATTTTGGCAGCTCATCACTGGGTATGACCTGGTCAAACCATGTTCCAATCGAGACTGCTGACAAGAGTAACCCCTGGTTTGTTGCTATGGTTATACACCAACTACTAACAGTTTTGTGTTTAGACATAAACCATGTTTAAAGCCAACTATCCCACTGGTTACAAACTGGTTAAAGGTCACAGTGCAAAAAGGTCCCTGAACAGACTGTAATATCCTTTCACTAGGAGGCAATAGCGATGGATAAGCTGTATTTCCTGCTACCACCGTAACATCTCAAAAGAATCTGGAGCAGCGAGCAGTACCTCTAGTCCATTCACCATTGTCCATGCCGATGAACTAGGCAAAACAAGGCAACCTGCAGTACTGGCTCCTCGAGAACTTGGATAATTCACATAAATAAAGGGCCTCTGGTGAATTACACTAGTGGCGAGAGAACAGCAACGGTCCTTTATAAAGCCAGGTATTCCCTGACTTGTTTTATACAAGAATGCTCCATTCCTTCTAGTCTGGATGGATCCCAGATAGCTACATTTACATAACCTGAAATTGTATCATGGTGGAAAGAAATCTGTAAGTGGTATCGACAGAGAAATCCCATTATTAATCATAAAATATGCATGTGCCATGAATGCTTAGTATGTGTCGCAATTTGCAAACGTTCAGCGTGAATTGCTAAGAGCATTGTGCTGGTGATTTTAAGACCGTAACCCTTGCCCTACCAGCCTCCCTCTGAGACAGAGCTCCAAAATCCAGAGGATTTTATTAACGTTGTCTGTCCTCACACAGATCACTACGCTCTCGAATGAACTCACATGGGGAAAATGATAAAAGACAAAAACACCCTGTCACCTGTGGGTGAACACTTCTCAAAAAGCGTTCGCTCTATATCTGACCTACCAGTCCTCATCCTCAAAGGAAACCTGCATAACACCTTCAAAAGATGAGCCTGGGGACTTAAACTCATTTCTTTGCTAGACACTAAAAATTATGGACTGAACAGAGACACTGGATTTATGGCTTATTACACCAATCTCTAACCCACTAACCCCTTCTTTTTGTCCTATGACTGCAGAGGTGTTAACAGAAGTATTTAAGGAGTCTCTTGAATGGTCCCTTACCAGATGTGCTAACTACTTATGCTAAACAATCTGTTCCATCTTGCATTTCGTTGTGACACTAGGAATATCTTCCCCAGACCTGAAGAAGAGCTCTGTGTGGCTCAGAAGCTTGTCTCTCTCACCAACTTGAAGTTGGCCTAGTAAAAGATTTGATGTCTCCCCCCTTGTCTCTCTGAGGACAGCCAGCTCGTCAGACACAAAGCCTCAAGGAACAGCCTCACAAGGAGGGAGCATTTTGTCTGCAAATATATGATGTTTGCAAGCAGCCTGGAAATCCCACAAGCAGGGTTGGTTGCAAGTGTTTTGAGTGAGCTGGGGGGTGGAAAAAATTGAGTTTTAGGTATGGAGACTTTCCCCAGCGCACAAACCAATGAGGGCCAGACTCTGGAATCTGACTGGTGATAGGATTTTTTAAAAGAAACTGAAGTGCAATTCCCTGGGGCACGTCTACCTTGGAATGAGACTAATGCGTAATAAAATGTCAGATTATTGATATGAACATTTCGCAGCTGTTGGAGCTGCAGATCCGAGGCATGTTCTGCGCATTAGCTACAGGGACAAGCTCCTCTATTGCAGTGCATTGGGTTTTTGTCCTGTGAGAACCCCATGGGAAAGTAGCTTGTTATTCTTAATAGTGATGGGTGAACCTCAGAGAGCACGTCTACACTGCAACAAAATACCTGCAGAACAGTCTCAGAGTCTGGGTCAGCTGACTTGGGCTCATGGGGCTTGGGTTGCAGGGCTAAAAATTGCAGTGTAAACATTTGGGCTTGGGCTGGAGCCTGGACTCTGAGACCCTCCATCCTTGCAGGTTCTCAGAGCCCAGGCTCCGGCTCTAGCCCAAATGGTTACACTGCAACTTTATAGCCCCACAGCTTAAGTCCTGTAAGCCTGAGTTCTGAGCCATACCTCAAGTGACCAAAGGATCCATTCCCATAGGGACAATGAAGTCTGGATCCTAGACGGACATCTTGGGTCTGCAAAACTGGTCCAGAAATCTCTTGGGAACTGCCTTTCTTATGAGATTCCAATACTTCCTACTTCTAGATGGACTGTAAATACTGGAACAATAGCCTTTTGGTCCTTCTCGGCTGGCTGGAAGTAGGAAATGCAGCAGCACATTAGAAGGAGTAAGGAAACTAGACTGAGGGTCTTTATATTGTGTTGGGAGTTAATTTTGTTAGACCAGGATGATGAGCAAGATGTAAATGCTTTGATAGCTATATGAGCAATCAGTGAATGAGTTTACATTGCTATCTGTTCTATATGGAAATAACATAAGTGCATATATCAATATATATATATATATCAATTGTCAGCATGGGTAGGTTCTGGGCTAGAATGTTGTGGGTTCAAATCCCCCACCAGGCTTCGGGGTCCTAATTCATGCTGGTGATGCCCTGTTAGAGATACCATGGTTTACATTAGATTTTACCTAATGTCTCTGGGGGCCGCAAGGGAGGAAGTTAAAAATCTTCTTGCGCTCAGGCCAATAGTACCTCTACCATTAAAGCTAAATGTCTAAGGCTGTGTGTTCAAGACTCGCCCTCCCAGAGTTCCCCCTCACAGCTTAGTGTGGTGGTGCAGCCATTCTACCTCAGCTTCCCCACTATGCTCTTGGGCCTACTCCAGCCATAGATATGTGGTGGCCCTCTGGCCAAGCCACTTTAGAGAGAGCAGCTCCTTCCAGGGGGACAGACTCTTTTACACAAGAGTCCAACAAAAGCCCAAAACAAAGGAATTTTCAAGCCCAGCCAGGCTCAGCATCCATCCCACCTCCTTAAGAGTGGGTTCTAGCTGCAATAGCCTGTCTCACTACCCACCGGCAGATACCTGGGCTCTGGGCATCTCAACAGTCCTACAATGGGCTCTGGCCAGCCACAGTTCTCAGACGGCTTCTTGCCCTCTATCTGGCTTCTTTCTATGAGCCAGCCAGCCAGCTCTCCTCCCCAATCAGCACCCAGCTGCTGGCTTTTCCTCCTCTTATGTCCAACACCTAGTGCAGCAGGTGTAGTGGGGCAGGGCTAATAGAATTGGGTTGACTAGCCCTTTGGCCTCCCAGTTGTTAAAGGGGCAGGCCACCCACTATTGCTGACTGCCATGGTTGCTGTATTTGCCTGGTCAGCCCAATTACTTTGTGATGTTCATCTAAAGCAGAAGATTAGCAACCTTTCTGGAAAGGTATGAGATTTTTAGCATGGAGTGCCACCAGTTTAAAAGCACAGCAGATTCCTAGGCCTGATTCCCACTGCTTGCTTGTCATAATTCACACCTGAAGGCTTTGTAAAGAGCATCTTATTATAATGGGTGTTTTGTCGAGCAGCCTTTCACCTCATCATCCATGTAATGTCAAACTTTGGTACAGTCTTTGCTATTTTGATCTTTCCCTTTCAAGGGCATTCAACAGATTTGTGAAACTACTTTAGCATGGCTGAGCTGCGGCTCCATTCTCATGGTCTTGAATGCAGCGAAATCAGGCCCTGCAGATTCCATAGTGCCAGTCTCATGGGATGCTAGGAAATCAGGCCGTGGAGATGCTTCCATGATGATACTTTTAATTACTTTTATCTGTTTTCCTCACTCTTTTTTTTATCAAACTTTGTGCTTTGCTTTGCTCTCTGAACATTTCGGACTGACTTCCCATTGGCCAGCTTCAATTACTCTCCTAGTATTTGTGGACTGTTGCCAGCAGCTAAAATGGCTGCCACATATTTTCTGTTAACGTTTTTCCCCTAAGCAAAGATGCCTGACTCAGGAGTTGAAAGAACAGAGAAGAAAATTCATCTTTAGTTTGGAAAGGCTAAGAATAGAAATATGAATAATTTCTCTTCTTTTTCTGCAGGATGAGGCAGCTTGTTCTGTTGAATGTGGTGATGTCTTATGGTTGATTTGTCATGCTGCTCTTTCCTGGAGTTCATTCTTAGCTGACTCCCTTTTATTTTCTCCTCTGCCACCAGTTGTACTGCCTTATGGCAAGCAAATTAAGTCACACACATAGGAACAAGCCCAACACTGGTTTATTGGCAGAATTCCATCGGCCTTCTCCACACTACTCCGACAGCTTGTGCACTGATTCTACATACCAGCAGTGCTGCAGTTCTCAGGTCACAGCTGCTTAGTGGCCCTAAAGGAACACACCATTAAAGCATAAAGCTTTGGACACTAGCATTTTGAAGTCAATGGGGCTTAAGGAAAGCCTGTTGAAATTTTTCAGACTTTTTGTTGTTGTTGAAAAATAGCCTTGGGAAAATTTTTACCAAAAGAGAAAATAATTTTCTCTACCTTTTCCATTTTTTCCAAAGAAACCCAAAAATGTTCAGTTTCCGTTTTTCCTTTTTTTTTTTTTCAAGTGGAAAAAAGCGAGACAATGTGGTGAAAAAACCTGAAAATTCAAAGAACATTTTTTAGTCAAAAAACGAAAGTAAAGTTTTTTGAACTAAACCAAGGCTGTTTTGGTTTGGAAAATTTTCATGAATAGAAATACAAAATGTTGACCAACTCTAGTATTTATTAATGTGGTGTCATTTTTGCTGTTCAATGAGATAATGACTTCTTCAATAGACTCCAGTTTTGCATGACAGAAACCAGAACAAATTCTTTCTTGTGTGCCCAGCGAGGCAGAACCAATAAGAAAAGCAATATTTGCATAATTTGTCAGGAAAGCTGTAACACACTGTAGCTAAATATATTCCCTATTACTTATAATGCATGGAACAAATCAAAGCTAAGCTGTCTTTCTGTGCTTTTCCTATGCCTTTTCATTTGCATTTGTTCCTTTTCTACAGCTTACATTCTGTCCCTTACATTGCTGCTTAGTTGATTCTCAGATATATTGGGTCATTTAGGGATATTTTAACATCCGTTCCAAGTATTTCACTAATCACAGTTGCTAACAAAGTGAGGATTTATGGTTTAATTTATGAAAGTTTAGTGCAGTTCAGTTGTCATGCAGACACTGCCATATTACTTAATTGCTGCTCAGTGGTGTTTGTGCATCTGATTCACGTTGCTGTTTACTGGCATTTGGTTTTAGAGCCCATTTGACAGTGGTTTCAAAATTGGGGCTATAGGACCCCGAGGAACCAGGCTTTGTTGTTTGGAACTGTTTGAGGTGATGTACTTCCTTTGCATGCAAGGAGATATCTACATACTTATATAGCCCTCAGTCCTGTAGTATCTGAGCACCTCACAGCAATTAATATTTATTGTATCCTTAAAACAGCCCTCAGAGGTAGGGAAGTGTTATTCCCATTTTACAGATGAGGAACTAAGACAAAGGGTAGATTAAGTGACTTGCCCAAAGTTATGCAGAATAGCCCAGATCCTAAAAAGGTATTTAAGCTCCTAACTTCCACTGCAATCAACGGTAGTTAGGAGTTTAAATACCTTTGAGGTTGTGGGTCAGAGTCTATACCTGAGCCAGGAATTAATCCAAATCTCCTTTGCCCCAGTCTGGTACCCTGTCGATTATACACCTGGGATGCTCCTGTCTTGGACATCCACCTGTTTTGGAAAGAGTTGCCTGGGAGTTTATTTTCCTAAGCACGTCCTATTGGATTCGTTCTTGATATTACTGCCTGAATTAATTTTTAGTCACCTTTGCCAAGTCAGCATAATCAAAAGAACCATTTTCCTCTTATGTTCCGTCATGTAAAGCAGAAGCCCCAGCAAATCCACCTGCATCCAAGCCAGCTAGTTTACAGCTTGCAGTGAGCATTCCTTTTCCTCTGTGCAGGGGACAGGTGCCCCCCATTAGCTCAATAGGCCACTCCGAAGATTTTGCTTCTGCATTATTAATCCATATAGCATCTTTGAATAGGGCGGCCAATTAAAAAAACAATTTCCCAATGCAGGAAATCTGATGTGTGTTCAGAGGTGCGGCACTGCCCAGCAATGGTAAATCTTTGAGTTACAGGACACAAATACCATGTAAGTATTCTCAATGCACAGTACATAGGCTATTAAACGATATTAATGTCATCCTATGAGGCCATGTAGTGGGTGACTGTTTAACTGGTAAGGAAGATGTAATTTAAAACAAAACTATGACTTTTTTTTTTGCAAATCAGATAGTAAAATGGCGTTGGGATCTGTTGCTATGAGCATAATAAAATGTAGCCTGTAAACCAGTCTCTTGTCAGAGTATTACTGCATAGTAACATGGTATATGCTAACAAGCCCATGGGCTGAAGTCAGTACTGAGACTTGCAAAGGAGGTCAGTATCATTATCCACATTTTACAGGTGGGGAAACTGAGGCACAGAGAGGGGAGTGACTGACTCAAGGTCACCCAGCAGGCCATGTGTTTGGTCTCAGTAGCTGCTACTGGAATATAGGTAATTTATCACATGATTCAGATTAACTGACTGATTTTTCAAAATAAAAGCAATTGTATAATGATTGGGCTCAGTACTGGTGTACCTAGGCAACATTCACTGGCCTGTGTTATACAGGAGATAATCTAACAGTCTCTTTCAGCCTTAACGTACGAGTCTCAGTCTAACAAATTTGAAATATACTAGTTTAAATTCCTCTATGTTTTATATAGTGGAACCAATATATCTTATTTCTCACCAGTAGATGGTGCTGGTTGTTATTGTCCAATGCGCCTGCGGTAAAAGTGAACTGGAGTGTGAGAGAGTGTGAAATTCCAGATGCCAGTGGAGTGTAAATCAGATGTATCAAGCTACCGTAATGAAAAATACATTCAGTGGAACTACCCCTGTGCAACCGTGCTTGCAGGATTGCAGCCATAGTTCAGCCCAATTTTGCCTGGTGTCTGGATGGATCTTTCATATAGCAATAGAGGAAAAGAAATATTTCTTAAAAAAACGGGGCAGTTGAGCCAGTACAAAAGCACAGAAAACAGCAGGTAAAACTAGGGGCAGGTGTTAAGTACATTTTTTAAAGAGCATTTTTGTGTGTGAAAAATAATATGTAATGATCATCCTAGCAATTCCTGCAACATCCATGGGGGCTTTGAATTCACAAACCGAGGCCTCAGTCATGGAAACAGTGACCAGTGTGCTTGACTGTACTCTTGTGAGCAGTTCCACTGGTTTCTATATGACATACATGAAGATAAGCATGTGTGTAACCGTTTGCAGGATCAGAGCCCGGATTCAGCAAAGCATTCCCCTTTATGCTTAACATTAAGCACTGAAGACCCACTGAAACCAAGAAGTAAAAATAAACACAATAAACAACAAAGAGCAAATGAACTGTTGCAAAAGAATAAAGGAATGAAGTCAAATGGACTTAAACTTGTTAAAGTTAAGCACTTAAGCACCTTGCTGAACAGAGGCCTGGAAGTATATTGTGAGATGTCTGAAATTCAGTCATGGGACCATTTCTATTTTCCACTGTCATGTGGAAAAAAAAGAACATGCAGACACACAGGAAAGATCCCAAGGGAACCATTCTTGGATCTAACAGAGAATTTGTATCCCATTCCAACAGTTCATTCACTCTTTGCTCTCTACTTCCCCAGCATTTTCCTGAAGATGTTTGTATGTGATATTTTGAAACTGACTAGATTTCCAGCTGATGGTGTTCCTTTAAGTACACTGGTCCAAATTCTGTCCTCAGAAGCTCCAATAACTTCAATGAAGCTTTAGTCTGGGGTAACTGAGAGCAGGATCAGGCCCATAGATTTGTCTGCACTGAAGATCAGTCTGGTTTTACTGGGCTGAAAACTTTTTTCTCTCTTTCTGTCAATCTGCTTCTTCCTCACTTGTCTTGTCTATCATCCCTTTATGAAAGGTAGACTGTGTTTTTGCACCATCCCTCAACTGCATTAAACCATGAGGCTCAGGTGCATTTCACAATTTTCTTTCCACCAACAGCAAAGTGCTAGTGTTCCCCAGCTGGAAACCTGTGTTCATAAAAAAATGGAACACACCAAGTAGGCACGTCACAAAAGAGAAGGAACTAGGGAGCATGAACGAAGTTCAAACCAAAGTGCCGTTAGTCTGTGTGTTTCCCAATGCAGGCTTGGTGTAATGTAAACATCTGCTCACAGGGACATGCACTGTCAAGTACCCAAAGCTTCGTTCCGTGATCCGGATTGTACAGAACTCGCCAGTCCAGAACAAGTTGTCTGAGAGCGTACTAAAGCTATCTCAGGTTGTCCCTTTGCTCTTCTAGCATCATCTACTATATTGCACGTTAGCTACCTCAGTAAGGTACTTTTGTTCCCATAATGCACCCTTTACCATAGTTTCTGAGCACCTTGAGCATAGTTCTGCTCACAACACCCCTGTGAGGTAGGGCAGGGCTGTTATCCCCATCGTACAGATGGGGAACTGAGGCACAGAGAGACCAAGAGCCAGATTGTAAAGGTGTTTAGGTGCAAAAGCAATTGGCCATCTAACACTGAGACACTTTTGGAAATTCCACTAGCAGCGTAAACACCTTTACAAATCTGGCTCTAGGTGACTTGTCCAAGGTCACACAGGAAGTTTGTGTCAGAGCAGGGAGTTGAACCCAAATCTCCAGTAACCCAGGCTAGTGACCATCCTGCCTTCTCCTGTGTTTGAGCTTTCACCTTTTCCAGTGGTTTGATGAGTGAGTGAGGGCTTATTTAGGATTTAAGTGGTACGTAGGCCTAGAGCAGGTCCTCTGCAGAGAGGTGAATTTTACCTGCAAATATATATATCTATATATCCATCATCTGGATGTGTAGGCCCAGATTCTCTCCTGTTTGGGCCCTTTTGTGCTGCTCAGACGCAGTGGCAGAATGTGGTGCTCCCTGGCTGTAAAGTTAAATGAGACCATTGAAGTCTTGGTCCACCAGTTCCTAGACAGGACCAATGGATGCGTTTGCACAGGGCACTTCTAAGTGATCTTCAGTAAAGCTCTGGCACCTGTTAGAAATGCCTGTGCCCCTGTGTGCTCCTTGCCCCTGCCTGCATGACAATACTATACTGATCAGAGAAGCCCTCAGTGAAAAAGGGTCTAGCAGGCTCTTAATCTAACTGTTCCCCACTTCCAGCTGCCAAGCACGTCTCCTTCTGTCAATTCCCACTGATGAATGGTCCCAGGTACAGACCCTAGCCAGCGGGTGTGGGTTAGAAGCTGCTCTAATGTATGACAGTTGGCCACAGTCAATGCAGATGCACCATGTGAATCAGGGAGGTGTAACTTGTTCTGTGATGCCCTTTCCCAGGTCTCCTAAGGTGCGGGTCTCATCACAGGAGAACATCTGGACAATGTGACACTCAATGCCATCACAGGAGGCTAAGAACTTGAAATACTGCTGAGTCTCTGAGCTGCAAAAGTAAGTCATCGAACTAAGCTAATTGTGGTTTATCTCATGAAACTTTTACCCCTCAGTCCATTTCCTCCTCCTCAGTATGTGCTTGGGAGGAGTAGACAAAATGCCACTGCGGAGGCTGGTTTGTGCTCATTCTCTGCTTCTTTGCAGTCTCTTCTCTCCTCATTTTCTGGGTCAGATACTGAGGAGAATTCAGCACAGCTGAGAGGGAGGGCCATACAAAGAAGCTCTAATGCCCCTCCTTTCCATCCTTGGCAGTCTTAGGGCCGTTCTGATTTGCAACAGCTGCCGGGGGCTCCAAGCAGCTGTTCTGTCAGTGTGGTGTTATTGGGGGAAGAGAAAGCAATGGTTTTGCCTGGCTATTCCTGTCCACTAACAGCCAGGAGAGAGGGATGCCATAGGAGCTACTATGGAATGGGAAAGATTCAGGGATGCAGCTTAGATATAGGTGAACTTGATCTAGGTGTTTCAGAAGTTATAAGAGTAAATCTCGAATACTGTATGAACTGCAATACCGACGGGTCTCTTACTGTACTGCTAAATAAGCAATACCTGCAATCCAGCTCTAATTCTGATTTTCCTTTGTGGGTGTAAGTCAGAGCTTTAATATGATTTGAAAGCACTTTCATTAGTTTAATAGTAGTAATGCTGGTAGCAAAGACACTGATTTACATTTACAGTCATATTTGGAATCAATATCCCTCTAATTCATCAAGAAAACCCTTGTTTGTACCAAGTATCTACTGAAAAATTATGCTTCAGTGCCACAGGGAAAGATTATTCGATAATTATTTGTCTTTTTGAACCTTGCTGTATTGAAATGCTTAAATGTATTGAAATGAAATCTGTGCTTTTAAAATATCATCTGGAAGTTGATTAGTTTCGCATTACGATAGAACAATCAGTGGGAATCATAAATTATCCTCAGGGGCTGCTGCTGCTTTTTATATTTTGTAAATGCAAACAGCTTTTTTTTTTTTTTTGTAGTTATGGTAGCTTTGCTTACAACCAAAATTGCCTCAGCAATTTTCCTGCACCGGAGTGATCAAAGCAGTTCTGTAATTAACAGCTGGGACATCCTTCAATATTTGCTGATTGCCACAAATCAGATTTTCAATTGATGGGGCTAAATCAGGACCATGTGACTGTTTTCAGACAAATGTAATGTTTACATTTGCTTGCCATGATTATCGTGTTTTTTTCTTGAGAATCAATATTTATTTATAGTAACTGACCCTGTACAGCTGAGGTGAATAAAACTGGCCATCTTTTACCAGATTTTCCTTTATATAGACTGACATCAGCATCACCAATGTATTAAAGGCCAGATCCTCAACTGGTACAAATGAGAACAGTGCCACTGGTTTTAAACCAGTTTACACCAGCTGAGGATCTGGCCCCAATTGTTTAATATGTATGAACATTTTAAACACAAATATACATACGGTGCATGATTAGGGACGCAATCCTGTGAGTTCCTGTGTGAACTGAAGTGAAAATTAGCAGCGTCCACACTTAATATGTAATAAAGTGTGTGATGCAAGTTGATAGGTAACAGAAAACAGAGGCTGATAAATTAAGGCAATGTATTTGGTAGATGGAATATTGTTTTATATGGGATGATGGGAGTGAAATATTTAAAACAGTAGTTCCCAAATACATCGGCCAATTGTTTGGTCCTATTGCTGTTACTCCAGTAAGACTGAGTATGCTCAAAAGCGATTGTGACTGATATTCATCCTAGCAAAAGAAAATATGGAACAGAAAGTTTAATTCAGGGATTTGACAGAGGTGTGAAAACCGTGGCTCCTCCTCTGTGTCCCTGACTGGAGTCATGACACTGAGGCAATCAGTCAAATGAGAGATACAAAAATAGAAGGCCTGACCTTTGGCAAACAGTACTTGAAAGTACATAGAAAGGCAATTACTTTGTGTGAATGTGACAATCTGAATCTAAGCATAAAGTCTGCTAAACAGTCAATCACTCTGCTTTATATCGGTCTCCCTCAGTCAAGAAAAAAAATGGTTTTGTTTTGTTTTTTAAATAAATCTGGGGTCTACATATGCAGCCAAATACAAAGATCTTTCTTGTGAAAAAGATGATAGGAAAAGCTTTTAAATGTCCTCACATTCTCTAGGCTGGTTTACATCGTATTTGCTGTCACACTCTCTCCCCCTGCAAGAATCAAAGCCCCAAGAATTTGTTCAGACTTTCCTCCCATTTAGGTCATCCAATCAGGGAATGGGAACAATACCATGTGACTTAGGCAGCCACTCACACATTGGTTTATATTCACTCTTGTACAGAGGACTGGCACAAGGCCATTACACTACATAAGCCCTCAAAATAGGGGTTGAGTTGGATTTCAGTGCTGTGCAGCAGTGAATTTCGCTCACTGAGAATAGCAAATCAGGAGCCAGAAATCCTTGCAAGAAACAGTTAGTGAGCGATCCACAGAGATTCAACTAACAGTTGTGAACAGTGAACAGATTAATAAAAATCAAGATCTGTTAACATATACATTGGAAATATGAAAAAAGAGTTGGAGGAAGGACTAAATTCACCAAATGAACAATTTTTGCAAATTGGTTGCCCAGGTCTGATCGCAAAACATCTTTGTCACTGCTAAATTGGACTACTATAATTCTTATTTACCCCTAAAAAGACCAGTTTTAATAATTACACTTGCAATGTAGATCAATGTTATACCGATTTCAAGAAAAAAGGTTTGCTACATTTGATAGGCACTTCTACAGACAGAGTAATTTGGCCATACATTTAAAGAAGTGTTTTAAAAAAAAGTTGTGAAAATCTTAATATTGTTGCAAAGATTAATATTGCTGGGATGAGGAATTTCTCTTATACAACATGAGATCGTATTTACCTCTCTTACCAGAGTGGGCAACCCTGGAGCAGACCACAAAGGAGAATTAAAGATGCAGTTACCCTTAAACCGAGGCACTGATTTCTTCTCTCTTAAAACTGCATGGCATTGAAATCTGAGTGACGGTCATAGGAGTCAAATAGAAAAGACCAGTGAGACCATCCAGCTGGAATAACTTCCAGCACAGGAGAAAATTTGCTGATGACACCAAGCTAGGAGAAGTTGCACATACAGTTTTGGGGAGAGCACACAACTTCAGGAGATTTGCTGAGCAGGCATGGGCCCTAAGTGGGAATGTGACAGATGGAAGGTCATGTAACAAAATATAATTCATGTCCATGGAGAGAGGTAGGAGACAAACTCAGAAGACTCCACATGGAAGAGCTGGAAGACACTAAATAGGAAGGAGACTAGGATCTATGATTATTTAAAGGTTGGAGGGCAATGCATGACAGCTGCCAAGAGAGTAAATAAAGGGGCTTGAATGCACAAGCAGGCGAATTAGTTATAAGGTGTGTCGAGGCTGGGTTGCCTCGGTTTTAGGAGAAAAGGACTCAGGGACTGAATGTAACCAGTCTAAGAAAACCCAAGTGGGCTGCGAAGAGATTTCATCCGAGTATGTTGGAAACTGACAGCATCCCACAAGGGCTAGAAATCACACTTCTTCCCCACTGCCTTAGTTCTTCTGACTTGCTTTGTCATTTCAAAACCTAGTTGAGGCCTGGTCTACACTGGGGGGGAATCGATCTAAGTTACGCAACTTCAGCTACATGAATAACGTAGCCGAAGTTGACGTACTTAGACCTATTCACCGCAGTGTCTTCACCGCAGTGAGTCGACTGCTGCCGCTCTCCTGTTGACTTCGCCTGCACCTCTCGCGGCGGTGGAGTACAGGAGTTGACGGGAGACTGCTCAGGGGTTGATTATCGCGTCTAGACTAGACCCGATAAATCTACCCCTGCTGGATCGATCACTGCCCGCTGATCCGATGAGTAGTGTAGACATACACTGAGGGTCCTAACTTCAAGCATGTAGCTACCACCCAATGTAGATGCAGGAATCAGTGGTTGATGTGGTGACCCGTGCTATGTAGGAAGTCATACTAGTTGATCATAACCGTCCCTTCTGGCCTTATAATCAACTGATCTAAGGGAGTCAGGTGCCCAATTCCTAGTGAAAGCCATCAGGAGCCAGGTAGCTAATACCCTTGGAACAATTTGAAAATCTTAGCCTCTGGGCCCCACTGTCACATATATTAAGATCGCTTTACACCTCTCTAATGGTATAAAGGGACCTTAAAGTGGCCATAAACAACAGTCACACCCAGTTAATACCTTTTTACATGGCCAAGGCAATAGTAAGACTGGTCTACATTGAAAAGTGACATCAGCATAGCCACACCCCTGAGAGACATAGTTCAGCTGCCCTGACCCCGGGCGTAAACAGCACTAGCGACTGCTTCTCAGGGAGGTGGAGTAATTACTGTGACGGGAGAACCCCGTAGTAAACCACTGTATTCAGGGGTTCTCAAGCAGGGGGTTGGGACCCCTCAGGGGGTAACGAGGTTATTACATGGGGGGGAATCATGAGCTGTCAGCCTCCAACCCAAACCCTGCTTTGCCTCCAGGATTTATAATGGTGTTCAATATATAAACAAGTGATTTTGTTTTGTCGGGGGCTCGCACTCAGAGGCGTGCTGTGTGAAAGGGGTCCCCAGTACGAATGTCTGAGAACCCCAGTGTAGCTAGTGCTAGTGAAGCATTAAGTTGTAAGCATCAGGCCCTCTGTCTTTTCCTTTTTTAGTGCTGTTAAAGAGACCTCAGGGAGTTCGAAGTAAGTTCTTGTAAGCCCAATATTTTGTCCTCATTCGGGACCACCAAAGTTTTTATTTGTGTTTTTTGGGGGGCTTGTTGGTATGCCCTTCAGTTATTCTTTCCCAGAGCTCTGGATCAAAGGTGCTACATGGCTAATTACAATGAAAGGGCATCTGCCAAGGGGAAAATAAGAGGTCACAAACTGGGAGTGAATATAAAAAAAAAATGGATGTTCATGTCAGAATGGGATTTTTACTTTCCATCTAAAGGCTCATTAGCACGTGGCAATGAGCCGCGTGCATCAATGAATTAAAAAATGGGAAATAAGCTTCAAGGGTGTAGCTTTCAATAATATTTTGGAGATGAAGAGGAGGTATCCCTCCAGCAGGGAAATAACGAATGGAGCTAGCTAACTTCTGATTTCTTCACCCAAGGTTTTCTGTGTTTGCGTAAACTCATCCGTTTAGCCATACAGCTCATAAAACATTGTGATCACAGAAGATCCAGCATAGGAGTTGAACACAGCAGTCATTTCTCGGCATCGTTAGACATTGTTTAGAAGATTGTTGATGGGATTTTGGTCTTTTGCTGCATACACCACCTTAATCACATCACTGATGCCACCAAAGCTTTCAATGGATAACAGAGGAGTCCGTAATACCTGCTCTAAGCACAGTTGGTATGGTCAGAGGGATACACAAACTTCTCCGGAACAGCCATTGAAATCTTCTGAATCTCACTCTTGTTGAAATGACTGCAGTAAAGAGACCGTGGACAGCCATAAAATATTGGGATGAAGATATCAGCAGAGCGTGGGATCATCAGGATGGGCTTGGGGCTAAGGTATGGCATTGGAACTCAGGACCTCTGGCCTCACTTTCCCGAATGACTTTGGCCAGGTTCTGGAATCTTTCTGTGCTTCACTTCCCCATCTGTACAACGGGGACTTTGTCTCTCCCACCCTTTGTCAACCGTGTCTATTTACATTGTAAGCTCTGCAGAGCAGGGCCTGTCTCGAATTATAGGTTTGTACTGTGCTAGCAAAGCCTTGTTTGCAGGGTCTCAGTGCTACCATCATAATAAAAGCATAAAACTCTGAGATGGAAAAGACCTACTATCTCATAACCTATTTAGGTTATCTAAGCTATCTTCTTGCCCATCATGGGTTGTTCCCTGTGGAACATTTTCTAGTGTTTTCTCCAGACTAGTTTGAAATGTCCCAAGTAATGGGGTTTCCCTTTCCTTTGGGAGACTATCCCACAGATCTCGCTTTTAAGTTCTTCCTGCTATTCAGTTAGGTTTTATAATTCCATGTATGTTTCTGCATACCTAATTTATGGCTAGATCAACAACCGGGACACAAGATATTCACCCTCAAGGGATGCAATGCAAGGCCTCAGTACCCTTTTTCTCTACAGCTTCAGGAGTTTTGCACAAATGTGGCTTGGGACGAAATGTAAATTTCCCAGCTGTATGTAGGGAATTCATTGGTGCAAGTAGGGTTGTACGGTCAGGTACGCCATACAGTTAAGATATTTATTACCAGTAGGCCATACCGGAAAGACAGAGGAGGAGCAGAATGTGGGGCCACTGGGCGGCCTCACGCCGGCAGCTCATCCGCCACAACTGTACCATCCCCAACCCTGCCCCCAGCCTTTCCACGCAGCTGCGTCTCCTGTCTAGGGTCTGTATAGCCCCACCATAGGACAGTGCTGAGGGTGGGGCTGGGGGCAGTACAGCCATGCCAGAGAAGCTGCCGGTGTGGGGCAGCCCCACCTTCTGTGCCTTTCACCACCGCAGTTCCGGAGAGCCCTGCGATTGAGAAGTCTATATCCGGCAGAACAGGGGAGGACAGAAACATAACCCCCCCGCCCAGGTAACGTGGGATGAGGAGAGGAGGGGACAGGGAGAGCACTGGGGCACCAGGCTGGGGCTGGTGAGGAGTTACATGGGGGAGGGCAAGTGGGGTGGTCATGTGCCCCCCTTTAGCTGGTGCCCCCTCTTTGTGTCCCTCCCATGAGTCACCTATGTGCAATTCTACTTGCACCACTGTCTACAGTGGCATTGTAACTGATCGATCTTCCTCCTTCTAGAGGTGGCTCCTCTAAGCTCCGTGGGTGCAACAGTATTGGGGAAGCCTTGGCTTTCTTGGCTGGACTCTTCTTGTCCTCTGGATGAATGGAGGACTTCCACTCTCCAGTGCTCTCCACCTTTCTCCGATACTCATGAAGAAGAAAGAAGCAGCTTTCTTCTTTCCATGCTTCCCCAGCCACAAAAAGCAACCATAGACTTTCCGTCAGAATGACATTTATTTCATAGTAAGAGAACAATGGAAACAAGAAGGGACAAAAGTCTGATCCGTGCCTCTGGTCCGTGAATGCACATACGCATGTGCTTAAAATCACACGTGTATATTGCTGGATTGAGACCCATCAGAGAGGAGAGAGAGATGTAGCCTCTGTAGCAGGCTCCATCTGAACACAGATTCATAGTTTTCATTGCGCCATGGTGTCTCTCTCCATGTGTAGGAGAAACAACAGATAATAAATCACATTTCTTTCTCTTTTTTTAAAGGTCTGCATCCCGGTAGAGTTCAACAATTTCCATTTCTCCCGCTGTTCCAGCCCTGGAGCCTTCATTCTGGATAATGGAAGGACATAGAGGGGTTGCTTCTGTTATCAGGTTTTCTCCCTGGCACAATGACAAGTAGAATGCACTGCAAAGGGCTAAGGCCAAGGAGAGGATTTGGCAGGAGACTTGACTTTTTTGAGAGCTCAACAATCAGTGTATTGCAGGTCCGTAAGTGGATTTGAGCCACAAGATGGCAAATGGCAAAAATAGGACAGTCCTCAAAAATTAGGAAAGACTAATTAATTAGTAGGTACAGCAATTCCAGGACAGAGCTATGGTCCACTCGGTCCAGTAGCCTTTGTCTGACTGGGGCCAGGATGCTTCAGTGAAAGGAATAAAATCCACCTCATGAATTACAATAAATTCCCCATAGTTTTGTAGAGAATGTTCTCCAGTAAATAACAATGGGGAAGTTTTAACTTGATCCCATGTGTTTAGTGATTCATTGGCTTGTGCTCCAAAGTATGAGGGATTATTTTCCTGATTCAGTAACACAATTAAGCATGTGCTTAAGTGCTTTGCTGAATCAGGGCCTATCTCCCTTAGAAACTTGCTTTCTCTCTCATAGAGCTACCAGAAATAATAAGGGATCTGAAGGCATCTCAGTGACAGGTGCAACTGAAAAGGGTTGGAGGTTCAAGCTGCATAAGATCATTTTCCAAATCTTGTCTAGAGTCTGAATAATTGGGCTGGAAATCTCACAAGACTGGGTTCTCTAGTGAAGCTTCTGGGACCTCCTGCTTCTGTTTGGGCTGGAAATATTCTCAGAACAGCACATCTCGTGATATTTCAGAACTGCCAGCTTTCTGTCCCAGCAGATACCAGGGTATGCAAACCCACCTTTGGGAGAAGACTAGAGGAGGGAGGGGAAGATTAATCATTTTTTTGAAATACCAGAAGAAGGATCAGGGCAAATATGTGCTTTGGTTCTTCTTTAAATCCAAACCAGATTGTATATCTCTAGGGGAAACATCATCTTCATTACTTGAAATGCTGTAGAGGTGAGAATTGATTCATTCTTCAGGCCTTGTCTCCACCAGAAATTTGTACAAATATAGCTAAAAGTAATAAAGTCCTCCTAGTGTGAACACAGTTATACCAGCTTATTACTGTATGGGAAGGCAAATAAGGTACACCAATATAAGGCATTTTTACACCAGTATAACACTGTTCACGTTAGGGCTTTTAGTGATATAACAATACTGATAACAAAAAATCACACCCCGAGCTGAAATAGTTATTCTGGTAAAACTTTAGTGTAGACCAGGCCACAGGGAGGATCTAAACTACCAGACAAAGAGGAGGAGGAGGAGGAGCTAGGCAAAGAAAGAAGAAGAAACAAACAAACCAGTTATGGGAGAAAGTGAGAAACTTCCATCAAATCCTCGCCTGTCGATACAAACCCCGCAATTGTGATTGGTGTTGCCTTAGGGTGATCAGACATCCCAATTTTATATGGACAGTCCAGATTTTGGGGTCTTTTTCTTATATAGGCTCCTATTATCCCGCCACCCCCGTCCTGACTTTTCACATTTGCTGTCTGGTCACCCTATGTTGCCTTCTTTATTCAACCACTGCAGCCAATGAATCGACCCAGTGTACCTCCCAGCACCAAAAACTCAGTGTTTTCAATGTCACTGACGCTTCACAATTGGGGGAAAAAATCAGGAAAACTTTCGATGACATTTTTGCAAAAAAAAAAAAAAAAAAAATCCAGTTGTTTTGTGATGGAGTGAGTCAAACCATTTATAAAGTATATAAAAGGCATAACAAATTTGAAATAGTTTTCCTTTTTTCCCCAATTACTGGGTTTTTGTCAACTATTTTGTGAAATCATTTCCAAACGATCTTCAAGCTCTTTCATGGATGATAGCAAGACAGAGATCCGGCTGACTAGTCTCATTTCCTAAAAGATCATAGAATAGAATATCAGGGTTAGAAGGGACCTCAGGAGGTCATCTAGTCCAACCCCCTGCTAAAAGCAGGACCAGTCCCCAATATTTGCCCCAGATCCCTAAACGGCCCCCTCAAGGGTTGAACTCACAACCCTGGGTTTAGCAGGCCAATGCTCCCGCCATGTAGATATAGGAGAGCTGCAGAGACAGCTGATGAAAGAGACTGCAGGAGTGGTTGAAAGTATTACCTCATTTCTAGGTGTTAGGGCACCAGAGCAGAAGCAAGGGGTATGTCTACACTACAATTAAAAACCTGCCGCTGGCCATGCCCTCTGACTTGGGCTCATGGGACTCAGGCTAAGGGGCTGTTTAATTGAGGTGTAGACACACAAGACTGGGCTCTAGGACTCTGCAAGGTCGGTGGGTCCCAGAACTTGGGCTGCAGCCAGAGCCTGAACATCTAAACTGCAATTAAACAGCCCTATAACCTTAGTCCCATGAGCCCAAATTAGCTGGCCCAGGCCACCACAGGTTTCGAATTACAGAGTAGATATACCCTGAGAGACCTGAGTTCAATTTCCTGCTCTGACATAGACTTCCTGTGTGACCATGGGCAAGTCACTTAATCCTTCTGTGCCTCAGTTCCCAATCTGTAAAATGGGGGTAGTAGCACTTCCCTAGGATAAATTCATTAAAGATTGTGAGGGACTCATTTTACTAGGGTGATGGAGGCCATGTAAGTAATTACTATAGATAGATTTTTAGTTTACAGTGAATACAAGAGAGGTATATGAAATCTCCCATGACACACGTACAAGTACAAAAGGAAATGTGTTTTCATACACAATTCTGTTAACCTGTGGAACTCATTGCCACAGGATATTGTTGAGGCCAAGAGCTTTGAAAGATTCTAAAAAGGGCTAGACATGCATCTGAATAATAAAAATATCCCCCATTACATAAGAGCATAAACCAATATGTATAATTAATGGGGCTTATTAAAGACATTTCTTCAGTATGGAGACTTACTGCATAATTGTCCATATAAGGTTTCTTGTGTCTTCCTCAGAGGCATCTGGTACTGGCCTCTGTCAGAGCTTGGGTACTACTGAGCCAGCTGGACCAGTGGTCTGAGAAGCCCAGTGTTTGTATGACTGAATGCTCCTCACACGTGATTATGGTCCCTTTATACATTCTGTTGCATTCACATATGAAATCAGGTGACAGCAGAAACAAGCATAGATTCCCGCATCAGTCTCTTATTGAGTGAGCTGGTCAGAGCCAGGAATGCCATGAAGTAGATGGGAGGGTTGCACTCAGCTCCTAGGGAGTGGGAGGCCTGGGGTTGCTCTCATCCGTTCTGGGAGATGTAGGTGTGCTGTTGACAGGCACCTGAGAGAACTAGATCACGCCCTGCTGGAATGGGAAGGCCTGGACTCAGGGAAATAAAGAGGAAACACTGTTAAGAGTATCTCAAAGGGGCCTCTGAAGAAGAGATTGTCTCCAATCCATGTTTGAATGTTATATGAGTTTATTAGCTGCTGCTTCTAACCATGCTCATGTGCAAACTGGGGAGGAGGATGGGGCATGGCATTATTAGGCTCACCTTTGCAAATGGGTACGTGCACAAAGTGAGAAGCCAGCTTAACTGTGGCCAAAACCCGGGCCCTACAGTGCGGTTTTGCAGCTTCTTGTCCTGTCTTGAAAAGCCGGAGACAAAGTGAGACAGATGTGCTGTCACTAAGAAAAGCAAGGAAGCTGTGATAATAATAACCATGCGACAGCTCTCGGAACGCACCCCTCCCGCTCCCCCCCCCACCCTTTCATGTGGCTATTGCAGCTTAGATAGCACAGTGGAAGCAGTTGAGCGGCCAATGGGAAATTTCTGCTGGGGGATAAGGAGGAGTAAATGACAGAGCCAGTGCCATCCACACAGTGCCATCCGGCTGAGTTCACTGCATCTGTGAATCATCTTCTGGCAGCTTGACACAGCTCTATGTGTTATTATTCCCTTATGAAAATAAAATGTGGTTTCTTTGTAGTCTGTCTGAGATATTCGCTGCTCTAGGTATCCAGAGCACACACCACTCTTTTGTGAGGGCGCATACTGGATTTCCAGCTATGGGTAACATCAAAATTCCCTGGGCTGTTGTTTGGAAGCACTAAGGTCGAATGATGATAATCAGTTATCATTTGTTTTATCAATTGTCAAGTCAGGAAAATGTTAATGGCCAGAGGCAGACTAAAACACCAGCCTAGGGAGTGCAATATCCAGAGGCCACTGGGACGCTTCCCGGGTAACCTGGGTTGTGAGGCATCTTGCTACCACCTGCCTTTCGTGTGAGGATGCCTTGTCTGGGTCTGCTGGGGGGTCAGCTCCCCAACTCCACTGGCCACGGACAATACAAGCACTCCCCTCTAGGCATAGGCAGCCCCTCCGCCCCTCTCCAGGTTAGCAATAAGCCCACTCCAACCCTTGAGCCCTGTGAACATCTTGCTGGAGTGTCCACCTCCTGTTTCACCAGACGCACACACTTGTCACAGATTCCAAAGAAGCTGTACACCCCCACTTACCAGTTCCACCTCAGATCACCACTTAGCACGCAGCACTTAGATATGTTTACCGTGACATCGAGCATAAGTTTATTTAACAAAGCACAGAGATTCAAGTAGTAGCAAGCAAAGGTGTTGAAAACAAATTGTTACATATAAAATCAAATCATCACTCACATTCTAGAGCCTAGCCATAATTAAGAAGACACGCTCATGTCTAGTAAAGTACTGCTCACCCCAGATCCTTGCAGCATTTTACAATCAGGTTGGTTGTGATCCTTCTTTCATGACACATGCATGCTGTCAGCTTGCTTCCTAGGTGAAGGACCCAGTGTGGTCCTTTGCACTCCAAGTTATACCAGACGCAGTCTTCATCTTTATTCCTAAATAGGACATGCCCCCTGCCCTGTGCTGTTTGCAAAGTCTACAGGAGAGGAAATCTACAAGTAGAAACAATCTCTCAATTTGCACCTGGCTCAGTTTGCAAACAGGCACAGAGCATAAGGCATACAACACACAACTGGCCAGACAGGGAGATAGGTGTCAGTTACCTCCTTCCTGAAAGGAACATCTCGGAGGTACCTCCTGGTGACACTCCAAAACCTTCAGAGCATAATTTGCAGTATAGATACATAACTCCTGAAATATTATCCATACACACATTTCACAAAGTTTCTCATGGTCAGTGGGCAGCTGGCTCTCGGTACAGATCTCATATGCCACCCTTCAGTGAACTATTATGCATATATCTGATCCAGTGGATCCCTATAAAAGCCTATGCACCCCGGTGCCAATTGATAGAGGACACAAGGGGTCCTTGGGTCATAGCCACTCAAAACAATCTGCCACCTAAGGCAAAACTTCAGAGTGCCGCCCCCTTCCTACTCCCTAGAACAGAGCTGCTCAAGCAGGGGCCCATGTCTCCCGGGGTGGGGGGGATGAGACACAACAGACTTTCAGGGGGGGTGTGGCAAGCCTTCTGATAGTTCATTGATTATGGTAGAAATGAACCGGGGCAAGTGCTGGGTTGCAGCGCCACTCACTCAGGTTTGGCCGGGCTGCAGCTCCATCCTGACGTCGGGGGAGGCGTGGCCGGGTCACCTCTGAATGAAAGGTGTTGCAACCTGGCATGCAAGGTCCCAGCATTGGTCGGGTTGGCCCGGCCGCCCCGCCACCCTAGGTAGAATCTGCTGCCCTAGACAGGTATCTAGTTTGCCCATAGCAAGAGCAGCCCCGGCCAATATCGGCAAGCTGGTTCCTTAATACTTCTGCCAAGGTAACTGAAGGCCACCTTACCCTGAGAGGTATTCTCTGCATGTGTTGTTGGGTAAAATCGGTTTCTGACCTGTTTTACGTAATGTCCATCTTGGATTTGTAAAAAGACCGCTAAGCCTCCATCTTTCTCCTCAGATGATTTAGTGCCCTTTCAGCCTTTTTCAAACCAAGGAGGGGAAAGTTAGAGTCATGTGACAGCCATAATCTGCCTAGCAACTGCAGGTTATTTAGTGAGTGGCACGCCTGTCACTCAGGGCTGTCCATCTGAGTGGCAGCCAGTGTCCCACACAGTTCAGCTCGCTGGCAGGAGCCCCAGAGGGACCGGGGACTCATAGGACTTTGGATTCTTGGTCTCTATTAATATACTTGCACTCAGCTGCTACACACCATTAGTGAGCGCATACTTGCACTGGACTACGAGGTCAAGCAGAGACTGCGTGGGCAAGCGCTGAAGGAGGGAGAAGATCTGTCCAAGAGGGAGAAGACCTGCCCAGAGGACCTGTCCAGAGGGAGAAGAATACCCAGTTCCTGTTTGGTGTCCAGCACCCCTGATTTTCACCACTATCCCTGTCAGTATCCTGAATTTTTGTCATTCTGTCCCTGTCTTCAGGGTATGGCCGTGTAATACCCATTGTGGTTTCCCTCTGTTTTACATCCACAGGTTAAGGGGGTTTAAGGGCTCTGAGCTTTATGCTCTGGTAACTGTTAACCACCGAGCGTGTCTTCCTTATGCTGTTTATTGTCTGAAGGGGTCCTTGTCTAGTTCACTGACTAGTGGCATAATAAATATTTGTGTGTTACATCTTATTCTGCCTCTGTCTTAATAAATCACCCGACGATAGATGAGGGAGGGGGTGGGACCTGCAGACAGCCCATCTTCTGATCTGTGTAGACCATAGTTAAACTGTTGTGGGCTAACAGTGTGACCATGCAGAAGTATGTGTACTTTACATAGGTAGGGAGGGACATGTCAAAAATATGGGGCATTTAGGGAATATTGAATCTATAGGGCCTGTTTGTCCTCCCAGTTATCTGTCATTAATTAGGAGTAACTCTGGTATCAATAGAATTCCACTGGTATAAATCTCATGTAAATGAGAGGCAAATCAGGCCTAACTTATAGAAGTGGGTTACAGTCAGTGGTGAGCTGGAGCTGGTTCGCACCGGTTCACTAGAACCGGTTGTTGCATTCAGAAGCCCTTTTAGAACCGGTTGTTCGGCAAGGGAGAACCGGTTCTAAAAGGGCTTCTAAATTTAACCGGCCAAAGGTGGCGTCAACCCTGGAGCACCCAAGGGGAAAATTTGGTGGGTGCAGAGCACGCACTGGTAGCTCCCCGCCCCACTCCCGGCCCCAGCTCACCTCCGCCTCCTCCTCTGAACGCGCCGCCCCGCTCTGCTTCTCCGCCCCCCAGGCTTCCCGCGAATCAGCTGGTCGCGTGGGAAGCTGGGGCGGGCTGAGAAGCAGGCAGCGGCTTCGCACTCAGGCCCAGGGAGGCGGAGGTGAGCTGGGGCGGGGGGGGAGGGGCGTGAGGAGGGCCACACATGCTGCAGCAGGTAACCCGGGGAGGGGGGGTGCGCAAGGGAACCGCTCCCCACCCCAGCTCACCTCCGCCACCCTCGGCCTGAGCAGGAAGCCGCCACCTGCTTCTCATCCCTCCCAGGCTTCCCGCTGAACAGCTGGTTCGCGGGAAGCCGGGGCAGGGGGGGCGGAGAAGCAGAGCGGGGCGGCGTGTTCCGGGGAGGAGGCGGAGCGGAGGTGAAGTGAGCTGGGGCCGGGCGCGGGGCGGGGAGCTCCCCGTGGGTGCTCCAACCCCGGAGCACCCACGGAGTCGGCGCCTAAGGCGCCACTTTTGACGTGATCAG
Source organism: Caretta caretta (assembly GCF_965140235.1). Lineage (NCBI taxonomy): Eukaryota > Metazoa > Chordata > Testudines > Cheloniidae > Caretta > Caretta caretta. The sequence goes on along the minus strand of NC_134217.1, from coordinate 9,165,149 downwards.
TGGGGGGAGCGGCCGCTCCCCCTGCTCCCCCCCAGCTATGCTCCCCTGCCCCTAGGAGCCAGAGGGACCTGCTGGATGCTTCCTGGGAGCTGCCCCTTGTAAGCACTGCCGGGACTCCCCACCTCGCCCCCGGCAGGTCCCTCACGGTGGCCCACAAGACCCTCCTGCCCGGTTCTGGGGGCAGTCAGGGGACAGGAGAGGGGGGTGGATGGGGCAGGGGTCCTCGGGGGGGGGGCGTCAAGGAACGCAGGGGGTTGGATGGGGCAGGAGTCCCGGGGGTGGGCAACAACCCCCTCATGGGGTGAGGAGGGAACCGGTTGTTAAGATTTTGGCAGCTCATCACTGGTTACAGTACAATCTCTACAGACACAACCCTAATATGATCTCTGGCACATAGCTAGCTGCCATCATACAGACCCAGTGTTCTAAGCCAGTGGTGGGCAACCTGCGGGCCACAAGCGTCCCATCAGGGTAATCCGCTGGCAGGCATGAGACAATGTTTATAATGACCATGCACAGGCACGGCTGCCCACAGCTCCCAGTGGCCGCGGTTCATCGTTCCCGGCCAATAGGAGCTGCAGGAAGCAGCGGGGGCTGCAGGTTGCCCACCACTGTTCTAAGCCGTATCCGTCGACCTGTAACCAGAGCTCTTGCTGTTTTCGAATAACATGCAGCGTTTGAAAACTATTTTACGTTGAAGTTTGCTACATAAAACATCTTGGAACGGCTTTACATGTCTACAGAAGCCTGTTGATTTCAACACTACCAGATTCTTTAAGACTTTTTGAGACACCATATGGTCTAATGGGTAGAGCACTTGACTGAGCATCAAGAGAGCTGGGTTCTGTTCCTACCTGTCTCATCCACTGACCTGCTTTGTGACATTGTCCATCTTGTCTATTTAAATGATAAGCTCTTTGGAGTAGGGACAGTTTCTTACTTTGTGTTTGTACAGCTCCTAGCACAATGGCGCCCTGATCTCAGTTTGGGCTTCTAGGTACCACTGTCATACCAATAAAGTAATACTAATAAATAATGACGTGGATAATCTTCCATAGACTTCCAGATACTTTTCAGGTTCACCATTTGCTAATCTATACTGGTTTATGGATAGGGCGCTACCAAATTCATGGTCCATTTTGGTTAATTTCACAGGCATAGGATTTTAAAAATAATAAATTTCATGATTTCAGATATTTAAATGGGTATCGTAACTGTAGGGGTCCTGACCCAGAAGGAGTTGTTGAGGGGGGGTCACAAGGTTATTGTAGGGGGGTCATGGTATTGCCACCCTTACTTCTGTGCGGTTGCTGGTGGTGGTGCTGCCTTCAAAGCTGGGCACCTGGCCAGGAGCCGCTGCTCTCTGGCCGCCCAGCTCTGAAGACAGCGCAGAAGTAAGGGTGGCCATACCATGACCCCCCTACAATAACATTGCTACCCCCCTGAAACCCCATTTTTGGGTCGGGCCCCCTAGTTTGAGAAACGCTGGTCTCCCCCATGAAATCTGTATAGTATAGGTAAAAGCACACAAAAGACCAGTTTTCACGGTCCGTGACGTGCTTTTCACAGCCGTGAATGTGGTAGGGCCCTAGTTATGGACATGATGAATTTGTTATACAATAAAAACACAAGACAAACAGAGAAATGGCCGTTCCATTATGCTTTAAAAACTCAGCCTGACTATTCCCATGGGCAGTGAAGGTCATGCAAACTTTTATCTAGTGGTTCCAAGCTGCAGGTTAATATCCCTGGCACCAGGAAAAGATTTATAACCCCGGCAAAGTAATGTAACAATTTTATGTCCTGTTTTTGGAATCGTCTAATAGCTTTAAATATATTTCCGTAGAGATTACTCTAAAAAGTCCATTTTTTAACAGTTAAACGACACCTTTTCTATGTTTTGTTTTGTTTTTTTTAATCTTAAAGAAGTTTAGAGCAGGGGTCACATTTTGTACTGAATTCTGTGGTGGGTTTGAAAAAACGCTGTGGAGAAGTTATCATTCTTGGTGAAATTCTACAGGACTTTTCCATAAGGGGAAATCCTTTAATCCAACAATATACCTGGCATGCGGGAGTATTTCAGCACTTGCAAATAATTTTAAAGGCAAACTTAACAACTGGCAAAAACTGATATTCACAGCCTTGTTTTGTGCATAATCCCATGCCTAATTATAGCAATTGCATATACAGCAGATCAGGAAACTGCATGCACAAATAGCTACATATGCATTTAATTAATCACGTGCACTTGTAGGAACTTGCATACACAAATGATACTATAATGAATTAGCTGTTATATCACCAGTAGATCTCACAGAGTTTTACAAAGGCGGGTAACGCTCATTCCTCCTCATTTTACAAATAGGAATGTTGATTTAGGACTAACAGGTTTCCAAAAGGTCCAATGCCCAGAAGCAATCTTGATTTTGATTAGAAGGAAGCTACCCACAAAGGGCCTGGTTCTGATGGTACTTACTCTGGAGTAAAAAGGAGTAATCCCACTGAAGTCCGTTAAACTACATTAGAGTAAAACTGGGATGAGATCAGAAGGTGGCCCATGTTTTCAGTCTTCCAAAGTCCTGGTTTTGGTCTTAATAAGGGGAAAGCTCAGTGTATATTTGCTGTGACTTTGGAAATCGTAGAGCCTTCTGGTATGTCATCAGCATAATTTCGGAGATGCAGGATGCACTGCGATAGATGAACTCATGTGATAGGTTTTTCCTGAGAGTTGTGCTGTACATCTGACGATAAAAACAAAAGGAAACAACGAATATCCCTGGTCCAGCACCTATCTTCCCCTGCTCCTCTGTGTGTGTGTTTAGAAAAGGATTCTCCATTTTGTCTGCCTCCTGTATTTATGGGTCACTTCATTCTGGTGACATGACAAAATTCATGATTTATTCAGCACACTTGGTCTACTGCTCCTCTCACACACACACCAGCATCAATCGGAGGAACTCCACTGAAGTGGAAAACTAGTGGGAAAGGAAAATCAAGCTCTATATTGTTTTTTAGTACTTGCTATGTAATTCTCTGCAGCACAGAAGAAAGCGCTGGTCCCAGCTATTGTCCTATAAAAAAATATTAATCTTTTAAAGGTGAATGGCTCCAGTTTTGATTAGCCCAAATGTGTGGGTTTCTGAAAAGGTAAAAGGGGCTCTTCATGCCACGGAAAAAAATGACCAAGGTGGGCTTGAATTGGAGGAAGAATCAGCAGGAACTGGATGTGAGAACAGGACGAAATAACACCCAGATGGCGAGTGAGCAGCACGGAGATGGGGATGGTGACAACAATGATGCAGACAGTGGCATCCATTTTGCTGAAAACTGACCTTTGAGCCAATGACTGGAAGTGAGATTGAAGAGTAGGAAGCAGATTCCAGCACTGGCTTACCAGTGAGCAGAAAAGTTCTGCTATTTCAACCAAATCTTACATGTAATTAACTCAAACCTTTCTCCCCTCAAGGTGGTGGTCAGTTTTTCAAAGTGTCTGGTGATGTTCCCACACTCTCAATGCCAGCAGCGCACGCATTGGCCCAGAAGTGGCAGCAGAGGTTGAAAACGTTTTTTCATGTATCTGCCATCATTGATTCAGTCTGACAGGTGCTTTGCCGTTTGAATTTGCAGAATAATGGCCTGAAGAGAGGAACCGTTATTTTTAAGGTGCCGAGGAGCCTCCAAGAGCAAATTATTTAGCCTTGACATGAATGGAGTAGATCCACTCTCTACAACACAATAGATCAGAATGAAAAACAGTTTGTACCTCACCCTGGGAGCAGTCCCACCAAAGTCAATGGAGCTACTTGCTGAGCAAGGTACTGCTCAGTGTTGTCTTTTGTTTGCCCTTTAACTCTGCTAACTCAAACCCACATACTAGCATGTGTGTGCCTGACTCCCATTCAAGGGCAAAACCTGACCCAGAGCAGCAAGCTGATCAACACTCTTCTTTTTGTCTCATCTTGCATGTAATCATTGGGATGTATTTGAAATACGTCCTCTCTCCTTCACGGTGCAGATGGAGCAGTGAGGCAGCCTCTCTCTCCCGGGGCCTGTGAAGTGCATTTTTTTCTTTCCTTCAAAGGTTGCGGCCATTTTTGTCAGATGTTCTAAAGGTTAGATGTGAGGGGTTTGAGTGGTGCTGTAGGAATGTACTAACGTGTATCGAGATTCCCAGGGAACTCTTTGCGGCACTCAGAGGTAGATAGACTCCCGTCCTTTCCCTCCGTTGTTCTGTGAGTGGAAAAGCAAGCTCTGGAGAAAAGAAGTATGACAGTAGCCAAACCTTGTTTTCATGCAGATTAAAACCCTGAAGCCATACAAAATAAGGGTGGAATTTCAATTCCACCTTCCCATTTCTCCAACACTTCCACAGGAAACCCGATCTACCTAGAGCTTGTGGTTTCATCGCTCCTTCTAACATCTTCTTGGTGAGGCAGTACTTCCAGAAACGACACCACAGTGACAGCACTGATCGGTGTTGCCACAACTTTCCCCCAGATTATGGGGCTGCTTGAGGATAGTGAATCAGGGGTGACAGTAAGCAAGATAGTATTACTACGTGAATTGCAAGGAAACTGGAGTCCTCAAAACCTAATGTATGGGCAGGCCCGGTCTGAACAAACCCTGACCATGGAGGCAATGGCTCTATGTTCAATCAGTCTGACCCCTTCTACTTCCATGTAAAGCAAAAAGGCAGATCTTATTTAAAACAGCTGCCAACAGAACTAAAAGGTTGTTCTGGTTGCTAGGTATAAACAGAGCTCGGGGGTGTCCTGGACACCTCTCCTTTCCCCTGGCCAGTTCCCATTCTCCCTTCCCCCTCCCCCCCTTGCATGCCAGTCAGCAAGAGGGTCAGAATAGGAGCCACAAAAGTAATTTTACACTGCACAAAGATTCCTCTGAATAGGGAATCCTGTAGTGATTCGATCTGCAGGGTATAGAGCCAATTGTAAGTCTGCTAGTCATTTTATTAAACAAAAAATAATCATTAGAAATGCACATGATAACCTCTTTCTGTTGTATTGCCTAATCATGGCATTAAAAACCCAACCTCCCAAAAATCAGGACTTAATTTGACCTACAATGTGCAGAAATGGGAAATCCAGCAAATCCTATTAGTTAGCTACATTCATCTCAGGACTCTGTGTGTGCTACTTTGAACATACTCCCTTGGGTGCTTGCTGTAGTTTTTCTAATTTTAGCTCTCCTTTGTCAGTAGGAACAGGAAGATCAAGACAGATAATGATACCAATGAATGGTTTTAATGTAATCAGAGCACAGACGACAATGTAGTGAATTTCAGGAGTAAATTAAACTACACATTTTAGATCTTTTCAAAATATCCCAGGATTTCTTGGCTTTGCCTTCCACATGTATTACTGGCTAAATTCTCTGTTCATCATTTCATTAAGGCATCTAAGTAGCAGTAAGTCTTTTTACCTGTCTGAGGGACTGCCACTAGGGAGCAACCTCACTCACACTCAGCTGAGCCATCACTGCAGAGCAGTTGTTGAACAGAAATGCAAGAACACATGGATTATTTTCAGCAGCAACAGTACAGGCCACGTGCTTCATAAAGCTTCTCCTTTGGATTAACAAGGGCCTCTTCAGATAGAAGTTTTACATTCTACACAGTCACTATTGTGGGTGTTCTCACTCAGAGACTCAGGAGGCGGAAGGTAGATTTCCTGTTACAATGGAAACCTCTTTTTTTGCCTCCAACAGTAAACTTCCTTCCATCTCCTTAGGTGTGTTTATTACAGGGTGGACTTAAAAGGCTGCAATGCAGTAAAACAGAAAGTGCTAGGGGGATTCACCCTCAGTCACTCAGTACAACACTGCTCTTTCACACCGCCACATTTTATATAGCTAACATGGCCATTGGATACAGCCATGGATAGAATTCAAGAATGTCACTGGATTCTTTAAAATGAGCCTCCACTGTCTTTCACCTTCTCACTCACTGCTTGCTTATATTATTTAGGCTCCTGCTTAAAATGTTACTTACCTGATTCAAGGAAAACAATCTAGAGTATTTGTGAACATTTCTGCCTCTAAACCCCTGGAAGGAGTGTCTTGCAATTAAGGCATTGGACTAAAATTCAAGGGATAATAGTTCAGTTCTCTGCTCTGTTGCCAGCTTCCTGTGTGACTCTAGGTGAATCAATTCATCTATCTGTACGTTGAATACTCATCTGTAAATTAGGAATAATAATACTCTCTTAAAAGCGGGGCATTTTTCTGTACAGTATTGTTTTGTTGCTGATGCTATGGTACGCCACCAGAAGTGCTTTGGAGGAGAAACCGAAGTGAGCACTATAAGTACAATTATTATTAATTGTGTGTCTCATGAATTCCACCATTCTGGCTTCACATTCTTCACCCCCGGCCATAATTCTCAGAAGCACTGCAATTAGATCAAGGAAAATAAAAACCCTAGGGCAGAAGAGCATCTAATCTTGAGAGAAGATATCTTGGAAGTGAATGGCCTCCCAGTGAAAGCCAGTGCGGTCCCGGGGATAGCGTGCTGGGATGGGAGTGCTCTTCTTAGCTTTGCCACGCAACCTTGCATAAGTCTCTTTGCTGTATGAACAGGGCTATGGCTGATGATTATTAGCACACCTATAGGCTCCAGCTGAGATCTTGGCCCATCAAGCTCAGCACTGTACACACACACACAGTAAGAAACTGGATTGGAAAGAGAGGCATAGTTCTTTACAATACATCAGAAACAAGGGAAATGCTGCCGGTGTCACAGAGGATTGTTATTGGACAGAGACTAAACAGATGAAGATTTAAAACCCCCGAATCTCAGTCCAGTGTTCTTATTAGTAAAAAAGAGAATATGCTACTATGTGCTGTGACAAAGTTCCTCCTCTGCCTTGGTGGGTTCTGTGCTTATTGGCGGATTTGCTCACCTCAGAGGTTCACGGCAGTCCTCAGTTTGGCTCCTTTTGTTAGTGGCACTAACCTGCCGTTCACTCAGCTAACCTCATCACTGACCAGCATGGGGAAAGGGAGGAGAACAATCCCCTCAGTCTCTGTTGACCCATCTAGTGGGTCAGGGGACAGGCCAGAGACCTTCCCCTCTGGTGGGACTCACAGTCCAGGTTAACTCCTCTTATCTCAAACAGGGAGTTGAGGGGATGGGGGGAACCTGGGCCCACCCCCTACTCCGGGTTCCAGCCCAGGGCCCTGTGGATATCAACTGTCTACATCATCTCCTGTAACAGCTGTGTGACAGCTACAACTCCCTGGGCTACTTCCCCATGGTCTCTCCCCAGCACCTTCTTTATCTTCACCACAGGACCTTCCTCCTGATGCCGGATAGCGTTTGTTCCTCAGTCCTCCAACAGCGCACTCTCTCACTTCCCACTCCTTGCGCACACCTCACTGACGGAAGTGAGGTCCTCTTTAAACCAGGTTCCCCGATTAGCCTGCCTGTCTTAATTGATTCTAGTAGCTTCTTAATCTGGGGCTAATATATCTATCTTCTATCACGCTCCTGTAGCCATCTGGCCCGACCCTGTCACAGTGTATATATATATGAGATCTGTCATATACTATGGAATATACATGATCTATCAGCCTAACTGTGGGTAAAGGGGACATTGAAAGAGAGATGGACAGTTCTGCCATCCTTACTCATGCCAGATAAGACTAACACAAATGGTCCCACTGACTTATTCGTATTAGTCTACTCACTTGAGTAATGCAGCCCCCTGCGAGTAAGGTTGGCGAAATCATGTTCAGAACATTTTCCATTAAGATGTTACAGGGTTCACCCTGGCTGTCACTGCAGGCAATTGCAAAACTCCCATTGACAGTGGTGGAAACAGGATCAGGCCCATCTATTTGAAACCAAACCACAGGAAAGGAACACACTAAGCACTTCATATTAAGGTTTCTTTCACAAACTGTTTGTAGTGGGTTAAGAAATGATTAACACTGACATAAGTAACACGGGTTTCAGATAAGCACATCGGTTGAAGCACATCAGAAGGGTACGGGCACTTCAGCACCAGCTCTTATAGATTGTTGTAAGTAGAGCTGTACAAATGTTGGATTTGTTTTTCAGTTGATTTGCAATGTCAAAATACAAAAAATCATTCTGGGTTGGACCAAAACCAAACATTTTCCACATTTTTGGCAAATGAAATTAAAAAAAAAATTTTTCAGGTCAAATGGAATGTTGTGTTTCCATTTTTACCTCTTAAAATGGTTTTTGATGGTCTTTAAAAATGAAACAAACTTCCAGAAATTTGGAAACACAAAGATTTGCTTTTGTTTGAAAAAATCAAAATGCTTCCTTTAGAAAACATCAAATGTTTTGATTTTTTTACCTCCCCCTCCCCCCCAAACGAATAATTTGGTGAAACCAACATGAATTGGCAAAACATTTAGGTGTCACTGAATCTGCATTTTTTCACTGCAAAAAAATTTGGCAAAAAATTTCTCCCCACTCTAGTTATAAGCAACTTATTGGACTCTATAACAATCTGTAACAACCAGTTAATCATTTATTAGAACAACTACTATTCATTTATTATCTCTTTATAAGCTTTGTATAAATGGAACCTTAATATAAAGTGTGACTCAAATATTACGGGCACTTGCCTTCACTGTTTGCAAATCCATCAGTTTTGTTGCCCAAAGAAGAATGTGTGAATTCAAAAGCTGCAAGCAGAACAATGCTCAGCTTCAGAAGTGAGTGGGTTTTCATTTTTCATATATGCAGATGACGTGAAAATTCTTTTTTGAGGCTGGTGGAGGCGCGGATAGGGAAAGAATGGAATTTGGTTTGTGTTACCCCAATTTGCATGTGTTTTGTATCCCTGGGCCATTGAAAACAACAGAATGGGAGAACACATAGTGAAATGGCACAGGGGTAGAAAGGAGACAAGAAGGTGTTTTGGATTCTTGTAGACAAATACTGCATAGCATTTGAGAGATGCAGGAAGCAGACTCAGTTGCTGGGCAGACACTGCTGCTTTGATCTCATAATTTCTTCTGTACAGTGTACCATAAATTTAGGGCCCCATCCTGCTGCATACTGAGTAACTTTGATCTAGCTGAAGCCAGTGGGAGGCAACAGTCCATCCACTACCCTCCTTCCATACTTATGCCCATGACGGAAGGTGAGGATGCTTAGCACCTCCTAGGAGATGATCACCACCTTGCCGCATGTGTCATTAGTGTTCAGACTCTTAGAGGTGGTGCCGCTTTTTTGATCTAGAAGGAAAGAACCTTCTCAAGGCATGAGACGCACTTAGATACCAAGATAATATTTGTCTTAGAAATACACAAGGGAGACATTACTTGGAAGCCTGCTCTTTTAAGAGTTCAAGTCCATTCTCCAGAAGAAAGAGGTTCAGATCATTCCAAGCTTTGGCATTCTAGTCAATCTGCATCATCAAAACTTTTGAGGTTTGCCTATCACTACTTACTAAAACGTAATCTATTGACAATTTAATTTATTGAATAAAGAGATTTAATTGGGAATGAGATGAATGTTATACAAAAATGAGAATAAGTTTCAGTTTTAAAATACCCAGAATAGACACTTCGGTTCTAGGAGACATGTCAGAAGAAATATCAATCTGTTAATACCTGTTGCTTAAAACTAGAAAATGATCTTTAAATAAGTGACATTCTGCACAGTGACTTGACTTTATGTCGGAGCTGGAAAATCACCCACTAAGGATTATTTAATCTCTGTCAGTGCTGACATTTCATATTTACTTCCAAAGTGCTTTGCACAATAAGGTCACTTCACTCACAGGTTCAAACAAATTAAGCCGTCGGTAAAAAGGAGCAGGGTGATGATACCTGTCACACAGTGTTCATGTGCAATATGGTTACAACCTCCGGGGAATCTAGAGACCTGCGACAGTTAAAATGCGAAAGTCTTTTCAAAGGCAGGATCAATAATTGGAGAGACTTGTAGGGCCTAATTCTGATATACTCCGGTGGTGTAAAGGGTTTTAAAGCAGGCATTTGTGTTGTGAGAGTGGCACAAAGGGACCTTAGTGTAAATGAGAGTTAGACCCATGATATTGTACCTTGGACAACAAGAAGCTGTGCACAGAGGAAACCAGACCACAGCCTATGCTGGGCTTATAATTTTGTTAGAGTCTCCCTTAGGGGAGGTACCTTGGGTTAGTGGGTTAGGTGCTGGTCTTGGCTCCAAGAGACTTTGGTTCTAGTCCCAACTCTGTATTTGTCAAGTGGCCTTGATTCACTGTTGCCACGTGACTGTAAAATGCTACCAGACCCAAATAGCAGTACCTTGCCACTTACACTGGGCTGTGTAAATGATTGCACTGGCTCGGACATCTGGCTGGCTGCAGCTTCATGTATTTTAAACCCCCTGGAGCCTGCAGGAGCAAGAGGCTTTAGGCAGAGAGGAAGGAAGGAAGAAAGGAGGGCGGATGGGGAATCCTGGCCCACTCCACCCCATGCTGCCATGGGCTCCTCTTGGTATGGAGCCAGCCAATTCCTGCCACCATCCTGGGCATGAGCCACCTACTCCCCTCAGTGAGTCACTTTCTGCCCATGACGGGCAGAGCTGGGGAGCAACCCTGCTATGTGACTTCCATGGAGAAGGGGCCACAGCAAAAAAAAGTTTGGGAACCTTTGCCTTAGCTTATAATGAAGGCATGATGCCTCAGAAGATTTGCAGCCCAAAGGGGTTTAGCTCGTTTAACGAAGCATCCAGACTTTGGAGGGTTTATTAAAAATGGATCTCCTGAGATTTGCCCATTATTAATTACTCTGAAGACAGGCTTGTGCAAAGGACACACCTTGACCTGGAATTAGGAACACATCTGTATAACCACAGCAGTTTAAACATCAGCTGGTTAACTTTAAAGAAGAGGATGAGTCAAGTTCAATGGGTGCCGATATAAAAATCATGTTGCCATTTCCCATGGAAAAAAAAACCTGGCACAGTAATAAATATTCTCCTGCTGTAGAATTCTAGAGACTCAGAGATAATGAAAGGGCATTGCTTTTATTAGGACTGATCAACGGAAGCATCCACAGAGCCATTTTCCACCAGAAAATTGTAAGCATGAATGGAGGGGAGGGTCAATTTTCTAAATGTGCTGAGGTTCCAAGTAGATTGTAAAGCCAAAGTCTACCAACCTAGATTTGCCAGTATGATAAATGTTACAGAAAATATTGGAATGGAACTGAATTAGGATAACCACTTTTTATTGAGCACTAGTTTACTAACGGACATTTAGCCAATCACCAAGTTTATTAATTAACCAAGAATCACATAAGTGTATAATAAACAGTTGTCAGAGATTAAGTTAAGATATCAGAGGTTCTAGGTATGTACTGAATACAACATATTGTCTTGCAAGCAATTGACATAAACAGCCCTGAGTCCAAATCGGTGTACCACAGAAACTACAAATCACCAAGATTTTTTATAGTGTTGTGTGGTAGCTGTGCTGGTCCCAGGATATGAGAGAGACAAGGTAGGTGGGGTAACGTTGGCCCAATAAAAGATATTAACTCACCTACCTTGTGTCTCAAGATTTTTTAAATTGTATTTACTTATAATCATCAGTTATCAATTCCTTAGTATCTCTAATACATTTATCACACTTCAAGTAATACTCCAAGGAGTGAGGTGGTCATAAGGCAATTGTAGGGATATGGTCCTCAATATTTCTAGAATTTGGTTTGAAAGGGGCTAGTTTAAAACATCCCCAGCAATTGCTTAAAGTGATTGTCTGAGACCTTGAGGTCTCACAAGAGAGTGAAAATTTCACCAGGAAACTCCCAGTTACTTATATTAAGGAACACAAAGAGAAATACAATCTCTGCAAAGGAGTCTCGGCCCCCTCACTTCTCTGCCCTGCTTTCACCTGCTGGAGAATGTGTTGAAGGGATGGACCATGTGTCTGGTAGCACTTCTCAGTTCTGCAGCTTCTTTGTTGTTTACTACTTCTCATAACACAAGAACTAGGGATCACCAAATTAAATTAATAGGCAGCAGGTTTAAAACAAATAAGAAGTATTTCTTCACTCAACGCACAGTCAACCTGTGGAACTCCTTGCCAGAGGATGTTGCAAAGGCCAAGACCATAACAGGGTTCAAAAAAGAACAAGACAAATTCTTGGCGGATAGTTCCATCAATGGCTATTAGCCAGGATGGGCAGGGATGGTGTCCTTAGCCTCTGTTTGCCAGAAGCTGGGAGTGGGCGACAGGGGATGGATCACTAGATGATTACCTGTCCTGTTCTTTCCCTCTGGGGCACCTGGAATTGGCCACTGTTGGAAGACAGGATACTGGGCTAGGTGGACCTTTGGTCTGACCCAGTAGGGCCATTCTTATGTTCTTTTTGTGGGTTCAGCAGACTCTTCATTTTAATCCTGTAACTATCTATCTATCTATCTATCGCGATGATCTCAGTTTACATACCCTGGGGCTCTCTGGAGGAGGGCAGTCTTCATATTTCTATTGGCCGCTTGCCAAATGAGCGATCATATTTCAGTTCTCAGGTGCTCTGCTCTTTTCATTAATATACAGTAGATGCCATGTTAGAACAAATTCCTTGGATCCTTTCCTTATTGGAGGCTTTTTATGTTTCAGTCATTTCAAGGAATGTGTTTCTGTATTTCCCCAGACTATTAATTGGACCTTCCTCCCCCTCACCCCACTGTTAAGCAATTTCTTGTAATTTTTCAAAACTATACACAGGTTAGGTGCTTATAACTTTCAAAGAAGTCGGATTGTCCACATATGAAGAGATTGTTGCCTTTGAGTTGTAAAGCAGACAATACACCGCTTCAAATTTAGGGTAGAAGTTGGTTGGTTTGGATTTCTTGGGGTGTGAGGACATTTGACCAATATATAGCCAGTTAGAGAAAGTCACTCACAGTTCATGGGAGGCTCTTCTCTATGTTGGAATAATACCCTGAAGACTCTGTCTAAACATCAGAGCTTTTATTGCTGGGGAATATGGATTTCACCCTCAGTTTATCTGAGATTCTTTAAACTGGATGTTTCATATTTTGATAGGCAGATGATGATCTCCCATTGGCTTTAGTTACTTTCGTGACATCTGGAATAGGAGAAGCGGTAATTACTCAAATCTTGGTTGTCATGGAGCGGGGGAATAGGGCAATTGCTTCCAGACCAAAGGGGCAGAGCAGCAGACATAGTAACTTATATCCACTCCATTCAAGACATGTGACATCTGTACATCTTACAGAATGCAGTTCTGGCAAAGTTTTAATGCTCTACAAAATCCTGTTGATTTAGCTGAAATTGCATTTAGGAAACTGTTCTGACACTGTTGAAACATCCTATTTTGACATTTCCAGAAAGAAATGTTTCAATGTTTTGTTTTGAAACGACTGCTTTAAATTTTGTATCTTCTTATAATATCAAACACTTTCACGGGCGAAACTGAGTTCTGATTTTGTCAAAATAAAATGTTTCAGCTAACCTGAAAGTGATTTTCCCCCCCAGAATTTTCTTTTATGGAAAATTTCAAAATGTTCAGGTTTTGTTCTCTACCAGAACAAAGACAAATCTCCAAAACCTTTGCAAATGGAATTTCCACCCTTCTCCTCAGTGCTCTAGCTATTATTTTTAGTTTGGCCACTGGCTACTTTCAGGCCGGTTGCTAATAATAATTTAGAAAATAAAGGTTTATTTTGTTTAAATGCAGTCAAAATAGGAAAACATCAGCAGAGCAAGGAACTGCTCAGCAGGGCCGAGAAGTCTTGAGGATACAATTATTATAGGATTACAATAGGCACCTAAAGTATGTGTACACTGCACACTGAACCCAGGCTCTGACTCCGTCCACGCACAAATCAGCCTGACTTGGACCCTGCTGGGCGTGTGAGTCAGACCCTGAGTCCCACTGAGACTCAGGTCCAAACCCCGTCATCTGCAGTGTGGATGCAGGTCAAGCTGCATACCCGAATCAGAAGGTCTGCGTAGCTCACTATGGATGCGTTAGCACGGCTGTGAGACCCAGGTTCAGCAACTGTAAACCCAGGTTTACAGTGCAGTGTGGACACAAGTGCTGGCTTGGAAACACCGAGTCCACAAGCCTGGGTCCCATAGGCCTGGGTTTACAGTGTAGTGTAGATGTACTCTTAGAGGCCCCAGTGGAAAGCAGTGATCCACTGTGCTTGGCACTGTATAAACAGGTAGCAAGAGGGCTTATAATCTAAATAGACAAGACAACCAACAGGTGGGATGGGAAACTGAGGCACAGAGAGAGACTTGCCCAAGTCACACAGCAGAGGAGTAGAAGAGCCAGGAATAGAACAGAGCTCTCCTGACTGCAAGTCCAACTTCCCTATCTCTGCCTCTCTGGCCTGGTCGACATCTAAAACGTAGATCAACCTAGCTACATTGCTCAGGGCAGAGAAAAATTTCACGCCCCCTATGATGTAGTTAGATCACCCTAACCCTCCTTGTAGATGCGCCTAGGTCCATGGAATAATTCTTCTGTCATCTTAGCTACCGCCTTACGTGGAGGTGGATTAAGGTACATTTAGGTCTATTCTAAGGAAGGATATGAAACAATGCAAGTACGCAAGAGATGTAGCTAGTAGAAAAGAGACAGTATGATAGTAAGCAGTGTGCGATAGCTTGCAGCTATGGCCTTGCATGTAGTGCGGGGCATGAACAGCTCGTGAGCTACATGAGGATTGGCTACAAAACTAAGTAGACCAATCATAAAATGTGTGATATGCTGTATTAACCAATAGTAGTAAGTGTCAGTGTGTATATAAGCTCATACATAATTATGAATGTTTGCTGTATGGTATACCCTGTACCCATCCCCGACATGGATCCTGATCAGCTCAAGTGTAGTTTGATGATATGACACGAAAGAAACCTCAGTGATGAGCTCAGAATCGAGCTGAGTTCCGGGGAACCAAGTGTCTCGGAAGCCATCCCAACTTACTCCACAGTTGATAAGGTCTCAGAGGCTACCCCAGCATGCTGGTGCCATGACTCGGATCCACTCATCTGCAGCAGGCAAGGTCTACACCCCTTAGCATGAGGGTCACGAGCAGTCAGGGAAGTGGCATTGGAAGTACTAAAATATGAGGAAGTTAGGGCCACGACAGAGAAGTGGGTTAAATCTAAAGGCAGACCCTGTGGACTGTTCAGAACAGAATTAGAGGGAGGTTGGGGCTGGGGGAAAAAATACCGGGTGAGCTACTTCACCTCTACATCACTGGAAAAAGGCCTTCTGGTGATGTAAGAAGGGTTTACACTACAGTGGGACAGCTGTGCCACCGTAACTGCTGTGGTGCAGAAACACCCTCTGTGACAAGCAACCAGAAGTACTAACTTCGCTAACAACCAGCAAAGTGGATTTTTTTTTTCCATCCAGGAGTAAAATTGACAAAAGCTTCCCTGTACAGATGCACAAGTGCTGAAGAGTCCACATGCCATCTATGTGTAACACCAACAGACCCCGGGCATCAGCATCAAACCTGGGATCTCTGGAGCTAAATGCATGAGCCTCTACTCAAAGCCGCCTGGCCCTTAGGTAAGGCTGTAGCATGCTCATGACTCTCTAAGTGGCCGCAATGCCACTAGAGGGGGCAGAGCACCACACCCAGGAGGTGTGTGGGTTACATATGTACAGAAACCGCCCAACCGTATCACAGGCCTCCCATGTCAGCTCACACTCTGTCAGACTGCTGTGCTTTCTGCTGACTATTTTTAAGCACAGAGAGCCTTGTCAGCAGTCTTTCATATGCGCTGCCAAATATTTTTTTTAAACTTGAATTGATGAATAATTTGCTGAAATTAATCTTTCCCCTAACCTTTCAAAACCACAAATTTCAGTAACTTCAAATATGCCCTTAAAATTCTTTTCCTCCTTGCTTAAGTATATAATTGTTTTTAGTCGCAGTCATCTCCTCTTAGATGTTCATGGGTGACTTATTAAATAACTCCTTCTGTGCATTTAAAACCAGCCATTAGCATTAAAGACCTTGGCACTCCATTGGCCACCAGAAGTTTCCCCGCATTTTAGATAGAGATGTGCCCTACAGTACAGAAGTGATTCCCAGGGATGAGACCAAGGAAGCAGTAGCTTACCCATCCTGCAGGTGGTGCTGACACCTGCTCCCAGGGTCTACCCGCTGAAATCCGGGGGTGTATTTCCACTGACATCAGGGACTGTGGCTCAGGCCCTCAATACCTCCTTGTATAAATTAATGAGAGAAACACAGGAGGAGACAGAAGATTGCTTGGTAAAGCTTCTCTCGTTGTGCCCATGGTTTGGGGATAACAGGCTGGGAGCGCTGGTTTGACCTACACACGAGTGGCTAGACATTTCCCTCTGTGCTACGCGTGTGTCGGCTGAGCAAAGGAGAGCGTTTTCCAAAAAGGAAGGCTAGTCTTCAGCTGCTGGGGACAGGGAGGGAGGAACTGGGTAGGACAAGAGGCTGTATCTCCTAGGAAGGAGTTGATACATTTAGAAATTAGTATGGTGACTGAACTCCCCTCTAAGCCTTGGAGTAGCTCCTTTCACCTCAGCGATGAGGCCCGTTGATGGAGGAGTGAAGGGAAGCTTGTTCCGCTATTCCCCTGTGTCAAGGTTCCTTCCCCACTCTGAACTCTAGGGTACAGATGTGGGGACCTGCATGAAAAACCCCTAAGCTTATTTTTACCAGCTTAGGTTAAAACTTCCCCAAGGTACAAACTATTTTACCTTTTGCCCTTGGACTTTATTGTTGCCACGACCAAGCGTCTACAAAATCCTCCCAAGCCCTACACCCCCTTTCCTGCAGAAGGCTTGACAAAAATCCTCACCAGTTTACATCTGTGAACACAGACCCAAACCCTTGGATCTTAAGAACAATGAAAAAGCAATCAGGTTCTTAAAAGAAGAATTTTAATTGAAGAAAAAGTAAAAAAATCACCTCTGTAAAATCAGGAGGGTAAATACCTTACAGGGTAATCAGATTCAAAACATAGAGAATCCCTCTAGACAAAACCTTAAGCTACAAAAAGACACAAAAACAGGAATATACATTCCATTCAGCACAACTTATTTTATCAGCCATTTAAACAAAACAGAATCTAACGCATCTCTAGCTAGATTACATACTAAGTTCTAAGACTCCATTCCTGTTCTGTTCCTGGCAAAAGCCTCACACAGACAGAGAGAACCTTTGTTTCTCCCCCACTCCAGCTTTGAAAGTCTCTTGTCTCCTCTTTGGTCATTTTGGTCAGGTGCCAGCGAGGTTATCTTGGCTTCTTAACCCTTTACAGGAGAAAGGGTTTTTCCTCTGACCAGGAGGCATTTTAAAGGTGTTTCCCTTCCTTTTATATTTATGACACCCTGGTTTCCCTGCTCTGTGGAGAGAGGACTTGTCCCCAGCATCTCTCCCAAGCACTGCACTATTTTTTAAGCTGGAAAATGCAGGAGAGAAGAGGGAAAGAAAACCAAACCATAGGGGTGACACGATGGACTCTCTCTCAGTGAAGCTTCCCAGCATAACACTAGTGACTAACGTTCTTGATGGGGGCGCTAGGGGTTTCCAGGAGTCCCGTTAAACCTGCCGCCAAACAAAAAGGAAGTTTGGGCAGAGCGGAGGCAATATTTGGAATTTCCACCCAGCAGGAAATTCCGACGGTTCAACATTTGTTTTTGTCCCAAATCAGGACAAAAGCTGAAGTACCTACATTTTTCATGGAATGAAATATTATGAATAAGTGTTTTTCAGAAACGTCAACACACCTTGACATTCCCCAAACCTGAAGCGTTTCATTGTGGTTTATTGAAATTATCCAACTGCTTCATGTTGCGTCAATGCAATATTAAATTGTATTTCCCTACGGTGGTGCATTGCCTCAGGAGAGTTGTAGTTTGGAACCCTTATTCCCTATGGGCCAGTCTCCCTGGCCAGTCTACATCTCCCACGATGTACCTACAATTGTGTGATTCCTATGATAAACCATGCATCTTGGTCAGAGGGGAGTCTGATGTGCAATATTGGAGATATAGCTCCCCAGGGACCCCAGGCCCGAGAGAGAATGGGGACCCAAACTACCAGTCCCATGAGACAATGGAAAAATTGAAATTTTTCAGCAAAATTCAAATGTTCCCAACTGAAACTACAGAAAATCATTCAGATGGAAAATTCCCAACCAGCTCTAGTTTGGGGTAATTTCCCTGCCTCTATTATGAAGTCACTCCCGCTGAATCATCACTGCACCAGAGGACTCTGCCCTGAGGCCCATATAGGTACCTCCAGCGGGTACATCTGGTGCCTTGGCAGCATTGCCAACTTCTGCACTTTTACCATGTGTCTTGCAATTTTTGCTGTTTTTCTTAAATTCCCAGCTGAGTCATGGTATTGCTAGCACCAGCAGGAGAGTGAATTTGTGTGGGGGGGTGGAGGGTGAGAAAACCTGGATTTGTGCTGGAAATGGCCCACCTGTTGATCACTTTAGATAAGCTATTACCAGCAGGACAGTGGGGTGGGAGGAGGTATTGTTTCATGATTTCTGTGTGTATATAAAGTCTGCTGCAGTTTCCACGGTAAACATCTGATGAAGTGAGCTGTAGCTCACGAAAGCTCATGCTCAAATAAATTGGTTAGTCTCTAAGGTGCCACAAGTACTCCTTTTCTTTTTGCGAATACAGACTAACACGGCTGTTCCTCTGAAACCTGGTATTGCATGAGTATCTCAGTTTTGTTTTTGTTTTTTTTCTATCTCTTGTGGTTGCAGAGAAAAACTTGAAAGCATGAACAAGTGTATCCTGAAGGCTTAAAAAAAAAAAAAAAAAGCCCAAAACAACCAGAAAGCAAATAAAAAACCCAACATTTATTTCTGATTTATTCATGATTAAGCCAATCTCATGATTTTGGGGCCTGGATGCATGATTTTTGTTTAGGGTTGGCAAGTCTGCTTTTGGAATGTACCACGTTGCATTATCCATCAGGCACTGTCACCAAGGATCTAACCGCTGGAAGCTGAAGTCAACAAAGATAACTTACTGTTCACACTTTTTGATCGACGCGGCGACGCGGGAACAGCTTACCACGGCATGTGGTACTTCCCCTCCACCACTTGCATTCTTGAATCAAGACCGGCTGCCTTTCTAAAAAATACGCTGTCATCCAACCACAAGTTGTTGGCCTAGATGAAAGACTCACTGGGTGAAATTCTATGGCCTGCTAAACAGCCACAGCCCTCATTAGAATAAGTGTTGTAGGGGCAGGCCCCCAAGTATTGAAACTCTTTGAGATGGAAGGGGCTGCATAAATGTCTTTATTATTATAAGGAAAGAGCCAGGAAGATCAAAAGTGTTAAAAATGTAAACAAAGGAAGTTGTCTGCATTTTTTTCAGTACTCAGAAAAACATCTGGGTTCAGATCTAGTTTGTTGTTTTATGCAAATGACAACTTTTGTCCCTAAGATAACATTGAACTCAACCATAATTGATGACGAGTAGGGATGTTATCTGATTTGTGTTGCTTAGGTTCAAAGGAATCTGTTCCATGTTGGGTGAATTATGTTCGTGTTTTGTTATGAAAGATGATGCATTTCAGTGGTTAAAAGCAGAAAATAAGAACACTACAAAAATTAGAAAAAAGAGGGTTGCTAGGGAACCAAGAACGAATGCCTAAAACCTTTGTCCTAGATGAGTTGAATATAAAACCAAAAAATCTCAATTCGTATATTACGAGCCACTAGATTAGTTCATAAATAGTATTTATTCTTTTTCCCCCTGCTGGAACCAAAGAACAGCACTCATCCTTCAGTAGCATGACAGGCCAGGAGACTGGTCAACCTTCAGCACCTGTTTTTAGAATTGTATGTGCTGACAGTTAGCATGGGGTTCACTCTCTGCTGGAGTGCCTCCTTGTGGCTAGGCATGACATAGCAGCCGCCTTGCACTCTGGGATCCCCTGCCAACAGCCACTCCATCACTGTGGTGGTCTCCCTTCCCGCAGCTCTGGCCAGGTCATGCTTTGGTCCACCCCTTGTGGGGTAACAGAATCCAAACAAGCTATAGTCCAATGACCTTACAGATGGGCTCCATGCTTCTTACACTGCTTACCTCAGGGGGTTTCACCCCACCTCCTCAGTGGCTGGTCGGGGAACCCAGGCCCTCCGTCTACTCTGGGTTCCAGCCTAGGGACCTCTATGTGGGAGCCACAGAGTGACTGCAGATTTTGTTTCCCACCCCCATCCCTTTCTCGCCCCCTTTCTGATACCAACCTCCTGCCTTTATAATCACCATCCAGCCCCTCCCCCATTATCTGTTAAGCCTGGTTTCTCTCTCTTGGAGACACTGCCAGGCCTACCAAGGCCTCATTAACACTTTTAGGACTGTGTGGAGAACACACCCCATCACATATGCTGTCGAACTGCAAAGGGCCAGTTAAATAGACTATATATGTGGCCATTCATATTCACAGTTGCAGCAAGTGGGTGCTGAAATCATGCAAACACTTTTTTGTTTGTTTGTTTGTTTTTTGTTTTTGGGCACACATGCAGTTATGCACATTAGGTTTTAAACACCTGGTCCTTAATTGCAGGTACATAACATTCTCCTCAATAGAGCTACATAGGCATCACCATCACTTCATCCCCCTCTGAAAATAACCCCTGATGGCATCTAGCAGGGATTGGGAATGTCCTGGAGGGAGAGGGGAGACAGGGACAGTGCATTCAGTCTTGGGCGGTTAGCTTTGTGTTGTACAAGAGCAGTTATTCTAGTTGATGTCTGGTCCACTAGGCTGGAAGGATGGTAGCTTTGATGCAAGGGCTCAGGAATAAGGGAGGATATTCAAGGCTCTGATAGGGACGCGGCAAAGCCCCACCCATCTGCAGTGCATAATAAAATGGTTTTCCGTTGAACCTCAGATCTGATCCTAATGTATCCAACGGCTCCCGATCTAGCATGTTCAGAATTCTGAGTCTATGAAGGGGATCTATGAACTTCAGATAAGTAGGGCTGGAATGGAAGGATTTATCTTTGATGAAAGAATATTTTTGCTAGGATGGGGGATCTCATAAAAGAAAAAAGCCCTTCATGCATAATCTGTAGTCTGTTGGTGTGGTGTGTCTGTACACTATGGGAGCCAGATTAGAACTGAAATATTGTTTAAAAACTTCTAGTAAAAGAGACCTGGGTGGGAGCTAGAACTTGATCCCAGAGTTGTGTTTTGGAACTGGAAGTAAGAATGATTTGGGGGCCTTACAGGGACTGAACACGCATTTTATGCACCGATGGCTGATAGAAACTGTAGCGTACAGAAGACTAATTAAGAATTGCAGGAATCAGATGGTGCTCTCCTCTCAGTTCCCACCAGAGTATTTATACAAACAAATCATTTATTTTGGCCCATGCTTGTCTTAGGTCCTGATCTAAAGCCCATTTGAGTCAAGGGAAAGTTTCAAATTGACTTCAGTGAGCTTTGGACCAGACCCATGTAGTTCTTTCTGTGCATAGTTGGAAGGGTGGTTCACAGAGGCACAATTTCACTCAAACATATTTCCACAAGGGAAAAATAGAGATGTTTGCAGAACTTTGTTTCCTGCCAGCCAGTCCCATAATCCATCCAGCTTCTCGGGTTACAAACCATTACATCCCACAAATGACTTTTTAAACAAAATCAACACTGAGATTGTATAATGGCCAAGCCTTGCCTTTGTCTTCCCTTCCTCTGTACTTTAAATCCTCCACCTGCTAGAGACCCCAATTCAGCAAAGCATACCTAGTCAGCAAAGCACTTAAGCACACACTTAACTTTAAGTGGATGCTTCCACGCTTTGCTACAGCTGCCAATGGGCCCAAGTGGCTTGTCTTTGCAGCACTGAGGAAAGATGGTTTCAGTTCAAGTTGCACATCTTTATTCTTGCAGGGACTGTCGCACACATTCTCAGTTACCTCTATGACATGCTCTCATTTCCCTGTAGATTGTACCTACTAAAAAAAAACGTTCCAATTCTTTCACCTCTTCTGTGATGCTGGGACGCTGTGTGTGATTTACAGAATGACAAGATCATTTCTATTATCATAAGGGGGATTTCAGTTGTTTGGAGATACTCCATACACTGCTTTCAAAATCTACTTCTCTCTACAGCTTTGCTGCTCTGCCTGCCACCCAGATGGAGCACGTCAAATCCTTTTGGATTTTATGCTTGCTGGAGTCTCTCCTTCCTCTCACCCATTTTCTTGTGTTTGTTCAAAAGGGGCATTTGTCAATTCTTTATTAGGCCTTGGTATGCCAGTTGTCACATTTGGAAGCATTTTCCTTTAGAATTCCAGTCCAGAAGAATAAACTTCCTGTGGATCTAAGTGAATACATAATTCTTTTTTTAAAAAATCCATTTTTATTGCATGTCCAAGACACACTAAGAGCCCTTGTCCCCTTTTTATCCTCACCTCCACCTCTTCTCCATTCTCCTCCCCTTCCTCCATCACCTCCTGGTATCCCCTTCCAACCAGAGACAAATGTTACAGACACAAGCAGAGTGAACACTACATTTCACCTCTTTGCTTTCTTTGCTCAGCAACAAATTTTAACTGTATTTCTGCTAGGCAACCCCCCATTTCCTCCCATGGTGTGATATCAACCAGAGCACATTGGAATGCCAGTGTCTTCTAATAGCTAAGGAGAAAAACACTTTCCTTGGTCCAGCCAGACTGGCAACCAGCTGGCCCGTCAGCAGGCCTGTGTTGTCCTGGCACTCTGGGAGTGCGCATGTTCTCTTCCACATCGTCCAAGGAGGGTTAGTGGGTCCAGCCATCAGCCCATGTCTGCTATTGCTCCTACAAGCAACCCACAAGTCTTAAACGTATAGGTCTTAACTTTTCATTGAGGCTTGGAGCCACCGTACATTTCTCTCATCTTCCTCAGACTCTAAAAGCAGTCCTGGCTCATCATGTATCCTCATTCCATTTGTGACTAGGGCTGGTTGACATTTTTCTATTAAAACTGTTTTCTGAGGGAAAATTGGGTTGTGACTGAATGACATGTTTTCCCTAAAAGTGAGGACAATTGCAATTTTGGTCAAAAATCTGAACACTGGAAAACTCAGAAGTGATTTTCAACCACAATATTTTGGCCCCAAACCGACCTTTTTGATTTGGATAAGCAGCCCAGGTGCCCGATGGGAGTTGTAGTTTGAGGGCCTCGTGCTCCAATTCTCTTCCATGAGCAGGACTTGTAGCCAAACTTCATCGGGAGCAGGGGGTGTAGTGCGATGCATTGGTTCCTTGAGGTATCATAGCCATCTGATGCAACTTAGAGCATTCCCCAGGCACCTCTAACCGGCACCCTGGCTGGTGCACAATACCCGGGAGCTGTAACCAGATCCCCTGTTCTGCAGCACTCAGGAGGCTGGATGTGCTTGAGAATCTGCCCCACAGTCCCTGACTCTTTTCCCCGCTGAATCCCACTCATAGCTATGAAGCCCTGCTGGAGAATCTCAGCCTCCTCTCCTGTTTTAAATGTTTTCCCTGTGTCAGAGGCCCATGGCATTGAAACACACATTCTGCATTACTCCTCCGTGCCCCTCAGTCAGAGGGAGCTGAAGCATTGTTTCCATGTTGGCCCTGTAGCAACAAGTCAGAAAACATCACTAGCCAAATGGCCACAGACCTAAGACAGTGGTTCTCAACCAGGGGTACATGTACCCCTTCCAGGGGGGACATCAACTCCTCTAGCTCTTTGCCTCTTTTTACAGGCGGCAAAAAAAGCACTGGCAAAGTCAGAACAAACTTAAATTTCATACAGACAATGACTTGTTTATACTGCTCTATACACTGAAATGTAAGTACAATATTTATATTCCAATTGACTTATTTTATAATTATATGGTAAATATGAGACCATAAGCAATTTGTCAGTAATAGCGTGCTGTGACACTTTTGTATTTCTATGTCTGATTTTGTAAGCAAGTAGTTTTGAAGTGAGATGAAACTTGGGGGTACGCAAGACAAATCAGACTCCTGAAAGGGGTACAGTTGTCTGGAAAGGTTGAGAGCCGCTGATCTCATGTGCAAGAGGCCCCAGTGCAGCTGGTACCCAGCCATCCATGAGGGAGCTACATGAGTTGCTCTTTCCTCTCACCGGCACATGGGTAGCATTTCTTCCACTTAAGCTTTCATACACAGTTCCCATGGGTGACACAACTGGCTCCATATGCTCATTGTGTGGCAGTCAACACCCTGCATTGCCTCAGAAGAGATTTCCTCCCAGGCGTGGATGTTGTGCTGCTTGATAGAGAAAAGCAACCAGATGACTCAGAGAATGTCAAGTGTGTTTTACCATTTCCATCAAACACAGTCTGCTTGTCCAAGAGCTGAGGTGTACTGAAGCATATCAAGGAACCTAATGACATTTCTCCTAAGCTCCTTATCACAGTACCCATAGCTAGGAGGACAAATAACTTCTCATGTCCTACGTTTGTGCTTTGGCCTGCTAAACAGGCAAACGGAAGGTTCTGAGGTCTTGCAGCAGTGTCTGCCCGTATCTAAACACTGCAGGTGACCTTCTAAACATCCTGATCGCATGTGGTGTTGGGGCGCAGGGGGAGTAGAAGGGGGACGGTACAGAGGTGGCCACCATGATGTCCCAGGGGGCGACATGAGGAAGAAAAGCAATTGCTCTTCAGAGAGAAGGACGAAGAGGAGACAGTCCTGAGCTCTGTCAGGGAGGGTGAAGAAGTGAAGAGGTTGGACTCTAGGGAACGGAGGGAAGAACACAGAGGCAAAGGAGTTTAGTAATCCAGGAGAGGTTTGTGAGGTAACGTAACCAAACGTTACCAGTTTGCAAACAACCCATAGGCTGATAATTTGTGACCCAAACTCTCCGAGAGGCTCAGATGTGACAGTGATGGGGACC
Organism: Caretta caretta; assembly: GCF_965140235.1. Lineage (NCBI taxonomy): Eukaryota > Metazoa > Chordata > Testudines > Cheloniidae > Caretta > Caretta caretta. The sequence continues at coordinate 9,140,272 of NC_134217.1, read as the reverse complement.
AGCTGAGAAAATGGAGAGCAAGGGAGAAGGGGGAGAGACAGACAGACCATTATGCTTACAAATAATAAATACATTCCCAGAAATATGGATGGGTTCACAAATGTCTGGGGACCAGAAATAAGGGCTACAGTCATAAGGAATATTCGCAAAAAGAAAAGGAGTACTTGTGGCACCTTAGAGACTAACCAATTTATTTGAGCATAAGCTTTCGTGAGCTACAGCTCACTTCATCGGATGCTCACGAAAGCTTATGCTCAAATAAATTGGTTAGTTTCTAAGGTGCCACAAGTACTCCTTTTCTTTTTGCGAATACAGACTAACACGGCTGTTACTCTGAAACCTGTCATAAGGAATATTGAATACTTTTCCCCAGACCTCTTTTTTTTTTTATTTAACTTGCTAAGTCAATGATTCTGTGTCTCTCTTGGGACAACTGGTGATATCATTAGTACCTAAACCCAAGCAAGGAGTCGCATTTCTTTATATTGTTTGGGGGATTAGTGACGTATTCAAACAGGGTAGGAGAAACACAGGACCCTGATACTGTTCGCACTGGGCAGATCAGTGAAGAAGGAACTGACTTTTGACCCTATCACTTACAAAGGTCTTGGTCATTAAAGTCTGTCTATTGCCTCTAGTGATTTGGGATCGTAAGTACGTCCTTACATGCTTTGCTGAATGAGGGCCTAATGCAGTTCATTTTTTAAAAAGCATTTCACTTCAGGGTTAACACCCAGAGCAAAAGGAAAAGTTTTTCTAGCCCCTGTGATTGTATAGCTCCACTGAAGTCACAGTCTCCAGCAGCGGTTCTCTACCAGGGGTTCCGGGCCCCCTGCGGGGCCGCAAACAGGCTTCGGGGCATCCACCAAAATAAACCAGAGAGAAGGGCCAGCGTTAGACTCACTGGGGCCCAGGGCAGAAAGCTGAATCCCAAGCCCCTCCTCCCCAGGGCTCAAGCCGAAGCCTGAACAAATTAGCTTCGTGGGGGCCTTAGGCTACCCCCTATAGCCGGGCTCCTAATCTACTGAAAAACACTTGTGGTGGCACGGGTGGGCCGTGAAAGGTTGAGAACCCCTGGTCTACAGCACCTGAAGATCTGGCCCCCAGTCAGTCTGGCATGCGCCTTTAAACAGATAACTTTCTTTCTCTTTCTGCAGAGGAGGTTCCTGGCCTTGTACTGCTGCTGCTCTTCTACTCATGCAGCACAGGGCTGGGCTGTGCCTCAGGGAAGCTCCCTGTTTTCTTTCCCTTCAGATGGAAACACTGGGCTTCGTACAGGTCCCCAGGCAGCTGGGTTTTTATTTTTTAAATTGCAATACAGACTTCAGGGTGGCTGGTCTCTATCCATGCATGGAGAAGTGTGATCATAATTTCCTCTCACTACTCCTTGTGTCACCCTAAGGATTTCCTCTTCTGGGTATTTTCACCTTCCAGTTACAGTACAACATAGAACGTTACCATGCACAGTCAGTGTTAGACCAAGCTTTAGTTCCCATATTAGAGCAGATTTTGCAGAACTGTGAAAGTGCAAAACTGTGTGGCCATTTGTACATCTAATTTCCACAGGCGCTCACTGCATTTGTTGATGCACGTACAGAATTTGTGTGTGCAAATAGCCAGAGGCAGAACCAGTCATTTGCATGCATAAATTACTGCAACTGCACAAAATCATGGAAACTGAGCATTCAAACTATTCAATTGCACAACCTGTCCCATTCAGGTTTTGTGTGGGGTTTTTCCCTCCTTCTCTCTTCCCCTCTGTAAGTCATTCCCATCAGCCTCTTAATTATGTTTATTCCTCTTCTTTTAATTCCCTCCAATTTGTCAAAATCTTATTGGTATAGAGGTCCCTGTATGGTATAATCAGGTGACCTGTCCTGGAAATAGCAACATAAATATAACAGTTGCACATGCTACATTGTTTATAACAGTACCCTTCTGTGACATGAAATCTCTTTCCCCTGATTTCTGCAAAGTCCTGCTGCAAAGAGCTTAACTTAGCCTGGCGTTTTGCCCTCCGCTCGTGTATAAACAGAGCTAGTTGGAAATTTTCACTTCAAAATTAACTGTGCAAATCACAAAAGCAAACAGCCCATAATAGGAAAGACTCTGTTTCTTGTCACGGTACATAGTCGATCTGTGGAACTCATTTCCGCAGGAGGGAGACTACTACGGTTGGGTTTTAGAAAGGTCTGAGTTCCTAGATGTCTGCTAAGAACCTTTGCACCTATGCAAGCTAAGTTAGTGATGGAATGTCATGATTTACAGTGTACGATTATCACTGCATTTATCTACCTGAAAAAATGTATGGTGGTGCGAGTGAACAAGGCATTAATGCGCCTTACATCAGGGAAACAATTACAAAACACACATAGCAGGACCTACTGCTCAATGCATGCGATCAGGAAACTATTTTAGTAGAGAGAAATGTTTGACTGGATAAGTAATTTTCAAATGTGGGTGCCTAAAGTTAGGCATCTGAACGAATATTTTCAGAGGAGCTGAGCAACTTTGAAAATCAAGCCTCTTTTTATACTATCTAAATAGGGACCCAGGTACCTTCCTTTAGATCCCCATATCTGAACATTTCCCCCACCCCCCCCGCCTTTTTTTTTTTTGGTTGCTTTTCCTGAAGTATCAAATATTGGTCACTGCTGGACGGAAGACATTAGATAACTAAAGGGACATGTTCTGATCCAGTTTGGCAATCTCTGTATACCTCTCATATCTCTCTGGTGTATGAGTCTGAAATGCTCAACACTAAATCATTGTGAGCTGGAGATTTGTGTTGCTCTGATGATAACTGATGCCAGGCAGAAAGTCAGGAGATAAATGTTGTGTGGAATATCTGATCTCCACGGGCTTCAGCGTTCGTCTTCGTGAAACCCCCAAAGCCTTGAAATGCTAGGCCCTGGCTTTTTTAAGTTTTATTTTAGATGAAATATTAAGTGGATATTTATGGGCTTTTAGTACCTAATAAGGGATCAGAGTTCAATTTGGAAAGGTCAACAGCTGGAGGCTGTGGTCACTTCCTTTTATCACATGACATGCAAGGAAATTCATTAAGGATTACTGCATTGCTGCACAAAGTGATGTTGAGTCTATAACATTCCTCTATCATTTAGACTTTTACAAAGTATAAAATATGAATGATCTAATTATGGCCTAGAAAGCCAAATGCCTTTCAAGCCATTTGGGTGAGGACAACAGTGTATAACATAACACATGAACAACAAGGAGTCTGGTGGCACCTTAAAGACTAACAGATTTATTTGAGCATAAGCACTTGAGGTTTTTACCCACGAAAGCTTATGCTCAAATAAATCTGTTAGTCTTTAAGATGCCACCGGACTCCTTGTTGTTTTTGTGGATACAGACAAACACGGCTACCCCCCGATACATAACACATGAATGCAATTTCAGAAATGTTTCCCACTCTTTTTTCAGAATTACATTCTAGGCTTTTCACACCCCTAATCCCACCTCCATGTCTTCCTCGGTCTCCAACTCCTCATCCTCATGCAATGCCACTCTTTATTGATCCAGTCATCTTCTTTTCTCATTGAAGACTTTTCACCTGCTTTTATGCTGTCCCTGTGCTTGGAATAATTTCTCATATTCAAAAAATTAAAAAAAAAAAACCACAAAAACCCTCCTGAAGATTTAGCTATTCAGTGAGACGTTCATTCCACATGCCCCAATTCAGCCAATCCACGTGCTTAAGTCCATCTCTGTTTGGCACAGCAGTTAAGCATAGGCACAGTGATGAGCAGGGATGGTTTGCTGAATCAGAGCTACAAAGGTCACTCTCTGAAATGGATTCTCCTTTCACTTTCACTGGGGTGAGCTGGGAGTAACCACACTGAAGTTGATGGATTACTCCACTGTGAGATGTGTATTGCATTGAATCAGCTGATGCCTTTGGACTGCAAGCTCTTCAGGGCAGGGACTCTTATTTGTGCTGCAGTTTTCCAGCTTTACAATGCTGTGCACACCTCTGTCATACAAATAAATAATTATGATCAGATTTATCGGGTCCATCTGGCAATGGTTAACCCAGTCCACATTGCTACCCTTACCTTATCCTGTAGAAGAAGCCTTTTTGGAGCTAGAAACAGAACACACCCTGTTCTCATGAGTCTTTGTTTACTAGCTCTAACTGGTGTCCCACTAGATTAACTCCGTTAAGAACCATAAGCAGAAGCAGATCTTTCTCAGGATTTCACCGCTGCCCGAACCCACTGCAAATAGTTCAGAGCATCTGTCGGTGAAACCCAGTGCAAGGGAATATGCTGCAAGGCTCACCGTTAGCAGAAACCACTGCAGATGAGAGGGACAAGCACATAATGAAACTCATATGTTAAAAAAAAAATCCTTACCTGCATTACAGAACGTGAACTTAAAAATGTAATTGCCCTGTTGCCATTTATGGTTTTTTACTATTTACATAGCACTCCACTTGGACACATTGGTTTCACGGCCCAGTTCTCAGGCACCACCACAATCCTGCTCTCATCTGGGTTTCCAATATTTCCTCAAAGCTTTCCATTTTTGCCATGGCCGGAGTTGCCTTCCTCATACTCTGTAACCATCTTTCAGATGGCTTTGGAGAACGAGAGGATGAGAGAACAAACAACACGCCACAAATCTGTATCCATGTTGCCTAAGGCACTCCTAGAAGATGCTCAGATACTACAGAGACGAGTGCAGAATAAAAACCAATATAGAATGGAACAGAACAGAGCAGCCTTTTGTTTAATTAAACATTTTATTAAGCTGCTCATAAGAATTAAGTCCTGTAGATTCGCCGATATGAGCAAGATGGTGTAATTACTTGAAAAAGAAGAATTTCTATGCTGAAAGACCACTTGCTGTTGCACTCTGGGGAAAACATCTGTGGGAGCTCAAGCTGCTTGTAGGAAGAAATTCAAGGAATTTCTGAAAAAGTCAGTCAGCATTTTAGAGTAGTCAGTTCTAGAGTTTGTGTTTAATGCTGCCATTGTGGGGAGGAATAGGATGGGGCATTAAACAGGAGACTTTGATTTAATTCTGGGCACTGCCACAGATTTCTTCTGTGAATTTGGGCAAGTCACTAAATCGAAACTGTGCCTCAAGTTTTCTATCTATAAAATGGAGATAGCACTTTCCTACCTCACAGGGATATCAGAAGGGTAAATTCCACTAAGGATTACGAGCCACTCAGATTCTATGGTGGAGGGGGCCACATAAGTACCTAGCTAGATTAGGCCACGGTGTTTCAATGAGAGTACAGAAGTACTTTAAATACATTAGATTAGATAGCTATTGCATTCTCCATTTGTAAATCCACTCTACACACGGTTTTATTCTTCTGCATCGTACTAGTGCTCTTCTGAATGTTTGACATTTTCACAGAGGTAGCACAAATGCAATGGGGATCTTGCATTCAGGAACTATAGTTGTATTTATCATCTTCCATCTCTTCAAATTCTCCGCCCACTAAATGCCTGGACTCCACCATTAATGCCAATGATCTTCCTCTGAGCAATTAGGCTCAGTAACAGAGATGCAGTGGTAATAAAGTACTTGCTACCAGCTTAGAATGACTAGTTACCCAGGTCTTGCTCGTTTTGATACTTTTGCCGAAGACACAATTAGCAGCATTACCCACTTATCCAAATCCATGACTTATACCCTGGTCAGATCTGAGAGTAGAAAACCCATTTCATCCCATCCATCCCTTAACTCTTAGACCTCCACTGATTTTCTTCTTTACAGCCATATGAGTGGAACTGAATTGTCATGTGGGAAGGGACCAGATGGCTACCAAGTCCAGGGCTTTCTCCTCAGCCATCTTGTTTTCCATGAACTTGCTTGCTGTGTGTCCAAGATTTTCAGTGGACTAATAATTTATTTTCAGTTTCCTTCATATTCTGTTCTTTGAGAATCCAGCTAAAGGAGACTCATGTTAGATCTTGACGTCACACTGCTTTTATTTAGCATGCTGGTGCATTTCCATATTAAGGAATGGGATGAATGGAAATGGGCAACATATTTCGTCCCATCTGGGGATGGTTAAAAAAGAACCTCACGCTGGGTATGTTCAAAATTCAGCCCACTTCATCCCAACAATTTGTGCATTAGGTCAGGTTGGTGATTCTCTGGCTAACAGGGCAAGACCAAGGAGCTTCAATAGAGCCTCAATCCTCCAGTCACTTATGGTGCTTCAATCGTTTACACATGCACATAAAAGTGTCGGCATACTGAGACCTTAGAGGGCAGGGTTTTGGAAAGTGTGCTGCAGTATGGTATGTATTGGTGCACCTCTTTTCAAGCGTTATCAGTGGCTGGATTGCTGAATCAAGTCAGGGCTTGGATACTATGGTGAGAGGCACCTTAGAAAGATAATTAGATGGATACAATTAGACTGATTCAGCCAGTTTTCCATTTAACGCCAAGCCCAGAAATGTGATTCTAGCCTAAGTAAGCTAAGTTTTATAGAATCACCAAATGTCTCCTATGTCCCACAAGGATTTCATTTTTTTATGAAATAGTTTATCCTTCCTATTTCTTTAGTAGGGGAAATTCCACACTGAAGATTCAATCTCTTCCTCAGTGATAGAATCTCAGCCCTTTATGTGATGCCATCAACCTTTTAATCTCAAACCATTATTAGCCTTTTATAATGTAGCTGTCTGGATCTCCTAGATTTAGACCTTGGCCCAACAAACACCTGAGTATCAGTTGTCTCTAAAATAACTCAGGAAGCCCTGAGTTCACAGAGGCATTTCAAGCAAAGCAGAATAATTCAAATCCTGAGCAAATAATGAGCAAATCATTCATAATAAACAACTGATTAAGAAAAATCCACCTGCTTTTCTCTTGCAGCGTCAAACAGATTGTAATTTTTTTTTTCAAATTTGATATCCAAAATTATTTGATGCATTTTTTTGTAAATTTCATTTCCACTATGGGTTGCTATTCAAATTATTAAATTCAGGAAGTATTGTTTAATTGCAACTGGTCTCAAAAGTCACCTGATATTGTTTTTGTTCCCCAACTGAAGGAAAGTAATTGAGAGTACCCCTTTTAATAGCCTTTCGTCTGTTGCATATCCCAGTGAAGGGCAACATTTGAATGTTGCTTTCATGAACATTAAGGCCACTACATTTCAATCTCAGGACTGTTCATGAGAAGAGGGGAAAAAAGGGGCCCAAATGTGGTTGAAACAACTTCACTTAAAATTTCCATTGAATATCAGTGGAACGTTTTTTCATGAATTCTAATAATAATGACAATTCTGTGACCTCAAACATGGGGGTCTAAGTGTTGTGTAATTCTATTTTTAACTCATTTCAAACAGGTTATCTGGAACTGAAGTAAGACTCAATGGTCCATGAGTCCAAGGATCAGCTCACATACTTGAGTCAGACTCCAGATGAGGAAAAGCAATTTAGTTTTCGCAAAAAGAAAAGGAGTACTTGTGGCACCTTAGAGACTAACCAATTTATTTGAGCATGAGCTTTCGTGAGCTACAGCTCACTTCATCGGATGCATACCGTGGAAACTGCAGCAGACTTTATATACACACAGAGAACATGAAACAATACCTCCTCCCACCCCACTGTCCTGCTGGTAATAGCTTATCTAAAGTGATCATCAAGTTGGGCCATTTCCAGCACAAATCCAGGTTTTCTCACCCTCCACCCCCCCACACACAAACTCACTCTCCTGCTGGTAATAGCCCATCAAAGTGACAACTCTCTACACAATGTGCATGATAATCAAGTTGGGCCATTTCCTGCACAAATCCAGGTTCTCTCACCCCCCCAACCCCCTCCAAAAACACACACACAAACTCACTATCCTGCTGGTAATAGCTCATCCAAAGTGACCACTCTCCCTACAATGTGGAGGGTGAGAAAACCTGGATTTGTGCTGGAAATGGCCCAACTTGATGATCACTTTAGATAAGCTATTACCAGCAGGACAGTGGGGTGGGAGGAGGTATTGTTTCATGTTCTCTGTGTGTATATAAAGTCTGCTGCAGTTTCCACGGTATGTATCCGATGAAGTGAGCTGTAGCTCACGAAAGCTCATGCTCAAATAAATTGGTTAGTCTCTAAGGTGCCACAAGTACTCCTTTTCTTTTTGCGAATACAGACTAACACGGCTGTTACTCTGAAACCTGTCAATTTAGTTTTGTTTTCTTATTTCAATATACTAGAGGTTGCTACCCAGAGAATGTTTGAGGATGTGTATCTGGTGGCAGCAGGATTGGCATGCAAGACAGATGACGTGTAAGATTAGTGCTTCTTCTCCATGTGATGCTTTTAGATAGACGTGTGGCACTCTGCAGTTGGCACTTGGGGCTGGATCCTCAGCTGATCTATACAGACCTAGCTCTGTTGACTTTAGTGGAGCTACTCCAATTTACACCAGCCAAGGATCTGTCCCTCAGATCTGTAACATCATAATGTATCTGCTCCCAGGTATCTAATGAGATTTCCCTATCCACGTGCAGTACCCATCCTTGTTTGGAGATTATACTCAGAAATAAAGACAGCACTGGCATTTGCTATATGCTGAGTTTATATTTCTTAAAACTAATTGCCTCATTACATTGATTTGGTGACAGCTTATATTGATCCTGCAGCTGTCCAATGGACATCAACATGTCAATAGTGAACATCCCATTTCGTTTATGCATTAGCCTAAGCATGTGACATATGGGTTGGAATGGGGCATAGGATTCAGGGCGATGGAAATGTGGGACTGTAGTGAGGCGGTGTGGCTCCCCGCCGCCCTGGAGAAGGACGAGCCCATCCGGGTGCTGGAGTGGGTGGAGCCAGGGAGCTCTGAGCCTGCCCCTCAGCGGGTCAGGCGGCGACCCAGAAGTATAAAAGCTCGCCCTCAGAGCTCACTGAGGGCCCAGCCGCCGGGGAGGCCAAGGTGTGTGCCAGGAGTTGCCGGAACTGCCCTGCGGCCGCTACCCAGAGGAGTTCCCAGGCCTGCCGCTAGCCCGCTGCCCGGAGGAACCCAAGGTGCTGGACGCCCCGGAGGACACCGCTTGGACCCAGGTACCCCAAGAAGGGGGATTAGGAAGTAGCCCGGGGGCAGCCGACCATAGTCTGGCTGTAGCATTGCCAGAGCCCAGGTCAGTGTGTTGCAGCCAGGAGCCCCAGTGACCCAGCAGCGGGTCTTCTGCTGCTGCTAGGGCCCCGGGCTGGGACGCAGTGGAGTGGGTGGGCCTGCGTCCCCCCTGCCACCCAACTCGTGGGTGGCTGTCTCCCCCTCTTCCAGGTCCTTTAGGGCCTGGGCCTGCTACTATTGAACTGTTTGCTCAGCCCCTGCCTGAGGGCTGGAGCTACTGACTTGCTTGCCCTGCCCTGCCCTGACCTGACCCAGGGCCTGGGCCGATTTCTATATACCGTTTGCTACTGTTCAGCTCCTGCCGGCGGGCCTGAGCACCTGACTTATTGCTGCCATCCCCGACCTAGGGCCCGGGCTTACTGTGCTTGTTTCAGTTGCTGCAGGAGCCGCCAAGGGAGACTCCCGTGGCCGGACTAATTTCCCCAAATGTTATCTGTGTGTCGTGAGCCGGTGTGGCTCCCCGCCGCCCTGGAGAAGGTCGAGCCCCGAGTAGCTGCATTACAGGGATATTGAGCTGGGATTCTTTTAGACTTTGCTTTTCTTCTTAACGTCTATCAGTGCCTTCGCCATATGGATCAAAGCAGCCTGGGTGCTCTTTCTAAGTTTGTGATACGGACATCACTAAGAGGAGCTTGAATGTGCTGTGGAATTGCAGAAGATTGCGGTACTTGAGGGGAGGAAGGGTAATGTGATCAGAGCAGCAAGAGAAGACATTATATATACACACATAACCACAGCATATTATTGCATGGACCAGCAGGGTGAGAACTGAGATCCTGGGGACCCAAAGAAAGAGGAGGATGCTGGAATCACGGATAATGATCCAATATGAGCCAGTGTTTTAGCACTGCAGTGGACTTTAAACTGTTATAGAGGAAGAAGTGACTGCATTTGTCAAGGGTGTGGAAGTGAGAAGAGAAGGAGGAGACAGAGGAACTGGAGATGACTCCATGGTGGAGAGCCTGGGAGTTGGGGAGGACCAGAAGGGACCATTGTGCTCATCTAGCCTGTCCTCCCACATAACACAGCCCCTGACATTTCACTTCAGTATTATTGCATCCACACTATAATTTCTTGTTGAGCTAGATCGTATCTTCTAGAAAGACATCTGGATTTGATTTAAAGATTTCAAGGAAGGGTATTCGGTCTCATCCTTTAGTAGGTTGTTTTGGTGATTAATTACCCTCACTGTTTAAAATGTGCACCACTTTTCTAGTCTGAATTTGTCTAGCTTCAACTTCCAGCCACTGGATGGGACTCTAACATGGCAGACCCAAATATGTAGCCACTCAGCCATGCCTTTCATAGTGGAGCAGTCAGCAAAAACTCTCATATGCTAGATAAACTCTACTGATGAACTTCTGCACAAACATGAGCCATATCAGGGCAGGTCTATGAAGTCAATAACCTAGGCCACTAATTGGTGTAGTCTATCAATACATGGGAAATTGTATGCCCGTAATTCTTTATTCCTGTTAACAGGAATGACACACTTCCCCTTCCCTCATTGTGTCAAAAAGGATCAAACTCTTCACTGTTCATTAGGAAGGAATTAGATCCCAAAGATCCCCATCCAGTTTCTTGAAATTAAACTTCGTTTAAAATATACTGATTGCTTAGATTTCAGAGTAGCAGCCGCGTTAGTCTGTATTCGCAAAAAGAAAAGGAGTACTTGTGGCACCTTAGAGACTAACAAATTTATTTGAGCATAAGCTTTAGTGAGCTACAGCTCACTTCATCGGACTGGGAAAGTAATATTTTAATGAGTCATTTTCAACACTGTTCAGTATCTGGCAAAGCAAGTACTCATTCAAATATATTTAATGCAAATAGCTGCTTAGAGACCGTAGTTCAACATATTCGACCTCTTCAAATTTGAACAACATTACCTTACCAAGTGTTCCACCTAATGTGCTTACTGCATGAAGACAGGAGAACAGGGGGAGCTGAATTTCCCCTGTGGGGTTAGCTAAGGAGAAAGTAGGAGTGATTGTAGTATATAAGATGGACAGAGTTTAGTGGAGGTCAGGAAAAGCAGGTGGTAAAAGGAGCATGTGGGTGCAAAGATAATTTAATTTGAAAGGAAGCATCATAATAAGGAAAGAGCACTTCTACCATTTGACTTATAATTCCATCCTGGCAATTTCAGAGATGAGAAAAGGAGTTTAATGGCTACATTGAGCTAAGGAACTCAACAAACAGAATGCAGAAGAATACAGATGTGTAAACTGAGGCTTAGTTTGGTTAAGTACTCACCCAACTGTATAAGTCAGAACAGAAGCCAGCAGTCCTGATTTCCAGACCACTAGAGTACAGATTCCTAAGTGGTGGACCATGGACTACTGCTTGTCTACAGAGCACTTGCTGGTAATCTGTAGACAGCTGGCTGGTAACATGTAGCTGCTGTCTTTTCTTTTTTGTTTCCAGCTGTGAAATTGCATTAAAAAGTGAAAATATACTAAGTACTTCCTTAATATTAGTTTTCCATGTAGACAATTATAGTAGTTGGGGCATGGGAGGAAGGTTGACCATGTGACTGAGAAGAGGAGGAGTGGTGGTCTACAAGACCATCATCCTTCTTCTAAGATGAGGACCATTTTATGAAGAAGTGTGAGGATTTCTGCGCGAGACCACACTTCCTCCCAGTAACAAGTCACCTAATTGTTCTTCAAAGCCTCTGCTTTTTGTCTTGGAGGGATTTTTATAATGTTTATGTCTCTGTGGGTCTGTCTGCAATTCAAAAGTTATTTTGTTCAGAGAGGCTCAGACAGTAAAAACTAATTTTTACAGTTGATATGAACAGCTTAGAAAAAACTGCACCACAATTAACAATACAGCATTTTTTGTAATATGTAAATCACCCATATATCCAGCTAAACAGAACTTATAAGACTATCTGTAATAGTACCAACTGGAGATTTCCAGTAATATTATAATATTGGGCCAAATTTTACCCAGGCAGCCCCACTGACTTCAGTGAATCACCTTCTTACCAAGCCACTGGTGCAAATGCAAGCTGAATCTCTGAGGCCCAAAGAGCTCCTGAGATGAATGATCAGCCACACAGTATCAAGGTGCCATACCAGTCCTTCATAGCTTAGCTGTGTTCATATATTTTCTGTATTATTTGCCCAATTTTAAGTGTGACTATGGGAAAAGTCATTTTGCTCAGATAGTACCTTGTCACTGCACTCTGCCAACCCTCATTGGGTACATGTTCGTAGTGTAGTTCATCATTTTAGCTAGATGCCTCCCATGGACTTTATAGGAAGCTGCACCCTTAAATCTCCACATAAGCCTGTGACCATGTAACCCTGCTTGTTCTGCGAGTCACACCTGCTTTCCTGACTAACAAAACCAAGCTTTATTTACTGCCTGTGAGCCATGTCGAGCCCGTCTAGCTGGGGAAGAACAAACTGTGTCCCACCCTGTTAGCACGCACACTGCATTCCCGGCTACGCCCTTGGGAAAGGAAGGTGTTGTGGTTCAGACCTGGGAATGGGCTGTAGAGAGCCAGGTTCCATTCCCAGCTCTACCATGCCCTGGATGAAGCTGGAGAAGTCGCTTAACCTTTCTGGACTAGTGCTCCATCTGTGAAATGGGGATAATCGTTAATACTTTCTTTGTCTGTCTTGTCTATTTAGGGTGTAAATTGTTTGGGGCTGGGACTCTCTCGTGTGTACGTAGTACTGTGTGCATTGCACAAAGGGACCCTGATCTCCACTACAGCCCCTATGTGCTGCTGTAACACAACTAATAATAATAAGAATATGTTCGGATCCTCCGACCAGACAGGGCCATATTTATTCTTCCACTGACTTCACCAGGGATGAACTAGGCCCACAGTGTTTTTCAGTTGACAAGTTGTAAAGTTACAAAACATCTTAGCCTTCTAGGCTTCTTGAATAGACTCTCCCAGGTTGCTTCTGCACAGGGGTTGCCCTTTGACATTAGCAGGCAGCTGGCCACGAATCCTTCCTCACCATTGTATCTGTAGTTCTCTTGCCTACTTTCTTTGGCTCTTACCTCCATGCCTACTTTCTCCAAGCCCTCTTCATCTCCATTACAGCTTCCACCGGATCCTCCCTTCCTCTGTTTGTCGGACACCTGGTGGCTGAGCTGTCAATTTAGCAGTGCTGAAGGATTAGGATTACAAACACCATCCAAAATGGGGGGGAAGCACTTACTTATTGTTGCGTCCTTTAATCTAAGTAGACATATATCCCTGGTGAGTGAAATATGACCTTGTGGTCATAGGATAGGATAGGATGTGATCATCTAAATCTCTGACTGGTCCAAGCAAGCCCGATTAGACATAACTTGACCTGGAACACTATCTACATGTCTCAGGTGAAATGAAAACTCCTGCAAACAACAAAACCTTTAAACACCAAAGGAGGCAGGCTGCCACATAATAAAGTGACAGCACACTCCGGAGCACTGGAAATTTTATTTAGGACAGGACTAAGAGGATCTAGCCATATGATATCTGGGCTCTGTCTGACAGAATGTGTCAGCTGTTTTGAAAGCCCACATCACCAACACAAAACAATTTAGAACAGGACATTATCCCAGGATACAATATCCAGTTGAAGCCACAGAGGAATTTTAGGAATGTCATTACTCAAGTTGGAAATTGACCAAGGTTTAGCACTTCTGTTCCTACAAAAATAAATGCTGGGTGAACTTTAATGACTTAAGTGGTGAGGACTGTAATTATGCTTCATCCAAACCATGGGACCCCCCTAAAGCACATTGACAAATAAGACAATGCTGTGACATTGGGTAAGTACAGATTCAAAGGGGGGAAATCTCACGTTCTGACTCCACACTTTTTACAGCACCTGGCCTTCCATGAAAGGTCTCCTGTCAAGTACTAATCAGGCCTGACCCTACTTGTGAGATCTGACACATTAAGGTCAACTACTTTCTAACTGGGTTCAAAACAGTGACTATTTGACTTTTGCAGTCCTCCATCTAATAAATGTCAGGTTTAAAGATCTCGTGTGCAGGACTGGAGGCAGGACATTGGTATTACCAACTCCTATGGTATGAACCTCGCAATATCTCGTGTTTTTTATCAAGTCCCTTCTGTTGGAATCAAGAGATTGAAAGAGAAAAAGCAAGTTTCTGGCCCTCCTGGTTGCAGAGAACAACTAGCAAACACAAATCAAGGGCATCCTAAAGGCTGAGAAACCAGAAGGCAAATAGGAAGAAATTAAAATTTATTATTTTTTAAAAGTCTCATGATTTTAAAGCCAAACACATTATTGTTGAAGGCTTTCAGTTGGGACAAACTAAGTAAGGGCATTCAACTCTGTGTCTAACTGATCACCGTATGCGGGGTCTAGAAGGAATTTCCCCCAGGTCAGATGGGCAGTGAACTTGGGATTTTTTGCCTTCCTCTCCAGCGTGGGGTGTGGATTACTTGCCAGGACTATCTGGCTATACCTCATTTAATCAGTTCCCTGCCACTGCAAGGGCCTTGGGCCCTGGTGCACCTCGCTCCCTTCTATTCTCTGCCCATGGCATATAATAGTCTAGTGGCTTGTGGGCGCTAATACTTGAGTCCGATTTCAGTTGTTGGATTTAGTGTGCGAGCGGTGGGTGGTGTTGGCGGCCTGTGATTTGTAGGAGGTCGGTCCCTCTGGCCTTAAACTCTATGAACATTTCATCTTTTCCTCCCCTCAGCTGGTTGAACAAAATGTGTTGACTGCTGGTGCATGCTATGAGGCCTATCTGCACAGTCAGGCCTTGGTCTAAGGGGTTGGTTTATAGGGATTGGATGTTTTCATGGGGAGGGATATTACTGAATCTACTGATTGACACACAGTGCTCATACTGTATTAATGTCTGTGTTTCTGTGCATTTTATTACCAAAACCGCTCATTAGATACTACTGGCAAATTTATGGCAATGCTGGGATGAGGTCAGAAGGCCCAGGGAGGATTTCAAATCCCAGGTGCATCTGAGTAGGAGCAGTTCAGGATAACAACCTAGCGCAGCCTTCGAATATTAGGCTTGGGTATCCATGACTCCTAAGAGGTGCAGGGCGCTGCTTGGGGCATAGCTAGCTCCATCCCCCTAGTATTCATGCCTCTGTGGCAGCAAGCTCTGAGAGCAGTGCACTCACTGTTCCTTTTGGGGTCACCTGCAAGGCTGCCCCGTATGTTAAAAACGCAGGATATTGTTCACAGGGGAGGAAGGGCGCTCTAGTGGGCAGGGTACTGATGGGGACTCGCAAGTCCTGGGTTCAATTCCTGACTCAGTCACCAACTTTCCGTATGCCCTTGAGCAAGTCAGTTAATCTCCCTGACGCCTCAGTTCTCCGCTGGTAAAATGGGGCTAACAACACTTCCCCACCCCCAAAGCGGTATTGTGAGGATAAGATCCAGTCATGATTGTGCGGTGCTCACATACTACAGTGACCCAGGCCATGTACAGTACCTCGAGAGAGCGCCTGGACCCTGTCACAGGGACAGCTAGAGAAATCAAACATGCCAAGGAGACCTGGATTCAACAGATCTAAATAAGGAGACACAATGCAGGAGCCCACCTAGCAGCTCTGCTGCAATGTATGCTGGGTAGGTTTATTTCCTAAGTAAAACGACACGGGGCCAGCCAACAGGGGCACGGAGAGAAATACAAAGCCATGGGGAGGTGTGTGGGGAAATAGAACGTAAATGAAAGAGCTAGATCTTGGTGATGTTATGATTGCTTGTGTGAAAAATGCAGGGCTGGCTTCTTCGTTTACACCTTTGATTCACACCTCATGAGCTGAAAAATGTCTTTTCATGGTGACTGATGTTCCACCTGGGCGCTGTTAACCCTGCGCCACACAGGCAGAAATATTTTTAGGGCACTGAATTATTCAAGAAGCTGTGCTGCTTTCTGATGTTTTAGTTTGAAAGGCAGCTAAACAAGCTCTCTCTGTGTGCGCGTTGGTGCTTGGAGGCTGTTTTAAGATTTCGGAGCCCAAGCTGTCCTGGGAGGAAAGCGTTTGAAGGCTTTTCTCCCTCTGGATCAACACAGCTTTTAAAATGATAATGCTCACATCCAGCAGGGCTACCACGTGGATCATTTACCCTCTCGCCCCCCAGGCTGACATGCGGTGGGGAGGGATGGCGGGGTTGAAATGTGTGTTGTGACATCCTGAGGGACATCGCAATGCACGAGTGTCCAAGAGGGGACCAAGCACGAATCCTAGTGGAAGCAGATGCATGGTCCTCAGGCCGATTCCATCAGTTATTCATTATTATTATTAAGTATTTATGTTATGGTAGTGCCCCAAGGCTCCACACAGGATCAGGGCCCCAATGAATGCAGCCCGGTACAAACACCAAAATGAGATAATCCCTCCCCTCAAGGGACTGCAATCTAAAGCTGCACACAAACAAAAGGAAGGGGATGTAGACACAAACACAGAAGTGAAAGAATATGCTGAAGAATTGGCCCAGCACTGTTAGTTACATGAACTGCAGACCATTATCATACAAGCAATATCTACCCCCAATATAAGCAGTACCTAATGGGGCTAGTGTCCATAGGTGTGGAGCACCTGCAGGCCTCACTAGGGCTTGGCATGCTCTGTAGGCCTAATAATAAATTATTGTGGATCTGAGACTCGTACTAAACATCATTTCAGTTCCTTTGCTTGTTCATTTTCATCCCTTCCCTCATTTCTCATATGTGCATGGAGGGGGTGGAGAGGGGTTTCTAATTATACTCTAATTAGATTTTTAAAACTTTGGGGGGTGGGGGGGAAGAGAACCTATTGGTTTGAAAGCACCATTGATTCAGTACAAAAAATTCCTTTCAATCCAGCTCTTTGGAAGAGCTGGATTTACAACAGCCGCTTTCCCCTCTCTCTGTGGTCTCTTGTCACATCTCCCTGTCTGACAGATTGTAACCTCCCTGGGGTAGGGCCTTCTCCAGGCACACCTAGGCTGCTCCAGAAATAACAGCAAGCAAAAAGGAATCCCCCACTAGATTTTAATAAGAAGATTACATCATTGTCAGCCCCTTTCCTCCCTGAACATATAATTTCATATACATGGAAGAAGCAATATGACACTATATTTATCAATTAAGGGGGGGAACCATTTCTTTCCCCAAGGTAAGCAAGTGACAGAAGAATAAGAGATAGAAACAAGTGGTTTTAGATGGGGCAGCTCAACATCAGCTTATTGTCTTTGAAAACCCCTCCCAACACAAATAAAAGGAAGCAAAAGAGATATTTCCTCATACAAGTCCTGATCACTTTGCTTTACTAGCCCAGCCCTGCAAATAGAGCCCTAAGTTAACAGAACACACAACCAAGAGATTAGTCTCCTAAACTTTCACCCAGCACACAAATTCCCCTTAGCTTCAAATCTGGTGACCCTTTCTTTACTTTTATGTGACTCAGCCCATCTGTTGGCCAATGGAAAGGCAAAGATCGTCAGCTCTCACTGATCATGTTACCATTTCACCTGTTTCATTTGCAAATTCTTGGCGCCACCACCTTGCTTAATTAGCTTCTCCAGATCCATCCCACACTCATCTAGAGTGGGGAAGCAGCCCTTCCTCTAAGCAATTGACCCTTCATCTCTCATCCTAACAAGCTGTGTCCCATTTGGTGTTACTGCTGCTAAACGAATGTTCAGACTTAGGTGCCCCATCCTCTGCTGAAAACTGATGCAAATAAATCAGTTAGCTTTTCTGCCCTGTGCTTGTCCACATTAGTTGCTCTCTTTATCCACTGTGGTGGTCCAAAGGACCCATCGTTCTCTTACAAGACTTTCTGCTTCTGATACATGCTCGGAATTTCCTGTTATGTTTTTATCTTCTTGGCAATTTTCTCTTCAAATTCCTCTTAACCCTCCTAATTTCCCACTTATCTGCCATGGTGCATGTTATCCTCCCAATGACATCTTACATGTGGCTTGTTGCAAATGCTAAAGCAATAAGAGTGAGCAGTGATGTCTTTCAGACTCTCCGCAAACCCTCGGCTTATTCTCTCAGAGCAGGATTGATAGCCCTGGTAATTTTTTTCTAGCCTATATAATTGCAGATGCTTTTGTTACTTCTAATTGCATTACAAAGAAGTGAATCATTGTTATAAGTGTTGATCTATCTGCCATCATGGAGATACAAGTTGTCTGGAAGGAGCAGCTGTACATAAATTATGGGTGTAGGTGGGGAGAGGGGCAAGCACTCTACACCGAGCTCTGGCACTTGGATCTACTTAGAGGAACATCATCAGCTCAAACACTTCAATGACCCCTGGTTCAAGCTAAAGAATTCCACATTCCACATGCTGTTTGATATACAGTAAGCCCCAGGCCCTGCACTGTGCCAGCTTTACACTGGTTTTCTAAAAGCTTTTCTGGAGGAATCTGAACTTAATTCAGCTTCAAATGGAGACAATAAATCAAAGTGGCCTCTTGGACAGAAGGCCCTTATTGTAACCCTAGATTTTCCGCCACTAAACCACAATAACCACGCGTTGTTTGATGTTGGAACTCTGAGGAAGAGTGTTATTTTCCATTCTGACGTCCTCCTTTTATTTCGTCAACTTTAATGATAACCCCCGTACCACTGTAGTTTGCATCTGGAATAACTTTTGTGAAAGCGATCACAAGGGCACACGGCCTAGGAATTAGGTGCTTAAATACCTTTGAGGATCTGATCCACACATTTTACAGCGGAGGAGTGGTGCCTCTCTTGCACCAGAGCCCTACCTAGTACTGGACAAGGGGGCAGGAGTCTCAGGGAGCCTCACCTCAATCCCAACCTTCCTTAGAGCAACTGCTGGGCTGTTCTCAGCTGCGCCACCAGAATAGAGCCTTTGTGGAGCCCAGGCCAGTGGAGGACAGGTGTAGTGGAGTTCCACTCTGCCATGCCCTGCCATTACCCCTTCCTCTGCGTATGCCCATAGTGGGGGGCACCAGTGCAGAACCCACCTGTGGAGTTCTTCGGCCAGCAGTGAGTCCCCCTCTGATCAGGGAATTCTCTGCTGGATACTTTGGGCCAGATGATGCCCTTTTATGCCACCTGAGCAGACCTAAGCATTCAAATATAGTAGTAATCAATCCCCGGCAGTTCAGGTTGAATGCCTGTGCATCCCCATGGTTTACAGTGGGCCAAATTCTGCCCTGACTCACACTGTCTCCGGCCTTACTGATGTCAATAGCAATGGATTCAATATCAGATGTGACTGAATTTGGCCCTGCGCTGCCGAGAGCCTTAAGACTTAAGAATACAAAACATAAACCAATGGCACAAATGGTACAGAGTACATTACCTGACTGCAGTTCTTCCAGCTGTATGGGCTTATTAGCGATGCAAATTGTGTTGTTTTCTTGAACGGCTCTCAAATAAATACACAGCCTGATTCAGCACTGGTGTACCTGTATGAACTTCAGTGGCCACTCCTGATTTGCACCACTGGAAAAAGAGAATCATGTCCACATGGGAATTGAGCCACTGACTTCCTTAAACTCCCAGCCCTAAGTACTTGCCTCGTAGTCTCCATCTCTCTTTCCTTCCAAGGTATTTGAGATCAGATGGGTTGTCTTGTCTTCTGTCTCAAGGTTCCATTGGAAGCAGACCAGGGCAGGGTATTCTTGGTCTATGCACAACTCAACTTAATTACATCCACCAGGGTCCCTCTTAAAAGTGCTTAGTGCTCCATCCTAGACCTGCTGCTCATCCCAATTCTTCTCTGAACATGTTTTCCTTCTCTTTTTCAACACCTCTTCCTTTTGGAATTATTTGTTTGCTACACAGCCTGCGGTATTTTGGCAAAGCTGGTCCGAGTCCCAGTTTGTTTGATTGCTATTTTAAAATGATACAACGTCCCAGATGTTTATAGAAACTAACAGAATAAATAAAAAAAATTAATTGGAAAATTTTTAAGATTTCCAGTAAGTCTGGAATAAAAATGTATTAATTATTATTATACACTCTTAATGTAACTCTGTTGACTCTAGTGAACTTACACCCAAGATGAATTTTGCTCATGATCTCAAATTAAAAAAAAAAACATTGATCTACTCTTTAAGGGAGTTAACAATGCATTGGAAATGCCTGTCCTATTAAGACTAAGCGGAGCCTTGATGATTCATGGAAATGTTTCACATTCGATCAATAGGAAGGTCAATAACTACTTTTGATGCTACTGGATATTTAAATGTGCTGAACACTCAGGATTCCAAAGAGAAGAATGACAAAACAAATAATATGTTGTATGCAGTATCGTTGTAGCCGTGTCAATCCCATGCTATTAGAGAGACAGTCCCATGATATTAGAGATAATAGCTTTTATTGGACCAATTTCTGCTGCTGAGAGAGACAAGCTTGCAAGCTTAAGAGCTCTGTGTAAGTTTGAAAGCTTGTCTCTCTCACCAACAGAAGATGGTCCAATAAAAGATATTCCCTCACCCACCTTGTCTCTGTAAAACAAATAATAAGGCTGTACCAGATGCGGATTATAAGAACAGAGTGGGCTCAGCTCATGGTCCCATTGTGGGCTCAATGGGGTACGTCTAATAACAGAGCCCTAACTAGTCCTTCATTGAAAGGCACAAAAAGCAGCCAAAAATATAAATGATGATGGTCTGAATGACTCAGAGTAACCATAGAGTCACCGGTCCATATCCAGTCCATATTTATTAGGGACCGAAAGTCATTATCGTCTAATGCCTGTTTGGTAGCCCAGGCTATTACTGGAGAGAAATCCCTCATATAACCACCTCGTTTGACACAGTCTGGCAGCCCGGCTGGCAGTCTCAGCAGATAAGTCAATTAACTCTATTCTCACCCCTAGAAGAGGTCTCTGCGGGTTCAGGGGTGAAGTGAATTGGCAGAGGGAGGGGGAGGGGGAAGCTTACGCTGCCAGTTGCTGCTAGGCCATGACTCTTCTGTGGATAAACAGAGGAGGACTGCAGCCTCCAGGACTCTCACGCGAGCACCTTTCACCTGCTTTAAATTCACACACACACACACACACAAAGTGGAAATGAAACCACCCTCCCAGGGAGGAATCGGTCGTCTCCACATGTGGGAAATGGGCAGCTGGCCAGACTGCAATGAAACACGTTCCAGGGTTCAGAGTAGCAGCCGTGTTAGTCTGTATTTGCAAAAAGAAAAGGAGTACTTGTGGCATCTTAGAGACTAACACATTTATTTGAGTATAAGCTTTCGTGAGTTACAGCTCACTTCATCGGATGCATACATTCCAGGGTGTAATTGCTCCTTCCAGTTCTGACACTCAGTATCTGACTTCTGGCTCATATTTTCAAAAGTGTGCTCACTAATTTTGGGTGGCCGACTTGAGACAACTAAAGGGTGGTTGCCAGACGTGCTTGGCACCCACTATCCCAGTTAAAGTCCATGGGCTTGAGCTGAGGACGTGTGAAAAGAAAGCCCCTGGGTGTTTCCTGGGGTGCAAACAAAATTAGTGGACTCTTCTAAAAACGTTGCTCTCTATGTATGCGTATTGTCACGGGGGACAGGAGAAAAGGAGAAAGGGCTGAACAAAGGCAAGGATATCAGAAAACAACCTTCCGAAGCATGGATATGGGTAAGCAAGGATAAACCTGACTTCTGGCCAACAGCTCCTTATCTTGTTCGGTCCTTAATGACCTCAACAAAATTGCTATGCTATCCCCCACAAGCCTCTGTGGTATCGCAGTAAGCTACATAATTGGTTCAATGGTTCCTTGTTAAGCCAAACTACTGTATTTGGCTATGAAGCTGATTCTCCTCCTGAAGAATATAAGGAACCCCCATTGGTACATGGTTTACAATGAAAAAACAATGGTGTTTTCCTTCAGTAGCTCTCAAAGCACTTTACCAAGGACAGCAATATCATTATCCCCATTTTACAGATGGGGAAACCGAGGCCTGGGGAGTTAAGTGACTTGTCTGAGGTCACCCAGCAGCAGTGCCAGGAAGAGAACCCAGGTGTCTTGAATCCCAGTCTAGTGCTCTGCCTACTAGGCCACACTGCCTCCAATAGGAGCCTGTGCTTTTGAAAGATGAGCTGCACAGCTTTGAAACAGGCAATGAATGGGCCAGATCCACAGCTGTTGTAAACTGACATAGCCCTATTAACTTCAGTGAACTTGTGCCAATTTACATCAGCTGAGGATCTGGCCCACTGTGTCTTTAGAATGTAAAATGGCAGCTTTATGGACATGCTTTGCAAAAAATGGATGAGAAGTGCGTGTGAGGAACAAGGTGGCTATAATGCCAAAGCTCCTCTTGGGCAGCCTTTCTGAGCTAAACCAGACCCTTCTTCCAGTGCTGGGAGTTTTTACCGAAAGCCAAGTTTTCTGGCTATTTTATGCTATTTACGCAAGTTTTACTTCACACATTTCTTCTCCTTGCTTGAAAGCTGCCCTCACTCTTTGGCAGGCCCCACTGCCTGCCTCCCAAACCACAGTACTAAAAAGCAGCATTCAAGAAACATTTTTTTCTCTTGTTTCCCGAAACAATCCTTTGGGTGCTTTCAAACCAAATATGTACTCTGCTACACTGTTTGTAGCTGATGATATGCAATAGATGCTCCAAGATTCTAAGAAGATGGATGGTTTCTGCTGTCTCGGCCAGTTACTCCAAAGCATTTCACTTGGCGATTATGATTTATTGGCTGCAGACTTCGTTTTCTTCAGCATCGAAAGTAGTTGTCATTTTGTCACCATAAAAGGAAGATCTTTCCTGTTATGCGTGCACAGCTTGATCCAAAGCCAGTGAAGTCAATGGAAAGATTCCTGTTGGCTTTAGAAAAGACTCTAGATGCTTAAAATGGAGACCTCGCCTGCTACATACTATAAATCAGCTCAGATTTGCAACATGGGCCAGTCATCTCTATCTCCAGATTTATAGACTCATAGGCGTTAGAGACAAAAACGACCTATTAAGGTTTCATCTAGTCTCTTTCCCTGCCAATGGACGATTGGTCCCTATTGTACATTCATTCATATTCCGTCCAATACAGGTTCAAATGTCCAAAATGATGGCTATCCCTGTTCCACCATTGCCCTTGGGAGTCAATTCCACAGCCTAATAGATCTCACTGTCAAGGAGTTTAACTTGACCCTTGATCTCACTGTCAAAAGTATAACTTGACCCTCAAGAAGTTTAACTTTCTTCGCTTTATCCCATTACTCCTGGTTATATCTTTTGTACCCTAAATAACTTAACTTATCTCAGCTGCTTTAGGCTTCACATGTCTAAGCACAATCCACCAGTCAAGTCGATCAGTAACCTGATCTGCACACTAAGTCAAGAGAGGAGGTTTAATAGAAAGTTGTGGATGATACTGTGATTTAAATGTCCACAGTAAGCATAGGTATAGCTTGCTTGGTATCCACACATCTCACAATAAAGGGTTCTCATTACACTGGTTTCTTTTAGAATCCAGCCTCCCCACCTACCTATGTAATTCTGTAGCTGCAGCTAAGCAAGCTGGTTCAGCAGGAATCACTCTGGAATCTGCTGGCAAGCTAGACATGTGGAAATATAAGTTCTGATCTGCAAACAGTACAGCACAAGTGTAACTTTGTGGCTCCTATGCATGTGAGCAAACCAGAGGGACTATTTAATGTTACTCATAAGCATAAGCGGTTGCTGGATTGGGCTCTAAAGTACTGCCAGACATATTCATGTTCACTTTCCCATTCATTCTATGTATAGATAATGTAAATGAGAAGCCTGCCCTATGTCTCTAAAGGCCATTTAAAGAAGTGTAAATGCAATTTGCTCCCACTTTAAACCCCCTTTGCCCTGTCAGTGATGTAAATGACCTTGTGTGTAAATTAGAATCAGGCCCATTTTGGTTCAGTCTAGTTTAATGGAACCATTGAAGGGGAGAGCCTCAAAGGCCCACGTGACAGGAAACACCTAACACCCAGCAATTAAGCACCTAACTGCCATGTGAACTTCTGTAAACCTCATCCCACATGCTAGTTTATGTGGGCAGCATTTATACCAGGTTATTTAGGATTTAGCAGTAGATGGTGGTAGTTCTCCCAGGTCTTTATAGTTGTTTTAAGTGTCCTCCAGTATCCAATATCAGTCTTCCCTGGTATTTCCAGAGAGGAAAAACCAATACCCTAGGCAGAGGTATTTGAGGCTGAGATGGGCTTTCACACACAGTCACACTATCCCACCTCAGCAAGTTACAACTGCTCCGGCCCAGTCAGCAGGGTCCCTGATACTCTTCGATATGTATCAAATAGCCACTGGCAAGCAGTCTGAAGCAATTAAACTCATTTCACTTGTGGAGCCCAGTACTGCAAAGGGGAAAGGTTAACAAATTAACCAACTGTACTGCATAGTGCCGTGTTTCAGTTATAGCTCCATGCAAAACAACCAAGCAAATTGGTGCTTTCTTGGGACGAGTAAACGTGTGCATTGGGGACAGGAGAATGTCAGAAGTAAACCTGGCTATGTACTGGTAAGTCTATGTTCTCAGTCTAAACAATGTCCAGGGCTAAAATATAGTAACATTTGGAAGCTACCACTGTGCCTTTCATCTACATTCCTTTGTGAGAAAATGCCGGAGACGGGAGGTTTGTTTGGGACAGAAATGCAGTTTTACGTGAGAAGTTCGGTACGTGAGCACTTAAAGACCTGTCAAAAGATAGCGGGTTTTTCAGTTTGATGGATTCACTCAAGTTCATTAGTATAATGTTGACAACATATACCCAGACAAGTCAGATAAAAACATAAAATATTCTTGCTGGAAGATTGCAATGTAACACTACTTTTGTTTCTTAGGATTCAGAATGATAACTCAAGAACCTCAAAACAGAGAGAGGCAAAGCAGGCTGCTCCCTACAGCAGAGAAGCTCGTCTCATCGTAGCTTTCTCTAGGCTGGCTCTTTGCTGCTGACTGACTCTGGTTTCATGTTTCCCTACAGAACCGTGTAGCCTGCAAACAGGACTGAGGAACTCCTTACAAATTAACTTTAACACAATTTTCCATACACCGTAGTTAGACTAATGTAAAAGGCACAATGCTGAGAAGAGGGAGAACTACACTAGCAGATAGGAGGATATTAGGTCACACAGTCACATGCTTGGCATTTGATTGAAAAACAAGTGATAATTTTTTGACCCATGTTTCCTGTAGATCCCATTCCATTTGGTTGAGCCTCCATGTTTTTATCAGCTTTAACTCAGAGATGCACAATGCTTAGCATGCAGTGTTGTTTCCATATTTACTGTTCTGATCCGAGGCAACGCTTTATGTCGTGGGCATGATATTCATCGGGGATTTGCAGTCTTAACACTTGGTGTTTGAGTGGTGTATTTAATTCAGAAAGAAAACATGAAAACATTGAGAGCAGGAGCAGCACAACTGTGCCAGAACACGTCACACAGGTGAACACTTAACCATTTCAGAGTATCTGGAGCATCTCTCCAAACCCAGAGGGTGAAAGTTCAGAGACACAGTGCTGTTTCCCAGAAGCATAAAAGCACTGGTGAAATACATGAAGCTGTTCTGATTTATCAGCTGATACTGGCCCATGTGTATTTATTGATGAAACGGATTTGTCATGGCTTTGAGTGGTATTACACACATATTCTTTAGGACAATTTAAAAGCATTGCATAGAGATTTAGCTGGGTGACTTCCAATGACATTCATAATATTAGCTGCAGTAATGGCGGGGGGGGGCATGATCCATTGGATAGACCATGGGACTGAGAGTCAGGAGACTTTTTGTAAATTATTATTATAAGATCATAAGACATACTGAGTCAGACCAATGGCCCAGCTAGCCCAGTATCCTGTCTTCCTATAGTGGCCAGTGCCAGATGCTTCAGAGGGAATGAACAGAACAGGACAATTATCGAGTAATCCATCATCCCCTGTCATCCACTCCCAGCTTCCGAAAGTCAGCGTTGTAGGGACACCTGGATGATGAGGTTGTGCCCTGACCATCTTGGCTAGTAGCCATTGATGGACCTATGCTCCATGAACTTATCTAATTATTTTTTTGAATCCAGTTATACTTCCTTCCTTCCCAATATCCCCTGGTAATGAGTTCCACAAGTTGACTATGTGTTGTGTGAAGAAATACTTTCTAATGTTTGTTTTAAACCTGCTTCCCATTAATTTCATTGAGTGACCCCTGGTTCATGTGTTATGCGAAATTCCTTATTTACTTTCTCCACACCAGTCATGATTTTATAGACCTCTGTCATATCCCCCCTTAGTCTTCTCTTTTCCAAGCTGAACAGTCCCAGTCTCTAATCTTATATAGAAGCTGTTCCATGTCCCTAATCATATTTGTTGCCCTTCTCTGTACCTTTTCCAATTCTAATATATCTTTTTGGAGATGGGCTGACCAGACTGCATGCAGTATTCAAGATGTGGGTGTATCCTGGTTTTATATAGTAACATTATGATATTTTCTGTCTTCTTATCTATCCCTTTCCCAATGTTTCCCTACATTGTGTTTTGACTGCCACTGCACACTGAGTGGATGTTTTCAGAAGTCTATCCACAATGACACCAAGATCTCTTTCTTGAGTGGTAGCAGCTAATTTAGACTCCATTATTTCATATGTATAGCTGGGATGATGTTTTCCATTATGATTACTTTGCATGTATCAACATTGAATTTCATCTGCCATTTTGTTGCCCAGTCACCCAGTTTTGTGAGATCCCTTTGTAACTCTTCACAGTCAGCTTTGAACTTAACTATCTTGAGTAATTTTGTATCGTCTGCAAATTTTGCCACCTCACAGTTCACCCCCTTTTCCAGATCATTTCTGAATATGTTGAACAGCATTGGTCCCAGTACAGATCCTTGGGGGACCCTGCTATTTACCTCTCCACTGTGAAAACTGACTGTGTATTCCAACCCTTTGTTTCCCATCTTTTAGCTAGTCGCTGATCAATGAGAGGACCCTCCCTCTTATCCCATGACTGCTTAAGTGTAGGGTGACGAAATGTCCCAATTTTATAGGGACAGTCCCAATTTGGGGGGCTTTTTCTTATATAGGCACCTATCACCCCCCACCCCCTGCCCTGATTTTTCACACTTGCTGTCTGGTCACCCTACTTAAGGGCCTTTAGTGAGAGACCTTGTCAAAGGCTTTCTGAAAGTCCAAGTACACTATATCCACTGGATCACCGTTGTCCACATGCTTGCTGACACGCTCAGAGAATTCAAATAGATTGGTGAAGTAGGATATCCCTTTACTAAAGCTGTGTTGACTCTTCCCTACCATGTTGTGTTCATCTACGTGTCTGATAATTCTGTTCTTTACTATACTTTCAACCAATGTGCCCGGTACTGAAGTTAGGCTTATTGGCCTGTAATTGCCAGGATTGCCTCCGGAGCCCTTTTCATAATTGGCTACCCTTCACTCATCTGGAGTCATATTTTTTCTTCAGTGCCATATGTCTGTCTAATGTTTAGACCTAGGGTTTACTCCTAGTGGGGAAAGATTTTCAAAAGCACCAAACAGTTTTAGGAGCACAAGTCTTATTGACTTTAATTTAGACTTGTGCTCCCAAATCCCTTAGGTGCTTTTGAAAATCTCCTCCAGCACCACCACTAGGGTGACCAGACAGCAAGTATAAAATATCGGGATGGGGGTGGGGAGTAATAGGAGCCTATACAAGAAAAAGACCCAAAAATCTGGACTGTCCCTATCAAATCGGGACATCTGGTCACCCAAATCACCACTGACCTTAAGTGAGCCAGTTCACATTTGTCTACCTTAATTAAAATGGGGATAAAATGTTTATCCAGATTTGCAAAGCACTTTGAGCTCTACCAATGAAAAGTGCTATACAAGGGCTAAGTATTGTAATTATGATTAATAGCTAATAAATAAGGACCCAACGCCAACCCTGGGGAGCCTGTCACATCATGAGTTAACAACCCTCCCTCTTGCAAAAAAATATTACTCCTCTTTAATAACCAGAGCTTGGTAGGCCGTTAGTTTTACCTGTCACCCAAAACATGGGCTCACTTACGATGTAGCTCAAACTCTGATCAGATTATGAATCTGGACTTCTGAAAATGTTCAATAATTTTTTTGGTTCTAGTTTCACCATATAAATATGATTTAGCTACTTCCAGTACAAAACATGTAGATTACATTTTTCCTTATAGTGCTAATGAAAAGGTCTTATTTTTCTGATTAAATAGAAGACAGGTGCTTCCTAACTGTGGAGTTGTTATGTGTATCCACATTTTCTATTAATTCTATAATACCTTATTGTTTCTAATATACAGGGCCCCATCCTGCAAATCGTCAGTAGGTCTATTCATGTGCATGAAAATCTGCAGGAGCTGGACTATATATTTAATTAATTTTAATACCCTGAGTCTAATGCAGATATCACTTACAACGGCGTCACTCACCTGGCTTTAATACAATTATACTTAATTTAGATGAAATTCACTCTGGTGCAGGACTAGCATGAGGCCTATGCACTACTCAAGTCCTTTTTGAAGTCCTATTTCAAGAGTTTAAGTGAGACTGAAATGGGGCATAGATCTTGAGCATCCCTCTGTGCAGGGGTGAATTTTACTGCTTGAGTCCGTTCCTGCTCCTGTTGGGAAAAGCTCCCATTGACTCCCTGAGAATATGTGACTATAAGATTTATTTTATAAATAGGGCTTAATAGGGTGGTGCAGGACCATAAGGAGCAAGGCAAGAGCGGATGCAAGCTCCACAGAGCCATTTCAAGGCACCCTTATGCAGGTGGGTGACGGCCCCCTGAATAGACCACGTGGTGTAGCTACGCCAGTGCACGGGGGAACAAACGCTGCACTGCCCCACACTCAAGGTGGATCACAAGCTGACCATCTCTCCCTATGTTTCTAGGTCTAATACTAGTCTAAATAAAGACAAGGTACATTTTAAATTCATTCTTTCCAGTGCAGAAATTTCCCCACAATTTCAATAAGCTCATCACAATTTTAATAGGCTCACCAAGACTCAGCGTAAGGCAGCTCGTGATCCATCAGAGCACTTGAAGTGAATAAGCCGTCCAACTGACACGAATGGGGATTTTCACAGGCTTAAAGTTAAATGTGCTAAATGCTCTGCTGGATCAAGGGCTCCCCCTGGTCGTCACAGTCAAGCCACCCACACAACTCTATCCTGGGCCCACCACATTGAGAATGGTTGGTCAATTGTTACCGGGGCAGTATATTTCCCTTTTGAACTCCACACCTAACTCCTAGTAATGCTAACAAGCATTATATGTGGATAGTTATACATGATAATCTGTAGTCTTCAGTGCTCAGCAACTCTCAATTAGACATCATAAAATACATTTTCACTGGGATACCGAGGGTTCACAGGTACTGAATTCTTTTTTTAAATTAGTTAATGCAAATTGCGTCAGGTATCCTGATACCTAGGCATAGGAGTGGAAGAGAGTAAGAGAGGAGATGAGGAAAAGAACCACCCTGTGTATCAGATCATGCTTTATGTGGTTTTATTGTTAACACATATCCTGCACGATCTAGTGGAACCCTAAGACCTGCAGATCTGGAAAGTATTCATTCAAGCCAAATGCATAAAACATCTTGCCTCATATTTTTAATGTAGTTCCATAAATGCCACATACTATACATCTCAGCAAGTCCTGTGTTTAAATTTCACAGGGCATATGCCTCATTACAATGATACATTACAATCTCCATTCACATTGCGATGTCTATTTCCATTCGTATATTGTGTGACATTCAGTGACAATCCCTGCCAACACAGGCTATGATAGATCATGCCACTTGCTCCCAGCTCATGCTGCGTTCAATTCCATTCCACAGCAGATGAATGTATGCTCTCAGGGCTGTAGCTCACCAGACAAGAGTGTCATCTCCTAAAGCAGTGTGGATATAGAACAGTCCCTTGTTATGAGGGATGTTCCTTAATTTGGACCCACAGTTTCCTCTAGCCAACACAAATCTCCTTTTAATTCACTTTAATTGTTGCAAATTACTGAGTCTGGAAATACTGGGTCCAGAAATGAGGTAACAGACAATGTTATTGGAGCTGGTGAGATGAATGCCGCACTGTTTGGGAGCTCCCTGCTCTCTGCTGTGTTTCTTGTGGTCTTCATTTCGGATATTTGCCCCACACTTGGGACCCAATACAGTGTGTGGAGAGGCATAGGTCTTAGACCATGCACTTCAAAGTGGAACATAGTGCTGGAGTGTGGCTTCTTTTGGTGTACCTTTTGTTCAAATTAAAAAGGTTCCAGAGCTGGGAGAGGACTTCCTTCCTCAGACAAACTGCAATATCTCATGTGGTTAGGAAGGGGGTTGGGAAAGGAGAGGGGGCCTCATAGATTACATGGCTGAGAGTCATTGGACACATGTATCCTAAGGAGAATTCAGAGGAACCTGTGTTTACTTTTCAACACAGGAAATATCAAAAGGGGAATTGCCGGACAAGGAAAAAGTGATCTGGATCAGAGGTTCTCAAGCAGGGGTACACGTACATCAGGTTTTACATCAGACTACATAAAAAGTATTCACAAAGTCAGCACAAACTAAAATTTCATACAGACAATAACTTGTTTATACCGCTCTATGTACTATACACTGAAATGTAAGTACAGTATTTATATTCCAATTGATTTATTTTATAATTATATGGTAAAATGAGAGAGTCAGCAGTTTTTCAGTAATAGTGTGGCTGTGACACTTCTGTATTTTTATGTCTGATTTTGTAAGCAAGTAGTTTTGAAGTGAGGTGTAACTTGGGGGTACGCAAGACAAACCAGACTCCTGAAAGGGGTATAGCAGTCTGGAAAGGTGGAGAGCCACTGATCTAGAGTCCTGTTATGCTCCTGCTGTGCTCTCTTGTCACACTTACATGTCCATTCTCCCAGCAACATGCATGTATAACTTCCAATAAACTCTATCTAGCGGTAATCCATACACATTACATGGGACAAAGTCATTATGGCTCATTTAGTAAACAACGTATTCAAACGTGGGCTGGACTTCATAGAATCACAGAAGGTTAGGGTTAGAAGAGCTCTCAGGAGGTCATCTAGTCCAACCTTCTTCTTAAAGCAGGATCAATCCCAACTAAATCATCCCAGCCAGGGATTTGTCAAGCCGGGCCTTAAAAACCTTTAAGGATGGAGATTTAACCCATTCCAGTGCTTCACCACCCTCCTAGTGAAATAGTGTTTCCTAATATTCAACCTAGACCTCCCCCACTGCAACTTGACACCATTGCTCCTTGTTCAGTCATCTGCCACCACTGAGAACAGCTGAGCTCCATCCTCTTTGGAACCCCCTTTAGGTAGCTGAAGGCTGCTATCAAACTGCCCCTCACTCTTCTCTTTGGCAGACTAAATAATCCCAGTTCCCTCAGTTTCTTCTCATAAGTCATGTGCCCCAGCCCTCTAATCATTTTCACTGCCCTCCGCTGGACTCTCTCCATTTTGTCCACATCCTTTCTGTAGTGGGGGGCCCAAAACTGGACGCAGTACTCCAGATGTGGCCTCACCAGTGCAAAATAGAGGAGATTAATCACTTCCCTCAATCTGCTGGCAAAGCTCCTACAAATGCAGCCCAACATGCCATTAGCCTTCTTGGCAAGAAGGGCACACTGTTGACTCATATCCAGCTTCTCGTCCACTGTAATCCCCAGGTCCTTTTCTTCAGAACTGCTGCTTAGCCAGTCAGTCCCCAGCCTGTAGCAGTGCATGGGATTCTTCCGTCCTAAGTGCAGGACTCTGCACTTGTCCTTGTTGAACCTCATCAGATTTCTTTTAGCCCAATCCTCCAATTTGTCTAGGTCACTCTGGACCCTATCCTTACCCTCCAGCATATCTACCTCTCCCCCCAACTTAGTGTCATCCGCAAACGTGCTGAGGGTGCAATCCATCCCATCATGAGGTGTCCCATCATTAATGAAGATGTTGAACAAAATTGGCCCTAGGACAGACCCCTTGGGAGCGCCACTTGATACCAGCTGCCAACTAGACTTTGAGCCGTTGATCACTACTCATTGAGCCCGACGATCTAGCCAGCTCTCTATCCACCTTGTAGTCCATTCATCCAATCCATACTTTTTTAACTTGCTGGCAAGAATACTGTGGGAGACCATATCAAAAGCTTTGCTAAAGTCAAGATATATCACATCCACCACTTTCCCCATATCCACTTGTTACAAGCTGAACTCCCACACCAGAACTCAAAGCTGACCGTGGGTCACAGTCCTTTAGACTTTGCAGAAAGTGCACCCTGAGACCTACAGGTATGTGTGCACCCACTGTGATACCTCTCAAAGGAAGAGCATCTGCAGTACTCTAGCGCATGTACTATCATGCCGATTTGCATTTGCATTGGCTTACATTCCTCGTTTAAAAGAGCACGATAAGGCTACTGATAAGAACAACTCCTCTTTTAGCCACTCACTCCTATGCATTGGGAAAACCAGCCAAACTTTTGCAAATTACTTCTGCTGATGGATTAGTTGTTTTGTACGGTGATGCAACAAATCTCTTTTTTGACAAGGAATTCAAATTTACTCATACATATTCGGTTGAAATTACATGCTGTACATCTGTGGTAATGGCACCGTTTGGCCTATTTTTTAATGAACTACTGGAACTTAATACACATATGAAGTCTTATGTCAGGTGTCCCAAACAGCGTACTACAACTGCAGCTCACAAACCAGCTTTGGGGGTGGGGGAGTGTATACGCACACATACATAAAAGAGAGAGAATAAGTGCTTTAGATTCCAAATGGAAAGCCCAGGTGTCTAGCTGATATGCCTGGCCAAGGGATTCTACAGACAGTGATCATCACAACTGCTGACAGAGCAGTCTCTTAAGGCTACACAGAAGGAGCCGGGGTTCCTGTCCACCCAAGACCATCCTTCACAATAGCACAAGAGACAGTTGGTGACAATGGGATAGAAGCCACTGTACCACATAATGGACCTGATCCAATGCTCATTGAGATCACGGGTAGTTCTCATTGACTTTAATGGGCATTGGATTAAGCCTAAGGTTGGGGCAAGTCTTCAAGAAGGTCATAAAAGTGAGATGATGTAGAGTTCTCCACTGGCCACGCAGTGTGCTCAGGACTCCATACAACCTGTGTCACCATTCCTCCAGCACCAGAGAGTTACATTATAGATAGGGCCTATGGCGAGTAAGATGAACAAGAGAAAAATCTGGTTTAGTGAGTAGAACCGTGTTGATTTTTTTTTAATATCAACATTGCATATTTTAATTTTTTAAATTTTTTTGGAAAAAAAAAACCCACAAGACTTTTTTTTGGGGGGGGAGGGAGTAAATTTCCCTTGAGTTCCCTCAACTAGCTCTTACAGTGACAAAGGTAAGTCAGACTATACAGCAGCCATCATCAATAATAAATGAGCATTGCAAGAAACATGCAAGATGTTCAAAAGAGGAATAATAATTCGGTGGAGGAGAAATTAGATCCAGGGATAAGAGTGGTGAACAAAGGGGTGGGAGAAGGGGGGCAATATATTTAGTGCTGTGTAGTAGAGAATCTGATCCTAGATTCAGAACGTTCCGACATGCAATCCCCCCGTGCAGCAGCCAGTCCAAGGTGGCTCAGCCTGTGGTCACCTGCTTCCTCTTGTTGTTGCCTTGAGTGAACAGGGACAGAGGAAGAGGCCCGAGATGGGAATAATGGTATATTTCATCCTGAAAGGAAAGATGGGATGGGACCTAGAGTAAAGCAGAGTCAGAGTCTAAGAGAGGCTTTTGTGGTTACATAGATCCAATACAGTGGGCTTCACTTGGGGGCCAGCAGGCCTTGCAGGCTGTCTGTGGCTCAACAGTCCCCAGAGTCCTAGGGTGGCTTTGGCAAGCAATCTGAGGCTCTGGTGGCAGAGTTACAGTCCATCATCCCTCAGTGTTCCCCTAGTCAGACACGGGGCGGGGTGGGGGAAAGGATAGTGGGACACCAGCCCTCCCTCTCCACCAGGGCCTGGCCCAAGGGGGAAGGGGTGTCTCAGTCCCCTCTTGTGATGGCCCACATTGGCCTCCCCTGCACGACTTCCTACTTTCCCTGTTCTCTCTTCAGTTTGGGGCATGGTGTAACTTTATCTGATTAAACTATGACCCTGTAGATCATTGGTTTCAGAGTGTTAGCCATGTTAGTCTGTATCAACAAAAACAATGAGGAGTCCTTGTGGCACCTTAGAGAGTAACAAATTTATTGGACATAAGCTTTCATGGGCTAAAACCCACTTCATCAGAGGCATGGAGTGAAAAATGCAGTAGATAGGTATATATATTACAGCACATGAAAAGATGGGAGTTGCCTTACCAAATGGGGGGTCAGTGCTAACGAGGCCAATTCAATCAAGGTAGAAGTGGCCTATTCCCAACAGTTGACAAGAAGGGGTGAATATCAACAGAGGATAATTTGCTGGTTTGGTATATCTTAAGAAAGAATAGCTGCCAGTTTTGGGGTGTTTTTTCCCCTATTTCTCAGCAGTTTGTCCTGAATTTGGTATTCTCAGTTGTGATCCACAGAGGCACGGTTACACATGGTCACAGCACTCTGCTTCCCTCCCTGCGGAGGGCTGCTCAAACAATCTCAACAATTCACATAGTCAGTTGGGGCTTCCGAGCTTTCTTCTCACCGTCCAGTTATTTCCCCTTTTCAGGGAGACGGAAAGAGAAAAATTGTCTGGCCTCTGCCCTCCTGGACAGGTCTTACCCACTGCCCCGTCCCTGTGGATCCTTCTGTCCCAGGAGCTACAAACTGGATTCCTTCCTACAGACAGCCTCCCCTTCTCTCTCCCCGTGCCTATGTGTCAGTGTCCCTTTAAGCAGTTGCTCCGTTTGGAGGAGGGTCTGCAGCTGCTGAGAGGTGGGACCTTCTTGGCCCAGTGCTGTTCCATCTCTCCGTTAACCTCAGGGCTTGTCTACACCTGAAACACTACAGCTGCACCACTGTAGTGCATCAGTGTAGACAGTCCCTGTGCCGACGGGAGGGGTTCTGCCTGTGATTCAGATTATCCACCTCCCCAAGAGGCAATAGCTAGGTCGATGGGAGAATTCTTCTGTCTACATCAGAGCTTAGTCTGGCTTAACTATGTCGCTCAGGGAGGAGTGGATTTTTCACACCCCTGAGCAAGGTAGCTGGGTTGAGCTATCTTTTTAGCATAGAGCAGGCTTTAGAGTGCGTCTGTAAACTCCATCACACCCACTTCAAAGATATTTTGGATTCTTTTTGCCAGCTTCTAATCTGCGTTGAACGGGATCCAGAAAACTCGTATGCACGTGCTCAGCTTTCAGCACCAGTAGCCTTGCTGAAGCAATGGTGCATTGGTGGCTCAAGGCTGACTGACGTAGGTGGCGCTGAAGTCGTCTCCCCCTCACCCCCTTCTTTAATGAAGATTTATAGTTGCACGAAAGTGGCAGTCTGGATTTGACCTGTACTTCACCTCCGTGATTGAGTTTGCCATCCCACTCTGTATCTCAGCTTTTTATGTTGTACTTGGGCCTAAACATCAGTCAAAAATATTCTTAAGGAACGACATTCACCCGTCACAAACCAGAATCGAGACAGACGCAATCTAAATGCTAGTGCTCGCTGCATAGGAAGCCACAGCAGCAAGAGTTTGGCAGAAAGTCAATCGTCTAGGTCACTGCTTCCGTGGAGAGCCAAGTCCCTAACTGGCATTCTCAGAAGGCACGCTTGGCCTATGGAGTTCCTGCAGGTCTGTGGCCATCCACCAGCTTATCAGTAAGAAGGAAAATATCCCCATGTGCCCCCAGCACCACACGGACATCAGCCTGAAGGAGAGGAGGGGCAGTGTTAACTGGCTAGCAAAGAATGTTCAAAGAACCTGATAGATAAACTACATGCTCGAAAGGGAAGAAGCAGCTCCCCTCTGCGTGAGACTTCTAGGCAGGGCGTAAAGATCCGGCCTGCAGCCATATCACCTTGGGATATGCTATTGTCACAGGTAACCAGCCAAGCAGGGGCAAGTACAGTCAACACTTGTATAGGAGCTCTCAAAAAAAAGACCTAACCATGCGGCAGGCCGCAGCGATGGTGGTGCTTGGCTCGGTGCTGCCCTAACCAATATTGAACGCATCCTCGCAGAGAGTTCGGGGTCAGTCTATTGAGGAAGGTGCAGGCTTTCTGCAGAGATCTAGCCCGGAGGTTCCAAACATCTGTGATTCAAGCTCCCTGTCACAGGGCAGCCCTTGCCTTGGGGCACCCTCCTGCTGCAGGCGGCGGCATGCTCAGTTTCCCTCCTGCAGACTCCCCATAAATAGTCCAGAGCATCTTCCCCAAGTATAAATACAGCCCTTGTGGGGCACATCATAACAAAACAATTCCCAACACCATAGTCCAGAATTCCCCCAGCTGAGTCCAGACAGTACATGGAACATATACCTCTGGCGTCCCTCCCCAGCCCCACCCCCGGCTCTCCAGCGGAGCCCCCGCCGGCCCCCCTCACCACGCCCCAGCCCTCCAGTCCCGCCCTGGCATCCCTCACTGCACGCTGGCTCCCCAGCGCAGCCCCGGCATCCCTCACCGCGCCCTGGCTCTCCAGCGTGAGGCCGATCCTGTCCTTGTACCAGGACAGCCTTCCAACCAGCATGCTGCCCCACTCTTCCAAGCAGGAACCCCCACACTCTCTGCTGGGAACATCCATCACTCCCCCCTGCCCTCTCACAGTTCGTCTGGGCCCATCTCTCTGGCCCTGGAGGTGTCAGCAGGGCTGCTCCTCCACTGCTCCCCTGCCTTCAGCCTTCTCCAGCCCTTGGCTCCATCTCTCCATCTTAGAGCCAGCAGGCAATTTCCCCTGCTTCTGCTCTTCCTGCCTTCAGCTCTCTGGCCCTGGCTCTTTGGCTTGGGGACACCAGCCAGCACTTCCCTCTTGGTGCTCTCCTGCCTTTCGCTTTCTCCTGGCAAGCACCTTCTGCTTCCTTCCAGGAGTCGTCCAGCCCCCTGATCTCTAGCAGGTCTCACCTGCCCTTCTTGACTGAACTAGCTGGCTATGAAT
The DNA here is from genome assembly GCF_965140235.1 of Caretta caretta. Lineage (NCBI taxonomy): Eukaryota > Metazoa > Chordata > Testudines > Cheloniidae > Caretta > Caretta caretta. The sequence goes on along the minus strand of NC_134217.1, from coordinate 9,103,138 downwards.
CACTGGCACTGCTTCTCACCAGGGCCCCCCCAATCCTTTATAGCCCCCAGGTGCTGCTCCGCCCTCTTAATTGGCCTCAAGCATGTATGTAGAGAATGTCCTTGGAGGAAAGAGAGAGCAAGCTACAAGCATGTGTTCTTGTTTATTAAAGGTCGAATCCAAAGTCCATTGAAGTCAATGGAATGACTTCAAAGTGCATTGGGTCAGGCCCTACTATGCTATTGATAGTGACAAATGCCACACATCCCCCATTAAATGGGAGTTCTTCTCTGATGGCCAGCCTCTCTGTTACTGAGCTCCTGGTATCCAGTTATGCCCTTTCCTCCTCTTGAGTTTGTCCTTTTTGTGTCTCAGTGTCTCTTTGACGGGAAAGCCAGCTGTGTCTGAAAGACATTACAATGAATGAACCTGGATTAGCTGAGAAACCCAGAAAGGTTCCGAGATTAAGTCTTCATTTAATTAACCACATGACTTCGGCTCTGATTTAATTCCAAAGACAAAATGCAAGAACAAGAACACCACAAATCCTAGACAGCATGTGTGTCACCACTTGTTCTAACTAAATGCATCTGCCATGACTGATTTCATTACTCATCACTTTATGCTTTGGGCATGGCTGATTATTTTGAAGGGGGCACTGAATGTGTATAGTTCATAACTGGCAGTTTCTAAGAGCTCTTCTACACTGAATCTTAGGTTGACCCAGTCACATCGCTCAGGAGTGTGAAAAATCCACACCCTCTGAGAGATGTAGTTAAGCCAACCTAGCCCTAATTAGACAGCACTAATCTACCTCTACCTAGCTACTACCCTCCCATCGCTGCAGTGAGTGTCTACACTGAAATCCAACTGGAGCTGTGCCACTCTAGCATTTTAAGTGTAGACACAGACTATATTATAGTTCAACCTTGGAGACAAGTCTAACCTTTGCCTGGGGTGACTTTTCCTTATTGAAGTCAAACCAACCATCCACTGTGAGGCAAAACCAGACTCTCCACTTTGATCCAGCTGAGCCAATAAATTCCCCACCCCCCACCCCAAACACCTCTCAGAGCTAATTCCCACAGTCATGTCTTGAGTCAGAGGGCTGGATTCTCCACTCAAGGAAGCGGGTGTCACTCCGTTGAAGTTAGAGGCCCAGATCCTCAGCTGTTGCAAATTGGCACCACGCCACTGAAGTCGACAGAGCTAGACGACTTACAACAGCTCCATATCTGGCCTTCTAGATTCAACAGAGGTCAAAACTCTGATGTGCGAAGAGAGAGAGACAGAGGGCAAGAGAGGAGAACACAGTGATACACGACTGGGGTCTTCGGGTGGTAGCAATGCGCAAGGAACTAGAGTTTTGGCTTCTGGGTTGAGTGCCTTTCTTCCAAGGCAGACGAGCTGGGATCAGGGAATGTCAACACACACATCTCCCACGGGGGAGCAAACTCCTCTTTACCAGCCTTCCCAGGCAGATGCATTGAGTGTCTGAGATTGACTGTAGAGACAGCCACTTCCAGCTCTCTTTAATGAGAGGGAAGAGATGACATGAGGCAGGTGATGGGGTAGGAGGGAGGGAGGAGTTCATACAGGGTGGGATTATAGAGACCACATGACTAAACTTCATAGCAGAGAAATTATGAAACTGGACACCTCGGCTCAAATAGATGGATAATATTTAATTTAAGATTATAACAAGCCTGTTGAAAGATTTAACAGGTTTCTATCGTTCATCCAAACAAGGCTATTATTAATTATTATTAATAATAATAATTATGTCAGTGTTTGGAGACCCTGTGCTTTATCAGGGCCTCATTGTACTAAGAACTGTGCAGCCATATAGTGAGAGACAGTCACTGCTCCAAGAATTTGCAATCTAAATAGACAAGAAAGACAAAAGGTGGCAGAAAGGGGGTATTATTAGACCCATTATAAAGATCAGGAACCAAGGCACAGAGCGATTAAGTGACTTGGCCGAGGCCATATAGGAAGCATGTGACAGAGATGGAAACTCAATCCAGATTCCTTGAGTCTAAATCCAGTGCTTTATCCATAAGTGCATCCTTCCTCCTCGGGCTTATTACCTTCCTGACTGATTTCACCCTCCTCTGCAATGGATCCCTCAGGAGAGGGTCTGGGGCATATTTATTCATTTTACCAAGGATACAGTCAGAAGAATTAATTTCTAAACTGTAGGGTATCTCTGAGCATCAGATTAAGCACATATAGTGTAGCCTCAAGGCAACACTGATTCAGCTAGTCAATCCTAGCGATTTCCTATTGGAGACGGAGTCTTGTAGCAGTGTTTTGATAACTATTGAGCATTTCTTTGGCATTAGATACATCTGGCTATAGTTTAAAATTAATCAATTAGCATTCCATCTAAAGCTTTAATTCTAGTCACTGTTGCATTTGACAAGATTTTGCTAGATGGCTCCATGAAAGATAAACTTTTGCGTTTAGTTAGAGAAAGTAAAGTGTGGGGTAAAAGTGAAGCAAATGATTCAGAATGAATAATTTAGTCGATAACTTTAACCTCTCAGCCTGGATACCTGGTAAGCAGGCCATGATTTCCTAGAATTCATTCACTGTATACTTTTTGTTGTTGATTTCTCACCCCTGTGGATTGATCATTAATACTTCACTCATCATCCCATTACGTCATCCTGTACTCAATAGTCAAAATTCAGCTCCATTATTTACTTGGGACAGGTCACATCAGTCACATGGTATTATTTCTGTTGCCTGAGTAGATGAGCACAAAATAATTTCTGGCACAAATACTAAGGAGTGCAACTGTGAAAATTCAGTTGCTGTGAGTACTCATGCATGTGACTTCAAACCTGTTTTGCCCCCAGTTTACATGTGAACACAAATAGAGTCCACCCCTGGCTGATGCAAACTCAACCAAACATAAACCCATTTGGGGCAACCTAACGTTTGGCTGGAGGTTCCATCTCTAAACCATAGCCCAGGCTGTAGAGATGTTTCTATCCCAAAAGCACAACACAAAATATTCCCTTTAGCTAACAAAGAGGAAAAAATACATGTTTTCTAGTTGACTCACTAGGAGTTTAAGTAACAGGGGAAATGTTATAGCCTGAGAAGGTCCCAAAATTTCTATCTCCATAAGGTTCATTCATCTGCATTGAACTGAGAATGGGAGCTATAGATATGCCCTGATAGGTTAGTAGACCCTTTTCCCTTCTCTGGGTACTTAGCCAGCATGGGGATAGCCACCTTAGAAGCACTGAAGCTAGACAGATCCTCCACATCTCTAGGGACCACTTCTATATTGTTTCCTTCAAGCTTTTCCCCCCTCCTCCTAGAGATCTGGATTCACAGTCCCAGTGGGGCCTAATGGATCTCTTCGGAGCCAGCCAGTACATCTCCTGGGAAGCGGTTTGCTTGGGCATTTTAGTGGAGAAAATGTTCCTTTCAAAGAGCAAGGCTCCGATTAACTTCAGGGGGCTGAGGACGGCAAAGCAAACACGCATGGAGAGAATGAAATAAAGCCCCCCCGAGATGGAAGGACCAACGAGAAGTCAAGGCACCTCCAGATAACAACCCATTGTTTCCTAGGTCTTGCAGATCACTTGCTGCTACTAACAGCATCAGTGGAAGGCAATGTAGTCCACTGGCTAGGGCACTGAGTTGGATGTCAGGACACCCGAGTTCTGCTCTTGGCTTTGCCACTTACGCTACGTGACTGAGCAACGAGTCGCTTCTGTGCCTCTATCTTGTCCATTGAGACTGTAAACTCTTTGAGAGGTGGGCCCCACGCTCACTCTGTTTTTATACAGTGTCTAATACAAGGGAGTCCTGATCTGAACTGCAGTCTTTAGGTACTACTGCAGGGCAAAGAACATTGACAGCAATCTCAGAGAGTCCCCTCCCACATGCAAATCATCTCCCCCATCATCCCTCCATGGCTAAATTAATGCCAGTGAAAAAGAGAACAGACATGGACTGAATCGGATCTTAGCAACCCTTGCAAATATGTTTTTAATTATCAAATTGGAAAATCACTTTCAGTGTGGCTCTAGATATAGAAGACATGAGCCAGCAGTATAGGTCAGCTGATCTGATGTACAACACCCTCAGAAAAGGATCTGCTTTTAACCAGAGCATTTCCAGGCCCGTGTGCAGACTGACATTATTTTATTGTACGCAGTGGTGTTGCAACCATGTCGGTCCCAAGATATGAGAGACACTGTGGGCGAGGTCATATCTTTTATTGACCCAACCTCTGTTGGTGAGAAAACAAGCTTTGGAGCTTACCCAGAGCTCTTCTTCAGGTCTGAGAAAGGTACTCCAAGTGTCACAGCTAAATACAAGGGGGAACAGATTATTCAGCATAGATAGTCAACACATATTTCAAGGGACCATTCAAGATCCCCTCCAGTCATTATCTTATTCACATGGCAATTTCAATACATCAGCCCTGTTCCCTCCCCATTAATATTTTCTTCCTAATTTGTTTCCTGACATCAGTTAGGCTGTAGGAAGGCTGTTCCACGGACAGAAGATGTTCATGCCCTTATCCAAAAGAAAGGGAAGCACTAGCTGGATTGCATGCAATTATCAGGTAAGCCACACAGCAACAAGCGGAACAGACTGCATGACTTCCTGCTTCCATAGATAGAAAAGTCTGAGACTGTCAAAATCATCCAGGGGATTAAGGCACATTGTTTTAATAGAAGATTTGTGTCTAATTCACCTAGACTTCTTTGGCAATCATAACCAAAATACCAGTCAGTAAATGCTACACACACACAATCGGTAATTCTGATTCATGTCTCAGAGCCCACATGGAGCTGCCCTGACACAGAGAAGCATCCATTTATTTATTGCGAAAGCTCTTTCTCCTGAATCAGCTTCTTCAAACTGATTTTCATGTTGCAGCAGGGAAAGATTCTCAATTTCTAACTTCTTCTTGCTTTGTGACTGAGAAGATCCCGAATGCGCCTGGATACATGAGAGTGCTAGGCAACCCTTGGGTTATTATTATTTATGTTACAATAGCACCTAGAGGCCTCAACCAAGAGCAGGGCCCCACTGTGCTACTCACCTGGTAGACATGTGGTCAAAGGCAGTCCCTGCCCTGAACAGCTTGCAGTCCACAGCTCCATCCTGCACAGCTGGACTTCAGCACTTGTGGGCTATTGGCTGCATGGTTTGTACCTAGGGACCTCAGTCATGGATCAAAGCCCCATTGTGCTAGGCGCTGTACAAACACGGGATACAAAGACATATCCTTGGGGCAGGGACTCAGTAGACTCAGAGCCTGAACAGTCAGGAGAGAGGCAGGCTCAGAGAGAGGAAATACTATCATCCCCATTTTGCTGATGATAAACGGAGTCTGAGAGGATTAAGTGATTTGCCCACGGCCACACAAGGAGTCTGTAGCAGAGCTGGCAACTGAAGACCAATCTCCTGAGTCCCAGTGCGGTGCCTTAGCCACCCAACTGTTCTTCCTCTCCTTTTTGTGAAACTGTGAAATGCAAAAGCTGCACCTGCAGAAGTGGAATGGCGATTCAACACTGCCTCCTTTTCACTTTGTAACAGGACAGCTCTGCCACTGCACACGACTCCTGGCCTCCAACACGCCCAGGTGATTCCTGTGGCTCTCCGTGAGACGCTACCCGGAAAGCTTCAATAGGTTCAGCTGACTTCTAGATATCGACACTCACAGGCCCCAGGCCATCGCAACCAGCTATGAGTCCTTCCCTAGCCCACCAAAACTACACCATGAATTGTCTAGTGTGTGCGTGGGCGATTGCTTCTTCCCCCATAGGCTGTAACAGTGTCTTCTTAAGCAGTGTTCGCAGCTACTAGTGCCTTAGGGAGAACAGGGTCTGAACTTGGATCCCCCACTTAGCTGTTGCTACTAATACCAGCCTCAGCTCCACCATGTTTTTAAGATACGGGCAGCTCAGAGTAAGCATGAGACCAACAAACTCCTCTTCCCACGTGATCTGAGCCAGGCTTGGAAGCCAGGTTTTCAGAGGTGAAGGATCGGGAGCCGCCACGTTCCCACCCTGGAGCCGTTTTAGTTTATAGCTGGGGGAAGAAAAGTGATCAGTAAAGGTGGTGGCTTTGAACGCTGCACTACATTTAACAGGGAGGAAAGCACAGAGCAACCGAGAGTTCACACTGAGCATTTTGGAGAGGAACCACGGGGGATTGAACGAAGCATCCCATCAATAACCATCAGCGTCAATGCTGGAACATTACTGTACAAAATGGAAACCAGAGTGAGCTGCAGTACGGAAAAGCATGCTCCAAAATACAGAAAAGGAGAGCTACCCAATTGCCTCCTTACATTGGCCTCCGACTTACGCTTGAGGATGACCTCAGCGTCTGTGAGCAGAAAGGATGCAGGTAACCCAGCAAGTCTCAGAGGAGGTGGGTAGCGATGTGTGGGCAGGGAGGTCACTGCACAGGCCTCCTGGGGTGGAAGGATGAGATATATCCATTACAATCACCTTTAAAGGGACCTGAGACCCATCCACTAAGGGACAACTTCTGAAACTCAAATGGAAGGAATTTCAGGAAAGCAGGATGGCTCAAATGTGTTGGCATTCAAGGCATGGCTAATTGCAACGCCCATTTCCATGTCCTCTCCTCCCTCATCATTTGTATTTTTACTACTACAGTATCTTATGTATCTATAGTGTAGCTCTTCTGATCCCTAAGGAACCCAAAGGATATTACAAACTAACATGTAAATACTTCTCCCAGCACTGAAATGGAGCCACCTCTACGGTTGAACATGGCAGCTGTTTCTGCATGCACTGCACTACACAACAGTTAAGACAAGACAGGAAGAATACCACACTGAATTAAAACATCAAGGGAACTTAGGTCGGCAGAATTCTGTCTAGTGGACTGAGCTGAGCATGGATCTGAAAGCACAGAATATCTAGAATGTAATCCACGCTCTGTCACCTATTCACCGTGTGGCCTTCAGCAAGTCCCTTGGTGCCCCAATCTCAGTGGGATAATAACTAATAATAACTGTGTGCCATGCATCAACTGAGACCCAGTGAGATAGAAATCCATTCATTGCAAACTCTGCCTACAACAAGAAGCTTGAGTCGGGTGACTCTTCCTCTAAGTGGCATCAAATAGCTTAAAAAACAACAACACCCCAGCACTCAATATGCCGCATGGTGTGGAGACTAGGGAAGCAGGAAGACTCATCAAATCCGGTTAGGTGCTGTTCTCTGCTGTGCTGTGTCACGTCAGGTCACAGGCTGATTCATGTAACAGGACATGACCCAATCTAATCTACCCAAATGATATGCGGCTCATTGGAAAATATATTGGGGACAAGTTGCCAATTCAGGGAGCATTCTCAAATCAGATTGCATTGTTTCTGAAAGTTAATTGCACCATTAATCACACACACATGCACACACAAGGGGTTGTTCCTCATCAGAGCATCTACACAAGGCATTTTCTCTCTCGGTAGCTGTTTTGGTTGCCCGAAAACGGACAACCCCTTGCAAAGTTCCCTCTCCAGCGGCTTTCAGCAGCTTTTTGTCCTTTGATCTCTTTAAGCTAGTTACATGTGCATATTGTAAGCTCTAGCTTTGCTCTTCTGCTGTAATGCCTTCGGAAAGGCTGTGCTCCAGATGTTCAGGCATTTAGCAAATGGACTTTTCAGACTCTTTGGCAGTGTGTTTCTGTTAGCTTTCAATTCATATTTGATGCTGGGTTATGTGGGGCATTGAAATGACCAGACTCTTCCCTGCACAGTTGAGGCAACCGCTGTTCTTTTAACCAACAGCCCGTTTAAAGTATCAGTGTTGGGTTTTTAGCAGAGAGAGAACAGGAGCAGTGCTGCATGTCCTTGTGGTATCTGCCCTTTATTCTTCTGTTCATGCTAATCGGATTTTAGAGAAAAGTTGGGATGGGGTTAAAAGCTACCGAGCTCTTTGATCATTTCTCTCCTCCCACCTCCACCGAAATGAACCAAACCAAGAATAGCAGAAGATCTATTCTCTTGGATATCAAGGCACTGCTCAAGACCATATGCACGACTGATGTGTTAATCTGTATGTCTGTCACACGCCAACTGAATGATCAGATAGCAGTAAAAGTCTGCCACAGTTTGTGATGCAACAGACAAAGAAAGGGTCACTGCAGGGAAGGGACTGCTCCTCCAAAGTTAGTAAATAGGGATAAAGAAAGAACTGGAATGCTGAGAGCACATCTGAGGCCAGATCCTGTGAGGTGCTGAGTGAGCACCAGCAATTCCTGTTCACTCAGGGCCAGATCCAAAGCCCTTCTAAATCAATTGTAGAGTCTTTTCATTGATTTCAGTGGGCTTTGGATTAGGGCCTGGGTTTCACACTACTCAGGACTGGGCCCATGGGCTGGAAATCTCAAAAGAACAGGCCCAAACCAAGAAGTTTAGAGCTGTATGAAAATTATAAAGTAGAGGTAATAACTTTACACTTATACACTGTCTCCCATCCATAGATCTCAAAGCACTTTATAAAGGCGGGTAAGTATTATTACCCCAGTTTTAAAGATGGCAGAGCTGAGGAACAAGAGAGGTAAGTGCTCAAAGGCACTCAGTGGCCCTCTCCTCCTAACTTCCAATGAGCTGTTCTAACTAAGAGTCACCCAGCCTCTTAAATCATTTTTAAAATGTTAACTGGAGTCTTCAAACCTCAGAAAAGGTTTGCTAAAGAATTCTGGGTAAAAGGTTGGATTATCTTTTATAGGAAACAAACTTCCTTGTATTTATTGAACTGAGTAACAATTTGATGCTTATTTGATTCTTGTTATCTAGTTACTAATTTTATATAAAATGATATATTGGGAAAACTTCAGTGGAGAAGAGTGAAATCAATGGATTTTCCAAGATCTTTACTTTCTGCCAACCCCCGTCACTAATTGCATGGAGTTTTGGAGGAGAAAAATAATTTACAAGTGGATTTTTCAGTTCCCCAAAGCAGCAGTTAAAATGGAAGCAGGAATTCAGAAGCTGCTTGGCTCATCAACATGCTTCCAGGCAGATGCATGTCAATTTTGCATGTTGCATATCTGGCAATTTGGGGCGCTGCGCATCTGGCATTTCCCAAATCCCCAGGACTACTGCAGGTTTGTGGTTTTTGCTTTGTACAACTGAAATTTTGGCACATTACACACCTGGCATTTCCCAGTGCCCCAGGAATACTGCAAGGTTTCCCCCTTACACATGCACATCTGGCAGTCCCCAGTTCCATAGGGATACCTAAATCCTCCTGCAGTTTCAGTTAGACATGATATTTCTCCCTCCCTACCCCAGCTGTTGTATAGTGTGGCTGTGTACTGTCTGAACAACTGCTGTGGTCCTCCCCAGGGATCTGGTTTTGGTGATGGATAGAATGGTTAAGGCATGTTATGTCGATCTTTTTCCTGTCAGGCGCTGTCCATGTCCACACTACGAGCGCTACAGTGGCAAAGCTACCGTGCTGGAGCTGCGCTGTTGTAGAGCCACAGTGTAGACGCTCCCTAGAGTGAAGGAAGGGGGTTTTCATAGCTGTAGTTAATCCGCTTCTCCGAGAGGAGGCAACTAGGTCAACAGAAGTATTCTTCCCCTGAGCTAGCCATGTCTACACCTGGGGTTAGGCTGGTGTAGCTACGCTGCTCAGGGGTGAGAATTTCCACACCTCGAGCAACAGCACTGTGTCGATCTACATTTTAAGTGTAGACCTGACCGAAGGTACTGAACCGGGGCTCAGGGCCCAGCTCTGACACAGATCTCCTGTTTGACCTTGGACAAGTCACTTAATCTCTCTGTTCCGTCTCTCAAACTGGGATAATAATTGAGACTCCAGACGTTCTGGGGTAGGGGCTGTCTCTCACTTGTGTCTGTGGGGTCTTCGATTTGGGGCCTCTGAGGGGATGTCTGTATTTGAGTTGGGAGATGGGATTCCCGGTTTGGATCCACACTACCTCTGCTCATGCTAGTGCCTAAAAATAACAGCATGGCTGGGGTGGCGTGGGCAGCTGCTCAGACTAGCCGCCTCGAGTACAATCCCACCGGACCCCCCTAGGTGTGAATTCGGACAGCTAGTCCACGCCACTGCTCCTGCCATGGTGGCTACGCTGCTGTTATTATGCCCTAGAGTGAGTGTGTCTGAATCTCTGGGAATCACAACTCCCAGTTCAAATGTCGCTGTACCCTAAGTGTTACTGTATTAATAATAATCAGAGCACACCAGGCTCCTTCTAAGCACCTGCATCACCTATTGACTTTAATGGGCATTTTAGGGGCATAGTTATTTTCAGGATTTGTCTTCAGCATAATAGGTGTTTGTTAATGTATTTCTTACAGGTATAGTGACTATTGATGGGGACAAACTACCTGCAGCTGTAAAAGGACCCAGCCAGGGTTGCATGTCCTAGCAATCCGCCAGTCTACCATTCAAACCTTCACCTTGGGGGCTCATTACAGACCAGCCCAGGAAGGTTTACAACAGACGAAAGGGTGGCGGGGGGGAAGAGGATGCCGTGCTGAAGTGAAGTGAGTCATGAGACTCCATACTGTAAAGCCCCCTCCTGCCTGTCAGCAGCTGCTGCTCCTCCTTTCCAGGTAGCAGAGCTGGCTGTCTTCCCTGAATGAAATATTAAAATCTGAGCTGCATGGAGGAGCGGGGGATGGAGGAGCAGGTTGCCACAATGGGAGGAAACCACCCTGGCCTATTTCACAAGCTGCTGCCTCCTGAGTGGTCACTTGTTATCAGGATGGGGATGTGGTCCAGGCAAAACCAGCTGGCTTTCTCCAGAGCTCTGGAATTCTTTTTAGATCCCTGCTCTCTGATTTCAGCTCTGGGAGAATAGCATCCCTGTGCTTCATTCCCCCATGGTGCCACTGCGGTCCCTTTCTGAAATCTTACACACACACCCCCACCCTGGGGTAATTAATAAGTGACATTAATGCCTCTCTCTCTCTCAAAGCCATCCCACAAAAAAGAAAGCAGGTTGCAGATGGGCTGGTTTTGATTCAAATCCTAGGTGGCATTCACTCTGTGTTCCCCCTTCGTACGGTTCCTCTCTCATTTGGCTTTGAGAGGCTAAAAATAGAGGATTTGCAGACGACACGAACAGACAGCTCCAGCCAGCCACTTCCAAACCCAGATCTCAGCTAGAGGCGGTTCACAGGCACATTTCACACCGCGCGCCTGTCACCAGCCCCACAAACTATGTTATCAATCTGCCTTGCTGTGTTCCAGCCCCTTTGATCTCCCCCTTTGGGCTCCGAGAGGACTGTACATCGCAGCATCCCCCTGGCAACAGCCGCTGTGTGTGCTCAGCGCTAAGAGGGCCCTGATAAGCCAGCTCTTTGCTAGATGAGCCGAAACGCACTGGAGGCCCATGCCAAAGCTCACTGAAGTCTGTGGGCATCTTTCCATTGCCTGCCACGGGCTTTGGATCAGACTCTAGGTCTGCTGTTTGCACTCGTGATAGGGGATGTTTACGAGGGGTAAAGAACCCCAGTGCTTTCTGTGTGTAAGCGGGGGAATAGTCCCGCTATTGTGGGGAACCTTCCTGGCTTCTGCACTACCCCGGTGAAGTGGGCTAGCGAAAGGATCTGAGTCCTCGCTCCCACTTCCTTTACCCAGTGGCCTCCCTGCCCTTGAGGACTCCCCTTCCACTCTCCTGTCTGGCAGAGTCCTTGTAACCCCAACAGGGCTGGACCCAGGATTCCTGGGGGGCTCGACCTCCAACCCTGCTGTGGTCTCCTAGGACAGGGGCTAGGATGTCCCCACTCCATGGTACTCTCTCTGCACTGGGCACTTCTCTGACCCACTGACCATTACATACAAGTTAAAGCAAATGCAAGTAATTTAATCAACAGTTTATTTTAAAAAGAATAAGGGAAAATGGGAAAGGAAACACATCACCCTGCTCTGTGGCAGGGAACATCACAAACAGCGTCTCTGGGATTTCAGGGCAGTTCACAGTCTGCTCCTTGTAAGTCCCAGGCCTTCTTCTGAGGACCTGGCTTTGCTGCAGGGATGCTGCGGGTTGGACACTTGCTCTGGTGGTGGCCTCACGCTCTCAGGCTCTAGGTGGCAAGGCCCTTCTTGCCAGCGTTGCCCCCTCCCTGTCGGGGTTACCAATCCCCCTCCAAGTCTGGCCTGCAGAGCCTCCTGGCTGAGGCGTCTCCCTGTGTTGGGCCCGCTGCCCAGGGTCCCCCTGCCCAGCTCTGCCCAGCTGGTCACAATACCCGGCCCTGGACTGCTCCAGCCCCAGCTCCAGCTAGACTCTGTCTCAGCATGGCTGCTGCTCTGCCTCCAGCTCCCTGGGCTGCTTCTCTGGCCCCTCTGGCTCTGGTTGCTGCAGCTCTGCTCCCAGGGCAAGTCTGCTCTCTCTGGGCTGTGCTTCGAGCTTTGGGGCTGCAGCTCTGCTCCCAGGACAGGGTCTGCTCTCTCTGGGCTGCTTTTCTGGTCCCTCTCGATCTGGCCCAGCTCTGCTCCCCAGCTCAGCTTGGGCCCCTGTTTTCTCCTTAGCTCGGCCCCACTCTGACTGACCCAGGCAATTCCAGCTCACACGGAGGAGGGGACCTCCCTGGCCTCCTGACTCCCTGTTTAGCCTGCCCGCCCTGTCATTCAGGCTGACCTGGAGCACTGGCCTCTCCTCATTGTTCCTGGGGACTGTCAGTCTCAGGGTCCTGATTCCCCCTCGACCCTTCCCCCTTTTAGTACTGGGAGCTAGCAACTAAAACATCCCCGCTGAATGTTAGTAAGGGGGCAACAGTCCCCTTACATGTACAAACTCTTGGTGGAAGGGAACACCAGCTTAAGAAGGGAACAGCACGACAAACAGGGAAATCACAATAGTGACCAAATAGCAATATCACCCATCGTTATTAGGCAGGTACTAAATGCGGGTTTTCCTTTACATGAAGTATGCACCACGGCAGCCTTGACTGCGCTGGGCTGAGGCTGTCTCCTGCAATCCTCTGTGCAATCAAAACAACGTATTCAAAACAATAACACGGTCCGCGTTTGCTTCTTCTCTCCCCTTTTTGAGAATGCTCTTTGCTTGGTTTCTGTGGAAACCAGGGAGTTCACATGTGGTAGCGAAACTCCCTGTATTATTTTCCACCCTTCAGGAGCAGTCTCGGGACTGGATTTTGGGGGGGGATCTGCATTTGCACATGGCTGCTCTGAAGGGGGGCAGGACGTGGACCGCACTCCCCCCACCAGCCTCGGGAAGAGTCACCGCTGCTTTGTTGGTAAACTTCCTAAGAATAACATGGCCTGTGGGCCATTCAGATCGCACATGGCTATTCGCCCTTACAACGCTGGCCGCATTTCCGAGCTGGCCAGTGGCAGGCAGGCGAAAGCAACACAGTTCAATCAAATAATTCATCGCACTTCGCACTCTTACAGCAATAGATGGCACTACAGGGGAACATGGCCTTCCTTCAGCTTTGTTGATGTGCCCCTCGGCGTAGGACTTGTGCATTTGCATGGCTGGGTCCCCCCCACACACACAATGCCTGAGCTCTTCAAACTCAGCCTTTCAAATCCCAACCAAACCAACTCTTTGTAGGCAGTTGGAGATCTCCTTTCATTGGGGAACTTCCAGTTACACAGGCTCCAAAGCGTTCAACCGCAAACCCTACCCTGCCCTCATGCTCTCTGCATTGATGGGGATGCCAGCAGATGTGGTGATTCCCGCAGGAGGAAAAGCTAGGGAGCAACCTGGATTATCTGGTACCTCTCTTGTCGCACACACGTGCCCGGCTGGTGGGGAAGCTGGTGAGGCGATGCAGGTGGCATTGACGCCAGCATGGAGATGGCATTGGTGCAGCTCTCTGGCTCCTTTTCACTGCACCCAGATGGTGTGGTGCGGAGGCAGCAGAAGCTCTCTTTGAGTGGAGGTAGGGAGCTGAAGTTTGGGGTCAGGGACGTGTGCCGAGGAGTTGGCAGTGCAGAGGGCTCCAGCAGTGAGGAGGTTGGCAGGGCAGGCTCTCACCTTGGCCTTGAGATGCACCGCTGGCTGGGGAAGCAGATCCCCGATTGCTCCCGGATTCTCAGATGCTGCCCGTGGCCTAAAGTATTTTATTTCTTTTGGGGCTGGTACAGTGCCTGAGAAGAGTTCTCTCTGATGTGGACCTTACCCCCATTAAACGCATCCCGTTGGACCATTACAAGGTGCTTTACATGGGCCTCACCTTGATGACCACTCAGAAACTACACACAGGATGCCAGCCTTCATCACCCACTAGTTAAATTTTCAAACACGCCCCTTTGCGCTTTCTCCCCTGCCACCCCTTGTGTGTGGGAGGAGCTCCCCATAAAAAGCCACAAAGCTACCTCATTGTTCTCCTTCAAATCCCTCCTTAAAACTTGCCTTTGCTAGGATGCCTGCAAAAAACACAGCCACAAGTAGGCAACTGGTGACCATGCTGATCAGTATTGCCTTGTGGTTTCCTTAGGCTCCCCCTTGTCTGCTCGTCGTAACCATCTAAGTTCTAAACTTAGTTTGTAAACTCCTTGGGGCAGCGACCTTCTTTACATTCTATAGCACCTAACCCAGTGGGTCCTGCTCCAATACATATACTTAAAATAATCATAATAAATAACAATAATTAATATGCAGCTTCCTCTGGGATGAAACATGAAAGCTGGTTAACAGTGCACAGTTATACTATCCAACAGTTTAGGACAGGAAGTGAAGAAGAAAACCCTACCCAACCACAATGACCAAAGGAGGGGAGAATGTAATTACCAGAGTTGGAATCTGGCTACTATGTCAATTCTTGCAAAAAGTTCTGTGGGATCAGTACTTTGGTTTTACATCTACTCCAAAATATGGCACCCCTAGCATTTCAACAGCGCACAGCACCATTCTCGGGACTTATTTCAGCATTGACTCAGAAGGAAGACTGCTACCTACTGAATTATCAAAACCACAACCTAGAACCTTTCATCAGGGGGAGGGATAGCTCAGTGGTTTAAGCATTGGCCTGTTAACTCCAGGGTTGTGAGTTCAATCCTTGAGGGGGCCATTTAGGGATCTGGGGCAAAAATTGGGGATCAGTTCTGTTTTGAGTTAGATTAGATGACTAATTGGGTTAGGCTAGATGAGCTCCTAAGGTCCCTTCCAACCCTGGTATTTTTATGATCTGAATACTGATATATAACACACCTACATATATATATATATATATATATATAAAACAAAATTAATTAAAAAAAGGTCATTTCAAAATGAAAAAAATCAAAAGGCTTTGTTCTGAAACAATGTCAGAACTTTCTTTTCCCATTTCCTTCCAACAACGACATTTTGGTGAAATTGACACTTTTCATGAAAGTGAAACATGAAGTGTTTTGATTTCAGTAAAAAATGGTTCCACCAATTTTTTCCCACCAGCTCTATTTATCAATAGTACATAATTGCCTCTAGGTACATGAATGAAAAACAATAGCCAGCCCAGCTGTGCTAAACTGTCAGCGAAGCAAGAGTCAGGACAATTCAAAAGGAGGAATCAGGAAAATAAAAAACTAAACCAAGATTAAGCAGACTCCTTTCATATTACAAGCAGTGTCCCAACATTTAGCCTCACGGCTTTGTGCAAGTTGGTTGACAGAGTGTTTGAAAGCTGGATTTTTGCATGCATCAAAACTCCAGAAGCATTATAAAAAGAAGGTACCTGAAACTTCTCTTCCTTCTGGCTGTTCGGAATGGATTCATTCAAAGAGACAATAGTAAAGTGACCCTCACGTCATGTTCTTTTGCAATGAAAAGCACTCCAGCATCGACCCAGAGGTGCAAAAGCAGCACTTTGACTTATCATACAGCACTCCTTGGCTCACCGTTCTTAGAATATCGGGGTTGGAAGGGACCTCAGGAGGTCGTCTAGTCCAACCCCCTGCTCAAAAAGCAGGACCAATCCCCAATTTTTGCCCCAGATCCTAAACTGGCCTCCTCAAGGATTGAACTCACAACCCTGGGTTTAGCAGGCCAATGCTCAAGCCACTGAGCTATCCCTCCCCCTTGCTTTAGCAACCCCAAGGCCCCTCATTCCCACCTATAGCCACAGAGGCTGCATCCTCTCTAAGAATCTGAGGATTCGTCTTCCTTGACTGGAAGCAGAATGTAGTGATGGTCCCTGGAGAAATACCGAATGTGTGAGATTGCCAGCAGAGTTTTGCAGACCCAAGAGATTTAGGAAGGGAGGGTCTTGCTGCCCCAAGTACATGTCTAGCATCTTGGATGGGATCATACTCAGCATTTACACTACCAGCTTGAAGTGCAGACATATCCTTAGTGAGAGCCAGGTCCTGCTCCAAGAATTCCTAACCTATATAGGCACAAGCTGGGAGAAAGAAAGTATTTTTACCTCCATTTTACAGATGGGAAACTGAGGCACACAGCGCTCACCCAAGGTCACGCAGAGAGTTTGTTGCAGAACCTGAGTGCTAGTCCAGTGCCCTAACCACAAAAGCAATGATCTCCCCATTTCCTTGAACTGATTTATTTTACCAGTTTTACTTCAATTATTCATGAAGCGAATTAAACCTACAAACTCAACCTCCGCACAGTGACTTGTAACCACAAATATCTGTGCCATATTCCCTGAAAGTGTTTAAAATGTTTTTATGACATTGGATCCTTGCTAATATAACTACTGACCCTGGATAATCGTGCCAGCTGGTGTGTTTCTAACTGATCTTGCCCTGCACTTATGAGGATCTCTGAACAGGGTCCACAGCTAACGGTTTAGCAATTACACTGGGCAAAACTGGTACCACTCACACCCAGAGACCTATGACAAACTAACGTTTCATGAGTTGCCCTTCATCTCAGCCACTTTCTTCTGGACGCTGTTCCCCACTGCCGCTGTATGACGAGATCAGATTCTCCAAGAATTGGGCAGGAGAGGATGGAAGCCAGTTCTGTTAGGGTCCCTACAGGATACAGTGTGTTAGACATTTCTCTGCTTTGGCAGGCAAGAGACAGATCCATCACTGCTTGCACTCCTATAACCTCTAAGCGCTCTGAAAAGATGCAGGAAATCTATAAATTCTTTCAGAAATGCAGCTGGGGAGAATATGGGGCTTACGTGACTGATGCTCCAGTGACAGATGTTTTGAAATTGACATGGTATATCTGTTTTTAAAGGCAGCAGGGTCTATCATGCTTTTTATCTGAACAGCACTCAGCAAGCTTAGTGCACACACTCACGAACACACTGTAAAAAACCCCTTCGTTGCTGGGCAGAACATACATCTGTCTGTCTGGCTGTTAGAGAGACAATAGCTTCTATTGGACCAACTTCTGTTGGTGAGAGAGACAAGCTTTGGAGCTTACACAGACCTGAAGAAGAGCTCTGCGTGGTTCAAGAGCTTGTCTCTCTTGCCAACAGAAGCTGGTCCAATAAATTAGCTCACCCACCTTGTCTCTCCAATATCCTGGGACTGGCTCAGCTGCAACAACACTGCAGACAATCTACACCTGTTTTTCAGCTGATGTTCCACCGGAATTCCTGGCACAGCACCTTCATCAAGTAGTTCAGGTAGGGGGTATTGTTTGCCTGTTTTGGCTGCTACTCTCCATTCATCAACACTGCAGCGATTTAACTAGATTTGGGCAGCCACTCCCAACCAAGAAATCGAAGAGGCACATCCTCCACGGTGCAGTCCTTCACTCTAGGCTGAGGCAAGGGGGATGTTTTAAAAAGAAGACCTGCACTCCTTCAACAGTTTTCATAAGCACATTAGATACATTAGTTGAAAGTCCCACAATGCCGAGATGTCCGCTGTTTGATACGCTAAATTGTTCAAGCTCCTCAAACTTCTCATGTCAGGCATGCTTTCCAGTCCTCGGATCATTCTTGTAGCTCTTCTCTGCACCCTCTCCAATAACGACCATAGCAGATGGCCCTGAAAAGCAACTCTGAACATGTTCCATATTTTGTGTGTCACAACAGCTTCCCGATCATATTTGCTCAGTTTAAAAGGAAGAGATGTTTTTTTTTCTAATTGCCAGCTCTGCAAACTATGCATAGGCTCTGAAGGCTGGGTTCTGCCTGGCTCACATGTAAGAAAGCTTCTGAAGTGAGAACGTAGTTAAGAACTCTGTTGATAATGCTCCAGCTAGAATAGAATCCGGCTCACACTCTTATAGCTGTGATGTCTCTGCAGAGCTAATGGGAAAAAAGAACAGTATCAACTTATTTTAGGGAGTAAAATTGCACATGGTGAACATGTCTACTGAGTAAAAAAGGGGCCATTTTTGCACCCTCATTTTTTCAGAATAGCACCCCGCTCCAATACGCTCTTTGACTTCACTCAAAGATTGAAATATTCTGGAGATTTATTTAAACAGTTATTTGGCCAAGCCACAAGTGTAAGGGCTATTCTTTATTGTTTAGCTCTTGCTGTTTCATAACAAAGGATCTGGGGGCTTGCAGATTTGAAGTGTGCTTTATTTTTTTTATTTATTTTGTAAGTAAAAGCCTAAATCTCAGTTGCAAGCTGAAACTGATTTATCGGCCATAAGCTCCGTAAGCTCTGGCATGCCATAAATAGCAGTATTCAGAGGGCGCTGCAAATCGTTGCTCCCTTGGTAAGCTGAAATGTAGCAATTTCACCCCATTCGAGCCCCTTCTAGCAGCCAAAATTAATACATAAACCACAACCAGGATTTGAACGCAGGGTTTGTCACAGTGAAAAAGTCCCTGATCTAAAGACCACTGAAGTCATGGAAAGATCAGGTCCATTAACACCAGTGAAAGTGATGGGGGAGCAAAGTATTGGGAGCTCCGCTTTAGCAAACAGGCTACTAAGCAGCTTGTAAATCTCCACTGACGGGGCCGTGGAATTTTTATACGTTCAACCAGAAAGCCATATAAAGAGGCCTCCAATCCATTCTCACACATAACTAGCACTAGCATATGTGTGCAAATTAGGTAAGCTGCAGACCTGGAATTCTTTCCATCAAGGTTACTGAGTTCAGCTTGAGCCGTGCATGTTACATGGTGCAGGTTTGTGAGATCTAAACATGAGGAAGTGTAACTTACATAATGATGGCCTGGTGTCCAGATGATGTCATGGGGCTGAAAATATCTCCCCAGGAGAGGGAACTCACGTTATCAGGAAGAGACAGCAAATAGTAATGGTGGATTCAATTGTTGGAAGTATAGATAGCTGGGTTTGTGATGACCGGGAAAACTGCATGGTGAGTTGCCCGCCGGGTTGAAGGTTGCGGACCTCTCAAGACATCTAGATAGCCTTCTGTACAGTGCTAGGGAGGAGCCGGTGGCTGTGGTACATGTAAGTACCAATGACATAGGAAAAGATAGGAAGAGGTCCTGGAGGCCAACTTTAGGCTGCTACATAAGAGATTAAAGTCCAGGACCTCCATGGTAACTTTCTCTAAATTGCTTCCAGTTCCACACAGGGCCAGTTGCACAAGCAGAATTGCAGGGTCTTAATGTGGGGAGGAGACAATGGTGTACAGAGAAGGGATTTAGGTTGATTAGAAGCTGGGGAACTTTTTAGGAAAGGAGGAGACTATACAGGAGGGATGGGCTCCACCTAAACCAAAATGAAACCAGATTGCTGGCATGTAACATTGAAAAGGTCACAGAGGAGTAAACTAAGGGCTGGGGGAAAGCCAACAGGTGTGCGGGAGCACAGGGTTCAGACAGACACATCCCTTGGGGAGGATTTATTAAAGAGGATACTCTATATCCGAGTAAAGAGGAGATGCTAGAAGTTGATAAAGAACAGGTAGGAACTGAAGAGAAAAGTCAAATGAAAAACAGCCCCATTCAATTACATCACATGAAGGCAGAAAATTAAATGTTGACAAATGTTATAAGTGCTTGTATATAAATGCAAGAAGGCCAGATACTAAGATGGTGGAACTTGAGTACCTGGCATTAAATGAGATTACTGATATAATAGGCCTCATAAAAACTTGGTGGAATGAGGATAATCAGCGGGACACGCTAATACCAGGCTACAAAATATATAGGAATGACAGAGTAGGTTGGGCTGGTGGTGGAGTGGCACTATATGTAAAAGAAAGCATAGAGTCAATTATAGTAAAAATCTTAAATTAATCAAACTGTACTACAAAATCTCTATGGATAGAAATTCCATGCTTGAATAATAATATAGCAATAGGAATATACTATGGAGCACCTGACCAGGATGTTGGCGGTGACTGTGAAATGCTCAGGGAGATTAGAGAGGCTATAAAAATATAAAACTCAATGATAATGGGGGACTTCAACTATCCCCATATTGACTGGGTACACGTCACCTCAGGATGGGACACAGAGATAAAATTTCTAGACACCTTTAGTGACTGCTTCTTGGAGCAGCTAGTCCTGCAATACACAACGGGAGAGGCCATTTTTGATTTAGTCCAAAGTGGCGCCCAGGCTGTGGCCCAAGAGGTGAAGGTAGCTGAACTGCTCGGTAATAGCGACCATAATGTAATTAAATTTAACATCCTTGCCAGGGGGAAAATACCAAAGAAACCCACCACAGTAGCATTTAACTTCAAAAAGAGGAACTACACAAAAATGAAGAAATTAGAGGAACATGATGAAATGCCTGCGAGCTGCATGGAAACTTTTTAAAAACACCATAATAGAGGCTCAAACTATAGGTATATCTCAAATTAAAAAAACACTCTGAGGACCAAAAAATGCCACCAGGGCTTAACAACAGAGTAAAAGAGGTGGTTAGAGACAAAAAAAAAAATCTTTTAAAAATTGGAAAACATATCCTACTGAGGAAAATAGAAAGGAAAATAAATTGATGGCTAGGCAAGTGTAAAAGTACATTAGGCAGGGCAAAAAAGAATTTGATGGGCAACCAGCAAAAGACAAAAAGAGCTGTTAGGGTCGGTACTGGGACCAATGCTGTTCAACATATTCATAAGTGATCTGGGAAAAGGCGTGCACAGCGAGGTGGCAAAGTTCAAGGTAGTTATCTCCAAAGCTGATCACAAAGAGTTACCAAGGGATCTCACAAAACTGGGTGACTGGGCAACAAAATGGCAGATGAAATTCAATGTTGATACAGGCAAAAATAATGCGTATTGGAAAACATAATCCCACCTACACACAAAATGATGGGGTCTAAATTAGCTGTCACCACTCAAGAAAGAGATCGTGGAGTCGCAGTGGACAGTTCTCTGAAAACATCCGCTCAGCGTACGGTGGTGGTCAAAAATGCTGATAGAATGTTGGGAACCATTAGGAAACGGATAGATAATAAGACAGAAAATATCATAATGCCTCTGTAGCCCTGGTACCCCACGCCATAAATACTGTGTGTGGTTTTGGTCACCCCATCTCCAAAAAGTTAGAGTAGAATTGGAAAAAGTACAGAAAAGGGGGGAAAATGCGTAGGGCGCATGGAACAGCTGCCAGACGAGGAGAGATGAAAAAGACCAGGACTGTTTAGCCTAGAAAACAGTCAGCTATGGGGGTAGGGAATGAGAGAGGCCTATAAAATCATGAAGAGTGTGGAGAAAATGAATGCAGAAGTGTTATTTACCCCTTCAATTAACACACAAACCAGCGTTCCCCTGAAGAAAACAAACCAAAGTAAGTACTTCTTCACACAATGCGTTGTGTGGAATTGTTGCCAGGGGATGCTGTGAAGGCCAAAAGCATAACTGGTTTCAAAAAAACAATTAGATAAGTTCATGGAGCATAGGCACATCAATGGCTATTAGTCAAGATGGTCCAGGCCTTGACCCCATTCTCTGGGTGTCCCTAAACCTCTGACTGACAGAAGCTGGGACTGGATGACAGGGGATGATGGATCACTCGATAAATTGCCCTGTTCTGTTCATTCCCGCTGAAGTATCTGGCACCAGCCACTGTCTGAAGACAGGATACTGGGCTAGATGGACCACTGGTCTGACATAGTATGGCCATTCTTCTGGCAAGTGGGGGTGTGATCAGAGCCAGTGGTCAGTATACATGAAAGTACACTTGACTAAAAAGAGATTCTGTGATCCAAATAGGCCTGCCTGAAAGGGTATTTACTGCATGTGTGGGAGGGACCTTACAGATGGGTGTGTATCACAGTAAAGGGGAAAGGACTGGATTTAAAAGGGCCCAGACAACTTATATTTGAAATCTCTATCTGCTCTTTATGTGAATGTTTGTACTTATGCAACTTTAACTTCAAAAATCCTCACCTTGTACAGGATCATGCTGGAGGGGACCCCCCTATTCTTGTAACCAGCAAGCAAATCCCTCTAGAGTGAAAGCAACAGCCAGCTACGCACCTAGTTCAAAGTGCATCCCCGTTCAACAACCACTGAAACGTCTGTCGAACAAAGTAGCCCCCAGAAAGAGGTGTAACATTTGCAAAGATTGTCGCAGATCAAGAATCTTCATTCCCAAGGTACCATTGCAAGGGGGTGTTTCATTATGCTTTACAAATTTGTTTATGGGTTTGATTAAACTACATAAGGATTTTAAGACCAAGCTACAAATCCAGAGGGCGTTCACTATATTCAATAGACAAGGGTTTGTGATTTTTTCCTCCTAAGAGCTTTAAGTATATAACAAATACAATAAACCTTAATATCCAAACCAGGAAATAGCAAACCAAAAAAAAAAAAAAAAAAAAAGCAAAACGCTAAACATCAGAGAGAGGAGATGATCAGTGGCTGTGTCAAGTAACATGATGTGCTTGAGAATTTTCTTCGTAATTATAAATAATGCAGTTATAATTGGGCTCTGAAAAAATGGCACTTACTTCCTTGGTATTAAAATGTCTATCAGTAACAGAAGGCAGCATGCTGTTTATTTGGATCAGAGTTTTTCTTAGTTAGAGAGACAAGTTTGGAGCCAGTCTCCATCTTGATGTTTTCTCATGTGTGTCTGTATTTGCAAAACTAATATATCCCATAGCTGGCCATTCAGGCGTTATCAGCTTGCTCTCTCTTCTTCCAGTGGGGTGAAATAATACATTATGTAGCCATTCCACATGTGAGTGAGCATTTACAGGATCATGAGCTACAAGAAAGTAGCCCCAGCCCTGTAAGTACTTCCCTTATGGGCAGACTCTAGCACCCATTGACCTCAGTGGGGTTCTGCACAGGTGGAAGGGTCCACCAGCATGCAGCTCCTTGCAGGATCAGGGTTATGTGGATTTACACCAGAGTAAGAGAGATCACAAACTGAATCTGTGAGCGTAGCCATCAGATAGAGGACTCCACTCCCCGGTAAAGTCCACTCTGGTTCCAGACTTGGAGTAGACATAACAATGAGCCGGGGAAGTTTGTTTGCCAAATATGTGACAAAATAGATAAATATATATATACCAAAGAAAGCCTTTAGAAGTTTATACAAAGCTTCCAACTGCACAGAACCCTCCTTTCAATCACGTATTTCTTCCCCAGTCCCAGAAGTTTTGAAAAATGACGACAGTATAGAGAAAACTTTCCAGTAGAAACTATTTTTTTCCCTTTAAACAACATCCTCTGATGTGGGATAAATTTACAGATTGGCTTTTCATCTAGCAAAGCTACCAGAGGCATATCCGCTTGGTTAACTGGCCAGGAAGAAAACTAATTAAACTGAATTATATATGTAAAAACCCATCCTTTTTGCTAAGGGAGTGTAGTGAGCTCCACAATAATCTCCAGCATCCAAACTCCACAACAGATGATCATCAAGTTTTCTCTCCACTCTGCTACCATTGTAAGTTCCTTGGGAGGCCAGAAGCAATGCTGATCATGTCTCAGTGTCACAGCCAGTGTGTTCTGGGTCTCAGAGGAACACGGCTGAACGGGAGATCAGAGTTTTGTGAACTCCCCGTGTTGTGTGCACTTTCTGAGTTGAGTTTAATGGGGTTGCCGCAGAACACGTAAGGAAAGAAATGTGATCAGGTGTCCCTTGAACGGAGGGAAGCTGAGGTGGGGGGCAGAGGTTGGAAGATTGTGTCGACTGAAGTGCTGCTGTCTATCACAAGACCAAATTCGGGTCAGCAACTAAGCATGCGCTTCCTTTAAAGCGTGCTCTTCAGTCCTACTGACTTCAATGGGACTTTATCACATGCCTGTGTGCTTTCTTGCATCAGGCCCTAACAGAGCTGGTGAAACCATGACAATAACAGATTCAAATATATTCACCGATAAGCAGATTGACATCATTCCATTGCCATTTGCGGAGTCGTCCCCTTCCTGACCACCAGGTACTTGTGAAAATGTTCGCAGATCCGAGATGTTCCACACAGTTGAGCTTACATGGCTGTTTGGTTGCAAATTGGTACCTCGGCTAGATCTTCTTCTGCCTACTCCTTTGCACTAAGAAGACCCCCAGCTTCATTACCCTGTTCATCTGCTTCTCCCACAGCCTGATCCAGGTGCTCTGCCATCCTGCCCCTGAGCCTGGAATGCCCCCCTCCCCCAGCGAACGTTCAAAGCCCCTCCTTTACGACCCACTTATGCCAACATAACTTAGACGGCTGTTTACTCTGAATTAAAAAATAAACCTTATATCCATCATTGTGTGCACTAGTCCTCAGTGAGTAACCATGGTTACTCACTGGTGTCACCCATTCATCACTCCCCAGCCTTCCTGTCTTGTGACCCCAGCATTAATAGAACGGCACGAAAGGTTTTGGAGAACTTTTTTTCAACCAAAAAATGGCCCCTTTTTTCCCCTAAAAGAAAAAGTTTTATGGCAAATTTTTGTTTCGTTCCAAATTTTCCACGTTAAGAATGAAAAGCAAAACTCCCATGCAGACATTTTCTTTCTTGCTAGCTCTCCCCTCCCTAAACTGGGGAAAATATTATTGTTGGTTTTCTGTTGGAAGAATGTAACATTTCTGCATGGAATTTTTGCAGGGGAAAGTGCATTTCTTTTGAAATGTGTCATGGAAAATGCATACCCTATTACAAGCAGCTCATTAACATCACATCCACTATTAATATGTATGCTGCTCAGGGCAGGGATCATATCTTTTTCCTATTCCGGGAAGTGCTTAAACTTGGGTGAAGATGAATTAATAATCATATTAATAATTATTTGAGTCTGGATTTTAAATGCAAACAAGCAGCATACATTGTGTGTTCTCAGGTCACCAACAGAAGTCGATGAGAGTGTGCAGTGTGCTGATCCTCAGAGAATGAAGTCAGAGCCTCAAGGCCTGGGTGGAAGCTCAGCTCCGTATGCAAAGACATGTGAGCAACTGCAAAGACAAATCACCAGAGAGACACATAAGTGGCCACTTAGATCCCTGATCATCAAAGCACATAAGTACGTTCTTTTCTTTAAGCATATGCGTAGTACCATTGACATTTAAAGAACTAGTAAAATACACGTTACGCATGTGCTTAAGCGCTTGCTTTCCTGGATGAGGGCAGCAAGTCTGATCATTACGTGTGTAAGCTACATGACCAATTCCACCTTTCTGTAAAAAATGCAATTCTGGGCCTATAACCCATTGAAAAATCAGACCTTTAATGTTAGTTTATTGATGTCCTTTCTTTCTGGTTTAATCATGTGCAGAAAGGGTGCAATGTCCTTGTCCCCACAAGCCCAGAACCTTATAATTATCTCCTGCAAATTGGTGCAGTGCAAATGACTTCATTTCCAAGAGTGCAGTATGGATGGACACATTTTCAATGCACAGCAGAGAGAGTTAGGAACAGCTTCCATCATTCAACAGCACTCCCTGCCAAACAAGAATAAAAGTTGTAGACAGAATTAGAAACAGCTCCCTTTACCAAATGTGTATTTGAGCTGAGTGAATATTGCAACACACACACACACACACACACAATGTTTGGCAGGTGTTTGTTCACTGTGAATGAATTTGCTTTGACACGCTGCTTCTGCATTCACTTTCTTCAGCTATTCTAGCAAAATAATTTACTGTTCAGAATCAGCAAATATTAGAGAATATTTAGAGAAAGCACATTTGAATTCACAATCATGAGTCTCAAAAACCCGATGCTAACCGTTAGGGTCATCCAGTTAGAGAACAGACATATATTTAACTCTGCATTGCTCTGAGGCTACCTATCACCCCCTGACCAATATAGCATCATTGCATCCCTATGCTCCCATGTGTCTGTATCCACCTGTTGTCTCTTGTCTTATACTTAGACTGGAAGCTCTTTGGGGCAGGGACTGTCTTTTTGTTCTGTGATTGTACAGCACCTAGCACAATGGGGTCTGCTCCGTCCATGTGATCAATGGTATGTCTACACTGGTCTCCAAACCCAGGTCTATGGGACATGGGCTTGTGGACTGAATGTTTCCAAGCCCATATTTGAGCACTCAGGCTGCCCTGTAAACCTGGGTTTACAATTGCTGGGCCTGGCTCTCCCAGGCATCCTGCTGCACTACTCAGAATCTCGGACTCAGCTCTGGAGCTTTACCTGCATCCACAATGCAAAATGGCAGGACTCGGACCCACGTCCCAGCAGGTCTGACCCCGCCACCCCAACATACATATAGGGTCCTAAGACTTGGGTCCTCCTGAGTGCTTGCTGACCCAAGTCAGAGATTGGTGTGTAGCCATAAGGGGGGTTTGGACTCAAACCTGTACCTGAATCAGAGCCCAGACTTCGTGTGCAGTGTCAACATACCCTATATGTCCAGTCAAAACTGATCAGCACATCCCAAGTTCTGAATGTCATGTATTAAATATTCATAATGAACTACTCGTGAATATTCTACAGCCCAAGAATTATTTGCCAAGATTATCCAGCTAGTAGTAGTGAATAGTGAATAAATTGGAGAAAATCATGACATGTTCATGGACAACGTGGAAAGGAAAAAAAGGAATAAAATTGTCAAATAAATGATTCATTACAAAGTGATTCACCTACATTTTATGTTTATATTAGCATATTAAATAGCTATATCCACACGCACAACTTCTTTCTCTTTACTTTGCATTTATAGAAGAGTCTGTAACAGGAGTCTTCATGGGGTCGGTGTCATTGGGTCCGACACTACTAGTGCTGAAACTGAAGACAAACCTTCCACTGAATTCAGCGGAAGAATGACTGAGCCCTGCACATTTTGTTATAAAGATCTAATTTCCCTCACGATCTCAGTGACTGAAACTCTATATGAGCAGGAGTGTTGTAAGCAAGACACGAGAAGTAATTCTTCCGCTCTACCCCACACTGATTAGGCCTCAACTCGAGTATTGTGTCCAGTTCTGGGTGCCACCTTTCAGGAAAGATGTGGAAAAATTGGAGAAAGTCCAGAGAAGAGCAACAAAAGTTCTAGAAAACATGACCTATGAGGGAAGATTGAAAAAACTGGGTTTGTTTAATCTGGAGAAGAGAAGCCTGAGAGGGGACATGATAACAGTTTTCAAGTACATAAAAGGTTGCTACAAGGAGGAGGGAGAAAAATTGTTCTTCTGAACCTCTGAGGATAGGACAAGAAACAATAGGCTTAAATTACAGCAAGGGCAGTTTAGGTTGGACATTAGGAAAAACTTCCTAACTGTCAGGGTGGTTAAGCACTGGAATAAATTGCCTAGGGAGGTTGTGGAATCTCCATCATTGGGGATTTTTAAGAGCAGGTTGGACAAACACCTGTCAGGGATGGTCTAGATAATACTTAGTCCTGTCTTGAGTGCAGGGGACTGGACGACATGCCCTCTCGAGGTCCCTTCCAGTTCTATGATTCTTGTGAAACTCCTGCTGTCTGTATGGGACCCTTCAGTGACATATTGTTAGCCCTGAGCTACAGGAATTACTAGTGTGGAAGATTTCAGAGTAGCAGCCGTGTTAGTCTGTATTCACAGAAAGAGAAAGGAGTACTTGTGGCACCCTAGAGTGTGGAAGAGTCAACCCTCTGTGGTTCCTGCATTACATTACCACAGTCACCTTTTGGAAGTCTAAAGCTGCTGACCTTGAGCTCACAACAGCAGATGGATGGGAATTTGGTCTTTTACATTCCAAGTAATACAGTCATTAAAACGGGAGTCAAGAAAATCACAAGGTTCATTTTATATAGAACAAATTTCACATAAATCTGACGGGCTTATGCACTTGCCTAACTTGAATTCAGTGGGACCATTCGTGCTTAAAATTAGGCACACGCTTAAGTGCTTTGCTGGATCAGAGCCATAAAACACAGACTAGGTCAAATGGAGGGAAGTGACAAAGAAAGGTTAAATCTCTCCGTAAGGCAAACAAATATTATTGACACCAGCAAGATGCTCCTGGCCACTGATTTGCTGCTGCTCTGCTGTGCACGTGTTCCCAAGGGAATAATTATCCCACTTGGGTTTGCCAGCTCTTGATAATACGGAAGGCAAACACAGCTTTCCTGTTTGGGGCTTTATAAATACCCTGAGCACGTAAACAACCAGCAGAGGGGGAAAAATGGTCAGCAATCCTCTTTTACTAGAAATGGGATTGGAAATATGGTAATCTTCTAAATGGGCAGGACCGAGGAGTTGATAAACATAACTCCTTTTTATTATGGTGATGAGGTCGCTAGAATGAGCGTAATCCCAGTCCAACTGTGCCGGTAGATTGCTGTCAAGCTTCTCCCAAATCATCACATTAGTCTGATGGGAGAAAGTAAATGAGCTCTCCCCTGGCTGTGTTGTGTAATGCCATGGAGCAGGGCACAAGGTGAGCATTGGGCTCTGCACTTTTCTTTGAATGTTAATTAGTTAACGTTCAGTTCACCTTTGAAAGTGTAAAGTATTATATAAGATTTATTGTTATTACCATCTCTCAGTACAATAAATAATAGCTATTAACATAGGTCTAAATATACTGTAAGAACAAGGAATTGCCACACTGGATCAAACCAGTGGTCCATGTTGCCCTGTAGCCTCTCTCTGACTGGGTCTGGTAGCAGCTGCTTCACAGGAGCCATTGAATTTCAAGAAGCAGCTCAGTGTGGCTAGTTGTCCAGCGAAGGTGTTAGAATCTCAGTCCCTGCCCCAGAGATCTCACAATCAAATTAGCTAAGACACAGTAAGGTTTAGGAGAAAAACCTGATGCGTGGAGAGGCAAAGTGACTTGCCCATGGGCAAAATGGAGGTCTGTAGCAGAGCTAGGAATTGAACCCAGGTCTCTTAATTCCCAGGAGAGTGGGCTATTCACTAGACCACACTGTCTGACACAAGCATTGAAATAACAACTAAATACAAACAAGAGGAACAATGACAACAACAAAAGATGATTGAGCGACTTACCATGAAGAGCAAAATAAAATGACCAAAGACAAAATCCCTCTGCGCTAAATTTTGCATTGACACCTTTGCTCTATCATCAATATAGGTCCACAGACAGCAGAATTTATAGCCTGGCCCACAAAGGATGATCATGCCAAGATGTGGAATGGAGCCTTATTAAAGACTAAAGAGCAGGAGAAGATTTGATTTTATATATAAAGCTAAAATGCAGCAAAAAAGAAGCTCTAGGCACCCTGACAATTAGTCTACTGTCACCATAACAATGAACACTCAGCAGAACTGAAAAAAATCATATATGAATAGCACATAAACTCAGCCCACGAGAGACACAAAAGCATTCTACACAGTAACAAATTAAACCATTCAACTAGTAAACCAAAGCAACAAAGTAGCTCCCTCGTTATCTCTTCAATCTTTCTCAAAAACATTTCAAGGAAATAGCTTTTTGCACCATCCCCAGAAAGTCATGAAGTTTGCACCTTTTTGGACTGAGGCAAAGCCAGAGAAGATGACACAGAGAAGGAGTAGGACAGAATACTCCATGACCAGATGGAAGATTAGTAGTTGCTATTCTTTTTAAGTTAATATTCATTGTTGTTTGGGCTTGATCTTGAGGCACAAATCATTCTGAAGTTGCAAAATGATCCAGAAATATATTTTGGATTTTTCCTCCCCAAAGTAGATGTTATTTTTGCACCACTCTGCAGAAGCTGATTGTAATTTAAGATCACCACATTCAGTGTGCAGATTCTTCAAATGCTGGTGAATGAGTTTGGCTTTATTTCCAGTAATTATATTCCCAGATAAAAACCATGTTAAACTGGAGATGAGGTTGAGTACATATCAGTAATTTACAGGGATGTGGAGCATTGTCAACCCCAAAGGTTAAAAAACCATGAGTCAGGACCCAAAAAATCATGAAATTGACTTCAGAACCAGGAGTGTGGACTTTTTTCAAAAGAATATTACATTTTAGATTCTTTTTCTTTGGCTTTTTGGTTTTTGGAGCACTCACTTCACATTTTCAAGCTTTTCTCTTGCAACTATAATGGCTAAAAACTTACTTTTTTAAAATATAAAAGCAGATTCTCAAGGAATCTGTTGATTCTAGCAGTCAAGGCTTTCAGAAAAACACCCAGTATTGTGAGACTCACAATAAAATTTGCAAGAGTTAACAACTGACACTGTATTTATCCCCAACACAAGCGTTACTATCCTGTCAGCAGCCACCATCTTCTCTGAAGGCAGCTTAGCTTCATTCTCACTGGAAAAAATGGGAGCAGGTGGCCATTTTGAAAGTTCTTTCTGGAATTTTCTCTTTGTCAGCCTCTGCTGAAGGAGAAATTTACAATTATAAAGAAAAGTGGCAAAAATGACCATTAATCTTAAAAAAAATTCTTCAGCTGTGGCCAAAGCATGAGATCTGTGTGAGTTTTAACTATCTGGTAAGTTTGAAGAGTCTGTGTTACTCTCTCATGAAGATCGTTTGAAACAAAGAAATGGTCTAACGCAGTATATTAAAATTTCTTGCAGGACTGATTTTTAAATTTAATTAATAAATTAACAAATTCTCAATTCTCAAGAAATTCATACTGTACTCAAAGAGTACAAGCCCTTGACCACAGTGACTGTGTCACAAGCGCTCAGCTAAAGTGGGAGCAACTGAAGAACACAATCTACGATGCAGCTCTGCCAGTCTTTGGGAAGAAGGAAAACAAGACCAATGACTGGTTTGACGCATATTCCAGTGGGTTGACACCAGTCATAGAGGCCAAACGCACAGCCCAAACCAACAACTAGAAAGACCCAAATGAAAAACACCTTACAAGCGTTGTGAGTGGCAAAAGAACCAAGGTACAACAAACTGCTCGACCCTGCGCCAATGACAATTGGCTGCACTTATGTGAAAGCATCCAAGTAGCAGCTGATGCAGGCACATCAGAAACATGTATGACGGGATCAAGGGGGCTTTAGGTCCAATTTCAAAGAAGACAGCCCCCTTGAGATCAACAACAGGGGAAACAATCAACGACCGCACCAAGCAGATGGATCGCTGGCTGGAACACTACTCTGAGCTTTACTCTCAGGAAGATATTGTTACAGACACAGCCATCAAAAGCCTGCCTGTTATAAACCAACTTGATGATGAACTGACTGTTGAGGCTCTTAGCCTTGCCATAGATGGCCTCCCCAATGGAAAGGCCTCTGGAAAAGACTGCATACCGTCCGAAGTCATAAAATGCGGAAAACCTATTCTACTTCATAAGCGGCTCTGCCTGTGCTGGGAAGAAGGCAAAGTACCACAAGAAATGAGAGATTCCAATATCACCACTCTATAAAAACAAGGGTGACAGGAGCGACTGTAACAACTATCATGGCATTTCCCTTCTTAGTATTCGGGGGAAATCCTTTGCCCGAGTAGTCCTGAACAGACTTCAGATCCTTGCAGACAGAATCTATCCTGAATCACAGTGTGGCTTCAGAGCTGAAAGGTCTACTATCAACATGATCTTCTTGCTGAGACAACTGCAAGAGAAATGCAGAGAACAAAAGAAGCCCCTCTACATAGCCTTTGTTGATCTCACAAAGGCTTTTGATTTTAGTCCACTTCTACTGACATTCGTGCTTCTAGAAAAGATTGGATGTTCCTGCAGGCTCTTAAGCATGATTCAATCCTTCCACAAAAACATGTAAGGCACAGGCCAATATGATGGCTCAGTGTCAAAAGCTTTCCAGATTCGTAGCAGAGTTAAGCAAGGCCATGTACTTGCCCCAACTCTGTTCAGAATCTTCTTCTCCCGGATACTGAAACAAGCTTTTGGTTCCTCAACTGGGGGAATCTACTTGCACACAAGATCTGACAGAAAGCCGTTCAGTCTTGCAAGACTCAGATCTAAAACCAAGACTCGGGAGGCACTTATCCAACACCACCTCTTTGCTGATGATGCAGCAGTGACAACTCACACAGAAGCTCATCATCAAAGCCTAATGGACAGTTTTTCCAAAGTCTGCCAAGGCTTCGAGCTTACTAGAAGCCTAAAAAGGATTGACATAATGTGCCCAGGAGTTGAGGAAGCACCCTCCAACAAGATCAAAAGCTATGAACTCGAAGTGGTGAACGAGTTCACATACCTGGGGTCCACTGTCGCAGTCAACCTTTCACTTGAAACAGAACTCAACCATCCACACTGGAAATGCCACCACAACAATGCCTAGACTGAACAAGAGGGTATGGCAAAACAACAAACTGACAGAACACACGCAGATCTGTGTGTATCGTGCATGTGTTATCAGAACATTTTTGTATGGGAGTGAGACATGGACCTTATACTCTCATCAGGAAAAGAGGCTCACAACTTCCATATGCGTTGCCGTCATTGAATCTTTGGAATCTCCTGGAGGGACAGACTCGCCAACTCTGAGGTGCTCAAACGGGCCAGCATACCCAGCACGCAGACACACCTCTGCTGGCTTGGGCATGTGTGTCAGATGAATGATGGGTGCATCCCAAAGGACATTCTCAAGGATGTGTGCAAGCGAGACCTCAAAGAAATGGACATGGATGTGGGCAATTGGGAAGATCACACTCAAGACCGCAGCCTTTGGAAATAAGAGCTTAACAAAGGTCTCTGGAGTTATGAGAGGAAGCCGTCCAGCTTAGCAGAGGAGAAAAGAGCTTGCAGAAGGCAGAGCCCAAAGGGTTAAAACATCACCTTTAAACGTGACAGATTTGGCAGAGATTCTCTCTCTCAAGTGGGTCTTTCAGCTATGTTTGCAGCTACCATAAAACCAACCGAGTAAATTCTTTACGTCTCGGGGGCTCCTACCCATGGTCTCTCGAGACTGAAGGATGCCTACTACTACTAGTCAAAGAGTAAGTGCCATACATTTGGGGTTGTGCTCTTCATACATAACCAAACATCTGACGCTCTGCTTTGGGTGCAAAACTCAGCTCGACCTTTTTTGTTGGTGCAGATGGTCAGCATAAATGTAGTGGTCAGAGCTTATCTTAACTATTTTTCCAATTCTTGGGATCTTTCCGTTTCCTCCCTAAACTTCCCAGTGCCTGGGTGTCTCTACTTTACAACCCTTGGTGTTAGAACTCTTGTTGGGGGCGGCATTCCTGACGTGGGGGCACCTTAGCAACAGTGGATCATTTTCCCCTTAATTTTAGTGATGAAATCCCCAAGTTTCACCCAAGGCTGGCTTAGAACGGGGTGAGTTAAATCTCAGGCCTACACAGGGGTACACGTATCTTTCAGGGGCAACATCAACTCATCCAGATACTTGCCTAGTTTTACAACCGGCTACATAAAAAGCACTAGCAAAGTCAGGACAAACTAAGATTTCATACAGACTGTGAATTGTTTACACCGCTCTATATACTAACACTGAAATGTAAGCACAATATTTATATTCCAATTGATTAATTTAATAATTATATGGTAAAAATGAGAAAGTCAGGAATTTTTCAGTAACAGTGTGGCTGTGACATTTGTATTTTTATGTCTGATTTTGTAAGCAAGTAGAAACTTGGGGTACGCAAGACAAATCAGACTCCTGAAAGGGGTATAGTAGTCTGGAAAGGTTGAGAGCCGCTGCTCTAGAACTGCCCTGAGACCTCCAACGCATTTCACACTGGACACATCCCACACATCACATGAGAACAGATCTAAGACATTATTAATTGAATGTGAGAGCTACAGTCTCCAGACAAAGCCTGTTCCATTAGTACATATCATGGCCTACTGCATAGGTATAAAAGACTTCATAGAAATTAGTCAAAATACAGTATGTTCGGCTCTGCTTCTGAAACAAAATGGGTTATTTAAATATGTTCGTTAAATGCAGAGTAGTGTTGGATGATAAAGATAATTAAGTATTGAAAATGGAGTGACTCCTTTGATTGTAAGGGAAGGAAAAAGAGAAAGATGGTCTCTAAAGCACAGCCTTTGGATCTGGACTCACTCCTTTTGCAATAAAATGCATCTACCTTATCTGGCAAGTCAAAGAAATCTTTCATTATCACATCCCCCGCCCCACCCCACCCCCACACACAAAAAGAATATGTTTAATTAGCTGTAGGTGGGTTCCCTTATTGTTCCCTATCTGCCAGAGAAATATACTGAGTATTAAAAGGAAAAAAAGGTAATAATAAAAAATGCTATTGAGTTTGTGCAGTGTTATTAGCTCACTCCCAGTCTACACACTCCAGCATGACTCCAAGCAGTGTCCTCATTTTCCCCAACACGTACTTTTCGACGATGGGAAGAACATGATGCTATTCACTAGGCGGCACTCTTCTCTCCGTCAGTGCTGAAGTAATACCCTCGTGTGGTGTTAAGCACTGCCCTCTTTGTGGTGTAACACTGAGGGCCCAGCTATCTGGTAGTAATGAATCATTGAGACTTCTCACAAGAAGGGAGTCCAGGCCAAGTTCCAATCTGGATCACTGCATTCTCTGTGCCTACTTTGCCACTCCGGCTTAATCTGACTAGCGCCCTCTTCCCTTCCCAAAATGTTGTGTCCTGTATCTCTGTGCTATTCAACACATCACCTAGAGGGACCTAGATAAATTAGAGGATTGGGCCAAAAGAAATCTGATGAGGTTCAACAAGGACTAGTGCAGGGTCCTGTACTTAGGATGGAAGAATCCCATGCACTGCTACAGACTAGGGACCGAATGACTAGGCAGCAGTTCTGCAGAAAAGGAGTGGGGGTTACGGTGGACAAGAAGCTGGATATGAGTCAACAGTGTGCCCTTGTTGCCAAGAAGGCTAATGGCATTTTGGGCTATATAAGTAGGAGCATTGCTAGCAGATCGAAGGACGTGATCGTTCCCCTCTATTCAACATTGGTGAGGCCTCATCTGGAGTACTGTGTCTACTTTTGGGCCCCACACAACAAGAAGGATGTGGAAAAATTGGAAAGAGTCCAGCGGAGGGCAACGAAAATGATTAGGGGGCTGGAGCACATGAGTTATGAGGAGAGGCTGAGGGAACTGGGATTATTTAGTCTGTAGAAGAGAAGAATAAGGGGGGATTTGATAGCAGCCTTCAACTACCTGAAGGAGGGTTCCAAAGAGGATGGATCTAGACTGTTCTCAGTGGCAGCAGATGACAGAACAAGGAGTAATGGTCTCAAGTTACAGTGGGGGAGGTTTAGGTTGGATATTAGGAAAAACTTTTTCACTAGGAGGGTAGTGAAGCACTGGAATGGGTTACCTAGGGAGGTGGTGGAATCTCCTTCCTCAGAGGCTTTTAAGATCAGGCTTGACAAAGCCCTGGCTGGGATGATTTAGTTGGGGATTTGTTCTGCTTTGAGCAGGGGGTTGGACTAGATGACCTCCTGAGGTCCCTTCCCACCCTGCTATTCTAATGGATTCTATACACGACCAGCTCTAGGCACCAGCAAAGCAAGCACATGCTTTGGGCGGCACAATTCCAGGGGCAGCCATCCTTTTTTGGGGGGCAGCATTCTGGCCACCCTTTTGGGGGGGGGTAGTTGCACTCTTGGAACGGCAATTTTTTTTGCTTGGGGCGGCAAAAAACCTAGAGCCGGCCCTGAATCTATAGCTGCATCTTACTGGTGACTTGGGCAATTCCTATATGGGTGAGATCCTCAGCTGCTGTAAATTAGTGTAGCTCCACACTGTTTTAGTACGGATTTTAAAACAACAGCCAGCCCATATGCATATTTATCCTCATCTAATCTTGCAAGCTAAGTTAGAGAGGCTTTCCTCTGAAGTTACATCACAATCCCTTAGCAAGCAAAGATCCTCCTGGGACTAATTGTGGTTCCCTTTGACAGCATGCCCTGCTATTTTTCTTCTAGTCCCTACCTCACTTGTCTGCAAAAGTCTGTCTTAAACAGATGAGCAGCCCTGCTATTCCAGAAGGACTCTGTTACCATCATGTTCAATCATTTCCTGTTTCAGGACCCAGGTGCGAAGTCTCCTGGTGCCTCAGACAGGCTTTTCCTGGTGGGAAGGAGCATGCAATGAGGCCTGTCAAAGAGGATGGATGCCCCTATGAAGACTTTTCCATTGCTGGGTGGTTGAACTCATTCAGTCTTAATGGACTGTAACCATTGGCCTGACAGCTGTCTCTTGAGGGGGCTAAAACTCTGAGTGGATGGGGGCCCCTAACACACAATCTTAAAAGGGAAGCAGGTCAATCTCATTTTAGATACAGATTGAAATATGCAATTACTACCGATACTTATGGTCACAGAGTTTAAGGCCAGAAAGGACCACCAGGTCATCTAGTCTGCCCTCCTCAGTATTACAGGCCACCACCACCCACACACCACAACCAAAATTAGACCAAAGCATTACAGCCCACAGAAGACTAGATTACCGCATGGCACGGGTCACCTATTGGCACCGCTTAGAATGGAATTATGGGAATGTTTAGAGACCCTTTATGTTACGATTTAGCTAATGAAAGTGAGTCTGGGTTACCAAAAGGACAACAATGCCTGGTGCATGCAACAGAATCTGCTGAGGAAAAAAGGACCACCACCACAATGTTGAGCAGAGGAAACAGTGGACATAATTTACCCAGGACTTTAGAAAAGCTTTGGCGGCAATGACTCATGAGAGCTGAATCTACAGAGTCAATAAAACGTGGTGAGGGGGAAGAGTTTCTTGGGCGAATAAAAAGATCAATCCTCAGTGGAGATATCAAAGACTACTGGGAACACAAAAGCTTCTGGGTCCAGGGTGGCATCTAGTAAAAAGCTGCAGTAATCAGTACTATAGCGTTAGGATCCATTTTATTCGCCTCCTGTATTCTTGCCCAATTTAGTTTGTAAGCTCTTTGGGGAAGAGACCATCTTTTTTGTTCTGTGTTTGTACAGCACCTGACACACTGTGGTCCTGGTCCATGACTAGGTGCCACAGTAATGCTGTTATTAATTAATACTTAATAATAAATAATTAAAAATGGAAGTGAGGTTATAAATATTATTTTATAACTTGACAAGAAAAAATTCATAGGGCAAGATGCTCTTAGAACACAAGTGTCTGAAAAGCAGAACATTCAAAAGATAAGAATGCCCATAAAGGTGACCTGCAAAGGACAAAGACAGTGGGATCATGGCCTCTTTGCAGTCATGAGATCCATAAAGAAGGCATGAAAAGGCTGTCTTTGTTTCCCTTCAGTGCCCCTTTAACTTTTTTTATTGATTGTTTTTATCTTAGGAATATCAAGTTCTGTTCTCCTTGGTTTTACTGGAGAATTCCGTGGCTGACTCAGGGTGCTGGATTGAGAGCTGTCTCAGACCTTGATTGTAGGGATGAAGGCTACTGCTGAATCCTTAGCAAAGAGAGTCTTTCTCCCAAGTGTTAGTAAAATAGGTTTTAACGAAAACCCAGGGTTTTAAACAATCAATAAAAGTTACTTCCCCTCTTAATTGATCAGGTATTGTGAATCAGTATGATCACTGGTATAGCTGATGTCATAGTTCGGATCACATTCTAGTTCTCTGTAGGCTCTTTCAAGGCAGAAAACACTTGGATTTCTAATGTAATAACAATTGTGCTTGGATTTTACAACAAATCTTTTCAAGTTTTTATAAAGAATGGGAACAAAATGCTGACCCCTTTTTTTTCCTTCACCTGGAGAAAAAATATCATGTCATAGCTTATAAAAAACCATCTTAAACCCAGGGAATTAAAAAGTGAAGGATATATTTAAGAATCATCTCTTCTAACAAAATACAGCCACACTGTCTGGAGGACTGTGGGAATGTGCCTTTCTATTGAGTTCTCCTCAAACTCTCCTTTGCCCACATTTCACTTCTTAGCCTTCACCTTTCCCTTTCTATTTTTTCCTCTCACTTCTATTTCATGTTCTCTTTTCTTTTGTCAGGAACAGATGACTGATTCATGCCACTGCTGCTCACTAATAGGCATGTCAATCATTGTGATATCTTAAGAAGTTTTCTAAAGTAACTCTTGTATCAGAGTAAAGTGAAGACCCTGTATTGGGGCATCTGTATCATTGTTCATTCCTTTCTTTCTCAAGTGATTTATATGTACCTCGAATGATGCTTAAATGAAGGTGTCTTTACTGCAATACTCACAGCAGGGTCCACAAATTGTAATTTGAGGTAGTCAGAGCAGGATACGGGAGTGTGCTTGTACAGAAAATGTTGACTTTTCTCTGAAAAAAAATCTATGCCAACTAGCAATAATTTGGTTAATGTCACCAAGGTGCCTTATGGGAGTTGTAGTTCAGATGCCTCCTGGGAGCTGTAGTTCAGATGCCGCATTTTTCCATTCTCCTCCACTGGGCAGGCTCCAGGACATCATCTTCTGTTTCATTCAGAGAAACTTTTTGTTTTGCATGCGTGCGGTTTTTTTGACAGAAACAAAATCAAAACAAAAAAAAAATCACTTTTTCCACCAAAAGACTACTTTTGTTACAAAACAATTAATTTTGCCTAAACCCTTAGCTGCCACCAAAACGCTGTTTCAGTAGAACATTTCCAACCAGCCCTCCTTGCAGTGGAGATGACAGCCACTGGAGCGACTGTTAAGCAGCTTTGGTGGTAAACTGGCCGTATTTTCAAAAATTAAACTCTGGGACACTTTGGTGACAACATCTTTCAGCGCCCTGAAATATTTAAAACACCCAACATTCCTTGTCCACCTTTCAATTCTCTTATTAATATGCATCTTCTCCAATTTAACTAACAATTTCCCACCTGGAATTGTATCAAATGCCTTACTGACGTCCAGGTAGATTCGATCTACTGCATTTCCTTTGCCTAAAAAAACACTTTTCTCAAAGAAGGAGATCAGGTTGGTCTGGTACGATCTACCTTCTGTAAAACCACATTGTGTTTTGTCCCAGTTACCTACCTGAAGCTTGGAAAAACTTCAGAGGGACCTGTTTTGTTCTGAGAGTCCCTTTTCTATTCTTGAGATGCTGATGCATTCAGGACAAAACTGAACTTTAAAATAGATGGCGGCAAGGAACTCCCAGGTTCTTTACAATTCAGCAAATTACTTCTATGTGATAAGAAGTTCCAGGATCTATTCTGCATTAAGATTTCTACCACATGGCAATTGCTATCATTACAAGGGACAACTGAGATTTCATTATTCTAAAGCTTCTGCACAGGGGACTGAATACAACCACAATTCACCCTTTTTAAGGCAATTGTTCAGAGCCTTTAAAAAGTGACAAGTAAAACAAAAATCCCATATTTTTTAGTGCATTTCATACACAAAAGCCTTTGAAAACGTTCCCAGTAGGTTTGGCCATGAAAGAGGTTTCTCTACAGATGAAGAACTCTCATCTCTTGTTATTTTTGTCATGTTCTCCTGGTGTTGTTAAAAGCCTTGGGCACTGAAGTGGCTTTTCATTTTTGGATCCAGCCTGGGGAAAAACTGTAAGGGCAGTTGATATCATTGATATACCAAACGACATACAGGAATCAGTTCATTTACCATGGAAATGCAACCACTTCTGGGGTGGAATGCAAGAGTTTAACAAAAGTCATGTTATTTATTTGTATTGAATTCGTATCCAAGAGCCGCAGGCCTGGGCCAGGACCGCAATGTGACCTCTGTCTCCAAGACAAGTACAAGAACAAGAGACAAGAGTCAGAGACAGACCAACAGGGGGGAGGGATAGCTCAGTGGTTTGCGCATTGGCCTGCTAAACCCAGGTTTGTGAGTTCAATCCTTGAGGGGGCTATTTAGGGATCTGGGGCAAAAATTGGGGATTGGTCCTGCTTTGAGCAGGGGGTTGGACTAGATGACCTCCTGAGGTCCCTTCCAACCCTCATATTCTAGGATTCTAAGACAGCTCAGGGAGCACAAGGAAACTTATATGTCAGGATAGTTTAAGACAGGAAGTGGAGAAGAATATCCTACTCTATTAAAACTGCCGGGGTTATTTATGAAGGCAGAATGTAATAAGTCACATTGGAGTTTGGCCAGGGAACCAATATTTATCACTGCAGTCTTGCAAAAAAGCACCATGGATCTTGAATGATCACAAGTGGTCAGGAGCTGAATTCTACATCTCATCTCAAAGATATTCTAGTTTAACAGGCCGAAAATGCCCTGTTTGCAGTGGAAAGGTTTCATTTCATTTCCCATTTTTTTCATTGAAAAAAGATCTGTAACGGGAACGTAACATTCTCATTTCTTTTTAAAAAGTCAGAGAACTGGATAGCTTTTATGC
This sequence comes from Caretta caretta, assembly GCF_965140235.1. NCBI lineage: Eukaryota > Metazoa > Chordata > Testudines > Cheloniidae > Caretta > Caretta caretta. The sequence continues at coordinate 9,062,763 of NC_134217.1, read as the reverse complement.
GGAGAAAACCCCCTAGCGCAGTTGCCTGGGGAAGGCTCAGTAATAACTGAAAGAAGACGTAGCCTTCAAGCTGGGAAGCGAGATCTGTTTTCTATTCCTATCGCTGCCAGTGTCTCTATGGCACTAGAAACATTGTTTCACTTCTCTGTCCCATAGCTTCCCCACCTGTTAAACTGAGATACTCACAGGGTTATCAAGAGGATGTATGCATAAATCATAGTAAAGAATGAAAAGTGGTAAATAATACTTTAAGCACACATTAAAATTAAGAGTGATAATCTCCCTACCTTTCCCCCATCCTTTCTTTTAGGACAGGTTTGTATCACAAACTGTTGTCTAGTAGTTTTGTATATTGCTACACATTTAGGGCCTGAGCCAAATCCAGGATTTCACTAGGACTCATTTTGTTCAACACCTTTCAGGCTATTTGTGTTTATTTTTCTTTTGAATTATACAGTCATCAAAGCCTTTAAAGAAAGATTTCAGAGTAGCAGCCATGTTAGTCTGTATTCACAAAAAGAAAAGGAGTACTTGTGGTACCTTAGAGACTAACAAATTTATCTGAGCATAAGCTTTCGTGAGCTGAGCTGTAGCTCACGAAAGCTTATGCTCAGATAAATTTGTTAGTCTCTAAGGTGCCACAAGTCCTCCTTTTCTTTTTAAAGAAAGCTCTCCAAAATACCAAGTTTTTACATAACCTCTACATAAAAATAGAGATCAGTCCTTCTCCACATCCAAGCACACAGCCATAGCATCATATCAGACTTCTCTCTTTTTCCCCCCTTATGACCAAGCCCTTGCCTATCCTGCTGTTAATTTCTGTACAACATCTCTATTATTCAGCCCTTCCTCTCCACCTCAGCTATCAAGACCTCAGCCCATGTTCTTATCTTTTTTCTTGGTTACTGGAACCTTCCTCTCTTTGGCTCACTCCATTCTCACGTCTCCTTCTAACTGATCCCAAACTCAGGTGCGGAGATAATTTTCCTTTCTCACTATTCAATGTCTTCTCCTGCCCAGAATCTTTTCACTTTTCCAGTGTCCTCCATTAGAAACCTTTGACTGGCCTCTCTCGATTTCCTCAGGTTTCTATTGGTGTCCACTCAAGACTCACCAGCCCCAGCGACCCATCACCCATCTCCCCATTCGCCAACTGTGACCCGCTGAACATTCCACTTAAGCTGGGGTTCTCAAACTGGGGGGCGTGAGCTGTCAGCCTCCACTCCCAACCCTGCTTTGCCTCCAGCATTTATAACGGTGTTAAATATATTTTAAAGTGTTTTAATTTATAAGGGGGAGGGGTCACACTCAGAGGCGAGCTATGTGAAAGGGGTCACCAGTACAAAAGTTTGAGAACCACTGCACTAGAGTGGTCTTCACCCATATATAGTTCAGGCTTCTTCTCTTGAGCAATCTTCATCCAGATCACATTCAGGGTTTCCCTCTTCACCTTCAAACCTCTAGCCCTACCTTCAGCTCTTCCTATACCTTCTTCTAATCATTAGTCTCTACTCAAGTTTCCTCTTCTTCCATTGGTCTCCTTTGGCTTCTCCTCTCTCAGAGTCTTCTTTCATGCTACCCCCTGTTCCTAATGAACACAGCCTACCTTGTACATATTCTGTCTTGTACTGTTGATTTCTTTGGGGCTGTCACAGGATCTACGCCAGCACTCCCATTTTTTGTACCTGCACCCTGTGTTTAGGCTGGTATAATAAAAAGTCCCACCACCTTCTTCAGTGGTTTCACCTTTGTGTCTTTACTTACAGTGTTCTTGTGCAGCCCCAATTCCCCCAACAACAATCACACCATAGACCCCACCCAGCGTCTTCTGGCCCTTGAGGTACCTTCCAGTAGGTAAGGAGACAGAGAAACAGCCCTCCTATTTCCTCCCAGCCCAACCCCTCAGTGAGGTTTTCCCAGGGCTTTTATAGCCCTCCCAATCTTTAGCCCAGCTGTTCCCTCTCAGCCCAGCTTGTTGCTCTGAGCTAGCCCTCATTAGGGCTTACAGCTGGGCTCCCTGCTGCATACCCATGTCTCTCTACCTGGCCTTTTGACCAGAGAGCCATCTACAGCCAGCATTTTGGCAGGGCTTTAAACGGGGTTTTACCCCTGCCCTGCCACAGGGGCGAAGTCCTGTTGTATGTTCGACACTGATGCAGGATCACTGTGCAGTACCATGTACATTTACAATGCTATATAAATGAATAATTATCTTAATAATCCACCTCTCCCTTTATTCCCATTGAGCTATTGTATTCTCTTTTTAGGCTATAAATTAGCTCTGATTTATCTCCTGTTCTATTGAAAGAGGGCTGAAAGGAAGTGACATAAAGAAGAAAAGTAAAATTAGTTAAATAGAACACAAATGAGATCTATTTGGCCCTGAGAAAAGTACAATACATGTTAATTAAGCAGATGAATGCATTACTGGCTGGAGGGGCTATTGCATCTATTTGAAACAGGCTAAAACTATTTTCTTTAAATCTGAGGTTTTGGAAGCTTTGGAGCTAACTAATTAGATGAGCTTAGTTCTAAGTAAAATGTCTACAGATTAGGCAGAGCAGGATTTCATTAGGACTCATTTTGTTCAACACCTTTCGGGCTATTTGTGTTTATCTTTCTTTTGAGTTATAAAGTCATAAAAGCCTTTGAGGAAAAAGTTCTCCCAAATACCAAGTTTTTACATAACCTCTATGTAAAAATAGCGAGCCATTGAGCGAGATACTATGGTCAGAGCAACTAAGCATAATTTTCCGATTATACTGTGCACAGAAACTTAGGCTGTCATGTAGGGGCAGAATATAAAAAGTGACCGCTGATTTTGGGGGCCGAACTTGAAAGTAAAGTCTCCAGGAGAGAATACAGTGTGTGCCTCTCCCCATTAACAGGCTGCATCAACTCTGAAAACAAAATGGCTGATTTCTCTGCACACAGCCAGATTTGTTTAATGTAAAGATGCAATAGAAAGAAAAGAAAGACAGCACCGTGCCATTGTTAGATGCAAAACGCTATCCAAATTGCCTGATTCTGAAAAATTTGGCTTGAAATTTTTTCAGAACTAAACCTAGCCTGACTGCTGAACCTTTAAAGCGTTAGTGACTAAACTGTCTTTTTTTTTTTAATGCATATGAGTAAAACTTTCAAGCTCAGAGAATGTGTGAAAAGCCAAGTGGAAAGCATGCCAAATACTTATTGTAAATACGCTAAGTAAATTTCAATATTTTCCATTCAAAATAAGCTTCATTAAAGGCAATGTAGAATTTTAAGTAGAGAGGAATAACAAATTAGGGTAGGAAGAAATGAAAGCAACTTATATAACCCCCAGCTGTACCAGATCTTAAAAATTCAAAAGCAGTCTAAGTGGAACAAGGAGGGTCTGATTTAATTCATCATTAACTAAAGGACTAAGACACAAAAAGAACAGGGAATGTCATGTGGAGAGAACTGCTATAGGGCAACAGGCAAAGAGCAAAGACTCGACCGTTCACTTCCTGAATTTACCCTCTTTAGCATTTCAAACATCCTCCTATTTCAAACATAGAACCATTGCCCAACCTGCCACATCCCAAATCCTGATTCAACGGTTTGCAGGTCTCCTTTCAGGTGCCTTTGCAGCTGGTGGAAGATCAGAACGGAAGTGGCGAGAAGGAAGTCCAGTTGAACAATGAAATTCAGGAAGCCTGCATTGCAGAGTCTGAATGAAAACTGAGGACCTCACACAGTTCAGCAATTACCAAAGAGCTTCCTTCTAGTCAAGCCTCTAATGATCCAGCTAATTGATTTGATCCCTTTCATGGGCTGATAGGAACATCGGGAGATTACAAACTAGTTATTCAGGGAGCTGTGGACTGAGAACCAACTGCCCTGATTGGAGACCTTATGGAAACTCAGAAAAGCACTCTGAACTCATTATTTATTAACATCTGTATCTTACTGATTTAAATCATGCTCCTCACTTCAGGTGCATGGTAAAAAAAAACAAAACTGTCACTCATTTCCTCATCCACTCCACTAACCCTCACAGAGTAAAAAGTCTGAGAGAAAAGACGGGCTTTGCGACAAGCCTCCCAGATCTACAAACTGGGGGGAGGCTGGCCTAGGAAAGAAGGATGGTACCATGGGGAGGGCCTTACCCAGGGCTATTGGAGACCCTGCTCTGCCACAGACATCCAGTGTGACCCCGGTCAAGTCACATAGTCTCCCTGTTTAATAATTTGTTCCAGTTTCTTTCCCGGTATCAAAGCTAGCCTGACTAGTCTATCATTCCTGCGGTCCCCTTTGTTTCCCTTTTTAAAGATAGGGATTATGTTTACCCTTCTCCAGTCTTCTGGGACATCACCCATCCTCCATAAATTTTCAAAGATAATTCCCTCAGGCCCTGCTGACTTGAATATATCTAACTTAGCTAAATATTCTTTAACCGGTTCTTTCCCCACTCTGGCTTGTGTTCCTTTCCCATTGTTGTTAATATTCATTGTGTTATGCACCCAGCCACAATTCATTTTTTCAGAGAAGACTAAAGCAAAATACACATTAAACACCTCAGACTTTTGTGTGTCACCTGTTATTAGCACTCCTTCCCTGCTAACTAGTGGGCCTACACGTCTATGCAGGGCAGCGAAACAAGCAGCATCCATCAAGCAGCATCTCCTGAAGGATATGTAAGGAATGGGCAGGGAGCATCCATAGGTCACCGCTTCCTCCCTAGATGAGTTTGTGGGCTAAGTCATGGACCCACTGGCCATACATCATAGCCCACCCGATCACACCTCCATCTGGTCCCACACAGTAGCCACCACAGAGCTCTGCTCCGTACATTGCAATGGGCTGCAGAATCTCCCTCTGCATCCAAACATTCCCAGCCGCCCGTGCCGAGGAATTTGGTGCTTCAGTTGCATTTGGGGTGTTCCATGGTTGCACTGGTGAGTGGGGGAGGCATGCAGGATTTAACTGATAATAATAATATCCGGCTCTTTTTCATAGATCTCAACGCGCTTTACAAAGGAAGGCAGTATCATCATCCCTGTTTTACAAATGGGGAAACTGAGGCACAGAGCTGGGAAATAACTTGCCCAAGGTCACTCAGCAGTAGCAGAGCCAGCAATAGAACCCAGGTCTCCTAAGTCCCAGTCCAGCAACGCTAAATCCAGGCTACAGGGCCAAATTCTCTGCTGGTCTGTACCACTTTACACCTGTAGAGAATTTGGTCCATATTATCCAAAGGTCAGATCACTGAAATAAGATGTCCTAGTCAAAGAGGCAGTTCAGAAAGTTTACAGAGACTTGCATTCCACAGGCTGTTGGAATGCCTGCACCAAGTCCTACAACTGACTGACCCTGAGAGATTAAATTTCAGAAAATCCAGAGCCCACACCTGGAACCCTATCAAACCGGGTGCCCATTTCTTCCCAGGGAGAGGAAAAGTGCCAGCGAGAAAGAGGAAAAGTCTGAGGTCTGCACGACATTCGCGACTGCAGCGTCGAAGTGTAGACACTTCCTACGTGGACAGAAGGGGTTTTCCATCGCAGTCGTTAATCCACCTCGCCGAGAGGTGGTAGCAAGGTCTGTGGAAGAATGGTTGGGTTGACCTACCCACATCTACGCCCTGGATTAGCTCAACATAGCTACATTGCGCAGGACACCACGGTTTTCACCGCCTTGAGTGACGGAGTTAGGCCAGTCTAATTTTCAGGTGTAGACCATGCCTCCGGGATTGACCGTCTTTCTCCCATTTGTCAAGTATCAGGGGGTAGCCATGTTAGTCTGTACCCACAAAAACAACAAAGGGTCCGGTGGCACCTTAAAGACTAACAGATTTATTGGGGCATAAGCTTTTGTGGGTAAAAAACACTTCTTCAGATGCAGGGAGTGAAAATTACAGACGCAGGCATTATATCCTGACACATGAAGAGAAGGGAGTTACCTCACAAGTGGAGAACCAATGCTGACAGGGCCAATTCAATCTGGGTGGATGTGGTCCACTCCCAACAATTGAGGAGGAGGTATCAATTCCAGGAGAGGCAAAGCTGCTTTTGTAGTGAGCCAGCCACTCCCAGTCCCGATTCAAGCCCAAATTAATGGTGTTAAATTTGCAAATGAATTTTAGTTCTGCCGTTTCTCTTCGAAGTCTGTTTCTGAAGGTTTTTTGTTCAAGTATAGCTACTTTTAAATCGGTTATAGAATATCTCCCTTTTGTTATTTGACATTGCTCTGAACCCGATTATTAAGCCATCTGTTGATCCTCTGCTTGGTTTAAAATCCTGGTCTGCCCCGGGAAATAAACAGATGATTATTATCATTTTTATTGACTTCCTAAAACGTCGTTATTCCATTACGGCCAAGTCTGCAGCCTGTATCGATCCCCGGGCCAGTCTGCCTGTTTGAGAGCATTGCGGTTTCTCTGTGGGGTTGGGTGACAGTGCCCTGTGAATGGGGAGATTAAATGCACAGCTGCCTCGCTCCTTCTTGGAGGAGGAGGGGAGAGTTAGCTGCTGCTTCAGCTGGATGTCTGAGCTGCTGCAGTGCTCGAGGACACGCCCTGAAACAGATTGTTTAAAAAAAAAAAAAAGCCAAGCTCATTCTGCTGTCAGCCAACATCCGCTCTCTTCTCTTTAAGGCAGATTACAAAAGCCATTGACTATATTAATGCTAACAACATGCTGCCCTCCCCTCTTACCCCTGGGGAAAAAAAAGGCATGAGTTGGTTTTAGGAGATTAATTCTGCATGTGGAAATCCAAGCGCTCTCTATCTCTCTATTCCTGTTATCACAGCATTAGCAAGGGAATTCAGTTCAGCTGCCATCTGAGTCCTACCAGGGGCATGTCTATTTCAGGAGACGGCAACTCACATGGACTGCATTCCAGTTCAACAGGCTGAGAAGGGACCGGCCCTCCAAGGTGCTGAATGCCCTCAGCTGCCAGAGTTAAGGGTGCTGAGTACTACACGGCACGGGACTCCACAGAGTGGTAAAGCGGTGAAATCCAGAAACCCTGTCCCTCTGTCCAGTATCTCATCCCAATGTTTCACTGTATTCATTAGATTAGTTTCCTAATCTACTTTCCCTGTAGTGGGTAGTAAAGAATTTCCTCCAAATAAAGAATTCTTCCTCTCAGTGAAGGCTTCTAATTACTTTTCTTAATTTATTTCCAAGTATCCCATGAGCAAAGAAAACGAAACAAATATTCTAACTTTGCCACAGCAAAGCAGCAGCGAGCACCAAAGGCATTCCACCTAAATATTTGTATCTGCATCCCACTGTGTCTTTAATATCAGCCAGATTTACATGCACGGCTTTTCGTGTTGGATGGAGAAATCATAATAGTTATTATATACGACCTGTTTAAGGGATAGACCACAGCTACTCTTCTATATCCAAAGATCCACAAACTCTTGGGGAGGAGGGGTTGAAATCTGAGCCCAGATCCAGATTTGGAACCTGAGCCCATCTCTAACTTACTTGTCCAATTCAAGCGTGCCAAGCCACCTGGGGGCAATTCTTCTGTGCTTCCACCACACCACCCTTACCTTTCAGCTGCAGAGAGCTTCCTGTCTGTCTCCAGTCTTACTTCGTGCTTATCAGCAGTAGAGGAGAAAAGCAGCAATCAATTACGAACTCCCTTTGTGTCATGTGACAGATGGCGCAGTTCTACGTGAGCTAGAGTTTTGGGGAAGGGGCACAGGGAGAGGGTTGGGAGGCTAAGAAGATCCACTGTTTTGGGGGAAAGTTTTCCAGGAGAGGGCAGCCATCCCAGCCCTCTCAGCAGCCCTGCTGATGTAATGAATCCTAGTTTAAGCCTTCTTCTGCTGCGGAAAGCTGAAGAACAGAGCAGGTCAATTTTTCTTTTTTAATTTCAGAATTTTGATGTCATTTCCGTTTCGCAGGGTTTTCAGTAAGCAAAAAAAAAAAAAAAAAAAACCACTGGTAACCATTTCCAGAAATAGCTCTGAGAAGGGTTTGGGGTTTTTTAATAGTCACTGAAAATGGTGTGAACAATGAACAAATTCGTAAGAGTCAACACTTTCTGGAAAAACCTCTATGCTTTTGAAGAAGACTATTTTGGGGACCAAAAAAATTTTGTTAAAAACATTTTGCCCCTGCTACTGAACAATGCCCAAATTCAGCGTAGCTCTCCATTTAGCCTAGCTGAATGACCTAATCCCATTTAACTTCATTAGGAGTCTCTTAGCAATGTGTTATCATCCGAAAGAGATGAGATTCCCATTTAAATGCTATTTATCCTACCAGTCCAAGATAATGCCAGTAAAGCACAATAAGAGAGCTCCTCACCAGTTCTAAGAAGAAGATACCTAATGTGGCCATGAAATAATCTTTCTCTTGGCTTTCTGAATATGACTATCCAAGTATCTGATCAATGAGCATTGCTTTGGAGTGAGTGCAGTGGTTCCGAGACTTTCCATACCAGGACCCACAAATGTGGAAAGGGAAGGGCGGTTGCTATCAGATACCTGTTTGCAACTTTCAGGTTGAGAACCTGCTTCTCAGTGGAAAGGATCCTGAGGACATCAGCTCAGCTTTGTCCCTGCTGACCATAAGACCCAATATTGACCGGGAGACTAAATGGTAATGAGATCTTATGGACTGACTACATAGATTAAGTGATCATCACCATATAGACAAATGATTCTGAATGTCTCCCAAGCTAAAAGTCCTGAAAGCCTCTTAGATCAGAAGAGTTCCAGTGTTACGGTAAAATGAGACAGTGACTAGCCCTGATTGGGTCTATGCTGTAAGACAAAATATAGAGTTTGTACTATATTGGCCCACATTTTCAAATAAGCCAGGAATGTAAAGTAACATTCTGGAAGCAGGCAGTTGCCACCCACAAGCATTCGCCTCAGCTACCCTATAAAAATGGGAGTGTTACATTTTGCTGTGGAAGCAGAACCCAATGCACTGCTGGTCTTCAGTATGTTCGCTATTATTTAACATTTGCATTGTAATCTAAGGAATTCGCAAACTGATCAGTTGGGCCAAAATGCATCATGAACATAATTTTAAAAGTTTCCTTTGGGCAGGGGAAATGTTCAGGTTAACAGATAAATTCTTCACAATATCAAGCCCTAAATCCCCGAATTACCATTTCAAAAATCAATATGTATTTTGATAAATCAACCAGAAGATTTTAGGGTCGGGGAAAATACACCATTGTCTGAATCTATTGAAAGAAAAGTAGCAATACTCAGGAAGAAGGTGGAGAGAAAATGAAGGGCCTAGTCTTGTGACATTCTGAGCATCCCCATTTTGCATTGAAGGCACTGGGAACTTAAGAGTATTCAGGAATAGGTTCTAAATATATGATCCTGCTCTCTATGTAATTGATCAGACTTCTGTCACTGATCTCAGTGGAAGAAGTATCAGGATCCTTGATTTTAGTCAAGCTCATCGGTCCACAATAGACAAATATAGTATGGTTAAATGCAACATAGATTAAAGTAGAGCAAATAACCATGTAAGGTCAGGTCTTTCTCAGCTACTTGTGTGGAGCTGGTGTCTAAAGGAATTGCTCTGGCAAGACTGAGACAGGATGAAAGAAGAAGACAACGGCTAGGTGCCATGGAGCCAACAGACTAGCAAAGAGAATTAAACTGTAGCTCAATAGCTGAAACAGAAAATGGAGAGCAGTAAATACATAGAATGCAAATAACTGGGACATTGATCAAAAGTATGGAGATGGTATCCGACAGGCAGGGAAACAATGGAAACTTTAATTAATGATCCCACCAGCCTGTGCATTAAATATTAATAGCACAAGCTGGAGAAGGAGAACATTTCCTCAGAATGGCAATAGCAAAAAGAACAAAATTGATTTCACATCAAACAACATTTTACTAAGTAAAAAATTAACGGTTGTGAAATTGAAACTAAGGAGAAGGGAGTGCAAACGGAGGACAAGTTAGGCACCAGGGGCTTGCTCGTCCAAGGTGCAGCGTGATCTCCACTCCCATGGACTTCAGGGGGAGCTGAAGGTCCTTAGCACTTAAAAGGATTCTGCCCCATGAGTAGATTTCATCCCTGTGCTCAGCATCTGCACAATGCCTCCGGTACCACTTCAGACCCAGTGAAGCCTTATTTTCAGAACTTAAATGGACTTAAGGGGTGCATAGGCCTTTTGCTTGACCTCTGCACAGTGGTGGCTTTTCATGTGAATCAGTCACATGTAATTGCTGGGCTTAGGATTGCTACCTTCAATATCCTGTCTCATTGGCATCACCTGTGCAGGGGACATCTGATGTAGGACCAATAGCTGGACTCCAGTTAGGCTTGATGCTGCTCAAGAGGAAATACAAGAGCTCTGCTCCACTGGCCTTTTGCCCAGAACCATCCGCGTGTCTCGGTTAAAGGAGAATTCGGTTCCTCCTGTAAAGCTGCTGTGAACAATGCGTGGTTTGGTGTTTGGCTACATGACGGAGCGCATTTCTCCCTAGTAAACCTCCCCAGTTCTCCATGCCTCTCTGGCTGCCAGTGTGGGTTACTGGAATGGCTCTGCTCAAGCCTTGAGGATCACTCAGAAGCTAAAAGCAGTGCAAAGTGCAGCAGCTGACTTACTTAGTGGGGCTAGCAACAAGGTCCTTCTCTCAGAGGTCTGGGATGGCTTCAGGTAAAGATCTACATAATTTGCGTCCTGGCTACCTAAGAGATTACTTCTCTCCCTATGTGACAGTCCTGATCAGCTGGGATGCTTCAACTGAAAGTCCCCTGCGGCTGGGGGAAAGGTGTCCTCATTAGGCCCCTCTCCTCTGGAATCTGCTTGCCCTATTGGTCTACCAGTGCATGAGTTTTTTTGCTCCACAGAACTAAATAAACAAATGTACATCCAAGAGTATACATGGCCACATTTTGGTTTCAGTTACTCTGGCCTAAATCTGATGTGATTCCTCTGACTTTGGTGGAGTTAGGTCATATTTACATCCTGCAACTGACCGCAGAATTAGGTCCAAAATGTGCATTAAAATGGCCACATCTTCCCTTTTTAGAGCACAGTTACAGTGAATGTTGCTAGGTTTGGAGAACAGGTATTTCCTCTGTGCTGTTGCAGTCTCCAGCAGGAAGGCTCTTTTTCAGTATTGTATTAAAAATCAATGGGGTTTAAGAGTCAGACAAGCTTGGATACCAAATTAAAGCACAGAGTCTGACCTTTAGGGCTCCTGTGAACTGCATGGATTAATAACAGCTCAACAAACCCGAAGGGCTAAACTGAAGCTTGGTCAGAAGGCCTGAGCACCTTGCTGCAGCACATAGACGTATTGTCCCAGACGCAGGCCAGGAATCAGATTGTGGCTCAGTGCACTGCTGAGCCACGAGCGGCCCACCCCGAGGATACTCTACGCCCTGAGATCTGCTCCCCACTTTCTGCCAGGGAAATGGGAAGAAGGAAAATTAATAAATACACTAAAAATTCTGACCTTAGCAATGTGCCAGCCTCACTTCTCCTCTATTCTCTTCCATTCCTTTCCTCCTTTAGCTTGGTCTCGCCTGGTTGAGTTTGCATCCCGGTGTTGTTTTCTCTCCTCTCTTCCTTTCTCTCCATCTCCCAGAATCTCTGCCCTTTCTGTTCCTCCAAATCTCTGCCCTTTTTGCTCCCCCAAATCTCTGTCCTTTCCTCTTCTCCCTCTTACTCTCTCGCTTTGTCCCTAGGGACACCTATCCATCCCCCTCCCAGTTGCTGTGTCCCTATCCCTGGCTGTGATTTCCTTCCTAGCACAAATCTCTCTCTCCCTTTCTTGCACCATTCACTCCATTCCCATCTCTCTGCCCTCCTCCACATAACCTGGCCCCAATATCATCCTTCCACCTCCTCCCTTTGGTTCTGCCAATCTCCCTATTCTGTCCTATAGCATTAATTGCCAACAACTCCTCCCACTCCCTTATTTCTCACTGCCTCTCCCTTTCTGCTAGGCCTCTCAGTTCTCGCCCTACCGTCTGGCTCTATTCGTCCCTATTGCTCCTCCCTTGGGGCTTGGTCCAGCACCCACTGAACTCAGTTGAAAGACACTCCCACTGACTTCAATGGGCCTAGGTCTCTAGCAGGTCAGTGAAGTTGGAAGTGGCAGGGTGGCAAGTTTCCCATGGCTTTTGCTTCGTTTGGTGGTGGGAAATGATTGTTTCTGAGGTCCTAGGTACAGTTATCACTCTCACAGGCATTGGTAACATTCTTAATGCAGCCAGTCTATTCGTTTGATGTCTCAAGCCCTCTTGTTACTCCTAGCAGAGACTAGCTATTGTTGATCAAAGCCACATCTTAAGGCTCCCCCAAGCAAACTAACTCATGCTGTATCTTCCACTGGCAGGATGAAAGACATCTTTACTTTATAGGTTGTCTTTGATATTTCCCCCCCAAAACCCCACGTAATGAAGATATGCTGTCTAATCCAAATTTGGAATAGTCAGAAGAAAGCTGACACACGTAAGACGTGCTCCACACTGTGAAAAGCGGTAATCAAAGCAGCCTTTTAATGACTGGAGTAATGATTTAGATGGGCAAAAACTCAGACTAAATGTGCTTGACTAATTAAATAATTAAGCACAGCCTGACAAGCGAAGAACATAATTGTGCATCCAAAAATCAAAACCACATCCTGGTCCTCCTGAGCGTTTGTGACAACAAATTGGGAGACATTCAACACCCTTTTGCACACTGTGCATCCTGCTGTTGAAAGTTTGTTGCACTTCTGTTGAGGATCTGTGCACACTCAGTTATCCGGGCACGTTGCCTACAACAGCAGTTCGGTTTTTAAATGTTTCATCCCTAGCCAAAAAAATATCAAATTCTAAATTTAAGTGAGTAGCAACATTAGAAAGAAATGACGGAATTTGGCCCCGTGACATAAACGGAAGCCCTGGAATCTGTGAGAGATGTCTGGGCCATGACTTGTTAAATAAATCATTCTCCCTACTGGCTAGCAAAAGCCACCTAAGGACAAATGGGCATTATTACCAATGCCTCCTTCAGAACAGACAACCTCTCAGCCTTCCTGAAGAACGCAACAGTCCTCAACAAACAACACGTGAAATCTCCCCCAGTGTTGTCTCTGCATCCTTGGCCAAATCATCTCAGAGAAAATGACAACCCACCTCCAATAGTATGTGGTACTGTCACCCTGGTCCCATCATAGTGCAAAAATAGACCAGGACATGGCATGGAGGTGGTCTGAATAATGCTTATTCAGCTCCTGGCTGTCATGGGTGGAGGGCAAACCTCAGTGCTCGTACTCTTCGGCCTCTCGGCAGCCTTCAGTAGTGCCGCTGCCCTATTTACAAAACCAAAATGTCAGAGTGGACGTTGTACACTACAATGGCATCAATCACTCTTCATAAAAAAAGCCTAGAAAGCTATGTTGGGCAGCCAATTCTTCATCCCCACAAGGCCTCCCCATTAGGGTGACCAGACAGCACGTGTGAAAAATTGGAACACTTTTTTTTTCAGGGGGAGAGAGGGCGTAGTTGCCTATATAAGACAAAGCTCCTCATATCAGGACGCCTGGTCACCCTATTCCCCATCCACAGTTCCACAGAGGTTAGTACTATCCCACTCTTTACCATCTACGTGAGACAACTTGGAGAGGTTGAGAGTTGCCACAATCGCTAGTGACAACAGTATGCTGATGACACCCAGCTCTGTATCTACTTCTTGGCAGATGCCATGTCGTTTGGCTGGTGAGTGATGTTACAGGTCCTCTGACAGACCTAAGAAATAGACTCTTCAGGACCATCTTGGGAATTCTTGGACTTCTGCATCAGCGCCCAAACGTCCCTTGTGCCAAGAGGGAGCCATACCAAAATGTCCAAAGGGCAACATAATGTGCAGATTGTGAACCAGCTGAGACAGTGGATGGGCCCTAGTATGTGAGGGAGCATACACACATCTCCACAAACAGGTTAGAACATAGGTGCTGGAACTAGGAGGTGCGGGGGTGGGGGGCTGCAGCACCCCCTGACTTGAAGCGGTTTCCATCATATACAGGGTTTACAGTTTGATTCAATGGCGGGAGAAGGGATAGCTCAGCAGGTTGAGCATTGTCCTGCTAAACCCAGGGTTTTGGGGGAGAGATAGCTCAGTGGTTTGAGCATTGGCCTGCTAAACCAAGGATTGTGAGTTCAATCCTTAAGGGGGCCATTTAGGGATCTGGGGCAAAAATTGGGGATTGGTCCTATTATAGGGGGGAGGGATAGCTCAGTGGTTTGAGCATTGGCCTGCTAAACCCAGGGTTGTGAGTTCAATCCTTGAGGGGGCCATTTAGGGGCAAAAATCGGGGATTGGTCCCGCTTCAAGCAGGGGGGTTGGACTAGATGATCTCCTGAGGTCCCTTCCAACCCTAACCTTCTATGATTCTATGATTCTCTCAGCACCCCCAAGATTCAAATTGTTCCAGCCCCCCTGGGTTAGAAAAGGGCCTTCAGGAACCAGCTTGATGATGATGTAATTGGTGGCACAACTTGCAAATGGGTCACAAAATGGGTATCAGCTATGTGGTAAACTAGCATAAACTAGCACCCATTTGGCAGTCAGAAGGTGTGCAAACTGGGTGCAATTTACACACTTAGGATGAGGCAAAGGAACGTGGCACAAAAATTAACTCACAGATGGGGGTCAAATAACACAGGAGCTCTCTCACAAAGACACTGTTCGATTCTTCTCTCATTTATACTGCTGCAACTCCACTGACGTCAGTGAAATAACTCCTTACCTACGTCAGCGCTGGCCCAGGGCCCCTCTCTTTTCAAAGAAGGGTTGGGGATTTTGTAACACAGCTCCCGTTGCCATTCAGTGGCATTTGGGCACCTAATTCCCTTCAGCTCCTTTAATAATGCAGGCCTGAATGGCAACTCTTGATACCTGCCATGATTTAGTCTGACTATGAGCTTTGTTGGAATTTCTGCCGATATGAGGCATTGTCTGGCTTTCATACACATTTGGTGCATTCTCTGGTGTCTTACAGTAGTTTTGGGTCAGTGATCTCCATTTCTGAAGGACTTGCACCACAAGTTCTGTTTTACTAAATCCCCCCCAGATGTTCCATTGTTTGGGGCCGAGATCTGAAAGGCAGGAACTATCTCATAAAGACAGATGGAAACATCTACAATTGGGAATGGCACATGGCCTCATTCATGAAGGGTATGAGTATCCTCTGACTTTACCCTGGTGTCGATCACTGGAGTCAATGTAGTTACACGAGCAGGGCCGGTCAGAGCAAAGCTGGCCTTCAGCTGAGTGTGCAGTCTATGCTGCTTCCCATTCTCACTTCCCCTATATTGTCCTCGCACACACACTGAGAAGGTGAGGCAGTACTGGGCAGTCCCACATTGGAGGGAGAATAAGGAATGAGTCCAGAACTGGCTTGTGTATATCTGGAGATTACAGGTGGATGGAGGATTTTTATTACAGAGGAAGAAGATGAGCCCGCAAAGGCCACAATACAAGGGGGATCATTGTGGTCCCCCAGGCTGCTTATGTAACTAACTCCACTTAGCTCTTCCTCGGGCATGAAAGTAGCTTGCACCCCGCACCGTGCAGAACTGCACTATGAATTGTAACTGTCAGCCTGGCGTTTCAGGGGCCTGGAGAACCCAGGAGTCGGAGGCTTATCACAGCTGCAGGTGTGGCAGCGTTATCTGCACCAGCCCTGTACACCAGTGTAAAACCAGTTTGAGATCAGACTCAGTCCCGGGCTTTCTCTCTTCTGGGATGTCAGTTACGTGTGCCTCTCAAAATCTAAGCTAAGTCAGTAACAGACAATAACTCTAGCTCCATCCACACACACACAAGGTTCAAAGGGTTAAAAGGCACGGTTACGAGTAAAGACATGACAAAGACTTGCCAAGCAAGCTGACAGAAGCCATTTAAAATATTAATACCCTGCTGGTCAGAACGGTGCAGGCTAAAGACAATTTTAAAAGATTAATTTCTATTAAAATCAGAGCCTTGTTTCATACCATTAGAAAGCGGATTCTCTTCTGTTCTCCCAGGTCACCACCTTGAATCGTTTCCAGGAAGCATCCTTTGACAACACTTAAAACAATGCAACATATTGTCAGGACCTGCAATCTGTGATACCTTTATGCCTCAAAAGAAAGAGAGGTAGTGGGGGGGGGGCAGGGGAGAGAGAAATCCTGTCCAACCCCAGAAGGATTTGAATGTTGCCAATGTTCTATATTTTGCCATACACAGTTTGCTATTGGTTCCATTGCTTGGTTACCAGTACAGATGTCTGAGAAAAATTGCCAGTACTAACAAGAATAATACTAACAAGACAGCTATCGGTTAGATGCTGCCTATAGCCAGCATCTGTACAGTCATTTTCAGGGGCCCGCAAGTCTCTTGACACTGACACTGGAAGAGGTCTCAGTTCATTAGTTATCTCTTCTCCGTTTGATATCAGGATGTCGATAACTTGTTATCGGCCCCTGGAAGATTGTTTGCATGCTGGAGAAACCTCAGGAAAAAGTGATTTTTCTGGCAAGAGAGGAATGAGTTCTCCACTGCATATACGGTGGAATGCTGCTGTGAAGATGAATTTTGGCAGCCGTCTTTTTGATCACAGTTTCCAAACAATCCCTAGAGTACATGTGAATCCCTGAGCTCTTCAAATCAGACATGCACAGAAGCAAAATCTCCATCTTGCAAGGACCAAACAAATTCTAATAGGTATTTTAGTTGCATGATAGGTCAGACAAATCATTGGTTGTAAAAGGCACTTTCAACAATTGTAACATGCTTTACCTGCCGTCAGATGGCATTCCACAAGTGTGAAATTCTTTCCTGTTTCTGAAAACATCAAAGAAATTCTGATCCTAACAACTTGCACCTTATAACTGAGAACCAAACCAACACACCATCGCCAATGGGAAATGGCTCTGGGATAATAAGGTCTTGCCTACCCAAAAAAACTTGCACTAGTTTAGTGAAAATCAGTTTCAAAATTGATTAGTTAAGGAAGCGCAAACCTCTGTGTGGACAATCTTAAATCATTTTCCATCAGGTTTATATAATATAAGATTTTAGTTAAACCAATGCAAACTTTGTATATAGATAAGGCTACCTAGCTGAATGATCATTATAAGCAGCTATCAGTAAAACTCAACAGGAGTGTGTAAACCAGTAGATGCTATATACACAGAAGCTTCTCTACATATAGCAATAGAATCATTTCACAGGGTTGTAGAGACTTAGCCATCCAAGTCCCAAATGTCTGTTTTAGGAAGAAAAATATCCTTGCCCAAGGAAAAAATCTTTTAATAATAACAGATGTTAAGACAAAGTAGGAAAGAATAATAATTACTCTCCTTGCCATGTGGTTTGATATATTATTATAATGTGGCTGTATGGACTAGAGGTTAGAGCAGATGTTTGGGAGTCAGGGTATTTGTGTTCTGTAACCTTTGCTTTTAAGTATTAAACATAAATATTGAACAGCCACTTATTAGCTGTGTGCGTCCCTTAACTTCTGCATCCTTAAGTCACTTACAGTAATATTTTCAAAAGCTCATTTGCAAGACCCATTTTCAAAAACGACTCAGGCACTGGGGCACTTAGATCCCATTGGTGCCGAAGTCATTTTTGAAAATTGCACTTAGACGCCTAAATCACTTTGAAAACCTTACCCTTAACCATGGCTAAATCAGTTAGGGCCAGATTGTCAAACACGCTCAGCACCCACAATCAAGGCCAGATTGCCAAAGGAGCTAATTTTAAAAATCTGGCCCTAAGTGTGTGTCACAGGTGCTAAAAAAATCTGGCCTTTATTGATGTGCCTCATTGTGAACTGAGCTCTGTTGTAAAGCCAGACCCAAATGTGGGTACTGAGTACTCAGAGATCTAGCTCACAGAGCCATACAGGGTTTGCTCTCAGTTACACAGATATAACTCCAAAATCATTCAGATATACTGTAACTCAGGGTGTGATCTGAATCCAGCCCTTAATCTCTCTGTACCTCATGAATTTGGGGATTTCTAAAAGACGTATGATAAATAGGCAACCACCTCACTCACAGGGGTATTGTGTGATTTAATTAAGTGTTTATGAAGCACCTGGAGATCCTTGGATGAAGGGTACAATAAAAGGGAAGACTTTTATATTAAATATTAGTATCCATTGCCAAAGGAGATTGTAAAACAATGCCAGCTGGGGTCTGAGCCTTCTGCATTGAGCCCTCTCTTTGGCTGGATTTGTTGTGAGACATGAACACATAGAAAGCCTACCATGTTTTCTGCCCCTGACTAAAACCGACCATTTGGAGCCAGTTGAGGTTTATTTAAGGAAATGTGCTCCTGTAGTGCATTTTGCTGTGTCAAAATGAAACTGGCCTCTTCCTCTTTGAAAATTGGGAGCCCAGTGACTTCACTTAGCCTTTCTTCAAACCCCGCTCTGAGAAAAGCTGCTTCTTTGTTGCACTGAAAGGCCCCATGTTCCCGGAACACAAACTAAAAGCACCTGAGGAATCCAGTCCTGTTTCTAGCTCTGAAGGCCAGGTAGCTCAGTCAATTAAACACTGGCCTTTCCTGTTCAGGACGAATCCCAATCCACCATGATTTTAGCTGCTGCGAGCCATGCATATAACAACATTCTGGGGGGGGTGGGGAGAGAGGAATTATTTTAGATCCCTAGAAAACTAAAGTCCACAGAACAAAGGTGCTGTGTAATTTATGCATTTTCTAGCTTAGGGTTTTCCAGCCCTGAAAGAGACACCACACTTGACTGAGCACAGTGGCTGTAGGCAGCATTTATTCGCATAGTGCTTCAGGGCTAGTCAATAGGAAACAGCCTGGTGTTTTCCACTTGCACTTTAAAAAGATCTGAATCCCGAATTGGCCCCCAATAATCCCTCCTATCTCAGGAATCAGAGAGATGCTGATAGTTTAGAGGAGATGGGTATGACCAAGGCTTTGGTCGGTAACTCAGTTTGCTAACACCACAGGGGAGAGTGGCTCTATGTTCACGAATAGCCCTGATGTTTTTTCTGGGTCCCGCAAGAGCTGAGTTCCTATAGTTCAGAAAGGATCCCTAGTGACTCTAAGGGTGGCAGATCAGACTAAACGATGACTTATTTTATGTGGAGAAAATAGTAGCCCAGATGGAGGGCCTGGGTAACTGACCATCTATATCTTCCTCACCTCGACTAGCTATACATAGTCTTCAGGAATGTGAAGTCCTCCTCTTCTTTCACCACTTAGAATATATTGTTGCGGGAGGGTAAAAGGAGAAACCTACAAGTCAGCTCCTCAGGTGGTGTAAATCACTGTAGTTCCACTGACTTCAATGGGACGATGCCAACTGACACCCTCTGGCGATCTGGCCCAATGTCTTTGTAAGGCAGAAGAGCCGGATCGCTGCATCTATATTTTATCTTTTTGTATTTTAATGAACATGATCAAATATTGGTGAACATTAATGCACAGATTGATCAACCAGGTCAATTTCACTAATGGCATTCTTTTTTCATCTCTCATGTCTGTGATTCTATGACAGCCAGGCCAGAATTTCAGAAAATAAAGGAACCATCTGTAAAGTTTTATTTCATTGAAACAAAATCATCCCTCCTGGCATTCCCCTACACATGCAAATGCACATAGGCGCTCACCATGAGGTAGGAGGTTTGCAGAGAAACCAGCAGTTCTGAAGTGTAATCCTGAACAGATGGCAGTTCTATGCATGGAACCTCAGAAGGCTACTTTTTAAAGTAAATAGCAACAAATGGTTTGGTGCACAATGCAGTGAAATCTACATCTCACAGAAAACGTTTTCCAGCAGCAGAAAACTGCTTGTGACAAATTACACTGAACAAATTAAAAGCATAAAGCAGAACAGGTTTCAAAATCAACAAAAGAATTCATTGAAATCCTTGCTTCTGCACTTTGCTATTCAAAACTTTCAGACCTGTAGGTTTTCTCTTCTTTCCCCCCAGCCCCAGATTAAGGGACTGATTAAATAAAAATGATAGATCCATCTTAAACATGGAGGATGCGTACAAATATTTTGGAAGATATTGGCCCATGCAGCTGTATGAGGCTTCTGCCGTCTGGAAGCTAAACATTGTAACGGAGTTCCCGTGCTGGCTGGGGTAGTGGGTGTTTCTGGGCACAGCCATAGACAGCCCCTGAAGGCCATGGTTCTTCCCAGATGGGAAGACCCCGTCTCAGGAAATAAGATAGAGGAAGGTGAGGGGTACGTGTCCTGCCTTGGAAAGAAACCCAAACTGTTATTATCAGCAATACGGTCTTGTAGCACGATTTTTACTGGAACTTGCAGGCATCACAAGAACCCAGCCCAATATTTCAGACAGATCTGTATTTCATGATCTCACCAACCTTGATGGAAGACGTCTAAGGAAATCCAAGGTGCAGGGGGGCTGGAGCACATGACTTATGAGGAGAGGCTGAGGGAACTGGGATTGTTTAGTCTGCGGAAGAGAAGAATGAGGGGGGATTTGATAGCTGCTTTCAACTACCTGAAAGGGGGTTCCAAAGAGGATGGATCTAGAATGTTCTCAGTGGTAGCTGATGACAGAACAAGGAGTAATGGTCTCAAGTTGCAGTGGGGGAGGTTTAGATTGGATATTAGGAAAAACTTTTTCACTAGGAGGGTGGTGAAACACTGGAATGCGTTACCTAGGGAAGTGGTGGAATCTCCTTCCTTAGAGGTTTTTAAGGTCAGGCTTGACAAAGCCCTGCCTGGGATGATTTAGTTGGGGATTGGTCCTGCTTTGATCAGGGGGTTGGGGTAGATGACTCCTGAGGTTTCTTCCAACTCCAATGATCTGTGATTCTATGATCCGATGAAGTGAGCTGTAGCTCACGAAAGCTTATGCTCAAATAAATTGGTTAGTCTCTAAGGTGCCACAAGTACTCCTTTTCTTTTTGCGAATACAGACTAACATGGCTGCTACTCTGAAATCTATGATCTATGTTGCTTCAGCAGGTGGCCCTCTTCCCTCTGTATAACTACTGAACCACTGCTCCAGCCTAAAATTAGGAGCCACTGTACTCCAGGCAGTGCTGTCTTTCAGGAGAGAGCTCAGACTGAAGCCGTGTCCAATGGGGATCATTAAGGACACATTTTATAAGCAGAAGGTTCTCAGGCTTTGTGTCCTAGACAAAGTACAAGCCAAAGTTCCCACTGGAATTTCTGACTTTAAGGGTAATCTTCTTCGCTCTCTGCCCTCTTGCTGGGTAGTGTGGCTGGGCCCTGCTCTGCAGTGGCTGCATTATCTCAGAGGTGGCTACGTATCAGTAGTCGGCAAAGTCACCCATGTAAATATACAATTTGTAAAGCATTTCACAATAAAAGATTGCTGTAGATAAGTCATTATCATTACATAGGAAAACTTTCAGCTTAACATGGCAAATAGGACACTGACAGAATAATAATAGATGAAGCAATAACCTGTGCTGGAGATTTTTACTCTAGTCTGACACTAAAGGAAGTTACCATCACCAGGGTAGAACTCGGCCTCAGGACTGGGTTTTCTGTCCTTATGATTGTTAAAAGGCAGGAGGCATTTGAAGCAGGCAGTTCAAAAAGATGGCATGAAGCAGGCAGTTTGAAGTAGCAGTTAGAAATGATGAGCTGGGAAGGGCACTTTGAACTGGGAGAGACGTTAAAAACGGAAGAAAGTGTAGTGAGGGCAGTGCCTGTTAGCTTGATCCATGCAGACAGGTAAATCCACATTCTTTTGTCTAGGGAAGACTTGTGTATCAACTGCCTCTGCAACACATTCTGAGAACATCTTTCCAGCACACATGCATAACTCTTTATACACAACCCATAGCGACATCACACAGTGATATTCATGACCAGAATCTCACCAGTTTTTACATGATGCTTTACAAGACACCGTTTGGCTAAACAGTCTGACAACAGCGTGTTGACTGTGCCCTTTGCTGGTTGGCGTAAAGGGGTTCTTAGGGTCATAGGGTCTCTCTCCTATTCAATATTTGTGCTACAGATTAGTTTTCTCCAGATGTATTCACCTTCATGGGCGCAGCACAGATCTTACATTGTTAATTCTTGACCATATTAGTAATCCATCTAGGTCCCTTTCTATTAGTTCTCATCCTTGTGGTGTCTGCAACCACTCTAAGTTTAGCAACCTCCACAAACCGCATGCTGTTTAGCCTCTCTTCCGTGTTCGTAAATAAGACAAGGTGCCACTTATAAGTGAGGCAGCCTTCCAGACCCCTCACCTCCATTTCACCCATTACTGTTTATCATTGCTCTTTGCTTATGATCCATTTCAGTTTATGTGAAAATATTCATATCCCTGTGATTTCAAACTTATTTTTCCAAATAAGATTTCAGGAGACACTGATTCAAAAGCTTTTCTAAAATTAAGATATGTTAGATCTACTGTGTGCTCTTTACCCCATTAATTTTGTAATAAAGTGGTAACGTTTGTCTGACTTAATTTGTCCTTTAATCTTCAAAAATTCTTGCATCTAATTGTTCACTGGTCCATTATCCTCTCGGAATTTACAGATTCTTTTACTCTCAGAATGTTTATTCTCCTACATTACTAGGGATTGAAAACAGACTTTTACTGGGCAATAATTGCAAAGAACATTCTTCTCTTCTTCTTTGAAGATCAGTACCGCATTCACATTCCCCCCAGTCTTCTGGTTCAGCTCCATTTTTTTTTTTTGGTAATGTTTAAAAAATTGTTATTAGTGAAGAAATAAATTAGCTAATATCCTGCCTAAAACACCAACCATCTAAGACTGGTGCATATTCACATTGTGTATGTGTTCTCTTATGTGTTCTTTTGTTTTGTTTTTTCATTTCATGCTGTATTTAAAAGGCTTCCATTGCTTCCAGTTGTCTCATCTGTGGCATTAAGCGACAGCCTGTGCAAAGGAGAGGTGCAGAAACCCAGTGAGAGCTCCTGCAAGCATTATGCCGAAGGCAGGGAGTAGAACAGGACTCAAAGAGAAACAGAGACACAAAGGGATTAACTAGCAATCCAAGGTGACCACAATGTGTTCTATAGCAAACTGCAGAAGCAAAGCTTGAACAACAAGAATCTTGCATTGCAATTGTGACATCAGATGGATGGAGATTTTAATAACGTGTTAGACAGCATACGAATCCCAGCTCTGAGCTCATGTACAGCAGATTTCCTAGCAATTCCTGCTGTCTAGCTGTTTCCGATACTCCGATGTCAGAGCAACCTCTCCCCAGCCCAGAACAGCCCATTGCAACAGGTACTCAGTATGGAAGGATTGAGTGGTGGCTCCCCAATATTCGTTCTTCCTGTGAAGGAGGCTGGAAAACTCAGGAGTTTCCAATCAAGGATTTTTCTCCTGATTCTTTTGGTGGGTGAGGCTGAAAGTGGCAGAGGGGGTTCCGCCCCCAACACTGGAAATCATAAAGTCAAGGACCATCCAAAAAAGGCTCTTTGCTTTTGCATTGCTGCCAGGCACCCTTTTCTTCTCTCCATCCCCATGACACTAGAGGTCCAATGGAATCTTCCAGGATCTCCCCTTCTTTTCACAGCACTGAGAACATCCCCTAAGGGGGGCATGGGGGTTAGATTTTACAACAGAGCTGAGGAACTTGTGTTAGCCAAAGCTAACTCAGTCTGTTTCAGTGTACAGGCTACACTCCATAAATATTTGCTAATTCTATAGGTGGCACTCTTCCCTCTGAATTCATGGTTACCCAGTTGACAATTAGCTCATTAGCTTCCCGGCCCCAATCTGCTCTGGTAATCAGGAACCCTTCTTCTTAATCAGGAACTCCCCAAGGGCCGAATGGGTTAAACAGTGGCCAGAGTGCTGATTCAGTTGTTGATTCCCAGCACTCTGGCACAGCAAGGTTTCAGGGGTGCTCTGAGATCTAGTGAGAACAGGAGCTACACCATGTCCTTATTCATAGTGAATGCAGCTCTTTCAAGGAAACAGTGGTAACGATGGGGAATCCGGTACCTGTGGCAAGTTGATATATTTGCATCCTTTCCCATTGCCTTTACACAGACATTCTAATGTGATTCTTTATGCAAAGCTTTTATATATTGGAGATATGATTGTAATGGGATTTTTTTCTCCCATTGATCTACTCTGTTGAGCATCTTCTGATGTCTATACATGTCATTATACACACCAGTAATTTGGTGCGAAAAATGCATCAATACCTAATAATACAAGCTGGGATTATGAAAGGGAGCTGGGTGCCCAGCTCCCATTGAATTTCAATGGATTTGGGTGCCCATTTGAAAGTCCCGGCCACAGTCTTTAGAGTTTTGTTCAGTGATATGCCTCACTGGTTCCCTTCAATGTATTTCCATTAGTTAGACCTTTGGCAAATCAATCTGTGTTCTCCTAGAAGAAGAAAATCTGGAGACTTGCACACAGTTTTCTGTAGTACTGACAAGGAAATTAGGAAAAATGATTTATACTACAACAGTGCTTGGAGGTGTCAGCTGGCATTGGGGCCCCACTGTGCTAGGCACTGTCCGAACCCCTACTGAGAGACAGTCCTGGCCCTGAATTGCTTATATTGTAAATACACAAGACAGACAAAGGGTGAGAGGGGAAACAGAGGCATCACTTCAAATCAGTGGTAGAGCCAAGGGTAGAATCCAGGTCCCTGGACTCCTCAGTCCAGTATGCTAGCCAGTAGATCATGCTGCATTCTTCTGAAACCTCCCTTAGTCCCCTATTCCTCATCTCACTGCTCACAGGTAGACCAATATAGCCACTGACTTCAGTGAGCCTTCATATGGGGTACAGAGGTCTGCCTACACAGAAAGGAGTTGCAGGATCTGGGCTTATATGTGATAAAAATATGAACTCTTAACCTCAGTCTGCATGTGAGTAAAGTTACTTATATGAGACTTTCCTCATTAGAGGACCGTTGGAAGAATTGGGCCCTTATACAACTTTATAACACGTAGAGCCTCATTATAACAGCAAATATTGTATAACGAATTACAAATAATTGCTACCATTTCCCCACACTAAACCTTTCCCTGTGTTTAATGTAGAACCATTAATTTGTGTTCTTTCGTTTGCAAAATTTAATGACATGTATAAAAGGAGCCGTTAGGCTTCGAAGTGAGCCATCAGCCTCGGAAACATTGTGTTGTAATGTTGGGAGTTCATGGGTGCAGCTATGATGCCACCACAACATCACATCTCTTGGGCTTGAGGAAGTGCTTGTAGGTGTTCAAATACCAGTCCAATGAGCACAAATGTCCAGTGTGATGGATGGATGGATAGACTCAGCTAGTCTATTTCCATGTGCTCCTATGCAAAGAATCAGGATTACACCACTCATAAACCACTGTTGCTGGATAGACATAGTGAGCCTAGGATAATCCCAGAGTGATTAACCACTGGAACAAACTACCAAGAGAAGTGGCAGACCCTTTACCTCAGCGCACACTGGCTGCCTTTGGGCTCGATACAGAAGTAACTGGATGAAATTCTATGGTCTGGGTTACACAGGAGCTCAGACTAGATGAATTTATGGTCTCTTCTGGATTTAAAGTCTCTGAATCTCCGCGTCTCAAATGTAACTTGAAAACCTTCATTTATGGCAATTCCATGACACCCCTGGCAATGACTTTCACTGCTAAATTGTTCTCATGGTTAGATAGTTTTTCAAATATTTAACCTGAAATTTCCTGGCTGCAGCTCGGTTGGATGATTCGTTGCTTCCATCCCTCCTGGCTGACTAGTATGAATATGTGCCTTCATGTCTTGGTAGAGAAGGTGATAATCCTGTATCTCCCACCATCTTCCTTTCTCTGGGCAGAGCATGCCTCATTCTCTTAACAAACACATCTGTCTAAGAGATACACCCTGGTCACCGAATGCAGCTCCAGATTTGGCTTTGAGCCTGAACTTCCCCAAAGTTTGGGGTTGGTGTTTCAGTCTGGCCTATGATAGAGATAGGCCAGAGTAATGTAGATTTTGGGGGGCAGATTCACTGCCCTTTAAGTCTGCTTTCTGCTGGTTTCATTGTAGAGGACTCCCTGGTTGTGTGGGGTCAGGGCCGCAGCTCCTAGACACTTACCGGCCACACTAGAGGGATATAGCCAGGAGAGCTCCTACAGCCACCTCATCGCCAGCTGCCATTACAGCTCCTTCGTTCCTTAGGCAGCTGGTATAAGATAGAGCAGCCCAAAGGATGCTCTGTCTAATGCTGGCCCCCAGGACCTTGGATTGGCAAAACTGGCTTCATGTCACCTTTGCCTCCCACATCCCAAAAACAGGCTGGGCCCAGCTTTGCCAGGACGCTAAATCTGCTTTCCATGATCTTGATCTGGATGTAAAGGAACTCCACAGTGAGCAAGAAGGGACAGAGAATGGGTGGAGCTTTGGCTTTGCTCCCATCCCACCCCACCCAATGTGCTGACCAGCACAGCTGAGCTAGCGTAAGTGGCATATCTGCTGCTGGTTTAGCTCAGCTGCAGTTGACCATACCTCCCTCCCCAAACGGGAGGCAGGAAGGGAATTGTGCCTGGTGGGGGAGGTACAGCCCCCCCCCCCCCCAGCGTTATTCCTTGGGTGATGCAGTTTACACCCCACCCCTTGCTCATATCCCAGTCTAAAGGTACAATCTAGCACTAAACTAGTGCAAAAATGTTGGCTCTTCTGGGTTGACTAAGGTGCTCCTGTCTATGTTATTTTGGGCCGCCATTTACATCAGAAGAACCAGCAGGTGAGCTGAGCAACAGACTCACAGCAAATAATTTACTCAGCAGCGTGGCCTCTTTTCCTGCTCACGAAACATCTGTGAGCAGATCACAATTCCCTTAAATTTATTCATTATTTCAATTTATTCGACCCAGATTTTTTTCCCCTCTGTGGATGGATTGGGAGCAGTTTGCTGCAGTTGTCTGACAGTAGATCAGGCTATGGTTATTCCTGTAGCTGTGTTTGGCCACATAAATCACAGGGTACAGTTCCTGCTCCTTCACTGAACAAGTGTAGCTTTTGCTTGGTTGGATAGCAATTCTAGGAGGAATCCGACCACCCCACTATTTTTTTAACCTCATTTGTTAATATTTAAATTAACTTCACTTGTATTTTGAGATCTTTGGCTCAGAGAAAGAGAAACCGACACAAGGGTGAGACTCACAGAGTTTGACGTACAATACCCCGAGAGCAGAGCAGCCACAAATGAATCATGTCTCTTCTTGCCTTTGCTATGACCACAGGCAGGAACAGACTCGGGATCATGACCCATGCATCAAGGAGGGCATAAATCCATAAAACCAGCAGGTCAGGATTGTACCTAGGATATAGAGGATCTATAGCTTTCACGCTAATCTCCAAATCTACCACAATCAGAGATGATTATCCAGCATAACAAATGGCTGCTAAATCCTTTCTTAGTCTTTGCCTTACAGAAAATACAATAGGATAAATTTAAATTAATTCCTGGTGTAAGCCTATTTAAAGAAATGAAATTACACCCGGCATGATTTTGTTCCCAATAGCTTCACTCCATCTATTTGAAACTATGCATGCATGGCCCAGATCCTGCTGCATTTCGACATCCACGGCAAAACATTGATGTCAATGGTGCAAGGTCAAGCCATAATGGTGATTCACCAAAACTTGTGTTATAATGGTTTTTACCCATAGAAACTTCCATTGCCCTCCAAACTACGGGGGAGAGAGAGAGTGAAAAGCCCCCAAAGCAGGAATAATATCTGATTTATTCTTACACACTTACCAATGTAGCACCAGCAAACAAGGATAACTTTGCCCAAAGAGATGACCATTCCAATATAAAAGAGGCTATTAATATAGCTTACATTTAGGGAGAGCTGTTCACCCCCAAAGGATCCTTAAGCACTTTCCAAACTATGCATAAACACATGGATCATGTCGCCAACTACTGCAATGCAGCCGCTTCTGGGATTGGAACGAGCCAGCTGTTTAACAGTTCACAACAACACTGCCCATAGCTAAGGAGAGGAAGCAAAAAATATCATATTCAAAAGAAACTGCGGGGAGAATTTAAAGAGACAGAATTAAATGGCTTATCTGGGCAACTCTCATTGATGCAGCATGTCAGGATCCGAGCAAGTTGTCAAAAGCCACTGTGAGCCCCGAGTGTAGGAGAAACTAAGGCAACTATGTATCCTGACATCAATCCCCGGGAAGTTTGTGGTGGCATCAGTTTGGTGGTTTGACTACAGCTGCCATACCACCATATCAATGCAGATCGGAATTAATTTAAATGCATCCACAGCCACAGAAGGGGGCACTTTCAATCGAGGGGAGAGACACAGCATGGGATCCTCTCCCCCATCTTTGGGTCTTTCAGGAAAGCATCCAAATATGTCCTGAATCACCTGGCCCACTGCAGAAGCCTGGTCCATGCTCTTCTTGCTGAATATGTATTTTTATTTCATCTCGAGTTGCTAATGCAGATCTTTCCTTGTAATTAGTCAAACACAGGCACTGGGCGTGAGATTGGAAGTTAGGTACCTAAATACCTTTGTGAATCCCACCCTGAGGATGCAATCCTGACCCCACTGAAGTCCAGGGAGTTTTGCCATAGACTTCAGTGGGGCCAAAGTTTAACCTTAAGGGCATGAGATCCTACAAACCTTACTCAGATGAGTAGCCCTGACACATACAAGTATGTTTTTTACAGTTTTTTCTAAACATGGTCAGACTGTCTCTGCCTAATCTTTTAACCTCACTTGTTTTACAGCTGATACTCCAACAAATGCAAGCAATTTGGCATTTGCCTTTCTTGCAGTACTATCCCATTCTTGACTAGTATTCAGTTAGAACCCCCGGATCCTCTCTGTCAGCACATCTTCAGTGTAGTTTGTATTCTTCCATTTGCATCTGAGTCTAAAGTCCGGACCAGATGAGTCTATGGTGTGGGATAAAATATCACCCGAACAGTTGCAATAAAGAAAGCCAGCATTATTACCATTCAATATTACTAAGGCTGATATTATAAATGCTTATTTTAAATATTGTATTACACAGTGCTGATACAGGAACACAAATGATTGGTTCTAGATGACACATGGAGAGCGGTTAAGTGTGAAAAAATGATACAAATTATGTTTAATCCATTATGGAATATTTGCCTTAGCAGTGAAGCTTTATGTGCTGAAAAGTTGTACACATTAGTGGTTTTTATAGTACACACATTAGTTTCCTTCAATAGCACCACTCACATAAGTAAAGACAACTCATGTGAGTAGGGCTTGTGTCCTAAGATCTGTGTACCAACCAGGCCTCTCTTGTATTGTAACAGAGCATTTTAAAAGGTCGGCCCTGATCCTGCATTTCATGATAGCATTATGAACAGACTGCTGCCTGTGTGCCATCAACTGCATGCTCAATATCTTTTAAATAAAAATGTTTCAAAATGTATTTGCAGTACTTTAAATGTACTTTAATCACACCTGGACAATGATAGCTTTATGTACACACAGGAATCACAAGTGGATCTTTTTGTCTGTCCCTCTGAATTGGAGCAGGATTTATTTAATTACCCCTACATCACCACTGTTGATGACTTGGAATCAGGATAACTATCCTAGACCATCTTTATCTGCATTGTTTCCACAACTTTCCATGGCAGCTCGCTCAAGTGCTGAACCATTGTTGGAGTTTAGTATTTTCTAATACAGAACTTTGATAGAATTTAAGTTTCTTTGCCACCTCTAATTCTATTCTATTCGAGTTCTCACAGCACCTACACTCACGGTGGTATCAAATGTTCTGGCCTTGTTGACCAAAAAGAGTATTTAGCTTTTGTCCTCTTTGTAGCATCACATTATGCGGGAATCTGATTGGGTCGGAAGAGTAGGAAATGGTGCAATTCTATTAAACTTCACCTCAATTCCCAGACTCGATTGTAGGCATTTCTCTTTTACAGCATGCCTGAGTGTTTCTGCTAAAATGATCAGCAGTAAAATAGTTAACTATTTAGATTGTGAGCTTCTTTGGGCAAAGACCTTGTCTTTTTATCTGCCTCGCACTAGCTGATACTATATAAATAATAATGATGTTGACATTTAAAGAATCATTAGGAATCAGAGTGAATAGTCATTGAAGAGAATAGCAGTAGTGCATGCCTCCTTAGAAATAATCGCTCAAATTCTCTTCTCACTTATATTGCTATAAATCTGGAGTAATGCCCCAGACTTCATTATTTGGGGCTAATTGTGGACTCACCCAGGCAATGCACTGGATCTTATTTGGGAGGTGTTTTCACAATTAGAAGAGTCAGAAACTTTTTTTTCTTTTCCAGGAAAGCTTAAATTCTGCAGAGGCTAATGGGCCTTCCAGTGAACATGCTGGTGTAGCCCATAGCATGGAGTAATGGTTCAGTCCAATCATCACCTTGATGTGTTTGTGGACAGTCACCCAGTCTTCCTTCAGTGTTTTCTTCACAGAGGACCCAGGCCGCTCTTTTCAGCTTTCCTAATTCACTGGTGTTCCTCTCCTCTGAACACGCTCTAAGAGCTCTATACATTTTTGTTCTTCACGTGGTGTGCAAAACTGAATGTAGAATTTCAATGGAGATTCAGTATGGAGCACAGTGAAATCTCTCTCTCTTTGGGTTTCGTACTGTGTCCCATCACCCTAGTACAGGGGTGGGCAAACTTTTTGGCCCTAGGGCCACAAGGGGTACAGAAATTGTATGGAGGGCCGGGTAGGGAAGGCTGGGGGAGGCTATGCCTCCCAAAACAGCGAGGCGTGGCCTGGCCCCTGCCCCCATTCCAGCCCCTCAGAACTCCCCCCCATCTAACCCCCCCCCCCGCTCCCCACCCCTGATTGCCCCCTGGGACTCCTGCATCCTATCCAAACACCCCTGCTCTCTCCCCCCTGACCATCCCCCGGGGACGCCCATCCCCTATCCAATCTTCCCTGCTCCCCACCCCCTGACTGCCCCCCTCGCCCCCTATTCAACCCTCCCTGTTCTCCCTGCCCCACATTACCTGTGGGGTTGTGGAAAGGGGGCCTCAGTCCTTTCCCTGTGTGTTTCCCCTGCTCGTTTGGCTGCTTTCCCTGGCAGTCGGGCAGGGCTTGCTCCCTGTCTGGGCTTGGCTGCTGGGGACAGGGGCCAAGCATGCTGGAGGTGGAGGGGGGCCCTGGCTTGCCCTGCCCCTGTCCCCAGCAACAGGACCTAGGCCCCTTGACCACCTCCCCTGCAACTCCCCCCCGCTCCTCGCCTCCCCCCACCCCGAACTCCCCCTGACCGCGCTCTGGAGCACCAGGTCTGGTGGCGCTATAGCCGTGCCGCCCAGTCAGAGCTGCAGCCACCCTGCCCAGGTGCTGGGGGAACTGTGACTGTGAGGGAGGGAGGCAGGGGAGCAGAAGGGAGTGGCCAGGGGCCAACCTCCACCCCACTTACCATGCTGCCGGGGTTAGTTGGGCTGGCTCCTCTGCAAGCCTGTCCTGACCCCGTTCCCTGGCAGGAGCTCGGGGGCCAGACGGAAGGGTCCTGCGGGCCGGATGTGGCCTGCAGGCCGTAGTTTGCCCCCCTCTGCCCTAATACATGAATAGCCTTCTTATAAACGTGATTGACAATAGCAAAGTCCATAGTGGGTTTCATGGAGTTTCTGGCTTTGCTCCCCTTTGAAGTTATAGAAAGCTTGGGGGTAGGATTGTTTTTTAAGGGGGTTGAAGGGAGAAGAGAGCAGTAGTCAGCGTCATTCTGGTGAGGGTAGAAAAGCTTTAGCAAAGAGGAAAATTTTACCATATTTTCTAAACATGATCAGATTCTGGCCCCATCTAGTCCCTTGACCATGCTTGTTCTACAGGCAAACAATATGGCATTTGTGTTTCTTATGATAAAATCTCCTTCTTGAGTCATAGTCAACTCAACTCCCCCCACCCCTGACCCTCTCTGCTTGTACATGGCTTGGTAGTTGGTACTTTGCAATGGAATGGGCTGAACCCTGATGGATTCTTACTCCCTTTGGATTTCTCTCTCACTCAGGCAATGCATGCAGAGAGTGAGTAAGAATCTTTGTGACTTGGCCCAAATATTTGAGCATTTCATTATTCCTTCCTCTGTCAACCACTTAGCCTTTATCGTCTCTCATTGTATTGATGTCAGTCCATTTCTCCAATTTAGTAAGATCAGGCTGTGTTTTAATCCTGTCTTCCACAATATAACTAGGTTTAACTGGGTGGAACTGAAAGATTACGTGGAATAGCCAGAAACGTTTCCTAATGGTGCGGTCTGCTCGCATGTGTAACCATCTCCCAGTGAAATTGGCGGAAGTTCCATTACTAGAGACATTTAAACCTAAACTGGAAAAAAAAACTCTACACCATAGTAAAGGAACCATCTTGCCATAGGAGTAAGATAGACTAGATGAACTAAAAGGGCCTCTCCTATCTCTGCCTGCTCTGATTTATGTTTAACTGGCACGCTCTCCACTCCAGGCACCAATTTGTTCATGAAACATTGAACTAATAATAATATCAAATAATACTGAACCTAGGACATAACCGATGCCTCCTCCCAATAATGTTATTATTTATTACTTAGATTGTGGCGGCATCCAAAAGATCCTAGGCACTTTCCAGACACAGAGGGGAAGGGTAGCATTTTTAAGTGTCCTATTTTCTCAGCCCCAGATCCTCGCAAGGTATTTAGGCTCCTCAATCCCCTCAATTTCAGCAAGAGTTAGGTGACTAAGTACCTCTGAGGGGCTGACTTTTAGGCACTGATGTAACTTTTGAAAATGTTGCTCAAAAACCTAGAGGAATTACTAACTGCTTCACGGGCCACATCCCACTGGAGTTTGCCTTTCATCAGGACTGAGTGAAAACTGAGGCTTTGATCATCTCACCTGCCCTTACCTGGCTACACAGAGAAGTAAGAGAGAGCATGCCCCCCCTTTGCATTCCTGCTTACTCTGATCAGATTGTAACTCCAAGCATGAAGGAGAAAGCAAGGGCTACTCACCCACT
This sequence comes from Caretta caretta, assembly GCF_965140235.1. Classification (NCBI taxonomy): domain Eukaryota; kingdom Metazoa; phylum Chordata; order Testudines; family Cheloniidae; genus Caretta; species Caretta caretta. The sequence goes on along the minus strand of NC_134217.1, from coordinate 9,029,835 downwards.
ACTCCCCCTCCATGAGAAAGTGGGCAGGGAGCTGGTGGAGAGGAAAAGTGGAAGAGTTTTAGTACTGCCCCCGTCCCATCAACTCACCAGTCAGATTCACAGGGAGTAAGCTACCCCATGAAAGTGGGAAAATAGCTTACTCTTCTTCCAGAACAAGAGGCAAATTGGAAGGGAAACAATACCTTTAGTGCTACTCAAGAACGACTGCTTGCTAGGGTGTGAGCCCAAAGTCACAGTGTAGCTCTGAGTGAAGACTTCAGCATGTTTATTATTCTAGCTAGCCAATTATTCATTAGTTTTATAGTAATTCCATCCAGTCTGCCTTTCACTCATTTCCCCACAATAATGCTAGGTGGAATTGTATCAAATATCAGACTGAAACTGAAATGCTAACTCTCCACTGCATTTCCGAAATCAGCTAAGCTTGTTATCCTTTCACAGGGAGAAATTAAGTTAGTTTGGCATGATAGGTTTCAGATGAATCCACAGTGTCTACTATTTACCACTTTATTATCCTTCAGCTGTGTACAAATTGATTGCTTTATTAATTGTTCTAGCATAGGGGTTGAAAAATCCACTCATCTAAGGTGAGTAGGAAACTGTCGGTGCTGAGGTGGAGAGCCTCATGCATCCATATTGGAGAATTTAATTTTTCATTAAAAATGTGTGCAGCCTTTACCTTCAGGAAGATAACCTTCCAAATGTGAATTGGCAAAAGTACTGTCTTCTTAAGTCTATAGACAAAAAGCTTTATTGTAGGGGTGGTCAGAGAATGGGTTTTTTTCTCTATGGAAAATGTTAGTGATTTTTTTTTTCGTTGTCATCTAAATTTTCAATTTTTTGTCCAAAACAAAACCAAACAGTTTTCAGGTTTCATCATTTTTCATATTGACCTCGGGCTGGTAGTTTTAATCCTCAGGTTGGTCAGTTTTCCAAGCTCTGAGCAGATATTGACATTAAATTCTTATCACATTCACATCCCTCACTGGAGTAACACTGGTGTGCAACTGGAAGAAGAATTTGGCTCACTGGTCTGTAATTCTGCAAGTCTACGAGTTTTCCCAATTGCACAAATAATTGAACATATTTACCCCTTCCAGTTCTCTGAGACCTTATCTGTTATCCATGGGTTCTAAGAAATAATTAAGTTCAAACATTACTTCTGATAGTTACTTTAAGACTCTACAGTGAATTTTGTTGGGTCCTACTCATCTGAATTTGCTCACATTATTTGGTGTTCTTTAATCTTTCTCTTCCTGATTCTGCCTTAAAACCTCTCCCTTCCCTCATTAACTATCAGCCATATTTTCCCCCTCCACCTAGTATGTCAGAAGGAGAGATGGACAACCCTGTTCTGAAGGGGGAGGGTCGGAAAGGAAGCTCTGTGGAGATGTTCCTCCTACCAGAGATGTTCCTCTCTTTATTCCATGGTTGCTGTGATGGAGATCAGATTCCCATAGCTGGGAAGGGGTGTGGGCAAGGAAAAGGTGGAGGAGCCAGAAGAATAGCCATTGTACATGGCAGATAATCAAAAATTCAGTGTTTCAAGCATGGTAAGTTAGGCTGAATAAAAGTAGCTGGTAAGCATTCATGCTTTCCCTTTCACATCTGTTATTTGCTTTCCCTCATTGTTAGGTAGCAGACCTCCTTTGCCATCTTCTTGTGTCTGATCTATTTATAACACGTTCTTTTGTTCCTTCTTACATCATTTGTCAATAGCCCTCCATTTTGTTCATTGGCCTGTGTGGTGCATTTTATCTCTACCTATCCTTACTCACCTTCTATGCTTGCATTCATCAATGTTATAGCTCTAGATATCATTAATGCTCAGACATCATAACAGCCATCAACTTCATGGGTTAAAATGGAATATAAATATCACCTGTCTGCAATTCCATGGAAGAGTTTTAAACAATGCCATTATTTACCCTACTAACACTTTCTGTTCTTTTCTGTTTCATAATTTTCATTTAGAATCTAACTGATAAATTTAGTCAGGAAATACAGAATGCAGCTGGTTGGAATTCCAAGACAACTGTCAGTTTTGCGGGTGGAGAATAATAATATAAATTAGAAGAAAAAATCCAGAAAGGAGGGTTCTTTTGATTAGCCTGCATGGGATGACCCATGAGGAGACTAATCCTGCTTATCGTACAGATACCAAACATATCCAAAATATTAACATAAAAATTGTGAAACTAGGGTATCTAAAGTCAGGCACCTACATCTTTCAGATTAAACGACATTGGTCAAAAAGATTTGACAGTTTATATGCAAAGACTGGAACTAATAAAATCTAATAAATAAATAATATCATTCTTGTGTATCTTTGTACATGTTAAAGGGACTGTCGGGTTAAAAATTCTCTATTAAAATAATCATCTGTTATAACTAATATACTGGATTATTAAAATGGAGAGAGTGTTAAATATGTAATTCACTTTTCACCATAAATGTCTTTTATTATTATTTTTTTGTATCCTGGATTATGGAAATAAACTAATCAATTTTACTTTAGTTTCTAGTCAATTTCATTTTTTGTTTCCAGTGCAATAGCACAAGGCCTGGGTGGCAAACAACGTGGAGATTAATTTTCAGGTTAAAAAACCCCCAAACTGTTTGCACTGATTATTTCTAAATATTATTAACTATTTCTATTAATATTTAGGGTTTTACAAAACAAAACAAAACATCTAAATGTTGTGCCCAAACACTGACAGAGTCCCTTTTGGTGATTAATCTAATGACGTCAAGCAATGTTGAACTACTCTCCCTTCCAATTCCCCTCCCACCCAAAAATCCCCAGCTAAAAACTGCACACACCCACATGAAGAAAAAAAAAGAAAAACCAACGTAATTAACACATTGGTGTATAAACCTGAGGTGGGATCAGGGAAACTTTTTCTCACTTCATTCACCCCCCAGTAACAATTGTGCCTAGGCCTAAAAGGCTTCATCCCTGCAATCATATATATTTCACAGAATCCTATATTATGCTTTATATGACAGCAGCACCTCCAGGCGCCAACCAAGACAGGGAACCCACGGTGCTAGGCGCTGCAGGTGCACAGAGTAAGAGACAGTCCCTGCCCCAAAGAGTTTACAAAGCAGACAATGGGTGGGAGAAAGGAAGCAATCTCTCCATTTTCCAGAGGGGAAACTGAGGCACAGAAAAAGTAAGTGAGTCCAAGTAAGTCCAAGGCCAACATGGGAAGTGACAAAGGTAGGAATATAACCCAGGTCTCCTGCAGCCCCGGCTGGAGCCTTTGCTCTCAACATGATCAAAGTTAGCAATAGAAAAGACCGATTAGCGACCAAATACATCCCTGAGGAGAAGAAATGGGAGAGCTTTCCCGGGCTGGAGGGGGGGGGTGTGTCGAATGGAGACAATGGCGAGTTGTCCCCCGCACAGGCTCCTAGCCCAGACTCCCTGCAGAGCACTCGGGCAAGAGACAGATCCCCTCCTAAGGGACCCCCCCCCGCCCCTCCTCCGGTGCCACTGGGGCGAGGCCCCTTTAAGAACCGTCGCCCACCACCCTGGCCTCGCGCGCCGCTGGGGCCGGCTCCGAGCTGCACCTGCGGGAAGGGGGGGGGGGGGGCAGGGCGCGCGCGCGCGCGAGCGTTCCCTCCTCCCGCCCGCAGACGCCCAGAGCCGCCGCGCCTCGCGGGGAGCATGCGCCGGGCGGGCGCTGCGGACGTCACCGAGGCCGGCGAGCCCGTGAGTGCGGACCCCTGGCGCACTCGCCCGCCCTCGCGCTCGCGCTCGCGCTCGCTCCCCTCCTCTCCTGCTTCTCTCTCTCCGCGCGGAGCCGCCGAAGGATGCGATCGCTCGCAGCCGCCGCCGCCGCCCATTAGAGACCCCCCCCCACCCCACACACACACACCCACACCCACACAACCCTCCCGCAAGAGCAGGACCCACCCTGTCCCCTCCCCCCCACCGAACCCTCCTCCTCCTCCAGCGCCTGCCTGCAGCCCCAGCCCTGCCCGGCTCCCACTTGGATGCATTGATTGCTAGAGGGAGAGGTAGCGGAGGGGAGGGCAGCAGAGAGGGGGGGGGACACACACGCATTTGGTTGCCCAGATTTTTTTTTTCCCCCCCTGGGGCGGGGTGATTTTTCCCCCCCTTTCCCTCGGAGTGTGTGAGAAGGGGGGAGGCGCCCGCCGAGAGGGGTTTTCGCGTGTGTGTGGCCATCATGGGATGTACCCTGAGCGCGGAGGAGCGAGCCGCCTTGGAGAGGAGCAAAGCGATCGAGAAAAACCTCAAGGAGGATGGGATCACCGCCGCCAAAGACGTGAAATTGCTCCTGCTAGGTAAGCGGCCGCTCCCCCCGGCCCCCTCTCACCGCCTCCCGGCCCCTCTTCCCGGGGTCAGGCTTCTCCCCCGTCCGTGCACATTGTGCCCTGGGAAACTGGTATTTCACCGAGATGCCCCCCCCCCCCCGCCTCCCCTCCATTCACCCCGCTGCTCTCCCTCCTGTGTAATCTCCTTGATCCCCTTCCAGGCTCACACTCACCGGGTCTTTCCTTTCTGTGTCTGTCCCAACAGGGGCTGGAGAATCTGGGAAAAGCACCATTGTGAAGCAGATGAAGTAAGTGGTTTGGGGTTAGTGCCCTAAAAGCGTTGATCGTTTTGCCTTAAAAAAAAAAATTGTTGGCATTCCCCTGTTGATTTTTTTGGAGGGGGGGAGGGTTTGCAAGAAGGCGGTTCTTTAGCTGTAAGAATGCCCCTGACCGCCATATTTATCTGAGCGTTATTGTTGTTATTATTTTTTTTGTGTGGCTTGTGGACCCATTGGTATGGCACATCTGTAGCAGTGATTTCTGGTTGGGAAAGAAGATGGAGGGGGATCCAGCCCTTTGCTCACCATGGACGATCAGGTGTCTGCTGTTCAGGGGTTTGGTGCTGAATTGAAGGTGGTGTGGTTTCTCTCTGCTGTCTCACCAGGTGTGTGTGAGGTGGGTGGGTGAAGGGGGCAGGATGGGTTTCCCAGATGAGGTGAATGGCACAGATGTAACCAGGGCATCACCATTAAACATACCTCTGTCAATGAAGATTAATGTCAGGTTTTTATCTCCCAGCGCTCTCTCCCCTCAACGTACACACTCCCTTCGGTGTTTGATCTCCTGCCACGGGCTGCTGGGTTGGCTCTCTGGCATGTATTTGTTTGTTTTTAAAAATCTGCCTGTAATGCGGATTTAAAACAAGGCTTGCTGCCACTCAAAGCCCCTTTCCCCCGAGCTTTCAGCCTTTCCTCTTAATTAATTAGAAATGAATTTGGCTCCTGATCACCAATTAAAATTAAATGGGGATTTTTTAAAAAACAACCAACCTCTCCCCCCCCCCGAAAATAATAATTAAACAACAAGGAAACCGGCTCCTTTATAAAAGCGCTGGTCAATTCGGATCGTGATTCCTTTTTCCCCTCCATCAACCATTTCTCCTGAGCTCGGGTGTGTTTTAAATCTCACGAGGCTGTCTGAAAGCAAGTGACGAACTGCTGTGGACTTGTAGTGCGGGGGGTTCTGCTGTGACACCTTTGCACGCGCGCACACACACACACGTTTGCTAATGAGGCAGTTGCTGTGCAATAAACAACAACAAAAAATAAGGGTTCTTTTTCCGAGTTGGCCCCGTGGCTGGGGAGTGGCTGCATCCCCTAGGCGAGGCAGGCTAGTGAAAGGGGCGAGGGTGTTCTCCTGTCAGCGTGTCCTCAAAAATAAATAAATCTCAGCCTTACCCTGGAACAGACCCGACAAGCTCCTTCGAGGTGGCGCCATCACTGAGCAGTCCCTGATCGCAGCCTCGTGAGTCCCTCTCCTGTTCTCTAATAGTTGACACGGTGCGGGGGGAGGGGGGTTGTTGGTTGCTTGCTTATTTATTTATTTATTTGCACAAGGATCCTTGCAAGGGGGCGGCTGCTCGGAGCGCCCCCCCCCCCCCGCTCGGAGAGAGAGCGGTGCCCAGCCCTGGGTGTGGAGGCAGGGTGTGGTGGGCTGTTTGCCAGCGGCTCCTGTCCACCTGCATGGGGAGCGGGATCCCCCCCCCCGTTGGCAGATCAGTCAGGGGTTGCGCATGGGGGGGACGGGGGGGACTTTGCCTGCAAGGCAGCTGCCTCCCCCCGGGCCGGTCCCCGCGCGAGCGGTGAGATTTCAGGCGGTTCAAGTGGTGGACAGCGCCCAGCAAGCGCCTGGAACAGTCGATTGGCTCGGGGAGCTCGGCGGCGCTCGGAAGCTGCCGGGAGAAGCCGAACAAAGGCTCGGAAATGGCCGAAGGGGTTCGGGGCCGCTCGGCGTCCACGGCGTGGGAGCGAAGGGCCCGATCCGCCGCTCCCGCTGCAGGCAAACGGGGGGAGGGGAGTTTTGCCACTGACTGCAAACGAGAACAGGATCGGGCCCTTCTCTTCCGAGAGCCCCGCCCCGCTCTCAGCCGAGGTGCCACTCACAGGAGAGGAGGGGGGAACTGACTGTGATCTGGGCTGGCCCCCAGAAAAACCGCCGGGCAGGGCCAACCGGGGGGGTCACTCCCAGAAAAATAAGGGGAAGTGACATTTTCCAGTCCCCAGTGATCGCACTGGGGCAGGAGATCCAGGAAGAAAACTCCCCCTGTCTCCAAAAGCGTTGGCAACCCTCCACGTCTCAGATGGCTTTTTTATGTTGATATGTTTGTGTTTCAGGCAAGACTACACACTCAGCTTCCGCTGCTTGGAAAGGCTGGTTTACAGATGGTCTGCACAGTTTTGCCCTTTGGTTTATTGGCAAATTTGGAGTGGGAAGGGGCTACTGCAAATTAACACCACCACATGGTTAGATGTGTCCCTAGGATCTATTCGATTGTCTGCAGTAGATCTGTAGCAGAACGGCCTTGTGTGTGCATGCTGACATCCGCATATCTGCCACTTCCCTTCCACCAAAACACATCCAAACCCCCCTTAGAGAAGATGAATAGTGGGACGAGTTTGTGGCCTTGTACAGTTTGTGACTATGTAGGCATATAAAGTTACTGTACCGTAGCGCTGTGTGGCAGGATTCATATTTTTAACGAGACAGAACAAGATAATATACTGATCTGATGCTGCTCTCAGTTCATTAAGTAATAATGATAATAATACCTAGTTGATATACAGTGTTTTTCATCAGTAGACCTCAAAGCAATATATGATATGCTTGCAGTTCTATACCTGAGTTAAAAATTCACAGACGCCTGTCTTTATGAACCTGCTTACGTTGTCAGCCATCAGAACTGGGAGGTGTCTTTTACTGTGGAAACTCTGTACACTGGGTTGGGTGGAGATAGCAGTGTTGCTATGAATACAGCAGGAGGCATATTTAGAGAGCTGTTCAAAATCTCTGGCATCGAGAATTATGACTGTGGAATGAACAACTTGCTGATATTTATATTTTGGAGGTTAATTAAATAATATGTAAATTAGCATTTTACCTGGTCAAGCAGTATTATATAATATTCTAAAGTAATGCCTGATTTAATCACACAGGCCTGATGAGAACCTAATGAATTCTTTAAAGGCTAGAATTAAACAGTGTGTTTGTTAGAATGTGATGAGGGAGACTGAGATTATTTTTATATCAGATATTTAGGGTCCTACCAAATTCATGGTCCGTTTTGATAAATTTCACGGTCATAGAATTTTTAAAAAATCTTAAATTTCACAGTTTCAGCTATTTAAATCTGAAATTTCACAGTGTTGTAATTGTAGGGGTCCTGACCCCAAATTGGGTCACAGGGGGGACGCAAGGCTATTGTAGGGGGGTGGCGGAATTGCCATCCTTACTTCTGTGCCGCTGCTGGCAACGGCACTGTCTTCCGTGCTGGGCGGCCAGAGAGTGGTGGCTGCTGGCCGGGAGCCCAGCTCCGAAGGCAGCGCCCTGCCAGCAGCAGCAGCAGTGCAGAGTAAGGGTGGCAATGCCATACCATGCCACCCTCTCTTCTGCGCTGCTGCTGGCAGCTGCACTGTCTTCCGTGCTGGGCTCCTGGCCAGAAGCCACGGAGCTTCCTGCAGCCAGGGAGGTTCCTGGAGGTGGAGCTGACCCAGCCGTGGGAATGCCCGTGCAGGGGAAGAAGTCCAATCCCACCCCAGGCTGGCCAGGGCCGGCAGCTGGAGCCCAGCGCATGCGAGGAGACCCCGACTGGGGCACCCCAGCCCTGCCCTTCCCCAGCTCCAGCGCTCGGGGGTTCAAGGGCTTTGGGCTGACTGTGTGGAGGGGGGCGGAGGGTGTTACCACAGCACTCCCACCCAACCACAGCATCCTGGGTAGTCACCCACCCATAAAGCTGGCCCTGCCTCCCCCAAGTGACAACCCCCCCATATCATGCCACCCTCACTTCTGAGCTATGGGTGGTGGTGGTGCTTCCTTCAGAACTGGGTGCCTGGCCAGAAGCTGCCACTCTCCAGCCACCCAGCTCTGAAGGCAGCACAGAAGTAAGGATGGCAATACAGCACCACCCCTCCCCCCCCAACAGCCAGTTTTCAGGGCCGTGAATTTGGTAGGGCCCTATACATATTATTAGGTGCTTCCAATTAGTGAATTACACCAGAAAGCCAAGAGATTCTGGTAGTTTTCACACTGAGGTATATGGTCTGACAATATGCCTAGAATTTTTTAGAATGATGAATTCTAAAACAAAGGAATAGATAGCATATGTTAGTAAGAGATGCTTGAGAGCATTACACTGAGACTAGTTAATCATTGAAATAAATAGTGCTATAAAACGTGGCAGATAGAAATTACAGCAATTTAAGAGATGTATTTAGAATTGGGATTAGGATTAGAATGCCTTTATAAAACCTAATTCTAGAGACTTCTGAGAGAGTTTGATGTATCTTTTGTTGTGATGGTTTTCTTTCAGTGAACAAGGATATTCTGGTGATTGATCGATTTAGAGCATGGGTTTTTTGAGAGAGTATCTCAAACATTTGCAATGCAGACGTGGAAATCATTATAATTGCAATCTAACTATGAAGATAACTTTGATGCACTATAACCCAATGTCTGTAGCTGTATTTGTAGAGTTAACAATTATTTGGCTCTCCGAGAGTAGTATGGCTTGTTACATTTTCTTATTATTCTTTCTGAGTCCAAGCCTGCAAATTGTTGCATGTGGGCAGATTGCTGCACCAATGCAATGAACTGCAGGATGAGGGCCACAGTAATTAGGGGACCAGTCCCTCAAGGTGCTCTGCCACCCTTCACCCCCATTCAGGTCAGTGTGAGCATAAGGCACCCCCTTTTCAGAATCAGGACTGGGTTCAACTCTGCTTTGCTACAACATAAACTAATGAGTATTTTTAATGGATATGCCTGATCTATTTGGTTATGAACAATAAAGCATATAGTGAAGAATTCTTTTACAAGAGAAGGAATCACCCATTTGTATTTAGGCTTCAAATAAATGTGACACTATCTTGTGTGTTAAATCTTAAAATAAATGCAGAGATAGTGATAAGTTATAATATGCAACTTTTCTTTCTGTACTATCTGTAATGCAGTGTGAAATCTAGACAATCTTTTTAGCATAATTGGATTTCTAGATAACAGGGTGTGGCTTGGAACATTCATCAAGGAGACCCCAGTTCAGGAAAGCAATTAATACATGGCTAAGTCCATCCCTATTCAATAAAACATTTAAACGTGTGCTTAAGTGCTTTGCTGAATATGACTGTTCAGTTGTGAGCCATAATTAGCATAATGGCATGTCAGACAAGCTGCAGAATAATGGGTTTTTTGGCTAATGGATCTCGATTTGTTTCTTATTCTCTGCACTCTAAATATTAAAGCTGCTATCTTGAAGAGGTAATAGTGAATTGCATTGCTTCCTCCCTTTTGAAATCTAGTGTGGAACTCTTTACAATGAATTCAACTGTCATATGCTGACATGAAACATCGAGTCTTATGGAAAGTGGTCTAGCAAACTAACTAGATGCAAGTATGACCCTTGATGAGTTCTGAAGAAGTAGAGAATATTTTGTATGAACTTACCACAGTGGGTTTTTTGGCTTGACTAACCAGCAGGTTGTAAAACATGCAAAAAGCCCTAGTCTGAATCATTACAAATTTTTAAAAGATTCACTCATTTTCCTCCTGCTCAAGGCCACAGTTGAAGACAGGCAGTACACTCCTAAACACTGGTTCAGTTGTGAGCTGTAATTAGCATGCTGCTGTAGCTACTTAGGTTTTTGTAGATCTGCGGGAAGTCACTAGGGAACGCATTGCCTAATGTTTAATGTGCAGGGCTGAGTCAGAAGGTATGGGTCCAGCATTGGACTCAGCTATCAGTTCAGTTCACACTGTGCCCCGGTTTCTCCCACTGGTAAGTGGGGATTCCACTACCTACTTGGCAGAGGTTTTTTGAGGTTTAACTGGTTAGTTTTTGTAAAGCATTTTGAAGTGCTATAGAATAAATACAAATTATTATTATTATACTGTTGTTTTATCATTCTCATTTATTATCCAGTTAAATATTCTTCCCAATCATCAAAATAATGTGGCATATTGGTTCGAAGTTTTCTCAAACGCCAAAAATAGTCATAAACTCTCCTTGCTCTTCGTATAATTGAATTACTTATAACCTTAATAAAAGTGCTTGAAAGAAATAAGCAGTCCCCACCCACTGTGTTTCCAGCCAGCCTAAGCAATATCATGACAAGTGACACTGGAAGCAAACAATGCATAGAGACAGCTGCTCGATGCCTTGCTCCTTTCAAGAAGACAACAGTCCCCAAAGCTTTAGTGGTTTCACACGATCATCGGTACCTGAATGTGTAGCACAAACTTTTCTCCCTGAATACATTGGTTCAAAGGGGTGGCATGTGCAACCAGAGAGCTCAAAGAATGCAAACTACAGGCTCGAATGTAAATTTACAATCTGCCCTGTGCACGTGCTGGAATATAGCTGCATCTCCCTAGGAATATACCAGGAACAATTTGTGTTGTAGGGAGTCCTCATTCCATCTTCTCCCCTTACCTCTACTTGCTCTGGGGAGCAATTCAGTTACTTCACCCTTGGCATGGAGCTGCTGACTTGCTCTTGAGCATCCAGCCTGGGACTCTGGCCAATGAGTGACAAGGGTAGAGCCAGGGCTCCTCCCACTCCCTGCTCATTTGCCGGCACTTAGCCTCTTCTCTCCCCACTGCAGCCAGAGTGACAAACAGGGCAGGGGTATTAGAAAGGGCCTTGCTGCTTCTTACTCTTCTGTATGTTCAAGTAAGGGCTGTAATGATCAAAACCCACCCAGGGTTAGAAGTGAATTTGAATAAGCTACAGGGAGAAGTATTGCCCCCTTTGTTCTGAAGCGTTTCTGAGTGCTGTTCCATTTGCTATACTGGATCTAGGGACTTCCTTCATGTTCCACGCCGCCTTTCCTTAGTTTGCTTTGTATCTTTAGACCCGATCCAGCAAACATTTGTGCACAGTACCACTGGTAGTAACTTTGTGCAGAGTACCACCATTAGTAACTTTGTGGGACTACTCTTAGTAGGAAACATTGCACTTGGTAGTAAATTTTGCAGCATTGGACCCTGTTTTTTTTAATTTTCATTTCTTCACACTTATTGCTATGTTGACTGTGTGGGTGATCCATTAGAATATTTTTTAAAATGTCAGATAAGCTGAAGAATTTATTTATTTATTTATTTTGGCTAATGGATTTTAACGTTTCTTGTTCATGGTTTTCGAAATACGAAAACCTATATCTTGCAGAAGAGTTCTGTGTAGTTCAAAAGCTTATCTCTCACCAAAAGAAATGGGTCCAATAAAAGATATCACCTCCCTCACCTTGTCCCTCTTATGTGTTGCAGAGGCCGTTGTGAACTGCACAGCTTTCTCTCTCTTTGAAATTTAGAGTGGCACCCTTTGCAGTGAGTCATAGGCTGACATGAAACATCTAGTCCTGTAGAAAATGTTCTAGAAAACTAACTAGACCTTTGCAAGTCGTTCCCTTGATGAGTTCTGAAAAGCTAGAGAATATTTTGTGGGTTTTTTGGTGTGATTAACCAGCAGCTTGTCAGAGATAGGAAAAACCTAGACTGAATCATGACATGAGGTAAAAAAATGCAACCGGTTTCCTGCTTTTTGAGCACACAGCTGAACAGAAACTCTAGGGCCTGGCTGTCCTCTCAGTTATGCTGCTTTATACCAGTGTGAGACAACGATCAGACCCCTAAACCTCAATGGCACGATGGTTACCTATCCAGTGTGCTTACTCAGGAGAGCGAGGGAGGTGGCTTGGCTCCAGATTGTTGGGGGGGTCAGGAGAGTGGGGCTGTTACTTGTTCCCTACATCTTGGGAGGTGGGCAGGGGTGGGACGTGAGCCGAGCCTTGGTTCCACATCTCCACACCAGAGCTATGCTGGCACAGAGGGGGGAATGATTTGCTGCTGGCCAAGGACAATTATAGATTACGTCTCACCAGGAGCCAGGTGAGGGAACAAGGCAGTGAATTGTGACGCTCAGTCGATTCACTTGCCCGCTTCTGGGGCAGAGCTACCTTACTCAGAGCAGTTTGTAAAGTTGCAGTCTAGTCCTAAAACTTATTAGCAGGTTCCTCGTGATTCTTCTCTAACGTACAGTACTGCGAATCAGGAGTAACTCTGTTGAAGCCGGTGGAGTTACACCCATGTGAAACTGATATAAAGAGGAGAATTGGGCCCTAAAGGCTGATCCTGAAAGGTGCTAAACTCCCTCAGCTCACACTGGAGGTAAGCAGGCTCACTACCTTGTCAGACTGGAACCTCAGACGGTCAGGTTTACTGTATGTGCACATATACTGCATAATTCACGCTCATCATATCATCATGCCCCTTCCCACCCCACCCCCCCCTTTTGCACTCCAGCACTGTGTTTTCAGTTCATCCGTGTTAGATTTCAGCGAGAAGATATCATGGCCTTGGCAGGAACCACAAATCCCATCTTTCAAACTTTTTTCCTTTCGTTGATACTGTTAGCACAGGGAATTTGTCTGCATAGCCTAACTTCGCAACATTCAACTCTCAATGGCCTTAAATATCATTCAGTTCTGTGGGGCTGAACATAAAGGAGGCCAGCGTTTCAGAAAGCAGTGCGTAAAACAGAAGTAAAGGGAGAACCCAAACACATCAACAAGAGCAAAATAGAATAAACAGCTCCAAAACGACTTGGTAAAGGAAACAGCTGCTTCATTAATTTGGAGACGTTTACTTTAAAAAATATATAGTAGAATTTCATGATAATTACTACTGGACCACACCCTTATTTGCATCGGAAGTTGGCCTAAGTAAGGACTAAGTGAAGATTAACTGAGGCCTGGGCTACACCTAAAACGTAGCTACATCACTTGGGGCTGTGAACATTTCCTGCCCTGTGCAACATAGTTAGGTTGACCAAACTCCCCCACTGCAGATGCAGCTAAGTTGATGGAAGAATTCTTCCATTGACCTAGCACCTGCCTCTTGGAGAGGTGGGTTTACACGGGCAGAAGAACCCCTTCTGTCACTGTAGTAAGTGTCTACACTACAGCGCTCCAGGAGCGCAGCTGCAACTGTGCCAGTGTAGCCTTTCTAGTGTAGACATGCCCTATGAAATGCAATCAGGGATTGAGATCCAAAATTAGACCTGCGTCAAAGACAGCTAAAATCTTGCTAATAGCTCCTGAAGGACCTTTAGGGAGTAAAGATAGTGCACAAACAAAGGCCTTGTTGAAACTGTGAAACAGAGAGTGTTAATTGAAGCAGAGAATCTTAATTTCAACTCCATCCAAAGCACAAGTGAAGACAACAATTTTGCAAGTGGAAAAGGACAAAAGGGTCCAATTCTTGGGCCAGTAATCGGTAGCAGAAAAATGAACGTTACACACAACAGGGAGTCAAAAATGTGTGTGTGGCGGGGGGGGGGGGGCGAAGGGGGGAACCCAAACTCAAAAAGTTTTTGCAGAAGTAAAATACTTAGTTAATTCTGATCAGATCATTTGTAATCTAAGGGCAAATCCTGCCTGTTTACTCATTGAACTTCAGTGTGACTGCTCCTGTGTGGAAAGTGGGTGGGATTTGGCCTTTACTATTATCAAAGAACTCAAAACGATGAGAATAACTGAGTCAAACAAAATCCTCCGACAGGCACCCAAACGTCAACACATCAGAACATTGAACAGCATGGCCAACTTTCATGATAAATATCACGAGCCTCCCAAGATTTGGCGTTTTCCTTAAAGCCCCATCTCTTGGAGTCAGATCATTACTTGAGAATCTCAGTTGGGGTTTGCTTGTTTTTTAAGTAAGTTTCTAGCCCTTGTGGTTGTGGAGAAAAGCTTGAAACTGTGACCCAAGTGTAACCTAAAGGCTCAAAAACTAGACAGAAAATAAAATGAACCCAATTTTTTTAAAGTCTCATGATTTTTACCCAATCACATGACTCCTGATTTTGAATGTTTTGGTTGGTAATACTGGTAACTAATCTATTTATCTCTCTCTCTCTTTTTTTTACGTAAGGTCAATCCAAAGTCAATTGGGAGTCTTTCCATTGACCTCAAATGGCTGTGGGTTGAGCGTCTGTAGCCCAGTGCTCTTAAAACCAGAGTCTTTTGAATGGATTTTCTTCTTGCCATCCTAGGGTTCAGCCACATCTCTTCTCTTCACTCCTTAATGTAGAATTCTTATGCTGAAAAGTGATTTTAAAGCACATCTCAGTCCAGGATATTTATGAAGTACATGACAAGTAACAGAGAGTAATGGATGCAGTTGAGCACCATACTGATTCCTTTATCATTGAAGATGGTGAATGTAAGGAGGAAGTACGGCAATCAAGTAAAAGAAAAGAGTGTTGGCATTTTAGACCTACTGCCATTTTCCTCCTCCTAAAATTTTTTTTGGCCTCATTTTGTTTATAGAAAATATTAATGGTTTTGTGTTATGCTTTTCATAACAAAAAGAAATGATGAGAGAATGAAAAATCCCTCAAAACTGTTAATTAAAGCACACTGCCTTTTTAAAACCATTCATGCAAGCTGCATGGGTAGAGGAGGGCAGAGGATTACAGACCAGATTACAGGATGCAGTCTGTATTCAACTCAAAACAAGCAAGTGCCAAATATTGCCGTAGAACGCCAGTATCTAGCATTGATCGGTCTAGGGCTAACCGAAAGGGCCCTCTAATCTAAGGCTCAGTTATTGTCTGTAATATAATAAAAACTCTCTTAGAAATATTTCTGAGGGTACCAGTAGAAATGTTTCACTTCTTGAGCTCTAGAGCTAATTGTGAAAGAACTAGAGGATGTTCACAGCCACTTAGAACACCGTCATGGGGATTGGGGAGATATTTGATATCAGGTCTGTTTTCAATGAGAGATCAATCATAATATTTTTTTTACATTTGTGGGACGTTAACAGAAGCTGGATGGGAAGGGCCAGGAAATGCACAAATTTGCTTTTGGAATTTGCATTACTCCCATTGTCAGTCTCCATCTACACCAAAATTTTTACTTTTAGCTCCTCAGCAGAGCTTTAATGTGAATATAATTTTGACATTACAAACAAACAAGCAAAAGTCTCTGGGCTATTTAGGGCCTGATCCTGCTCAGTCTGATGCTCTGGTCCCCTTAGTAAATGGGGTCGGTGCAGGAGACAAACAGAGTTGATGGGACTTCCCTCCAGCCCATAAGCAAAGTGTGTGATGCCCCTTCAGTTGGGCTATGGCTGCTATTATAGCCAGTGGGTAGTTCGCAGTATTTTGGCTCCTTCATGTCTGGGAGAATTTTTTTCTAAGTCTTTACTGAGGCAAAACTCCCATCGGCATTCAAAAGGAATTCTGTCTGAGTAAAGACTGCAGGACTGGAACCTTTGTTAATGAGCTAGCTGGACCAGCCAATAGCTATTAAATGTCTCTGTGGTGCAATGGGGCCAGCACATTTAGCTGATAACCAAAAGGATGGTTTGCACCCTGTTCAGGGAGGCGAGAATCACCTTGTTGGCATTCAGTGATGGGCACAAAATAAGAACCTAAATAGAAAATGTGTTCAGTACCATCCTGCTGAAGGGCCATCGTCTAAAAAACTCCATAGGCCCAGCACAAGTAGCTTATCCCATCGTGTGGCTTCAAGACCATAGACTCATAGAAATGTAGGGCTGGAAGGGACCTCAAAAGGCATCTAGTCCAGTTTCCTGCACTGAGGCAGGACTAAGTATTATCTAGGCCGTCTCTGACAGGTGTTTGCCTAACCTGTTCTTAAAATCCTCCAATGACGGCGATTCCCCAACCTCCCTAGCTAATGTGTTCCAGAGATCAAGTATCCGTACAATTAGGCAGTTTTTCCAAATGTCTAATCTAATTTTCCCTTGCTGCAATTTAAGCTCATTACTTCTTGGCCTGTCCTCAGCGGATAAGAAAAATTTACCACCCTCTGCTTCATAACAACCTTTTACATACTTGAAGATTGTTATCATGTTCCCCCTCAGTCTTCTCGAAACTAAACAAACCCAATGTTTTCAATCTTTCCTCATAGGTCATGTCTTTTAGACCTTTAATCATTTTTTTTGCTCTCCTTTGGGCTTTCTCCAATTTGTCCACATCTTTCCTGAAGTGTGATGCTCAGAACTGGACACAGTTCTCCAGTTGAAGCCTTATCAGTGTTTACTAAAGTGGAAGAATTATTACTTGTGTCTTGCTTACAGTGCCCCTACTAATACATCCCAGAATGATGTTCACTTTTTTTTGCAACAGTGTTACATTTTTGACTCATATTTAGTTTGTGATCCACTATAACCCCCCCCCCCCAGATCCTTTTCTGTAGTACTCCTTCCTAGGCATTCATTTCCCATTTTGTATTTGTGTAACTGATTATTCCTTCCTAAGTGTAGTACTGTGTGTTTGTTTATTGAATTTCATCCTATTTAAGTCAGACCATTTCTCCAGTTTGTCCAGATCATTTTGCATTTTAATCCCGTCCTCCAAAAGCATTTGCAACCCCTCCCATCTTGGTATTGGCCACAAACTTTGTAAGTGTACTCTCTATGCCATAATCCAAATCATTTATGAAGATATTGAATAGAACCAAACCCAGGCCAGATCCCTGAAGGACCCCACTCGATATGCCCTTCCAGCTTGACTGTGAATCATTGATAACTACGCTCTGAGTACAGTTTTCCAACCAGTTGTTCATCTACCTTATAGTAGGTTTGTCTCTAGGCTGTATTTCGCTAGTTTCCATATGAGCAGGTCATGTGAGACTGTATCAAAAGCCTTACTGAAGTTGAGGTATATCACATCTACTGCTTCCCCCCATCCACAAGGGTTGTTAGCCTGTCAAAGAAGGATATTAGGGTAGCCTGAGCAGATTTGGTCTGGACAAGTCCATGTTGACTGTTACTTATCACCATGGAGTTTTCTGCTTAGCTTTGGACATTCGTTGACTTTACAAATGAGGGCATGATCTGGCTCTAAGACCTTGATCCTTCTCCCATTGAAATCAATAGCTAGACTCCCATTGGCTTCAATGGTGGAGGACTGAGTATTTCATGCAAAAGATATTGGGCCAGATTTTCATTTAAATTACAAATTCTTTACATCCTTCTAGGTGCCTTGAAGATGGGTCTAAATATAATTTGCTCCCATTATAAGGCCTCTTTACACTGCCAGAGTGGTGTAAAATGGTGTAAAAGTGAATCTGACCTTTTGCCACTAAGGTAATTAACATTTTCTTACCTTGATAGGAGTAATTCTCAACGATATACTCCTTTCCATATTTTGGGGGTCACTTCTTATCTTGTGTTCCTGTAAAGCCTATTAATATACATTAATATTTATGCAGATATGCATATCAAAGACATTATGGAGCCTTTAGCGTACATCAGTTGTATAAGTGCAAAAAGCCAGAAGAAAAGAAAGTTACAGTTACATACATATATTCCACAATGTCATCATGCTTTTCATTAAATAGCTTTTGTGATTGATTACTTGGCCAGACTTGACAAATTTTTCCACTTGAACGAGAAAACATTTACTTAATAAAGCAGAAAGCTTTTAGTAGCATGCCCTTGTTTTCCTCAATTTAACTACAGATAAATTGATATTCTCCTGATTTACAGCTCAGCAAAAAGCAAAGTGCTGTATCAACTTGTTAATTTCAAGGTGGCTGCTGCATGGCCAGGAAACCTGATTCTTCTAAATGTTTGCATTCAAAATGTGTTTAAATTGAGTTTTAGACATTTGAGCTGATGAGCTGGAAGGTAGGAATAGGATACAGAGGGACCTAGACAAATTAGAGGATTGGGCCAAAAGAAATCTGATGAGGTTCAACAAGGACAAGTGCAGAGTCCTGCACTTAGGACAGAAGAATCCCATGCACCACTACAGACTAGGGATCGAGTGGCTAGGCAGCATTTCTGCAGAAAAGGACCTAGGGGTTACAGTGGACAAAAATCTGCATATGAGTCAACAAAAGTGACTAGTGGGTTTCTCCATTCCAGGAGTGAAATTCCCCATGTTAGGATTTAATTGTAAATGCGTTTCATGCTTTATGAACTCCAGGCAGGAACAGTTTGATTTCAGCTGATTTCATTTTGAAAGTGGCATTTCAACTGCAGAAAGAAGCCCTAGCTTTGGAAGATGAGGTTGTTTTGTACTCTATATCTGCGGGCAGATTCTGTTTGCTATGTAGGTTCTTTCATATGGACAAACAGAGACGCAGAAGGAGAATAAAATTCTATTAAAACCCTGCTTTGTCAAATAGCTGTGCTCCAAACCTACCCACCTGGAAGGGTGAGGAAGTCCAAGCCGATTGAAGGCTTTTGGGGCATTTTACATTTTGGAATGTGATGAATCAAGAGAATGGCTGAGAGACGCAGAGTTGCTGATGGCTGTCTCCTTCAGTTACACATGGCAGCTGCAGCACATACGTCTTAAGTGCTGATCCCTTTTGACCTGAGCAGCTAGGCAAATTTTGGGGCACAGGGGATTTTCCTGGTGAAAGTAGAAATGGATGGAGTTTGGTATTTTCTTTGATGCAGCCTTGTTTATTTACAAGATATTACAAAGTTCCGCTCCTCTGAACACAGGAGGGACCAAAGCCAAAAGGAGTAGTTTCTTAGCTTACAGCCCCAAACCCCCTTAGCCAACAGACCCCAAGGTTCTCTTTCTTCCTTTTCCCAAGGTCACACTGTGCTCACCGGCTACTGCTTGGGTGTCTTGTTTTTTGCCTCTGCCTCTTTCTCTGTTCTTGTCTGTCCCCAGTTTCTGTGTGTCCTCGTTTCCCTGAAAGCCACCTCCCCGACCTGGTCACAATACCCAATGGAACCCTCTCTCACATGGTGCTAGTACCTGGAAAGACTCTGTTAGGCTTTGTTTTAGGTGTGCCCCCTTAGCTGTCTCTTAAAACTATCTTAAAGGAAGGGCTTGTTCACATGTCATTTAAAACTAGGTTTAAACTCAACCCTTAACAAGTTTATCCACATAGCGCAGAACCAACCTGTCGCTCTCTAGTGCACTCTTACTTCCTCTCTTCCCCAGAGAATCGTCCACGTTCACCAAAACTCTGGCCCTGATTCTGCAAAGACTTGTGCAGTGCTTAACTTCCTGCACGATTGGACTGCTTTTCAGAGGGGCGGAGATGCTGCAGCTGCTCTTTGTTTCAATAAGAGTAACAGGTGCTGAGCACCTCTGAAAATCAAGCCACACAATTAGTCTGGTTGAAGTCAGCACAACTATTCAGCGCATGGACAGTTAGGTTCCTCTGTAACTCCCCGCAAACTCAGGGCTCATGTTTGTTCCTTTCACTCAGTATTCAAATGCCAAACCCCAAACTACAATGCAGTTCCTTTAAACAATACTGACCCATATGAGCATCATCATGGATGGGCCTGAACCAAAACCCTGAATCCAGCTACTCCTGATTTCTGGCAAAGTTCATATCTGGATGTAAACCAGGTCCAATTCTCCTTATATTATTATTGCCCCATGCTGGTCTCATATTGCATAGCCAGCCTTTATACAAATATCCAGTCTTCGTGTTTCAAAGAGAGCTCCGAAAAAGTCATGTCCCCCAGCCATTAAAGGTGGCTTTAAAGTGAATCCACTTTAAGACAGATCTACATTGCCAGGCTCGTTAGTATAAAGTCTTAGCACAACTGAGAATCAGGCCCTGACACTACAGTCTTTTTCAGTTAGAGTAATTTTGGTTGTTACTTATAACAATAGCAGGTACAATATTTTCAGTCAGATTTTTACATTGACAGTACCCCTTTAAAGGAGATTTTTAGATAACATGAAGAAACTAGATTACCTGGAACTGTTTGGGGCTAGATTCTACCACCCTTGTTCACAAGGAATAGCGTCTTAGGGTATGTCTATCCGTACAGCGCTGCAGCGTGTCTGGTGAAGATGCTCTGTGCCGACGGGAGAGAGCTCTTCCCTTGGATAAAAAACCCACCTCTGCAAGCGGCATAAGCTATGTGAGCAGGAGCTCTCCCGCTGACAGCGTTGTGCCAATGAGCGCTTATGTTGGTGTAACGTATGTCGCTCGGGGGGTGGAATATTCACACCCTTGAGCAACGTAAGTTTTGCCGACCTAGGCTGCAATGCAGACATAGCCTAACTGCACTGAAAACCACAGGACTACTTTTGAAGTAAAGAGGGAAGAACTGTGCCCTTTAATATTATAGTTAAGTGAAGCTGTGAGTAGATATAGAGTGCCAGTCATCTGAGTATCTAGATGAGATTCCTTTAGTGGGTGAAAGGTACCAGAAGAGTATTTCTGAAGAATGAAAGCAAGAGAGGTACAGATAGTGCAGCTCCCCCCGAATCAGACCACTTTCGTGTACCTCAGCTTGACACTGACAGGCTCTGTCTAAGGATTGGAGTCTCCTTTCGTGTGTCTGCCAGAATAGATGCCAATTGTGATGGTGGCCACCAAACAGTCTTTACATGGTGATGATTTTTGGCCACTATTGACCCAAGCTGGAGCCAAACTCATAACTTCGAAGTAGCCCATTTCTTTTCCCTGGAGTTATCCAGTGCTAGATTCTTACAGATTGTGAAAAGCCTCTAGTGGGGAGTTAGGTGCTTTTGAAAATCCCACTAGATGCCTATCTGTATCTTGAGGCACCTAAATACCTTTAAAAATCGGGGCCCCAGTGCCTCATATTACCTGCTGTAAAAGAAATGCAAATTCTTCCACTGGCAACAAATTCCAATATTGAGTAAACAAGTTTGCTGTGACCCATAATGCCCTGGAGAAGAAAGTTCCTTGGAAGTATTTGTCGTTGTTGTTGTTTTTTTTAATTAGATCAGCTCTTCTGCTAGTGGAGGTCAAATCCATTTTGGCTAGGCTATTTCGATTACATTTACATTTTTAATGCACAGCTAAATTTCACTTTACGCTAGAATGATCGCGTCCGTCCCGTCACAGGCAGTAGATGGGTTGGGCTTTGGAGGCATCTCTTTCCCAATTTCCCTCTCCTCTGCACACAGTCTTCATCATTTATTGAGTGTGCTTTATCCAGTTGGCTCCCAAGTGCCAAACTGTAGCCAAAACTTTCAAATCAGCCATTGATGGGCATAGTAGATGCACTTAGGAAAGTCAGGCCACTTACTTAAGTGACTAAATAGAGATGTAGGTACCTAACTTGTGGCATCTACGATGTTCGAAATTTTGAGGCTATAACTGTAGAAATCACTTTTCAAGCAGTAGAAGTGCGTGCAGCCAGCTCTGGGGTGAAGCATAGCAACTGGTTAACCACACCCCATGGTACGACAGCAAATTTAAGAGAGAAACTGAATAATACCCTTTCCCATTGAAATTACAGGGGGCATTTCATGCTGGCAACATATATTTTTCTCCTGTGGAATTTGGTCAGGACTCTGGTGCTTCCGCCCTTTCTCTTGCAAAAATTACATTGAATCTTACAGGGAGTCTAACATACCCAACCTTCAGGGCTAATCTGAAAGGTAGCACCTCTAGCAACAGTGTCGCCGCACCTTATGCTGGGGCCTGGGTTCAGTTCTGACTTAGAAGGGAGAGTGCCACTTACAGGATCCCCATTCTCCCTTCCTGGAGGTCCATCATCCAAGTATTGACCCAGCCGAGTTTATAAGAACATCCCAGATCACAGCTTGAAGTAGAAAGCTTTTGTGGTCTTATTGTAAGTCAGCCAAGCTGGAAAGTCCTTTCTTGTAAGAGGTGTTTGTCATGTTCTTATGTACACACCCTCCTGGGTGTGGCGTTCAGTCCTATCCAGTGGCACCAAGACCAAGAGAGAGTTAAATGAGTCTGCTCTACAGCCTTAGTGAAGAGCCAGTTGGCTTTTAACTCATGCGGTAGGGGCTCATGCACTAAGCTCCAGAGGTCCGCGGTTCAATCCTGCCTGCCAACAACCGGGGTCTGTCGGTGTTACGCTTACATATGCTTCTAATGTTCAAAGAGAAGAGAGTTTGCTCTGAGTTCTTAGTGCAGGCCTATTGTCCTCAAAGGTTGATGGCTGTTTCTTCATGTCGTGATAAAGTATCAGTTTGTAAGCAGGGCTTACATCTCCTCCCAAAGAACGACCTGCTTTTCCAAACGAGCCAGGTAAAAGTTGCTACTTGTTTCCAGCTTAGGAAACTAAGAAGGACAAGAATCTTTTGGAAGCTGTTGTTTTTATTCTGCTTTCTGAAGCAACAGGTACCTATTGCTGTCTTATCGTTTTCAAGGGGATTTGAAATTTCACCTACTCTTTTTCCAGCCCTGGAAACCTATGGCAATGTATTATTTTGTTTAAACCCTGGAATTACACTAATAATTTTAAAGTAGCAATGCAAGATCTTATACGCCACCAAGCTGCCCAGCAGTAATGGGGCATCAGTGAGATTATTAATGCCCCTGATAGAGGAGCCGCCAGAAACAAACTTGTAGCCATAAGTATAGCCGGATTTGTCCGTATTTTATTACAAATCTGAAAGTGCTGGAAAGGGGAACCCTGTGACTCTTTAAGCAAATCGCGAGGGCCACCCCTGGAGAGTTGCTCACCTGTAGCGGAGAACACTGTAGTGGACAAGCGAGGGCAGCAAAATGAGACTTGGCATTAAGAGAGGGTACGAGATGCGTGTGACACCACTAAACTGTAATGAGGCATGCATGATGGGGTAGCGGGCCCGTTCAATGAAACTGGGAGCAGCTGGGCCAGTTAAGAGGGCGGGACAGCACCTGGGGAGCTCTGAGGAGTCTGGGAAGATTCAGTGTGTCAGAGCAGGCTGAGATAGGCCTGGTCTACACTCGAAAATTAGGTTGGTTTGTCTGTATTTGGAGAAAATCTACACCCCCTGAGCAGCGTTGTTAAGCTGACCTAAGTCCCCATGTAAACAGCGCTAGGTTGACGGAAGAATTCTTTCATTGACCTCGCTACCGCCTCTCAGGGAGGTGGATTGCCAATGGGAGAACTGCTCCCTTCGGCGTACATAGGGTCTACACTGACGCGCTGCAGTGGCTTTGGCATTTTCAGTGTAGTCAAGCCCTTAGTCAGGTGACAGAGCAGGAGATAGGAGCTGCCAGACAGAAGGTGGTTCCTGGGAGAGGCCTGAAGGCAGCAGAGCAGCAAGGGGTTTGCTGATGGGCATCCCTGAGCCAGAGCCAGAGGGCTGAAGGCAGGAGGATCAGCAGCAGTAGAGGGAGATGCCTGACAGCTCTGACCCGGAGCCAACGGACAGAGAAGACTGGAAAGAAGGGGGAGCAGCAAAGGGGCTTTCCTGCTGGTGTCTCCTTGCAGGAGAACTGGGCTCCAGAGGAACCATGAGAGGCTCCCACTGGGAAGAGGAGGGGTTGCACCCCAGAGGGCTTGGGGGGCTGTCCTGGTAGAGGGACAGAGGAGGACTGACAGAGTCTGGGTGTGGTGCAGGACACCAAAATGTGGTATGTATTATGTAGGCAGCCAGGAGGATATGTGATTTGAGGGATGACTTGCACTGGGGTGAAATGGACTACCCTCTGGGACTTTTGCGCTTTTTGGTTAATAAATTATGTTGGATTTGAGTACATACTTCCATGAAGTTCCTGGGGACTCAAAAGGGACACTGAGGTGAGGGGCCACTTGCCCGGCTGCCTGGTAGCTGCTTGATTCCAGTATGACACTCAGGAGTATCGGTAAGAGGCTGGTCTTCATTTCCTGGTCCTGATCACCTGACAGAGGTCAGGATTTCAAACCGTTTATACTGCTACCACTTGGCTGGATTGTTGTCCATGGACTGCAGTGGCTACTGTTACGCAAATATTAAGCATGATGGAATGCACTCCTGTATTCACCCCTTACACACTACTGTAATAATCTTTGTACATAATATGCCTGGTGAGGTGTCATTTGAAAACTAATAACTCCCTGGTCAATAATATCATGATGAAATGTGTGTAGCAACATTATATGTAAAGTCAGAAATATATGCTGAAATTAAGTCTGAAATGTGTTTACCAGACAAGTTTGGGGCAAACCAGTTGCTCAAAGGATAAGCTGACGCCTCTAGTTGGGTGTCATCAGCCTGTCAAGTGGCCACTCTTTGGTAAGGAAGGGGAGTAGGAACAACAGATCCGTATCTTAGCCAACAACAGCATGAAATCTCTTTCACCATGAGCCTCCATGACTCCAGTCTCACAGCAGGAATGAACTTTATCGAGGGATAACCCACATGAAATTGCATTTCAAAAGGAAGACTGGACTATAAAGTGAGGGGCAAACACACCCCAAGGTATCTCTCCCTATCTCTCTCTCTCTCTCTTTCACCTAAGACAAAAGAAACAGCCTTTGGTGTTTGGGAGCAGATCTTGGCCGGAGAATTTGGTCAGCAATATTACTGGGAACATGTGGGAAGGGATTTCACCTTGAACCAAGTCGAGTTTAAGTTTTAATACTAGGAAGCGTTATATCTTTAGTTCTCCTGTAGCCGTTTCTGACTTTAATGCCTGATACGTGTACTGACTTAACCTCTCTTTTTGTAGTTAAATGCACTTGTTTTATTCTTTAATCAAAACTAATCCAATGTTTTTGTTTAAACCGAATTGTGCAGGTAACTCCATTTAAAGTAGCAAACTATTGTATATTGATCCCCTTAGAGGGGCAATGGACTTAAAATATCTTAACTGTCCAGGAGAGGGCTGGACCGTGCAGAATACACATTTTGGGGGGAAATTTGGGACTGGGAGTGTGGTGGGACCACCCTGTGAGTGGTGACCAAGGCTGGTGGAAGCCAGAGTGTGACTGGAATGTGTTGGCAGGCTGCAGCTATACACAGCCACTCAGGGTGTGATCTCAGCCACTCAGGCTGTTTGCCTGTTTGTGAGTGGCCCAGGCTGGGAGTCACAGCAGCAAAGCTCTGTGAGGCCGTAGGTTGCAAGGCAAGTGGTGACGCAGCCCCTCACCAGTCTGGATTGCACCCCAGAATGTCATACAAGGACACAGTTATTTTAAAGGCAGGCATCCTTCTTCTTTGTTATACAGTAAACTAAAGGAACACTGCAGAAGAGCCAGAAAGTATATGTGGAAATTGGGAAAGCTGCCATAAAAAGCGGACATGACAAGCTGCAACCATTGCATGGGACAGAACTGGGTGACAACGTGGGGCATTGCAGGAAACCTTGGCCTAAACAGGAGACAGTATGAGGCTGTATTGGCAGAAGAGCAGTAGACATTCTTGCTGCAATAAAGCCAGCATCCATTGCTTCATATCGGACCCGAGACTCCTCTCATGTCGGTTTCACACCAGTGTAACTCCATCGACTTCGATATAGTTACTTTTGATTTGCACCCAAGGAAGAGGAGAATCAGGCTTGTCGTATTCATTTAATTGACTGTTAATTTCACTCCTAAGCAGGGAGGATGGAAGTATAGAGCATGACAGAGAGGTTTGGGCATTTACCAACCAAAAAGAGGGGAAACCACTAGAGTAGTGGGGAGCATCTTGAAAAACATAAAACAGGAGCTTGAGAAAGACACTTTTATGTTTGAAATAGGAGCCAAAGGAGGTAGTAGTAGAGAATTCAGCTTTCCGATAATAAAAAGGGTTTGTAAAGACTTGATAATGTTTTCCTAAGTGCCCATCCAGAGCACTGTTGCAGATAACAGAGAGACACTTTTGACATGAAGGTGTGGTGCTAAAGTGTACTGCTGTCTTGATGTTGAAGCCTTTATGTGAGATTTGTTAAAAGCAAGCGAATCAGAGCGATAAAAGCATTTACTGAGGATAGAGACTGGCAGGAGAAATGGAAAGCCAGCCAGCCAGCCAAAGGGTGGAAGTGCTGGAATAGTGTGTCCAGTACTGGTGCCCACAATTCAGGAAGAATGTTGATAAAATTGGAGAGGGTTCATAGAAAAACCACAAGAATGATTAAAGCCACACCTGATAAATGTCAGTGTGCCATGGACACTTGGTGGAAGTTAGACCATCTTTATTCATGCAAATCACGGCCAAATAGTTAATATTCAGTGCAGGAAATGCTTCCAGATAGTGACACTGAATGAACAAAATGGATAAGGATGACCCCAAGTGTCTGTCTGTTCACTTATACTGGTTTAAGTTGGGTGTAAACTGGTGTAAACTGAAGTCAGTAGAGTTATTCTAGTGTAAAAGGTGTTAAGTGGGATCAAAATGAAGCCCTAAATTTTCAGTGGACATAGCACTTGTTTACTGGAAATTGCAACAGTGGGAGAAACAATGAATTGCCGCAAAACTTGAACTACTGCTATTGATGTATCAGAAGACTATGTGTATATAGCTTAGATGGATCTTTAAGGATACTGTCCACTTTCTGTTCATGTATAGTCAGGCTGTTAAATTAGTATAAGGGTGAGAGTTTTACCGTTGATTTTAATGGGACCATAGTTAGGCCAATGCTCAGCACCTTTAAAAAAACACTCTAAAAATACTGGCAAATAATAGTCCTAAAAGTCCACATCTTGAGCCTAAGATTGCTTGTCCTAGGGCAGTGGTTCTCAAACTTTTGTACTGGTGACACCTTCCACATAGCAAGCCTCTGAGTGCGACCCCCCTCCCCCTTATAAATTAAAACACTTTAAAATATATTTAATACCATTATACATGCTGGAGGAAAAGCAGGGTTGGGGGTGGAGGCTGACAGCTCGCAACCCCCCTCCCCCCCATGTAATAACCTCACGACCCCCTGAGGGGTCCCGACCCCCAGTTTGAGAACCTCTGCCCTAGGGTGAATTCTATTGAATAGCGAGTTCCTGAAAAACAAGACTTTCCTTCTTGCAGGACTGGAAACTTCACTTTGATTAGCCTTTGAAATACCACTTCAATCTGATTAGCCTAAGTGGATAAACACTGAGGGGGGGCTGCCAGAAGTACTCTCTAAGCATGGACAAACCATAAGTTTAATGAGTGTAACAATAGAAAACCTCACCTAAAATCAGATCTTTCATCCAATGGGGGATGAAAGTAAAGAGCATGACAGAGAGGTTTGGGCATTTACCATTGGCCTGGAGCAGCGAACCGTGGCCAGTGGGAACCGCGATCGGCCGCACCTGCGGATGTGGCGGGTAAACAAACTGGTCTGGCCCGCCAGGGGCTTTCCCTGAACAAGCGGAGGACCAGCTTTGAGAACCACTGCCCTATTGTATATTCTTCAGTGCTTTATCCAGTCTAGTTTTAAATGACCAAAAAATAAGCTTTCATCACTATTCCACACTCATCGCTGTAGCTGTAGTATTTGAGCATCTAATAGATCTCACCACTAGAGAATTTTTCCTGAAATTCAGCCTAAATTTTCCTCTGTTTAATTTCATCTAATTTCTTCCTAATTATTGTCCAGTGCACACAACCCTAAACAACATTTGAGGCTGGAATGGAAATATAAGGTGGTAAAGCCCCTAACAGCATCTTTCCTGTCCAGTATCCTGTGATAAGGTTCAGGGGTGAAATACTGACTCCAGGGAAGTCAGTGAGAACTTTATCTTTGCTATGTTGAAGATCTGTGATGAAGGAGAGCTGTGCTCAGAAATGCAGTGGAGAATTGTGCAAAGCCCTGTGGAATCCCCAGAATGATAGGAATTGGGCTCAGAGCGCTATACCACTTTGGCATTGGGGGATAGGGAGAGAAAAGTCTTGCTCGCTGTGTCTCAGAGCACGGTCAGTAAGTTAGTGACAAACTGCTTCAAAGCACGCAATCTCTTAGCTGAAAGCATAGCTTGGAAACAGACATTACGATAATTTCTCATACCATGGAATGGGGAAACCAGATAGGTAAGGAGCTTAGACTAATAGGTGAGGGAAGGGACAGTTACTTTGGGCCAATGTCACCGATGAGTCTAAGTGAATCCATGATGGTGTAATTTGTGTTGTAATGGAAGTACCTAGCTGGTATGGGCGGGGGGGTGTCTCGGAAAGTGATTCTGAGAGGAAGCTGAGGTGTGTACTTCCTGTTCTGGGGAGAAAGCAAAACACTTGTGTCGGCAATGCCAGGAGCAGGAGGGGAGGGGAGGGGAGCTGCCTCTGTAGCCTCCTCCGGTTATAAATAGGTATAGCTCTATTGCTAAATTGAGCTTGTTCCAGTGTCGTTATTCCTGGTACTCAGCATGGCTATGCTAAAATGCCAATAAGGAGACCATGAGGTCACATAGCAACATCTTGTCCCATCTCCTTAGCCTGTAAGTTACATGGCATTTTTGACTCCCCTTGACTTACACCCTTTAGCCAATGCGTAACTTGCATCCTTACAGGCATCGCTTCTGAACAGAGTCCTCTGAATCTTGGCATGTGAGCCAGATTCAGAGAGAGCTTTTCTGTTAATAAAGAAACTGGTCTTTTCAAGTAGAAGGCTTCAAGCCTCACAGAACAATCACTGGTGTCATTCAACTGCTTGCTGGTTTTCTAAAAGTAGAAGATGCCCAAGAACACCTAATTTCCGCAGCTGGTGCTGGCTGGAAACATTTGCATGGATGAGTGGAGGGCGGGAGGAGGAGGGGTGCAAATGGGCCTTGGAGGAAAAACAGTTGAGGAGATACACATGAAAATTCAATTAAACAGAAATCAAGGAAAATTCCAACCAGCACTGATGCCTCGCTTTAGGCAGCTGATGACTGCAGAGAGAGCTGAGAACATAGAATCATAGAATCCTAGGACTGGAAGGGGTCTCGAGGTCTTCTAGTCCAGTCCCCTGCACTCAAGGCAAGAGTAAGTATTATCCAGCATCTGTGAGCTGCACGTTCGTCTCCAAATCTAACACATGAAGAGGGCAGCACGGGCAAGCACATACACACAGAAAGCCTCCCTGTAGGACCTAGATGCTCACGCAGATAAAAATCTTTAAAGGACTCCAAGGTAAGTTGTCTGATTTGCATCTGCAGTATGTGCTGTCTGGGGCCCAGTCAGCAGCTTGCTCCATGTAGAAGGTGTTTGTTTTTTCCCTTACTAAATGCATATACTGTCCTTTTCAGTTAATATGTGTGTCTTGGAAAACACAATGAAGGCAATTCTACACTGCACTCCACGCGGAGTAGTCATTTACAACCACTGCAAAGAGAATGCTGAGTGGGTGTGCTAAGAATGGTAATGTTTTACACTCACTTTACATTGGTGGAGAAGGTGCAAGGTCAATAACTGATCTGGAAAACAAAGGGCATTTAGTTTGGTGTCTGCCTTAGCTTGCATATGATTGCTTTTAGTTCCTGTTCTGCAGGAGGAGTTTGCAGATGTTCAATGCAACACCATTGTAACAGAAGAGTTAAACGGTTGTATTCCGTCAGGATAAGCTCTCAGTACCTCAGGAAATGGTTGGCATGATTTTGTTCTGATTTCATTTCGCTTTTTGCTAGCTGTTTGGGAGACTCATTCAACACATGTTCTTCCCAACTTTTTTTATATAGGTGATTTGCTTTTATTGGGATATGGTCATATGTATACTTAAAAGACTGTTAATTGGGGGATGGAGGATACTCTTGCGGTTAAGGCAGCTAGGACTGGGAGAAAACATTTACCTACCTTACATGGAGTTCTGAGGCTGTGTAACAATGCACTTTGAGAACCTGATATTGCTGGGTGGTGTGCTCTGTGGAGGCTTGATCTGAGATCAGTGAACTTAGTAGGCTTCCATTGTTTTCAGTGGGTTTTCGGTCAGGCCCTAAGTGCAAAGTATTGTTACTATTGGGCAGCCCAAAAACAGACTGCTAACTACAGTTAGCACGTAGGGCTATCAATTAAGCGCAGTTAACTCATGCGATTAACTCAACAAAATTAATTGCGATTAATCGCAGTTTTAATCGCACTGTTAAACACTAGAATACCAACTGAAATGTATTAACTATTTTGGATGTTTTTCTACATTTTCAAATATATTGAATTTAGTTACAACACAGAATACAAAGTATACAGTATTCACTTTATATGATTTTTATTACAAATATTTGCACTGTAAAATGATAAAAGAAATAATATTTTTCAATTCACCTCATACAAGTACTGTAATGCAATCTCTTTATCGTGAAAGCGCAACGTTCAAATGTAGATTTTTTTTTGTTACATAACTGCAGTCAAAAACAAAACAATGCAAAACTTTAGCGCCTACAAGTCCACTCAGTCCTACTTCTTGTTTGGCCAATCGTGAAGACAAACAAGTTTGTTTACATTTATGGGAGATAATGCTGTCTCCTCCTTATTTACAATGTCACCTGAAAGTGAGAACAGACGTTCGCATGGCACATTTGTAGCCAGCATTGCAAGGTATTTATGTGCCAGATATGCTAAACATTCATATGCCCCTTCATGTTTTGGCCACCATTCCAGAGGACATGCTTCCATGCCGATGATGCTTGTTAAAAAAATAATGCGTTCATTCAATTTGTGACTGAACTCCTTGGGGGAGATTTGTATGTCTCCTGCTCTGTGTTTTACCCGCATTCTGCCATATATTTCATGTTATAGCAGTCTCGATGATGACCCAGCATGCTGTTCATTTTAAGAACATTTTCACTGCAGATTTGACAAAATGCAAAGAAGGTACCAATGTGAGATTTTGAAAAATAGCTACAGCACTCGCCCCAACATTTAAGAATCTGAAGTGCCTTCCAAAATCTGAGAGGGACGAGGTGTGGAACATGCTTTCAGAAGTCTTAAAAGAGCAACACTCCGATGCGCAAACTACAGAACCCAAACCACCAAAAAAGAAAACCAACCTTCTGTTGGTGGCATCTGACTCAGATGATAAAAATGAACATGCGTTGGTCTGCACTGCTTTGGATTGTTATAGAGCAGAACCTGTCATCAGCCTGGATGCATGTCCTCTGGAATGGTGGTTGAGGCATGAAGGGACATATGACTCTTTAGTGCATCTGGCACATAAATACCTTGCAACACTGGCTACAACAGTTCCATGGGGACACCTGTTCTCACTTTCAGGTGACACTGTAAACAAGAAGCGGGCAGCATTATCTCCTACAAATGTAAACAAACTTGTTTGTCTGAGCGATTGACTGAACAAGAAGTAGGACTGAGTGGACTTGTAGGCTCTAACATTTTACGTTTTATTTTTTAATGCAGTTATATTTTGTACATAATTCTACATTTGTAAGTTCAACTTTCATGATAAAGAGATTCCACTACAGTACTTGTATTAATTGAATTGAAAAATACCATTTCTTTAATTTTACAGTGCAAATATTTATAATAAAAATATAAAGTGAGCACTGTACACTTCGTGTTCTGTGTTATAATTGAAATCAATATATTTGAAAATGTGGTAAAATCCAAAAATATTTATATGAATAGTATTCTAGTATTGTTTAACAGCGCGATTAATGGTGATTAATTTTTTTAATCACTTGACAGCCCTATTAGCATGTTTAGTTAGGTGCTTTTTGGTGTACCTACAGGGTTGCTGTTCTGGGCAAAATCAAGAACTAACCATTTTCTCGAAGATGTGTAGGGATTTTGTAGCCGTGTCGGTCCCAGGATATTAGAGAGACAAATTGGGTGAGGCCATATCTTTTATTGGACCTGAAGAAGAGCTCTGTGCAAGTTCGTCTCTCTCACCAACAGAAGGTGGTCCAGTAAAAGATATGAACTCACCTACCTTGTCTCTCTCATTTTCAAGGAGAGTCACTTGCATTTTGCAACCGCTGCTTTAGAGGTTTTGTGAAAGGAACTCAGTGTTCTATCTCTTTAAATACAATTAAGAAAAAAATGGAACAAGAGGCTGCTGATTGGGACTGACTAACTAGAGCCTGTCAGAGCTTGGATCTGATGGTCTTCAGGACATATTGCAAAGGATCTTTGTTTTGCCAGGCATCGCTGTGGGGAAGGGAATTGGGTGTGGGGTTTAGTGTCAATAGGCAGGTCCTTTATTGGCATTCAGTCAATGTGTACATGCTAACTGATTTATGATTAGTGCATTTTAAAAACCTAAATACATTAAATAACTAACTAGCCAAATCAGGAGTTGTATAGCAGCTGAGTTTTAAGTGAAGGGGATTTGGCTCATTCATTAAACTCCTTGTGTCTACTCCTGAAGTTACTGTATATTATTATTTTTATTATTATGAGAGCATTTTCTGTGATTTGCTCTTTAACACTCCTGTAGCCTTTGTGGCTTCTCTTTACTTACATTAGCAGAAGAAATATCATTCCGCACAACACCACCGCAGGGTTGGTATGAGCCAGTGAAAGGAGACTGGTCGCATGCCAATATTGATATTGTTCCGCTAAGCAGAGCCTGTCATTCCCTGACACTAAACGGGCCTTTGCTAATGTGCAATTATTTTTTTTATTTTGTGGAACACATTGTTTTTTGGTGTCATCCCATTTGTTTTTGAAAATGAAAAGAATCAGCCCTTCATGGTGGGGATGGAGGGAGGGGGTGAATCAAGCTGTAGTATGGGGGATTTTGTTGACATCATTGGATTTTCACAAAGAGCTTTTGTTAGGTTCATCTTGACTTCAGGTCTGAGTCTCTTTGTCGCTGGTTAAGTTGAAGCTGGACTGTTCAGATAGTACTCCCCCCAACCCCGCCGCCTTCTAAAAAAATAATACAGGGATATATCACAAGGACTCATGTTTCCCAAGGCTTGAGATCTCATTTGTTTTATATCCTCAAAGAGTGTCAAAGACTGCTAATACTGTAATACTGGCCATCATGCCATCTGAAACTGAATTGCTCTGGTATGATGGTCCTGTGATCCGTTATGGACATTTGTCAGAATGTATCTTCACCCTGCAATACGATATGGTGTCATTGGAATCTTTTATCCAAAATTTCCTCCAGCTCCAGCTTAGAGAGGTTAGAGGCCACCTTTCTCTGCAAAAAAAGGAAGCCCCCCCACAAAACTGAAATTTCTTCCACTTCAACTTCTGCAAAACTCTCATCACCCAAATATAAATCCACATACTGATCTGGACAGAGAACATCCAGCCAGCAGCTCCCAGTCCTAGAACTGGCTACCCACAGGCTGTAGGTTAAATATGAAATCAAAGTATCAGCGTTATCTTAAGTTTGTTTAAGGAAATATGTACATGTTGTAAAGAAAGGCCCTAACTAGCAAGTAGAAGGAAGACCTTGAAAATAATGAATTTTAAGGCCAGAAGGAATGAAGCATGATGGACATCTGGTTCAAAGAATAACTAATGAAATAAGGGGAAGTTTCTGAACAGAAGGCTTCTGACCGATAGGGGTGACTGCAGATGGTTTTAAATAAGACAAGGATAAGGAATATCTTAAAAGGAGCCAACATGGCTCTTTCCACCCCACATACCCATATTATTTTAGAAGTAAAGCCTGAGATGCATTGGAAAAACTGTTGGTGAGCAAGAAGGATGGGAGGAAAGGCCTTGGGAAGAGAGGAGGTTGTAAATCTTGTCTGGATTAAGACTGGAAATAAGGGTGAACTGTCTCCAATTGGTTTTTAGTGGAAGTCAGTAACTGGCAATGACATCACTTGTTTGTTAAGGGGTATAATAAAAATTCTGAATGTGAGGGTTCCCTGTCAGATCCTACCTGATCATGCTGGAGCATGCCAGAATGAGACGGTTTTCTCTAGGTCTGGCCTATTTATGTAAGTATACCGATCACATGCTTAGGAATACTTTGTTACTGTATTGGGTGTAGTGACTGCTTATTTGTAGGCTGTTAGGCATGTTTAGATCAATTATATAAAATACCATTTGGCCTTTGGACTAAAAAAAGGAATTACTGGTTAAATTAGTGTCTCCCATATTAATATTAATAATTCCTAATATTATTAATAATTCCAACACAGCCGGCTCTCTGGCTGCATGCAGAGCCTGTTTCAGGATCAGGGCCCATTCCGCAGCACAGCAAATCAGGAGGTGGATGCTAGGGGCATGTATGTGTAAGTCAAGTGCTTGAGACTAGAGCTTGACACGTGCAATATTTATGTGCAATCTTAGATTCAGATTTTGTCTCATCTGTGTGGCTGCTAGGGTAAGGGTTCAGAGGACCAGGTCTAGATAGGCCATTCTTCTGGTTTTGAACTGGACAATCCTCTTTTTGGGTGGCTTGTCCCCTGTCCAGTACTGAGACAAAACCGGATGTGGTTTTGAAGAGCATGCCACTCTGCCCCTACTGGCATGACCTCATATGCACCCTGTGTGCAAGGTCACAAGATGGGGAGGGGATCACACCAGTGGGGGTGGATGCATGCCATTCCTGGAAGTACCAGAACATGCATTTCCAGAACAACGCACAAATAGCCACCCTCACCAGATACGAGGCTCTATCAATGCTCACAAAGTGCTTGGAGCGCCTCAGGTGAAAAGTACTATTATAAATGTTTGTGTGTCCACAGAAAGTATTCGTTTAACTAGTTTTCCCATTATGGCATTCGTCTTACTGGAGATGCATTTGAAGTAAAGCAAAAAAGGGCAGAATACTTTGTTACATGAACCTAGGGAGGAAAAGGGTAAATGCCAAATATGTTTAAAGTGGAAGAGCTGCTGCAGACTTAAAATCAAGAGGTCTCTTAAAAAATTAAATGTAGCTTCCCCTTTTGACCTTCCACTCCCACCTGCAAAACAGAAATGTATAGGTGTTCCATTTTCAGAGTGAGGAAATTTAGGATCTTTGGTTTTTTAAGGATGAAAATGATCATGCCTTAGGTAGCTGGGAACCTATTATGAATACACACACAGTCTGATTATTAAATTAAGGACGTTGCAGTTTTATTAATACTTGTTTTAAGAGCAATCGTTTTGTAGCAGACTTTCCATCTTTGTTGAATATTTCTTAGATTGTAAATTCTTTGGGGCAGAGACCATGTGTTTGTACAGCACTCAGTCCTGTGGAGTCTCTGTCCCAACTTGGGTTTTAATAGTTAATAATATATCCTGTTTTATCAGTGAGTTCCATGAAGCAAAGTGTCCTAGACCAGCCTACTCAAAGTCTGGTGTAAAATCAGAGATGGATTCTTTGGGAGGTGTCTCTGGTTTTGTTTATCCAAAATTTTGATCAGGCATTGGGAAGGGGACTTCCTTGGATATTTAAAATGCACAGTCATAATGATCCCACTGCTCAGAAGCCAGATGCTACGCCGTCAACGCTTTGGAACAAAGGGTTGGTGCAGTCTAGAAAAATGGAATTGGTTGATAAGGCTTCAGTAAAACCAAGAGGCACCCAGGGGAAGCATTTCCAAAGGTGCCATTTGACTGCATGACAACACTGTTGTGATCAAATTTGCCTCTGTACGTTAGGATCCACACAATAGGTCTGAACTTCAGGATCATGTAATATGATGCATGCTTTGGAGCCTTTTGTTTGGTTTGCTGCTCTCTGTGATAAAGTTTACTCAAAAATTTCTAGTTATTTTTGAAAAGTGCTATCTCTTTCTTGTTATTCTTGATGTTGAGTGAATGTCTAAATACACTCAGGGAGTGGGACTTGTGTTTTTTTCTGGCTTGATAAACACTCTGTATAGAAATAGAACCATTCTGCTTATTTCCATTATTAATATTATTTGTGTATTAATCATTTCTTACTAACCTGTTTTCCACTATACACAGTCTGTATTTCCTAAAAGAAACCGGAGACAATATTATTCTTGATCCTAAACCTTTTGTCTTTTCTTTTGTGATAATCAATGTAACATTACAAGGGAACATTATTGATCGTAATGGGGAGTCAATGAAAAAGGAGTTGTTTTTTGTGTGAGATGACAGCAGAGAAGTATCAAATGTCTGATTCCTTGGTAGCAGTTTGTTGTTTGAACTAGAAAAAGCATTGACGACTTGCTACCTCAATTGTGTTCTGTTTGGGAGAGGTGGAAAATAGAGTTCGGCTGAGCCAGCTGGAACACCTGAGCTGACATTGGGGAATATCATAATTTGGCTGTTGATACAGGCCAGCAGGAAGTACCACTCCCTGGAGCAAATAGGAAGACAGGAAAGAGTGGGACTACAGGTGGGGTTTCTGAGAAACAATGCCTCCTGGGGCACTCCTTTCTTATGGTTGTGCCTGCCACACAATCTAGCTATATGTAAGGGAAGTCACTGAATGGGAGAGTATTCTAAATGAAGATGTGGCGGGTACACTTATGGCCAGGCTGAAGCTGCATGTCTCTTTTGTAGGCATGGGTTGTGTTCGCAAAATAAATGTGCACCCTAAATCTGAGCACCATTACGGGTTCAATTTTTGCACCATTGCTAAAGCAGTTATGGGCACAAATGCCCCGTTTGCACCTGCAGTTCATGTCCAGGGAAATCCACCCTTTTTCACGCTCTTTTTTTTAAATTATTATTGTTGTTGTTATTAACCAGAATCTTTGACACCACCACAAGACATCTGTTGTCAGCAGAGCAATTTCTGTAGTCAGTACATTACACCAATACCAAGTGAATTGATATTTAAAACAGTGGTCTCACTTGCAGAAGACTGACCGTGGAGTAAGCCTTGGTGCTCGTGTTACCTTTAATATCAGCTTGAATATTAAATTCAAATCTAGCCCACATCAGTAGTAACTGACCATTACCATCTCTTGGCGTTCATTGGTTTGTGTGAAGTGCTCACTCACTAACTTTGATGGGAGAACTCAGGTGTGCTGCAAGCATTGGCTTTGATGCTTCAGTAGGTGAACCCTTTCCCTTTGGTTCGGTCCTGAGCTAATGCCCTGGCACGACATTTGGAGGCTCAGGGCTCCTGAAGGAAACACAGCAAGAGCCAGTCTGAAAACCCGAGGTCCTGACCACTTGTGGTCATTAAAGATCCCATGGTGCTTTGGGCCAAAGCAAAGTGGGATAAGCCCAATGTCCTATCTTCTTGTTCATGGTGCCCAGCGCTGTAGCATCTGAGTGCCTCCCCAGTGAGTGGAGTTTTGTATGTGACGAAGTTAGTTGTCTTGCTTGTCTCTTGTAGGAGTGAGGCCCGAGCTGTTGTGAAGATTCTTTTTCCCCATAGTCCTGAGCTTGCCTTCACTGGCTGAGTGTTTTATCGTTCCAGTGCAATGCAGCTGTCATGGGAGGTCATGGCTGCAGAGGAAGGGGGACTTCTCAGGTAGCTGGGGTGAATCCCAGGAGGGTTTTGAATATCAGGACAGAGCTTGAAATGGACTCTCTATTCCATAGGAAAACCAGTGAAGAGAGCTGTGCACCTTTATTATTACTGATGACATGTAGTACATAGCACATAGAAACTCCAGTTGTGGTCCAGGTCCCCAGTGTGCTAGGCGCTGTATAAACATAGAACAAAAAGATGATCCCTGCCTCATAGAGTTTACACCCTGTCTGATTCTCCACTTCCTGACCTAAACCTTAAACAAAGAACGCTTATGTGGTGCCAATTGGCCAGGATTCCAGAGCACTTTACAAACAACTAACCCTCTAATTACTCCTGTGAGCTAGGCAAATTGGGCGAATATTTGACAAATTCCCATTGAAATAGTATTTTTCACAAAAAGTGTGGAAACTTTTACATGAAAACTATTTTCTGTTTGTTAACCCGCTCCAGTAAATATTGCAGCGATACCAACTTACAGTTCTCCTACAGCAAGGCAGCTGACTAGCTGGAAATATAATCTAGAAATCCTGGTTCCTAGTCCCCTGTTCTAACCACTTCCTTATTTTCTCCGAGATCACGTCAGCTGCAAACCATGTATGCTATATAATAAAGATCAGTTGCTTTTTAATAGTGGGTGAGGCCTGCCATCTTCAACAGTTTAAGCCAAATTCAGAAGAGATAGCGAAGATGTTGTAAGTTACATGTCAGGTGTAAATTGGTCAGGCAATTGATGTAAGTGGGCGTAAATAGTGCTGTAGTGTAACTTGCAACACTCTGGCATTCCGTGGGTGTGTAAAATGAGTACAAACGAGCGTAACTTACATTGATGTGGTGTGGGGGTGGATGCAGAGATATAGGCTCCTAAATTCAGACTCATAACTAAAGTTGCCTCATCCTAAAAAAAAGAAAAGGAAAAAAAAGATGGAAGTATGCTCCCTCGGTCAAGAAAGAAGTAGCCATAATAGAAACAGAGGGGCCCAGTCTGAGGGTCTGGCCCAAGAAAAACTCTAATTGCTAGAGGTAAAGTGATGTTCCTAATTTTTTTCTAAATGTGCCCTTTGAGTCATACTTCCTCTCTATGCCTTCTCCCCAAGCCTAAATGCAGTAGCGGGGGATACCAGTTGTGATCCTCTCAATCGGTATTGGGAGGAATGTTAATACTGGGATAGATCATCAGAGGGAATAAACCTGCAAAACCATCCCCAAAGCTGGCTATAGAATTGAAATGTGCCACACTCCACTTCCACCATTAGGGTCCACTTTTCAGAGTCTGGGCTCCTAATTCAAAGAAAAATAAACTGTCCTTGACTACTAATCCTTTAGCCCCACTGATCCTCACAAGAAGATACCCAACATCTTCTCTGTCCCCTCCTACCAAAGCACCAGTGAGCATTTCTCAAAGGAGACGCTCAGCATTCCATGTCTGAAGTAACTTTTCTCACACAACCTCGACAATCCACGCTCAGTTGTCTGTGTCCAGTGTCAATTCACATACATTGAAGTGGTGGGTAGGGGGGAGTAGATAATCAGGGCATCACTCCTACAATGATCCTCAGCAGCACAATCCTCCAGATCAAATACTTGGCTCCGAGCCTTGGTTGCCATAGCTCATCCTCCAGTTGTTGGATGGCAGCATAGCAGTGTGTAGTAAATGAGACAGGGAAGGAGAAATGCCTCATGCTTTCTACTGTCACCATTTAATAATAATCAACCCCCTGGCTCTTATAGGACACGTTTCATCAGCAGAGCTCCAGCTGTTTAACAAAGGAGATTAGTATCATTACCCTGACTTGACAGGCGGAGAAACTGAGGCGCAGAATCATAGAATCATAGAATATCAGGGTTGGAAGGGACCTCAGGAGGTCATCTAGTCCAACCCCCTGCTCAAAGCAGGACCAATTCCCAATTAAATCATCCCAGCCAGGGCTTTGTCAAGCCTGACCTTAAAAACTTCCAAGGAAGGAGATTCTACCACCTCCCTAGGTAACGCATTCCAGTGTTTCACCACCCTCCTAATGAAAAAGTTTTTCCTAATATCCAACCTAAACCTCCCCCACTGCAACTTGAGACCATTACTCCTTGTCCTGTCCTCTTCTACCACTGAGAATAGTCTAGAACCATCCTCTCTGGAACCACCTCTCAGGTAGTTGAAAGCAGCTATCAAATCCCCCCTCATTCTTCTCTTCTGCAGACTAAACAATCCCAGTTCCCTCAGCCTCTCCTCATAAGTCATGTGTTCCAGACCCCTAATCATTTTTGTTGCCCTTCGCTGGACTCTTTCCAATTTATCCACATCCTTCTTGTAGTGTGGGGCCCAAAACTGGACACAGTACTCCAGATGAGGCCTCACCAATGTCGAATAGAGGGGGACGATCACGTCCCTCGATCTGCTCGCTATGCCCCTACTTATACATCCCAAAATGCCATTGGC
Source organism: Caretta caretta (assembly GCF_965140235.1). NCBI lineage: Eukaryota > Metazoa > Chordata > Testudines > Cheloniidae > Caretta > Caretta caretta. The sequence continues at coordinate 8,989,953 of NC_134217.1, read as the reverse complement.
CTTCTTGGCAACAAGGGCACACTGCTGACTCATATCCAGCTTCTCGTCCACTGTCACCCCTAGGTCCTTTTCCGCAGAACTGCTGCCTAGCCATTCGGTCCCTAGTCTGTAGCTGTGCATTGGTTTCTTCCATCCTAAGTGCAGGACCCTGCACTTATCCTTATTGAACCTCATCAGATTTCTTTTGGCCCAATCATCCAATTTGTCTAGGTCCCTCTGTATCCTATCCCTGCCCTCCAGTGTATCTACCACTCCTCCTAGTTTAGTATCATCCGCAAATTTGCTGAGAGCGCAATCCACACCATCCTCCAGATCATTTATGAAGATATTGAATAAAACCGGCCCCAGGACCGACCCCTGGGGCACTCCACTTGACACCGGCTGCCAAGTAGACATGAAGTCATTGATCACTACCCGTTGAGCCCGACAATCTAGCCAACTTTCTACCCACCTTATCGTCCATTCATCCAGCCCATACTTCTTTAACTTGCTGACAAGAATACTGAACAGGGAATGGAATAACGTGCCCAAAGTCACTCAGCACCTGGAACCCAAGTCTCCTGAGTTCCAATCCAGTGCTCCACTGCCTCTTACTATTTACATTGCTATGCCATTGCCATCAAGCATCACCTACACGTCCCCCCATCTCCCGAAGACAAGAATTCCCCAGGATATATGGATGGAAAGGCTCATTTCCACACCAGGATTTTGGAAAAAGGGCCAAATATTTCATTGGCGCGATAGTTCATTGTAGAAGATGTTGGGTTCAAAAGGCTCCTAACACATGCTAAACCATGCTATTCTTCCCCACCTAGAATGTCTGTAACCTGGTCATCAAAGTCAGACATGCTCTTGTTCAGATAAAGGATGCCGTCAAACATTTTACCACTGACGCATGAATGCCCAGCCAAATCACTGTCTTTTCACCGGAGCACACTGGTTTAGCTGTGATGGGGTTATTTTTAATATTGGGCATGGATCTGACGGCACCACTACTAGGAATAAGCAGAGGCTCCATACACGTAGACATCTCTATTGCTCAAACATCAGCACAGTGATAGGAGAGATTTTTCTTGAACATACATCAGTACTCAGGGTAGCACGGGCAGATCCATAATGGGGATGTGTGTGTCTTGTGGCTCAGACCCATCTGGAGTTTCATGGCATTGTAGCCCCACTGTCACTGACTCAGCTTTGAACATTCAAAACCAGCTGTAGTGTCTGGTAAATGTTTGGGGGTCACTTCACATGGTCTCACACCTGGCTTCTTCACTGCATACAATGAGCACTGCAGTGTCTTTTGAAAGCACTCACATCTGTTGCCTTAATTTGATCAGATGTGGTTTTCAAGGCAGTGAGCAACAGGTGAAAGCTTAGTTAGTTATGAGGCATGAACCCATTTAAATCACAACAAAAACTTGCCCAAATCCAGGAGAACAGAGGCGTTCCATTTCAATAGCTGACTCAAAATTTCAAAGTAGATGGAGTTACACCTGCTATTCATTGATTGTATTCATAATCAGAAAGTAGTGGTCATGGAATAAATTATGTACAATAACATCCGGGGGGGCGGCATGTGCAGTCATTGCTGATGCTGAATAGAAGTCTGCTCCTGCTCTGATCAGATCCAATCTTCTCATCTTCACTCTTTGTGCTGTTTCAAAAAATTACTTTTAATGTAAATCTAAAGTTGAATCCAAATAGACCAACAAGGTTAGAATAAACTCCCCTGAGCATCTAGTAAGGATCAACATTTTGTTTAATCAAAATGAATGAAACTTTTGAACTGTCAAGAGTTCACCTACCTTCTGTGGTCCCTCCTTTCCTCTCCCCCAGTAGTTTAGAGGATTCCAGGAGAGGTTTAAGAGAGAACCAGCAGGATTTAGTTATCCCAGAACCAAGTCATAAAATGGTGAAAGGTTTTCATAAAAAAAAAATTCCACTTCTATTGTGGAAAAAAAATTGTTGGTATTTTGCTGAGGGACTGTTTAAGAGGTGGCAGTTTCCCTGAACTGTCCTATGGGCTGCTGCATAGTCCAGCATCTCCACAACACACACCAACACACAGCTCCCACTCCCAGTCCTGCCCCTGCACCAGGACTTATAAAGGAGTCCTCAAAAAGCAGCTTTATGTCTGTTGTGCATAATGCCTGGTTTGGGGGAATCCTCACCCCGCGGGAACCAGGGCTTTCAGGGTCCCCTTCTGACACTCTGAACCTTTTACCCAACACAAAGGGTCTAGGGAGAGGGGGTGAGGCTATCACCCCAGTCTTCCTTTATTATTTGCTGACACAAAGATACACACTTTACTTAAATCAAATACAACTGTACAGGAAACTTTGGGACACTTTAAACTAATGCCTTAAGAAAGGGTGTTATTTGTTGGAGGTGATCTCCAGTAGATTAGCATACAAATATTCAGAGGTTCAGCTTTTGTTTAGACATTTCATCACCATGAAATTTAAATGTGCTTAGATTTGTATTCCTGATTATGGTATACAACTACTAATTTGCCAAAGCAGCAGAACTATTAACGCCCAAGATCTTTTTTGCCTTTGTAGTTTAATGATGAAAATGTTGTATAATCTGATTTTTTTAATCACAAAACCAAGGAGAAATGGGTGGAAAGAAAAACCTACAAGCTTATTGAGAATATTCTTTAATATTTTCTTTGATTAGGCAGTCACCTTGGCCTATATCTACCTCTTAATTCTTTAATGGCCTTACCCATTAGGAAATTACAAACACTGGCTCTGATCCAGCAAATGTTTTGGTACACACCCAGCCTTATTCACATACATAAGCTCACTGAACTCAATGGGGCGACTTATGTGAGTAAAATCATGCAAGTGCCTATGTTTACGAGATTGGTGTCAGCATGCCTCCTATTCTCCTGTTTCCTTTTTGCTCAAAGGGTCCCCACCAAGGTACTCCATCCACCTTTGCTCTGGAACTAGTCCAATCAGGGAGGTCTCACTCTCTGGAATACAAGGATGTATTTATTTTCCCAAATTATCTTGAGCCAAATTCATCCCTCAGTTGCCTTCCCCCTGCCCCCATACGTGCAACTCCATTGAATACAATGCAGTGTTCAAACATTCAGCCTCATCTGTAAATTTAGACCTTGATTCAGCAGAGCATTGATGCATATGCTTAACTTTAAGCATGGGTCTATCCCTATCCAGCAAAACATTTAAGCAACTACGTAAGTCTTGAGGTGCTTATAGTTAAGTGCTTAGCTGAATCAAGGGCCTTATATTTCTTAATAACTGGCCCTTATGTCCCTGTGGAGTCCCACAGAAATGCAGATCCGTTTGTGAGACCTGACCTAACTAAAGAATGACACATGACATTCTTCTGTGACTTTATCACCCGTTGCCCATTATTTAATGTGCCAACACCATTCAGAGGAACACATGGGTCTGCATTTGAGAGTGTCGGGCCATTCGTCTTGTTTATTTTTAGTCTGACAAATGCATGTCATCTTTTTGGTTAAGTTCACACAGTAAGCCTAGATCACCCAAGAAAGTAAATATATCCAGAGGATGAGAGCATTCGGATGGGGCCAATGCAAGAAGTAGGTCAGTTTCAGTCTATATCCATATTCTATCAATATTATAGTTATTTATTTTTACAGCACTCAAAAGTGGGCTGGATGCTTTACCATACAAGTAGAGAGGCATTTATAACTCCTGGATCTTCACAGAGACACAAGATCTCTCTTTAACATACATCAGCACTCATGGGCGAGTATTCAAAAGATAGCACAGAGAGATCCAAATTGGGGATGTTCTCTTCTCTAGCCAAACTTTGTGGCTTGGGTCCGTGATCCCACATGGACTGTGATGACATCGTATCAACTAGATTCCTCATCCATTTTATTTATCTGCCTCTCCCTGGTCTATCGGTTAGTTCAGACTCTGGGAAAAACAGGTAATGCCATCCAACAGGTACTGTTCCCTAATAAACCTTAGGCTCAGCAAGCCTGCCTTTGCTGGCTGCTCTAGGGCTCCATTGTGCCTTCAGGCTCAGCCCAGAGTCAGGGGTGACGGTGTAGTTGCACTGCCCAACCTTGAGCAGTGGAAGGCATGATGCCTCAGAGACACCACCCAGAGGCACAATTTCTTCTCCAAGACCCCGGCTGTACTAATGAGGAGTACTGTAAGATGCCCTTTTCAGGCTGCAGTCTGTTCCCCTCAGCTAGCCAGCATGTTAGGAGAGAGCAGCCATTTTTTTTCCTGGAGGGAGCATCTGGGACTCAGCCTCCGCCCCCTTCCCGCAGTCTGCGCTAAGATCCAGGCGGCCCTAACACACCTGCATAGAGGAAGGGGGTTACTCCATGCTAGGGAAGTCCCTACTTCCCAGGGCAGCCATGTTAGAGCTAGCCCAATTTAGCCCATACTTTGGAGGCTTTCTCTGTATAGTGACCCAAGTCCAGCTCTTGGAAGTGGAATTGAGACTTTATGAAAAGAAAATTCATCACCAAGAACTGAAATGAATGTAAACCATATTGCAAATGACAACAAAATGTACGGAAATGAAAGATGGTTGAAACTCAGACTGAGCAGCAGTACATTTCTTTGCTGCGAGGCTCATTTTGTTTTGATTGTGTATTTTATATATATATAAAAACGCACACAAAAACTACATTAACTGAACAGTATTAAGGCTGCAAAGTCAATTGGACTGCTAACATGCCCAACAGAAGCAGAAGCTATGGAAATGGTATGTGGCCTGCTTTGCAGAGGTGCTTAACAACTGGCAGCTCCCAAGGACCCACAGCAGATTACACGTAAGGTGCAGGAGCTGTGGGTAGTGAGTACTGTTGGAAATCAAGCCCATAATCTTTTCAACCTACAGTCTGTCTATCCGTAACAGCTACTGCCTTTCTCACCAGGACTGTTAGCTTCTTATCTTCTTTCTTATGCTGACAAGCAGGGAGAACTTTCGTTTGGAAACATACATGAGATGAATAGCATCCTTCACTGCCTGCCATTGAAGAATTGGGCTGCATGTGGGGAACGAATCTAAGGACACTGATCCTGTTTGCTTCTATCTAAGCAGATGAATTAAACGACCACTGCAGGATTTGCTCTTATGATTCCTCTGTGGACTAATCTGTCTGTCTGAGATGTGGCTCTGCCTTCCTTAATGCAGGGAAGCCTGTCTCAAATAAAATGTGCTTTATTTAATTAAGTAGTAGTGGTAAGGGGATAGATGGTTTGGTATGGCAAGGCAATATGCTCTGGGCCAAGGATTGAAAAGAAAAGCCAAGGTGCAGCTGGGACACTTGTTCTGAAAACAGGAGACATTTGAGCTTTGACAACATTATTTTCCAATGAATGAGTGTATGAAAAAAGTGAGTCATTAGGCAGTGCAGTTCTCATTAAGTCAGAGGGTCTATCTTGATGTATTGAGAGTAACATTTGCCAACTGTAGCATTATTGGAAATCTCCATCCTGATAGGATTACAGAACAGATTTGTTCTATTTCTTCAATCAATTAGAATGATCAAATTCACAAAAGCACTTTTTAAAATTGTCCTGTACAGTTACAAAGTTGATAATCTAATCTCCTGTAGATTAATTTCATTGGGCTGAACTGACTAGTGTTTGTGAGGATTGCTGCCTTCTGCCGTAGATGGTCTGTGCTCACATGTGTGTCACAGACCTGGAGTTGTTAACAGCTAAGGGAAATTTCCCTTTGGCTACGTGGTACGGATGGATGAGTTTGGAGATGGAAAATCCTAGTTCTACTCTTGCGGCTAAATTGTGTGTGGCTTCTATGTACAGCAAAATATCACCTGGGAAACTTGTAGCCGGTCACTTGATTTGTTGCATTATAAAGGAGGATTGTCCATATAACAATTTTACTGGCTAACCTTCATCTCATTGGACAGTGTGGGAAGATTATTTGACATTTTAAGTGGCAGAATCCAATCCTTTTACCCACTTATCCGTGTGATGGGTAACACAGACAAAGCCCAGGGTAATGGATATTGAAAATGTGTAAGAGCGTCATTTATGTGAACACTTAAACATTTAGAATATTTTCATATTGTTCACCCGTTTACCTCACTTGCTGAAGTCTTCACAGCATCCCCTAAACTTTTCCAGAATAGTGTTTGCAGCCTTTGGCCTAAAGTCTATAGGCTAAGGTGATACCTATCAACTGCTGAGAGTTAGGCCAATAGCATTTGACTCTTGGTGCATTTTCAGTGTGTGATCTTTCATGTGCGGCTTTTTGAAGAGAGAGCTTGACTGCATATTGTGTACATTTGTTTTCCTTCTTTTCACAGTAAGTGGCTAAGCCTGTGGGGTTTGCAAGCCTTTCAGGAATGATAGCAAGATAAGTTCATGCAGCTTCATTGTTGTGCCCCCCCCCCCCCCCCGCCCCAATTGTCAAAAGGCAGCATGGGCTAGAAGAGAGGATGCTGGGCTGAGAGTAGCGAGAGCTGGGCGCTGTGCTTGGCTCTGCTAAATAAGACTGTTGGTATTGCAAGAGCCGGAATGTCCATTTCTCAGGAAATTCTGGGCCTGTGTCCCCTCCTGTCATTGGTGTCTCTTGTCTCTTGAGATTGTAAGTGTTTCGGGGTAGAGAGAGACTCATGAGGTGTTTGTACTGGGGGGCCCTGAGCTCTGTCAGTGCTTCTGGTCACTACCGTAACCTAAATAATCACGGTAAAGTAAGAGGACGTGAGATCCCATTGACTTCTCCAAAGGGGGAGGAAGTGTGTGAGGGAACAGCATTGCTTCCCTCATTTGTGAGTGCAGCCTCCACTCCTGGAAGAGCAGGAGAGTGGGCGGGGTCACGGCAGGCTCGCGGCTACGTCTTCACTTGCGGGTATAAATCGTGGTGTAGATGGTGGAGCATGGCTTCGGTTAGTAGAGGGCTCAACATGCCTGAGCCCCCAAGGCCTGTATCCTGCATGGCCCTCGACACACTCAAGCCGTGCTTCCCACGTCTATGCTGCGACCTGCTGCCGGTGCCTTTCCCCACTGCCTCTCCACTGATGGAGCCTTTCACTGTGATGCATAGCTACACAAGGCAGGGCCTGCCTTCCACTGCAGCATGTGGCACCTGTAATCTACATGCCCTTGTAAGAGTAGACATAGCCCATGTGTGTGATGAGAGGCACATTTAGCTGAGGTGACAAAATTCCTTGTGCTCTGCATGACGGGCCCAACCCTGCACCATTGAAACCAAGGAGAGTTTTGCTATTGACGTTAAAGGCAGCAGGAACAGGGCCTCAATGAGTTTTCATGAGACAAATTCTGCTTTCATTTCGACCGGTGTAAATCCAAAATAACGCCACTGGCTTCGGTGTTGTTTCTTCAGAACTGAGAGCAGTGTAAACCCAGGGGATATCTGCATGCTGCAGCCTGTAGTCACTAATGTAGTCAAAATGACCAGACCCTTCCTGGGAGTATTCATGAAGATTGTTTTGCAACCTGTAGCTACTCTGCTTAGACCAGCTCCCATTGATTTCAGTGGGAGTTTTCGTGAGTGAAAGCCTCAGGAATTGTCCTGCTGTTACAACCAACCCTTAGTCCAGCTGTATTTTGCTGTCACAAGCTGCATTTCAAGGACAAACAAAATAAGCAAACAAAGCTTTGCTCAAGCGTCTACCCCAGAAAAATGATTCGTGATCCGTCCTCTTCCTAAAGCTCATCCAATGCAAGGTTAAGTGTTTTCCTTTACCATAATATAGAAGGCCAGATCATACATGTGATCCTTAGTCGTACGAGTAATCCGCTGGCATCAAGTACAGACAACTCAGACCAGGAGAGATTTGCAATATCGAAGCCCTAAGTTAGTGCTGTCAGATGAGGAACAGAGGCAGTAACGTCTCCAGAGAAAATATTCTGTGTGGAAAACAACTAAAGCACAAGAAGGAGGAATTCCCTGCATCCTGCTGCTGCTGAGCTAATATTCTGGCCCACTGAGCATGTTCTCGATGTTCTTTCCCCTCTGGTATTTCGTAGGTTCAGTTGCACTGAGAATGGCTGGGTGAGATATGGTATGTTGGTCGACTGCATTACTTCAGCTCGATGGGAGATATCTTGGAAAAACTGCAGCCTAAATAACAATTTCAGTGTGCCAGAGGATGTCAGCTACAGCTGGCTTCCTCATACAGTCCCTAGGGGAGGCCATTTCAGGTGGGTATGCACATGCAATTCAAGGTTCTCAATCTCTGATCCAAATGGCTGCAATGAAATAAAGCAGCTTTATTCAGTATGTGTTGTTAAACAGTATCATTCAAAACACTTTCCAGGATCAGGTAATACAAGTGTGAGTGTGGGGAAGATTTCTGGAAAGCCCACACTGACAATGAAAGTGCAATCAGTCGTAGGGTCAATAGAAGAGCAGTGGAGGAATTAGGAGATGAAAGATGTCCGCAGCCGGCAGTTAAATAGAGGTGGAGAGTCCATGATGCAGAGGGATGTAGGGAGGCTGTCCTGGATGGCCTGAGCTGCAGGGAAGAAGGCTCATGCACTAAGAGAAGTGAGATCAAGAGAACGGTCATTCTAAAGATCTACAGTACCTAAGACCACCTCTCCCTGGTGGAAAGGCAAGTGTAGTTAGAAAGCTCATTCCAAGTGAGATTCTCATGGGTAAACCCCATCCCAGATTTCTGTGCTGATATTTTCACACACATGGGAAGAAGAGGGGATGGAATGATTTTGTGTCCAGGGGCCCAATTCTGCAGGCGCGGAGCTGCCATTGGTTTTAATAGGAGTCCTACAGGCAGTGTGCTTGTGGGATTGGGCCCATTTGCCTTTGGTGAAATGTCATTTCCCTGAGCAGCTCCACTAAACTGGGAGTTAGAGTGAGAAATTCAGAGAGTAAGCAGGCAGCTTTTCAAACAGAAAAGAGGGGGCATACTACCCCAGGGTAGAGGAAAGGGTCACACTTTCCCCATGAAAAGCTTGGAACATTTTTCCACTCTTTTCATTGGAGAAAAATACAGTCACATCCTTGTGAAGACAGAGATACAAAATTATTATTGGTATGGAAGTGGTACCCAAATGCCCATTCAGGACCAGGACCTCATTGTGGTGGGGCGGCACCTGCAGGAAGCCATGGTCCAACCCTGGCAATCTTATCATCTAATATTGTTCAAAGCAAGACTCTCATGAAAAATCTGACTACTTGTTAGCTTCTCTTTCTTTCCCTTTCCTTTTGCAATCTCCACTCTCCTCCCTCTTTCCTTCAGCCTTTTTCCATGTCTGACCTCTCCCCACACACTCACTTTTCCGTCCTTTTCCTATGCTTCTGCTTAATTTTCTTTTGAAAGCCCACTTATTCTTTAACACATTTGTGATTTCAGCTCTTTCCCCTTAGTTGATTTTACCTTCTTTCCTCCTTCATCCATAGTTGATGAGCGTGTTTTGGAGGGCGAGTGACTAACAGGTGTCGGCCTACAAATGCAGATGATTAAGCCCTGTATGTTGAAATTTTGATTCATGCTGAGTTACTCGGTGTTTCGCTCCTGTCAGTACATTGGGAAAAATCCTTAAAGGGAATGGCTACATTTTTAGCCAGCCTTAAACCCAGTACCCAACTGTGCCTGCAGACAATATTGTATGTCATTGTCTCCCTGATTTTCTGCAGTCGCTTTTCCCAGACAGATGTGCAAGGGATTAGAGAGCCCGGTTTCAGAATGTTTCAGGGGCCCCTATATAAGGTGGAGTGTTCAGCAACGTGCGTTAACCTGCAGCACTGCTCTTCACTTGGACCCAAAGTGATTATGGAGATTTAGAGGCAGGTTCTCCTCTCACATTCCCCAGTGTTGCACTGGTGTGATCCCTGAGTCAGGCCCATCCACAGCAAAGACGTGTAAAAGGATGGAGAAAAGGACTGACACATTGATCCCTAAAAGGAAAGTGGAGCGGTACTTGCTGAGGAATTTTGCAGCATCTCAGGTATTTTACATCATAAAAATTATAGTTTTGATGATTTCAAACGGTAGCGAAGGGAGTTGGGAACAGTTTAGCTCAGATAAATAAGGATGTTTACAGCTCTGTGCCAGTCTCAGATGTGTATGACCTTCTCTTTTTACCCTTCTAGTGGTCTTATGACAAGCCAGATTAAGGAGTGATCTCTTCCAAACAGTCTATGGTTTGTTAAGCTTGTACAGAGCAGCAGAGGTGGAATCCATTGCAGGACAGAAAAGAATCAAAAAGCCAGGCTGGGATTTCCCTGTGCCGCACACTGGTGGAAAGTGTTCTAATTAGCCGGAATATCACCTCGTACAAAGGCACAAATGGGGCCACTTCCAATCAGTTTGCTGTAATATGTCTTGTGATAGCCACAGGAATAGTACAGGCTGAATCTATATTTAGCACCCCACTCCTTCCTCCCGTTGAATTATCGTTACCACTCACTTCACCGGGCCTGTGTCTCTGCCATGCAGAAATCGCAGGGCAAATGTTTGCACAGTGCAGCGACCACTCTGAATCACTAACGCTAATAGGTGGGATAAACCCAGAGGAAAATGGGTTGGACATGGGGCTGTTGGAGTGCTGGTTGGGCCACCAGAGCTGAAGAGATGGCAAGCCCTAACCAGCTGTCCCTTACAAGCTGCGTTGCAGCATATACCTGCCCTCTAGGCGATGAGGATCCAATCCTTTCTTTGGCACCCAGCCAGAATTATAGCATTTCACGTTGTCACATCTGTCTTATTACAGCACTCTGTGTCAACACGTCCTTCACTTGGGCCGCGCCGGGTCAGAGGCAGCGCAGTCCGCAGGGCTATTATGCTCACCAGCCTCTTGGAGTGGAAGAAAAGCAATAATCATTTATGTTCTCTTTTCTCCCATCCCCCCTTAATTCCAACACAAACCTAAAAGATCACGTCATGGACCGTATTAAAGTCTGCCATAGCTAAAGCTCATTTATAAAGGGTGATTGGCTTGGGGCGCGACATCTCAGAAGCCATTTTTAAAGGGGAGTGGAAAGGCTTTGCGTTTTAATGCAGGCGCTGGATTGAGTTCCCGTGGAACTCATTATAGAAGAAGAATATTGGGGCAACTGTCTCTTAGCAAGATGAAGATGAAGAGGGATTATACATATTGATGGGCAGGGATTCCAGAAAGGTGCAGTTCCCACAGTTGACTGCAAATTGGGCAGCTGTGCATCCAAAAACTATTTTAGGGGCATATTTCTGGTAATTTTACAAGGGATTGTGTGCATAACTTTTAAACTGTTTAATTCTGTGTGAAAAAGAATAGCATCCACAGTTACACAAGATAAGATAAGAATATGAGCGGTGCTCATGTGTCAGAACATAAGATGAGCATTAGAGCTTGTTGAAAATTTTTCCAAAAGAACATTTTTCCCTCAGAAAATGCTGTTTCGTTGAAAACAAAACTTTCCGAGGGGAACGTGTCGATTTTGACAGCATTTCATTTAAAAAAACTTGAAATGAAGTGTTTCAATTACAGTGAAATGATTTTTAATTTCAATTTATTTTGTCTTGGATTATAAATTATGACCCAATATAAATGTTTGAAAAGTCAAAATCGAAACAAAAAACATTGTCATTGATCCAAAATGAATATTTTTTTTTCGAAATTTTCATTTTGTGAGAAGTTTCAGAATTCATTGATTTTGTTCCAACCTTGAATGAGAACAAATTTTGAAGTCACAGAATTTCCCGAGGAATGGACATTCCGGCTCTTGCAATACAAACCATCTTATTTAGCCAGACATGTTCTGTGACAAATCTGTGTGCTGTAGCAAACAGATGCAACTGCTAGGTACACCGCATGCACTTGGAGAGCTCAGACTGGAACCCTGGGCTCTCAGCTCCAGAAATACAGGTCTCTGTCATCTGAGCTAAAGGAAACCTGCCCTAGCTGGCTCTAATAGTAGGTTCTGTAACCTCTGTGTGCGTTATCCATTAAGAGGACAACACTGTACACATGTGCAAAGCCAGTACGCTACATAGGGGAAGTATTTCTGTTAGGATTTAGTGTGCAATATTTACATTTATTAATATTCTTGTTGAATAATCAACTGTGAAATCATTCAGGGTGAGACCAGAGCGGATCTGTTAGATGTACTTGCAGGGTGCAGTTTATCTCTAGAAACCAGGGGGTATCTGGTTCTAGTACAACCGCTCTTCCCATTGCTTTGGTAGTTTTAGTTGGACGCAGAGGGACCTCTCTTGCTGTAGAGTAGACTGTGGTACTTTGTATTAAAACAAGAAGCTTCAGGAGAGGGAGGCATGTAGGTGTCACAGTTCCTGTATGCACAGAAGAGGCTTTATTATCCACTAGACACACTGACCTTTCTGCAGCTAGGAAAAGCAAGGCTGGTGGAAACATTTTTCCAACAACTCATCCAGTGTCGAGTGCAGCACCAAGGATGCAGTCACATATTTAGAATACAGGGGTAGGGACCATGTCTTGTTGTGTGGGTGGATAGTAACATTGTGGGCACTGGAATACAAATGGTAAGTACATTGAATGACTTGCTTACAAGACAAGAGAGCTTTGAAGTTTAGGTTGAGAAGGGGGAAGGGGAGCATGAAGGGAATGAGGAGAAGGGGAGCCATTCCGAACCTCTGGCAGTGGGGAGTCTGGGGGCAGTGGCAGGAAGACCTTGAAATAGAGTGGGCATAGGGCCCCAAAGGGAGCTTGCTGGTGGGGGGTTGAAGGAATGCCAGGAGCCCGGATGTGTGCAATGAGCTCAGTTGACACGAGTTACATATTGTGCAATCCCTGACTTATTTGGAGTTACTCACATAAACCTCCACATGCATGAGTGAGAGAACAGACTCTACAGACTTTGAGGCCTTGCTGTGCATCTTCCTAATCTGATTAGCAGTCACACATGTCAGCCTAGCTCCCTTTTCCAAAAAGTAATGAGAATTGGGACCATCTTTTTTTTGTGTGTTTGTACAGCACCTAGCACTGAGGAGTCCTGATCCATGACTGGGGCTCCTAAGTGCTACAGTAATGCAAATAATACATAGTGCTATAACTATATATCTGCAGATGAAAGGAACCTCCCTGACAGTCCTGATGAGCCAAGTCAACTGTTTAGCTACAGAAGAGTTACTCTTCAGGCAATGCCAGTGACAGCTTCTTCTGTATTGTCTTACCTCTGACCTGCGGGGGTGACCTCTAGGGTTAAGAAGGGAGATCAGTCTCCAAGTCTTTAGCTGAGAGAGTCAACTAAGGGGGGCAATTAGTGATGGAGACACTAGTCTCTGACAACCAACTTATTTCACATAGACAATGAAAAAAGTCATCCAATTTTCATCACCCCCATCCAAGCTCGGACTCACATGAATGACAAAGGGTGAAATCCTTGTCCCATTGAAACCAAAACTCCCATTGATTCAGTGAGGCCATGATTTCGGCCCAAGCTCCATATTCCATTACCAGTCAATCCCCTAGGATATTTAGTCTCTGCTCACAACAAGGGGGATATCGCCCAGTGCAAACATAATCTGATACTGGCTGATATGCCTTCTTCTTTATAACTATGCCTAGGATATCTAAGCATACTCCATGAGCAGATGGAACGATAAAGGGGAGTTTCTTGGTGGACATATTGAATTTTTTATTTTCTGTGGAGAAACAGAGGATATGTGGTGGTGATGGTTGAGCTGTTGTGGATAAAATAGGACAGCTCTGGATCTCCAAAACCTTGCCAAAAATTCAAGATAAGCTTAAGCAGAACTTTTTTTGAAGTTAGAAATACAGATAGGCTCAAACTGCACAATTCAGATCTGTTGCTCGGGCTATGATAAAAATAGAGGCCATCTGCAAAATGTAGATGTAGGTCAGAGACTGGAACTCTCTAATATCTGAGGATGATCAGATACGGAATTTTCATTTGGTTCATTAGCCAAATATGTATGCGCAACAGGATTTGGATTCCAACACACAAACCTTTGCCCCTCAAAAGTTAGGATTGTTTGGTTGTAGGGTTTTGGTATGGACCCATCTCTAGCTCAAGAAAGATTGGTTTGTGTTTTCTTCAGGGTTTATTTCAGCTCACCTATGCACTTCTGGGTTCTAGCCAGGACAGAAGCACAAGTTCCACAATTTAACTATACAGTGGCTCTTATCCAGGGTATTTCCGGCTCAGCCAGAATCAGGATGTACCAACAATCTCAGACTCTTTTTGTGTGATTTACAGTCAAACTGTGCAGACCCAAATGAGTCTGAGCACTGAGGCTGCTGTAACTTACTTTGGGGCCAAACAAGCCCCTAGATCAGGGAGCAGCAAACATGATGTGTAAAGGTACCTTTGCCTCCCTCCCACCCTGCTAGAGACCTGTGCTGAGTGAAGCTCCAGCAGACCCAAGGATCAGGGTCCATGTTGTCCTAGCTACTGGGATGACTGTTCTGTATTGGGATAGAAGCCCATTAAATATATACTGTATACTGCATTGGGATAGAAGCCCATTAAAAGAGGCTTATTACAGATTTGTATTTTGTGGGCCAGATTCTCTGCTGGAGGAATTTGACAGAGCTCCATTGTAGAGCAATTTGGCCTTTTATTTAGCATATACGTAGAACCAGATCCCGTCTAAGAGGGTATTACTGCACTAAACGAATAGAATAAAATGCTGATTTATACTAGCCGAGGGTCTGGGCTACTGTACTTACTTTTTCATTGGATTTTTTTCTCACCCTGTTTCTCTCCCTTCTTTCCCCCTACCCTCACATTTAATTTATTTCTTCTGCTCTCGCTTTTTCACCCTATTAATTAAACAGGATTTTTTATCCCTCTGCTTTCCCGCCCAGCTGCTTTTTCCAGTGACTCCTGCAAACCCAACAGTATTTGAGTTCACGCTGAACTTTTAAACCCACCATGTTCAAGTGGGTTCTAAATGAATTGAGCCAGTCCTCATTCTGATAACAGGCAATTAGCATTTGCCAAATAATTGGCAAGCAGTTTGCACTTTGGCCACAACATGCGTCAGTTTATATGCTGAAATTCGTGGTTGCAGCATGCCAGCATTCAGCAGAACATTTTAATAACATTCTTCATGCAGAAGTGTTTGTACTTGGAACCTTATTTTTCCCCCTCCACTCACACAATTGTCAGCTAATGGGCTTGCAGATAGTGAGCTGGAATTAAATCTATTCAGAAAATTGGAGCCTTTGGCATTTCTCATTTTCCATGCTGGATTCATTGCTAACGGGACTGCCATCTGCATTTTTTACCTTAACTACACTCCCACTCTTGCCTCTTAGTAGCAGCGTTGCTATTTTCACCGATAAACAGGTCCACTCCGAATGACTTATGGATCTCAGCCCATCTCAGGCGGATGTTTGGAAAAAATGTTGTTGCTAATTTGTTCTAATTCTGAAGGCAGTGGAAAAAGAAGCAGACCACAATATGGACAAACTCAATAAGCCAAATTCATGCCTGGTAGAGCTCCATTGATTTCAAAAGAATGACACCAGGGCTCAGATTGTCCCAATATGATTTAGCCGCTTGCTTGAGACTGGGAGAAAAGTTACACTGTTGTGTTTTCTGGCATCAAACTAGTTAGCAGACAACGTAACGGGCTTATAGGCAGGAATTTGAGAATGAGTGACTGGTTGAGGAATATCCAGGGGTGAAAGTAACTTAAAGGACTTACCGGTACTCCAGAGTCCTGAGCAGGGGGCGTGGCTTTGACCAGAAGAGGCGTGGCCTCAACCAGAAGTGTTGGGCCCTGGCCCTTTAAATCAAGATTTAAAGACCCCAAGGCTCTGACTGTGGCTGGGAGCCCTGGGGCCTTTAAATCATCCCCAGAGCTACCAGCTGCAGCCGCCGCTACCACATCAAAGCCCCGGGCCCTTTAAATCACTGCCAGAGCCCTGCCGCTGCTACGCTGGGGCTCCGGCAGCAGGGCTCAGGGGGCACTTTAAAGGGCCACGGATTCCGGCCGCTGCGGGGAGACCTGGACCCTGTAAAGCACCAGTCTGGGGATGCCGGTCCGGCACGGTGTACTGGCTCTTGCCAGTACGCCGGACCGGACCGGCTTACTTTCACCGTGGGCGTCAATCTCAAGTTTGGCACCTCCTAGATACCTGGGATTGTGTAAGGAACATGGGGTTGGGGATATTAGGGAGGCATCTCTGGTATAGGAAAAGAGAACTGGAAATGCATTCAAAGCATAGAAATGCTGGCTTTTTAGAATCTCAGGGAAGGAGTAGTGGAACTGAAGTGGGCATGTCTACATGGGTTCAAACATCTGATGACAGAGTGCTCTTTGGTGTAGCAGAAATACAAGAGCCAATGATTGGAAGTTGAAACTAGACAATTTCAGACGAGAAATAAAGGGAACATATTTAATAATGAGGGTAATTAACCATTGGAAAAATTACTATGGTGGATTCTCCACAGCTGGCCTCTTTTTAAATCAAAATTGGATTTAAAAAAATATATGTAAACTCTAGTTCAAAGAAAGTTTAATTCAGAGAAGTCCTGTGGTCTGTGATATGCAGGAGGTCAGACTAGATGATCACAGTATGATCCCTTCTGGCCCTATAATCTATGAATCTATCCATCCGGCCACCCATCCTGTTCCAAAGGTGCCGAGATAACAAGGTAATGTCTTGTAACTAGTGGCTAACATTGTGAAAAGATAAAGTCAAGCAGAGGAAACCTGTGCACTTTCTGTTTGACTGCTCAAATGAAGCTGAACTGGAGTTTCATTTGTTAAAAAAATAAATGTCCTATTCTTGGGATGAGAGCGAGCTGGCTGAATTAAGTAAGAAGGAATATGAAATATCAAAGAGGGGTCACCAAGGAGACAGGCCAAATAAAATCGCAGAAGGAGAGTCTCATTAGTGAGGAGCGATATCAAATGAGCAGAGGCAGACATTTACTTTGGCTGACCCAGAAGAGTTTGGATAAAAGGACGATGAGTAGAGTCAGGCAATTGCTGTGGCAATAGACCCCAGGGGCAGGTAAAAGGAAGCAAAGCAGGAAATGTTTGTACAGAGAGGACAAACCTCAAATAAGGAGATGGCTTTGATCAAGAGAGATTTGAATTGATCAATCATTGGGAAATGATACAATATTTGCTTGGGGTGAGGGAAAGAAGAAAACTCTTCCAGGAGCAGTTCCTTGGCGTAGCACCGTTCCCCTTTCCAGTTAGTGGTCCAGAAATACACTGGGAGAATAAGGAGTTGCTGGGTCTCTGCAACTAGTTGGCTTTCCCAAGATGGCCCCAAGTTAATGAACTCTGGTACTAGGTCCCCCTCTGTCAGAGTCACAAATTCTACAGTTTTCAGGAACATGTCAGGCACACTCTGGAAAGCCAGGAAATTCCAGAGTTGTTCTCTACTGCACTTGGCCTAGGTAGATCAGTGCTACTTACTGCATGTGCATCAGTACTTGAGAATAAGGGGAGGAGACAGTTGTAACCTGAACTCTGAATTTCCTAGTTTTATGACTTAAGTTTTTTGGGGGTCAGATTCTGCCATCAGTTACATCAGTGTAACAGCGATTGTCTTCAGATTGTCTCCATGACTCCTGTGCGCCCCAGGAGACTAAAGTGGCTTTAACCAGGTGCCATTGAGAGCATGCTTGCAAGATAATGGGTTTGCACAGGTGTCACCTAGGGTCTAATTTAGCCTGCAGAATCTCGATAACTGCTGATGGTGCATGAGCTGGGAAGAACCTGCCTTGACTGTCAGAGTCCAGGGTGAGTTTTCAGGGGTGGCAGTTAGAAAAAAATACTTGCAAGCTGAATATGTTTGACAGGACCACCAGTGTGACACAATGAAGGTGAAACCCCACAGTGGTATTTTATAGTCACCTTTTAGGGGAGAGCCACATTTTAACATCATTACCAAGCCCTGCTGCAGCTGTTTTTAATTGGCTGATTTGTTGGCAGGCTCAGAAGGGAGTCCAAGGAGGCTGAACTACCTTCTCATCCAGAGATGGTCCTTCCAGGAGAGGGTTGAGCCATGTTAGACAGCAGTGGAATGAATTTTCCCACAATGCATCACTGAGTGGTAGGTGTCCGGTAGATGAAGAACTAACTCCTTCAGGACTTTAGTATACATCTTTCCATCGGCACTTAAAAATGACTTGTGTCTTCCCCCCCCCCCCGGCCAAGTGACAAATGCACACATGGCTCTCCTCTAGGCTGTGGCTCACTGTCTGTTTGCACATAGAGAGCTTTCTTCTGTGCATTGTACCTACAGTTGATGGTAGTCGATGATGGTAAGGAGGTTTGGTATATGGAAATTAACCCTAGAACACACTATACCAGGGGTGGGCAAACTATACCTGGGGGCCGCATCCAGCCCTTCAGACATTTTAATCTGACCATCAAGCTCCAGCCAGGGAGTGGGATTGGGGGCTTGTCCCGCTCCACACATGCCAGGGCTCTGTGCGGCTCCCGGATGCAGGGACATGTCCCCCACTCCATGCTATGCATAGGGGCAACCAGGGGGCTCCGCATACTGCCCCTGCAGCTCCCATTGGCCAGCAACCGTGGCCAATGGGAGCTGCAGGGGCAGCGCGCAGAGCCATCTGGCTGTGCCGCCGCATAGGAGCTGGAGAGAGGACATACTGCTGCTTCCAGGAGCTGCTTTAGGTAAGAACCACCTAGAGCTTGCACCCCGACCACCTCCTACGCCCCAACTCCCTGCCCCCACCCTGATCCCCTTCCCACCCTCCAAACCCCTCAGTCCCAGCCCGGACCGGCTCCCTCCTGCAACCCCAACCTCTCATCCCCAGCCCCACCCCAGAACCCTCACCCCCAGCCAAAGCCCTCACTCCCTCCCTCCCACACCCCAACCCCCAATTTCATGAGCATTTATGGCCCGCCATACAATTTCCATACCCAGATGTGGCCCTTGGGCCAAAAAGTTTACCCATCCTTGCCCTATACCATACACCTGGGAAATGACACAATTCTGAGAATGAACAGCTATTATGAGCATTGGGTGTTAATGACTATGAATGGGTACTGAGTGCTGCTCCTAAAAAACTCCAGCCTCAAAAGGCACACACAAAACCTTCCAGAATGTTATTTGGCTTGTTTCCTATGTCCAGGCATTTGTTACATTATTGGAGAGAGAGAGAGAGAGAGAATCTGAAAGCATAATTTCCTTTTTCTTTTGCCTTTGCAATTAGATTATGTTAGATTATCTATTTTAGGATTCTTTTAAATGAACATATTTTAACTGATTGTGCAGTATTCCAAGCTCCTCAGGGCAGAGAAGAGTGCTTTTTAGACCCAATATTGGATGCTGATTTTCAAAACTGGTTGCACACAATCATTCATGCAAATGTGTACCTCATTTGTGTACTGTTACTGCAATTGCACATGCAAATTGGGTAATTGTGTTAGCAAATTGCAAGTCAGACACCCAGAATATATCAGCACCAGATTTGCATTCACGACCCTGGCAATTACTCATGAAAAATTAGATTTGTGCATGCATTTTTGCATCTGTAATTTCAAGTGCCTCATTTTGAAAATCAAACCCATTATTTCTGTTATTACTAATGATCCTGTTACTATAAATAACCACTTGAGCTCAGTTGAGTGAACCACCTGTTTCCAAGAATAATTGAGACTCAATAGCAGGAAATATCCCTAATGGAGAGACCTGTTACGTTATGGATTAGCCTCATTGGGGAGGAATTAAAAGGCAAAGCCCCAGTTGCTTCAGACCTTTCAATGTAGACAGGACAAAATATGCAAGAATAGAATGTAGGGAACACTGTTGCATCATCTTCAGGGATGCACAGCGGGATTTCCCACAGTCAGTTCCTCTGATATTACCAATTGCCGAGGGTCCCCTACAGATGGTGGCACTAGTGAGTGCTGCTGGGACAAACCAAAAGCCATGCAGAACTTGTGATACTGACTCATGTAAGAGGCAGGATATTTGGATGTAAATTCCAGGGTGAGGTTTTCAGTTTTGCCCATTCTTTTAACCCCCCCCCCCCCCAGGGTAACCCTTCTATTTAAAGCTCAAGTCCGTTTTGCTGGAAATTCAGAGGGCGAATAACTCCAGGCCTGAATGATACATGCCGCGCTTCCTCACAGCACAAAGGCTCGTGATATCAAGCAGATACATGGTCACACATTGTCTGGAGTCACAATGGGTTTAGGTCACCACCGCAGCGTGACGCGGACTGCTCCAGAGGCAGTTTCTGTTCTATCACCGACTGGATAACTTGCCTTGCACCAGCTGAGATTGCAGCTGGGGAGCTACTCCTAACTGACCTCCAGGTGTCTGAAGAGATACAGTCGCCAGCTGTCTCTTGAGAGAAATATCTGAAAGATGAGTGGGTTCACTCCATCTCCATAAAGGGCCTGAGAGCCTGCACTAAGCTGCCAAGGTTCAAAGGCTCCCTGCTTTTGCTTATGCTCAGTAATCCGGGGCGGGAGAGGGAAGTACTTCCATATTGCACGTCCATAGCAACGTGGGACATTTCATTGCTCTTATCAGAGAGATTAGGAAGCTCTGTTAACTTTACATCCTGAAAGTTTCTCTCCTCCCTGGGGCTGCTAGGGCCTGGTTTGGACCCCAGGGAAGCTACAGCAGTTCTAACATGGGTCGGCTTGTAATGGTCCCAGGGTTGTTACACTAAAGAGTGCAGCTGCACTCTGGCCATACCCACTCCCCCGGGACATGCTCCCAACATACCCCCTGTACCAAAGCACCACCCTGGAGCCTTTAAAACACCAGGGTCTCATTCAGCGTTGCCCCCTTCCTTGTGTGGTCATTTACAGCAATGCAAGTGAGTGCAAGATGACTGGATGCTCTAGTAATCTACTCTGGTAAGAATTTACACCCCCTTTGTCCTGACAAGTGACAGCACAAGATCCTTAGATGGTAAGTCGGGATCCTCTTTTTCTAATACGTTTGTACGGCCTGTGGCAAAATGGCATCCTGGCCCACAACGGGGGCTCCTCAATGCTGCCCCAAAGAGACTAAGTTACTTGATTAAGGTTTCAGAGTAGCAGCCATGTTAGTCTGTATCTGTAAAAAGAACAGGAGGACTTGTGGCACCTTAGAGACTAACAAATTTGTTAAAGCATAAGCTTTCGTGAGCTACAGCTCACTTCATTGGATTAAGGTTGCACAGTCATGCACTCAGAAGTTAGGAAATGCCAGAATTAAGGTTGCCCATGCTACCAGCCCTGACGAGATAAAGATAAGGTGCAGGGCAATGGAGAATTAGGCCCACAACTCGGATTCACAACAGTAGCTAGGTTGCCCAACATTCTTTCTTGGTCTAGCTGGAGTGACACCAGGCATGAATTCAGCCTGTTGTGTCCATGTTCATTAAGAACATTAACACGTCAGAATAAAAGTCCATTGTAACTAAATTCCCTTCAGTTCCAAGAGGTATTACATACCAAGGTTCCTAGCTATACAAATCTCCTCTTCCACAGGGCTGGCATTAGAACCTAGCTTACTCAGACCTCAATGTGTCCTGCTGGATCAGCCGATTAGCATTTAGCTGGATTTATTCCATTTAGTTTTATCAATTGATTGGTTAATGAGCCATTTGTTTGCCTTAGGTTACTCATTGCCATTGTCCATGTTTATAGATTAGGGGATGTTTTGGTCACACAAGTTTTCCCATATCTTGTGGGCTGTGAAGCTATTATATAGATATTAGTAAACTAAAATTGTCACTGTTTAAAGGGGACACTGTCAATTCTAGTCAACTCAAAATCTGACCTACCTCTTTTCTGTATCTGTGTTTTCAAAGTCTCGGTAATTCTTTCTGTGTGTTTTTTTTCCTACAACAAATCAAATATTACTGTCAGCAGCCAAACACTTATAGCCAACCCAACAATAACCATCCAAGGTGTGCAGGGCAGTGTACAATAACCAATGTGCAGGTGAGATGGAGGGAAACCAGTGTGTTTAGTAAACAGAAGCCCTTTAGTGAGAGATACAGTTTAAGTGCACAGCTTGCCATGACAATGGGCCTCAATCTGCTCTGCAGGGACTAACTCAAGTGATGAGAAGATAATTTAGTCTGTGATCATTCAGTCTTGGCCTCTCTGGTACGAACCAGGGTGGTGGCATTTACATTGTGCATTATCCACAAAGAACTGAATTTGAGCCCCCCACAGCAAACTCCCCTTCAGCAGGGCCACCAAACAGCCATCAGCTGATAGTGGTCTTCAGTTTGTACCACATTGAGTCACCGTGATCTGAAAGCAAGAGGCTCCTTATCCACTATCAATTCCCTGAGCCTTCCAGTCCCCCACATTACTTAACCAGTGGGGTCATTGGTTCTGGTGGGATTTTTGTACTTCAAGGTTTCTAACCGATGTCTTGCGAGCGAGAACTCTCTGAATGTTCACAGATTTACTCTTTGGAAAACTAAAAGCCTACACTGCAAAACCAAAACATTGCATCTTTGGAATGCCTGCAACATGCTGAATTTACGGGGGAGGAAAGATTCAAATCAGCCTAAGCTAATTAAATCCCAGCCTGTACAAATCCTACCAAACCCAAGAGATACCTCACTAGAAGGGGAAAAAAGTGTTACATAAATGAAAGGTTCATAATATTTGGTGTGTGCTTTAAAATACATATAGTACAGTCAACCTGAGCATGTAACTATTCTTATAGGGCTGGTATACCAGGGTCCAGTCTGATACCTTTGTAATGAATTTAAGACAATCACTTGGACCTTTATGCATGCTGCTCCCAGATGAGTTTAGATATCATGGGGATAGGCTTATATAAAAATCTAATATAGATAGGAATTTAAACCTCGATCGGAAACCAGCATAAAACCGGATGACAAAGATTAATGCAGACGAGGAGGAGGTGCATGTCTGTTTTTATGATGGAACATGTTTCCTGGTACAAGCGGGAAGGGTTTTAATCTCACCCATTTAATGTGACACTGCTGTCGATTTCAGTTAGATCCAACTCAAAAGCCAATTTTGAGCTCATCCACACAAAGCTGAATTGGAACTGGTGCAGACCTCTAATAACAGCTTCCTCGAAGGAGCCCAATATCTTCCGTACAGCTCTAATGGCTATCAAGTAACATAATGGTACATGGGGGCCAAGCAGGCTCTTTGTTTTCCCTCCCAAGAGATTAGTTTCCCATAACTCTCCGGGTGGTTTCTTGGTTGCAAGGAGCTCACATGGCTCATATTAGTGCACTATGGGCTTGGGAAAAGGATTTAAGTGCAGGTGTGGCTCTCAGCCAAGCTGTCAGATGCGAGAGGCTTTCTGGTCAGGGTGACACCTTACCGTATATAAAGACTTTTCCCTACCGTTTCCAGCTTCTCGCTACCACTAATAAGCTTCATTAGAAGTACTGGGGGGAGCTATCCATGGTGAATCATTCATCTGATCATGGTTATAACCCGTTCCTTTTTTCGTGAATTATCTGAGCAGACTTGGATTTTACTATTTTTTTCAGAATTTGAAATTGTTCTATAGACACTATGTGAACCTATCCCAACCTATGAATTATTCACTTTGACTTTGTCTGACTGTTCGTGATGTCTGATTCTAAGAGTCACATGCTGTTGTTTCTGCTCCAAGATTAGATGACAAATTTTTATTAAAAAAGAAAGAGGGGAAATCAAATAAATTTCAAAATGGCCACCTCCAGCGTGATCCTTTATGTGACTACATATTTGCAGAATTGTGTGCAAGGCTTTCACTTTCTGCATCCATTTTTGTGAATAAACCCCTGATGGTACAAATATTTGAGGGCAAATGTGAACGCATCTGGGTGGGTCCCAGGGAAATCGGCAATGCATGCTGGGGAGGCTGGAGAGCCAGTGCTAATCAGGGAAGCCGTTGCAACAGGAGGGTTTGTAAAGATGACCCACCCATATGGCTCTTCCACATGCCCTTCCATGCGTGCGGTAATTGCCATACTGAAAGTGAACATCAATCTCTTGTAATGTAATGGGACCTGTGCCTCATGCATATTGTCAGGAAAACTTTCCCCCTACCATGCAATGTACACAAGTGGTACAAGTGTACTGAGACATTCTTGGCCACCATGCACTAGCTGTGATGATATAAGATGCCACAAGGTTAAGCAGAGTACTGTTTATTTACTACGGGCCAGATCTTGGTCCACTGATGTCAGTGGGAGTGTTTGTATTGATTTCAGTGAGACAAAGACATGGCCCTAGCAGATTAAGAAGCAATCAGGAGATAAGAGACCATTAGAGGGTTAGCAGGAAGTGCTCAGCAATGGTTCCAGAGCATATAGACCCACTTCTAAACCAGGGGCATTACACGGTGCTCTCACCTTTCACAATTTGATTGTGTACCGCGGGACTGCCCTATGGAGAGCATGTGTGGGGGTAAGCTGAGAAGGGCCCCTTTCTCTGCCCTAACTCATGCAGAGGGGCCAACACTGGAGAGGACATACAGCTACTCCTTTCATAAAGAGGTAGCAAGTACTGCCACCGAGTGCATGCCCCAAGTTTGGGGTGACCATACGTCCCGTTTGGGCTGGCATAGTCCCTTTTTTTAAGCCCTGTCCTGGCCATCCTGATGGTTTTGGTAAAAGTGGCCATTTGTTCCATTTGCTCTTGCCAACTGCTGGTCAGTTGGTAAGAGCAAACAGGACAAATGCCCACTTTTGCCAAAAAAGTGCGGCGTGCACCCCTAGCCGGACTCAGAGGAACATGCCGGGGGAGGATGAGTGGTGACGCCAGCCCTGGAGGGAAGAGGAGGACACAGGACTCTAGCAAGAAGCAATGCCAGCTGCGGGGGGGAGGGGGGCAGGCCGGGTCGGGCGAGCAGCGATGCCAGCTGCGTGGGAGGGGGAGGGTAGGGAGGCGGCAGTCAGGCAGGGGTTGGGTGAGCAGCAATGCCTGCCGCGGGGAGGTGGGGGGCAGGCAGGGTTCTGGTGAACTGTGATGCTAGCCTCATGGGGGGCAGGCTTGGCTCAAACATGAACCCTGAATGGGGGTGAGGCAGGGCTCAGGCCAGCAGCTTGGGTCAGCCCTGGGTGCAAGGGTGTTGGGGGGAGGGCACGGGCCAGCCCCACACATTGGGGGGGGGGACGGGGGTAGGGCTTGCCCCACGCGGTATCCCCGTTTTCTCTTTCATCCTACCAAGCTCCCCTGCAGACATAATGCCACAACCAGTTGTCTGATTCAGATGCCATGACTGTTACTGGTCCCCCGCTGTGCTCAGCTGTCACTCCAAGCCATCATTGAGCCTTTAGTCCTTTTCACACATGCTGTATTTCCAAATGCTTTTCCGAGTGAAAGGACACACAGCGGTGAACTGTGGCTACCTAGGCATGGTGATGGGCATGGTGTAGGAACAGACATAGCGGCATGACAAGTAGCAGGAGACAGCGGTGCGAAGACATTGTAGGATGAATGCAAATCTTTGCCACTGTTCAGTTTCTGAACCTTTTATTGCCATGACGATGCAGCCAAGAACAAGGGAAAAGCTAATTTCTGCTTGAATTAAAATGATGCACTTTGCATCCCAGCATTCTGGCTGTAGCCAAACTTGATGATTCTGGAGTGATGGGCTGTTGAGGGGTAACTTGTCCTGGTGTGGCCTGTCAGACAGAATTTAGTAAACCTTTCTTTCATACCGAAGAACATAAAAAAGCCTGGAACCATCAGGCCTTGCTGAGGTGTGACTTGAAGATGGTCAGGACAGACCCCGCAATTTCACAAGTGGAGATCAATGGTCTAATATTCTGTCTTCCAAAGTGGCCAACCCCCGATGTTTTGAGAAGAGCTGTCTAAAATATGAATTTGGTGGGCCAAGTTCACAGCTGGTATGAGTGGGTGCAACTCCCTATTGTTTTCAGTGGGGTCGTGCCCACTTCCAAGCACCAGAATTTGGCCTTCTCTGTCTAGAGGCATATGGAACGTGATCTGGAGATTGTTCTCTCTCTTTTTTTAAGTGCTCCTTTTGCAACACAGCCTGATTTGCCAGTCCCTAGTTATCATGCGGCAGACTGTGTAGGAAGGAAACAACCTTGTTTATTAGCCTTTGAAAAGCATTTGCCGTGTTTCTGCACTCCATTATGTGGCAGACCTAGCAACAAGGGGAGAGGGAAGGAGAGAGGGTGATGGCAGTGGTGTGCTGCTGAGCATTTCTAAGTGGGAAGGGTAATTGGCTTTGGAATGAGAGCAGCGAATGTGCCTCTGGAAGACAAGCAGAGAGCTGCAGGTCCTGCTGTCTTCATTCTCGGGCGGAGCTGAAGAATCCATTTATGACATTCACTCAAGCCTGGTGGAAGTAATTATTTGTGGTCTTTTGGCAGTTGTGGCATATGCTTGTATTCTTCGATAGCTAAAGAGTGCATTGCTGAAAAGGGAACATCCACACCATGCATTTATAGGGAGATATATTTTTGTGGCACACTGTCACGCAATCCCAAACTGGTAACACATGCACCTTGTGCAGGGAACTCCAAAAGGATTCTGCTCCCTGTACAGAAGTTCATGGACAAACAGTCCCACCTTTCTGTACAGCCAAGTTAGGGGGAAGAAATCACTAGAAGGTAATTGGTTTTGAAACCACAGAGGTCAGGAAAAGAAGCAAAGTTTTGGGTACCGTAGTCTTTGAGCCATTTCCCAAGCCAAACTTAATTAGGATAACCTAACTCTGAAAGGACTGGATTCTGCTTAGACTTGTACAGTTGAGCCATTGGCCTAGGTTAATCTAAGGGATAACCGGGATAGTCATTGTACTTGACATTTTCATGAGCTCACATTGTGATGGACCATTTTAACCATTGTTTCCAAATTTTGCGGCACCTAAGCCTGGAGACTAAGCTGTGTGTTAGCTCCTTGCTCTCTGGTACCCTTCTTTGCATCCACATAACTGATGCTTGTGCCTTGTTCAGGTCCTAGTCATCCGAGGCCCTGCCCTCCCAAACCCACAGGACTCACAGATGTTAATGCAGCCCTGGGTTGCAGTTAGAAACAGAGCAGCTGCAGGGAGCAGATCAGGGCTTTCCAATATACTCTGGATACTTGTGTGGATTTTAGGGGTCTCTGGTGTGACCTTTGTCTTGAGGTGTGCCACACTTTGCTTGGAGCTCTCCACCAGGACATCAGTTGATCTGCCCAGGTGATTAACAGCTGGCAGCAGCCTGACCCCCATCCGCCTTGAAGAGTTAAGGGGGCACTGTATTGTAATGCTCCAGCATGGACTGTGTTGAGAGGGGGTTAGTGTAAGGAGGTTGCGTAGATGCTACATAGTTTCCCCTTTGAGGGGAGGTATGTGTATTCACTAATGATCCACAGGAAGCTGAATGGCCACAGAGTCAGATTGGGCTATGCCTTAGAGTTCTAGCCAAGCTCCATGCCAAATGTGCCAGGGCTGAGACTGGTCTCCATATTTATAAAAATGTGTATCCCATGTGAAGTATGTTGGTGGGCACAGTCCAGTTCCTAACTCAAATATGAAATGGTGGGACTACTAACTGTGGTATGTAACCTAATGCTTAAATCAGCCTGTGTACCAAATAAGAAGGAAAATCATGCATCGCCAATCTATTAGAATTCTTTGCGGGTGTCAGCAAGCATGTGGACCAGAGTGATCCAGTCAATATAGTGTACTTGGACTTTCAGAAAGATTTTGACAAGGTCCTACACCAAAGGCTCTAAAGCAAAGTGAGCAGTCATGGAATAAGAGGGAAGTAACTCATCTCATGTACTGATCTCATGGATCAGTAACTGGTTAAAAGACAGGTTTCAGAGTGGTAGCCGTGTTAGTCTGTATCAGCAAAAACAAGCTTAAGCTTTTGTGAGCTAAAACCCACTTCATTAGATGCATGGAGTGGAAAATGCAGCTTTTGTGAGCTAAAACCCACTTCATCAGATGCATGGAGTGGAAAATACAGTAGGCAGGTAATACAGTAGTCATGTTAAAAGATAGGAAGCAACGGGCAGGAATGAATGATCAGTTTTCACAGTGAAGAGAGGTAAATAGTAGAGTCCCCCAAAGACCTGTACTGGACCTGTGCTGTTGAACATATTCATAAGTGATTTGGAAAAGGGGGTGAACAGTGAGGTAGCAAAGTTTGCAGATGATGCAAAATTACTCAAGATAATTAAGTCCAAAGCTGACTGTGAAGAATTACAAAGGGATCTCACTAAACTGGGTGACTGGGTGAGAAAATGGCAGATGAAATTCAACGCTGATAACTGCAAAGTAATGCACATTGGAAAACATAATCCCAACTGTACATACAAAATGATGGGATCTAAATTAGCTGCCACCACTCAAGAAGGATCTTGGAATCATCATGGATACGTCTCTGAAAACGTCCACTCAACATGCAGCAGCACTCAAAAAAGCTAACAGAATGTTAGGAACCATTAGGAAAGGGATAGTTAATAAAACAGAAAATATCATAATGCCTCTATATAAATCTCTGGTACCCCCACACCTTGAATACTGCATGCAGTTCTGGTCAACCCATCTCAAAAAGATACATCAGCATTGGAAAAGGTGGCGAGAAGGGCACCAAAAATGATCAGGGGGATGGAACGGCTTCCATGCAAGCAGAGACTAACAAGTCTGCGGCTGTGCAGCTTAGAAAGCGATGACTAAGTGGGGAGATGATAGACGTCTATAAAATCATGGCTGGTGTGAAGAGAGTGAATATGGAAGTGTCATTTACCCCTCCCCAAGGGGTCACCCAGTGAAATGACCAGGCAGCAGGTTTAAAACAAACAGAAGGAAGGACTTCTTCACACGATTCACAGTCAATCGGTGGAACATGTTGCCAGGGGATGTGAAGGCAAAAAGTATAACCGGGTTCAAAAAAGAACTCAGATAAGTTTATGGAGGATTGGTCCATCAATGGCTATTAGCCAAAATGGTCAGGGATGCAAACCAATGCTCCAGGTGTCCCTAAACCTTCAACTGTCAGAAAACTGGGACTGGATGACAGGGGATGCATCACTTGAAATTGCCCTGTTCTGTTCATTCCCTCTGAAGCACCTGGCATTGGCCACTGTCGGAAGACAGGATACTGGGCTAGATGGACCATTGGTCTAACCCAGTATGGCCCTTCTTATGTTCTTATTTAATAAGTGTCCTTGTCACAAAGTCTACCCAGTCTGGCAGTCTCAGGACTTCATGGACTGAATTTCCCGTGGTAATTAAACTTCATCCCTAGAAGTGGTGAGCATAGAAGCACACTGGCAGGACAATTGAATAAAGATTGTTCTGTCACTGCCATTGAGGTTCAGTACTTGTCCCATGTGCTATTGAGAGAACCAGTCCCTTGAGTTGTTAACTCAGCATCTTGGATACAGATCTCATGGGTTTGGTGGGAGATATCCAAAGTTCTCGGACTGACCTTCAAGAAGGCCATTTTGACTCATGGGCAAGGCGGTCAATTTGTGTAGCTCCATTGACTTCAACATTGATTGACTCCAATTAAAGATCCAGTCCCAGGTGGGTTTGATCTTCCTTTCATTAAATATTATAGCGTTCTTAAAAGGGTTGAATGATCTCTTACTGCAGCCATTAGTGGGAAACTCTTCTTTGGTCTTAGAATCAGATGACCTGTTTTGTCAAGCTTACGAATTATGAATTAAATATAACCAAATCAGTGTAATTAATCACAGGTGCAACATAACCTCCTTCCTGCAGACAGGCTTATTAATAAAGTGAGTGGGAGGAAACCTAAAATACCACATCTGACACGTTCCAGTTCAAATGCACAACCTCAGAAAGTCGTGATGCACTCAGGAAAATTAAGCAGCAAGATTGTAAGAGGCCAAATAATGATCTCCACAATAGATAGGTATTTATATATTTAAAAATTTTATTAAGATGATCTTTAAAAAAAAGCGAACAGTATAGAATTTAAGCACAGAAGTTTCTGGTTATCAGGGAATAAAGTACAGATTATCAAGGGGTAAGAAGTTCAGTTTAAGATCAGATGGCGTAAGGAATACATAATCTGCAATATCCCCGATTGGGGGTAAAAGGTTAACGGGTCAAAGTACAGACATTGAGATAAGAGGGTATGTTGTTCATATAATGGCTATTGTCAGGTATGGAGTATGATGAGTGGATACAATGATGAGGATGGATTGACCCTCATTTGGTGAGATTTAACGTTCAGTGAGTTTATGATTCCAGTTCATATGGTCCAACAGAAATAGACCCATATCTGAAGCAAGTTTTTACAGTCTTGTAATTTAAGAGGTTGTCATCTCCTACAGCTTTAAAACATATTGACCAGTGTCTTAGCTTCAGTAAGTCATAGCTGTTCAGTAACTTCACTGGACCGATGCTGACCACACCAGCAGAGGATCTGTCTCGCTGTCACAAGACATATCATGATTTCCTAGCTTTTTCCAGCCAGGATCAGCAAGTCTGACCTTCTCCATAACACAAACTGTATCTCACTCAGTGATTTCTGCATCAAGCCCATCATGCCTATTTGAACTAGAGCAGTTCTTTAAGAGAGACATCCAGCCTCGATGCTTTTAAAGACTGAAAGCGACTGAGACTCCCCCACCTCCCTAGGTAAATTGTTCAATGGGCTAATTTTCTACACTGTTAAATGGGCACGTTTATTTCTACCCTGAGTTTGTCTAGCTTCAGCTTTCAGCCATTAGATCTCATCCAGCCTTTTTCTGCTAGATTAAAGATCCATCTGTTATCAGAAGTCACTTCCCTATGTAGGTACTTATAGATGGGGATCAATTCGAACTCAACTTTGTTATTATAATATTTTACAGTAATATAGCATGTATAATCTCAAATGATCCTAAAGCACTTCAGAAACTATATCAATGTTTTTCAAACTTTTTGTATTGGTGACCCCTTTCACACAGCAAGCCTCTGAGTGTGACCCCCTCCCCCATAAGTTAAAAATGGGTTGGGTTAATTTAATTTAATGGGGGCTCGGGATTGTCAGCCGCATGGAGCTGACAGCTCACAACCCCCATGTAACCACTTTGCAACCCCCAAAGAGGTCACAACCCCCAGTTTGAGAACCCCAGAACTATATGTATACAGCAATCACGTCACCCACCATAGTAATGCAGTCACCTCTGGACTTTAGGGCAGGTCTTGAGGAATACCCTATCCAATTGAAACTGAAATCATGGTTATGCCTTTTCCTGAATTATAGGAAACACAATCCCAGAACTAAACATACATAAAAATCTCTGTAGCTAGGTCCATGTCCCTAGTATTCTAATCCCCATAGCATGTAGGTTCAAATGGAGGCATATGTCCCTTACAATATAGTTAATTGTTCATATGGAGGCACCCTTATCAGTTTCACAATTAGGGCTGTTTAGCTGTTCATTTAAACTGGATTAAAATCCCTCCATTGCATACTGCAACAAATGAAGTTCATCTCCATATTTAAGACACTTTCTTGTGGACAGCTGATGTTTCCATTTGGTCAAAGCTTTCCTAACTTTGGCAGAAGAAATGTTTAAAGATGAGCCCTTTTTAAAGTGTGCCCTGACATCTTAAGGGTTTTTTTTTCCAGTGGAGTCACTAGAAGCCCCTGGCTTCATACAGATACACTTTCTGATCATCTCAAGTGTTCCTCAGAACCAAAGGTAGCTCTGCAAAGACAAGCCAAGGGAGTTGTCTAGTTACTTCCATACTTCAGTGCTGTCCAGCTTGCCTCCCTAAGTCTGCCCATCAGCCCCCCGCCACCCACACACAACACACACACACCGCTTTGTAGCTGCTGAGCCAGGCAGGCAGGCTGGGCAGCAGGGAGCCTGAAGGAGAGTGGGGATGTGCTGGTGGTAAGAAACAAGGTGTGATGGTGGCTTGTGAAGGCAGGGAGGAAGGGAAAAGGCAAGTCTGTGCAAGGGGCCTGGTGTGGAGACCACTCTGTACACCTCTGAGGCACTGGTGCTTGGACAGCTACCCAGGGCATAGCTGCCTGGTGTGATGGGCAGCAGTAGTTGCATTGTTATGGGAAATGCTAATGGCCTACCACACAGCCTGTGCTCTTCCCAGGTGCACCAGGCAGCGGTGTCATGCACAGTTCAAGTGTCATTGCTTCAGTACATTGGAAGTGGGCTTCCCCCAGATATCCTCTCTACAAAAAAAACACATTATAGGCTTTCCCACTGCATCAATGTCTCTAGGTAACTTATCCTAAACTAGCTCAGGACGGCGCTTACGGGGTGTTTGACAGTGATTGTGAGGAACTGGATGCATGCATTGGACTCTCATTCAAAGGGAGTGTATTGGGGAGCTGGGTGTTAAGGCCTGTGAGCTGAAGTTCATGTAGATGCAAATGTTGGCTCAGCTGGTGCTTTCATTGATTTGTAATGAATGTGTTGATCAGGAAGGCAATTGAGTAGCCTTAATGGGAAATGAATAATTGTTGTGAGGGGATATGGAGTATACTCAGAGCTGCAGATAGTCTCTGCTTCCACAGTCTGTCCAACTGTTTCCTTCTCTGTTTAATATGTAAAATATAGTAGAAGTATTATGCTTTTTTAAAAAATATCAGTTTTACTATCAGGGCCAGGCAAAGAGAAACACTGATAGCTGCTCAAACAAACATTCAGCAAAGGCAGTTAGTGCTGCAAAGTTTCAGATCCCAAACCAAAAGTCTTCTTTGAGGCTATGTCTATACTGCTCCACCGTTCGGACTACAGGGGTGTGAATAGCAGTGCGCACCAAAGTGTCGTGCTGTAACTCCCCTGTGTGGATGCAAACTAAAAGTTTCCTTGTTCGCATTCATATAATCACGTCTGAGGATTACATGAATGCAAACTAGGAACCTTTTAATTTACGCCCGCAGTGTGCACACGGGGGAGTTACAGCCCAGCACTTTGGTGCGCACTGCTATTCAGTCCCCCACCCCACCCCCGCAGTAGTCCGAACCTGTGTATCGTTTAGACAAGTCCTAAGAGTCCATTTTTATTTTTGCTGGCAGTGGATTCATTATTAATAAATGACACTACAACTAGAATTTGGAGAGAAATTCATGTCTGTGTAGGGAGGCCCACAGGAACCCATGGGAGTCAGGCATCCGACTCCCATTGACTTTCAACCCCTTTGAGGCCACAGCCTAACGCCTAGCTCTGCCTACCACTTAAGTCCCACTTAAGTCTGATTTTGAGATCTTAAGTGGGACTAACATGGTGCATGCTGGTCTTTGGCACCAGGGGGAATTTCACCCATTTAAGGCTGGTTTTTGTTTTTTGGTTTTTTTTTAAATCTTCAGAGTCTAGCAGTATCTATAAACCTCTCAATAAAAATGCAGCCTGCTGAACAAGCTATGTGTGTCCTTTACTTTCTGTATTACATACAGAATATCATCACTAACGTGGTTATGACAGCAGGTCAGAATGGTTTTGGAAAACTAAGTCACTGTCTAACAAATATTTCAGATGAGGCAAACAGGAAACCAGAAATATTATTTAGGATTGGGTGATAAAATCAATATCAGGCCCATTTGCCTCACTTTCTGGCTTTGATTATGGTTAATGACAGCTTACAGAAGTTGTAAATGATCTAAAAAAGCAATAAAAAGCTGCTTTGTATCTTTCCAGTTTGTTGGATAGATTTAACTAAACCATTCGGCGTTTTAAAGCATCGTTTTGACTTTCAAGAACTGGGTGTGGGATGATCCAACTGCAGCTGGATTTCCATGCATCTAGAGATCATTTAAGAGGATTAATCCAAACAAGTTTAATTCAGCAAAATGACATTATGTAACATTAACAAGGAATTAATGAAAATTCTCTCATGTAGGTCATCGCTGGCCAGTGGATTTTTTCCCCCAGAGATGTCATTTCTCCTGGAGGAGGAGTGGACAAAGCAGATTGACAATGTGTCACATTTTATAGGATTAGCAAATAGTCCCCCAAAAAAGAGAGACTTTTTGCTTAAATGTTTCTATACATTACTGGCTGGTAACACACAATGGAAGTGAACACATTCTTTACTACAACCAGGAGAAACATTTTTGACAGGACAGTTTTCTGTCAAAAAAATTCAGTTTCATTGAAATCAAAACATTTCACAGAAATGTGTCGATTTTGTTGACATTTTTTATGAGATGAGAAAATGAATTGTTCTGACTTTTCCATTTAATTTCAATAATGGTGAAATGTTTCATTGTGATAAGGGAAAATGTTTAGTTTTGTTTTGTTAAGTTTGAATCATTTTGTTTTGACCTGGATATTATACTAAAATATTTATTTTAGCATATTCCATTCGTATCCACTTCGTGTATACATTAAAACGACTATTTAATATACAAGTCAAAACAAAATGATTCAACCTTATCAAAACAAATTGATTTGTCCTCATGTAAAATAAACGTTTTGATGGTCCCAAATTGAATTTTTTTGTAATTTTCATTTCACACTATATTTCAAAATTTTGGCTTTTCATTTTAATTCAGAACAATTTTAAAAATGTCATCATTTCCCACAACAGAAATTCCGCTTTCCATTCATCGCTGTTCTTTACCTGGTCTAGGGTTTCTAAGATAGCAGACTGACTTGTATGTGTAAGGCAGAGGGGAGGAGGGAAAGTGCTTGGTTAATCAAAATAGCCCTTCTTATTTCTACAGGATCTTCACATTGCAGTGAACAGCCTTGAAGTGTCTTTTCCACACTCTCCTAGTTAAGGATGGTGGTGCAAATGACCTAGGTCTACAACAGATCCTAGTCTCTCTATGTACAGAATCCTGGGGAAGAGATGTAGGCATATTCCAGTAAGTGTTTGTGTGCAAGGGCATGGGGCACCAAGATGGCTTCCATTTAAATGGGGCCCATTGTTCCTTTCAGTTACTGCTCTTTGCTTTGATCTCCACCCTTTGCAGCCCTTATCGGCCTACAGCTAAATGTGGAGCCAATGCAGAGGTCACTGGAGCTTTGCAAAGAAATTCTGCCTTTTCCTTTGATTCGTGCTTAGGAAGGCTTTTTCCTTGGTTGTTGGCATAACATAAGGATTCAGGGAGTGAGAAGAAAGCCAGGTATTGGCTGGAGAGAAAGGAGAAGGAGATGTTTGTGGCAAACAGTTTGACTCTGGAACATTTACGTAGCAATAATTAAACACTAGGGCCCAGATCCACAAAGGGACTTAGTTGCTGTGACATTGACCATCCTCCTTCTCCTCCCTCTGCCCTCACATCACCTAGAGCATCGCTGGAATCACAGTGGCCTCCACACAGCCGCGTTAGACCCTTGGGCTCCCTACACAATGAATGGGGAGAGACAGGCGCCTTGGAATGCCATCTACAAAAGCCATCCTGTTAAGCAGGAAGCCACTGAAGCTAACAAATGGGAGGTACTGATCAGAAGGGTGTGTGCTAAGCCCCCTTCCCATGGAGGCCAGGCTTCATGGAGGCACCTTTCTCTGCCCGGGATCCACAGCTGGGAACTCCTCTCCTGGAATCAGGTGGCTTCAGTGCTTTTCTGGGAAGAGGGAGTTAGGCTCCTGTCTCACTTCACACACAACGGCCATGGGAGCTGGGGAGGGGGCTTAGCGTCGCAGCCTCCGATCCCCTTTCGGGCATCTCATCCCTAGCGTTTAATTGTTGCTGAAGTCGAAGTTGCAGAGTCAAACTGCTTTCAAAAACACCGCTTCCCCCTAATCAGCCTCTGAACACACCTACTGGATCAGATCCTGCAGGCAATTCAGGCGCTCTTCTGCCTACCTTCCCCTGGTTTGTGGATCACTTGGGGCATAGGTAGGAGACAGGTGTCCAGGTGCCTACAGTAAGGCAGCAATCTGCAGGCTCTGAGGTAGGAACAAAGGCTCTGAAGGAATTTTCACTGCAAAAATCGTAGGTACCAAGTGAGGTGAGGCACGGACGAGGTTAGGTGGCTGCCGAGTGGGAGTTTTTGTGGATTCTGGGCCTACGGGCCAGCTCCTCAGCAGGTGTGAATTAGGGCTGGTCTATATTATGAAGTTAGTCCTGCTGAACTACATCACTCAAGGTTGTGGAAAATGTCATGCCCTGTGCAGAGTAATTAAGCCAACCCAAGCCTTGGTGTAGATTCCACTAGGTCGACAGAAGAATTCTTCAGAACTTCCAGGTAACAATGGGGACAGAACAGGGCTTCTCCGGTTCCAAAAGCATAAGCGCTTTGCTGCTTGAGTTAAAGGAGAACCTCCACTTGCTGTTATCATTATAGGGAGCAGGACACAGTGGAGCAGTTCTGGTTCTATCCAGGAGAGGGCAGTGATGCACTAGCAAGATCATTACAATAAATAATTCTGTGAGGAAGAGGGTCTTATTTTTCGAGACATTTCAAAGATAAACACAAGCCCATGGATACTGATTTTGTTATATAGACAGGAAATCTTAGCAAAATCTTAGCTGTCAGTGCAGAATTCATTTTCCATCCTTGCAACTGTTTTATATAGTATCAAAGTTAGTTATGATTTCAGTCTGCAGTATTCATCAACAATGAATCAAATCAAAGGCAAATGGATTAATTAACTCTCAGATCTTTAGTAGGATTAAATCACTGATTCAAGAACTCTGACAATAGGATCTATTTTTTAAAGGTTTAAACATATGAGTAACACTCTCACATGAGCAATCCTAGCTTAGGGTTACTCAGGTCAGTAAAGTTACCAACATGCTTAACTCTATGCAGGATCAGTATGGATAATAACTGTTCTCACTGGTGTGACTTTAGTGTATGTCTCAGAGGCCTGGTTTTGTTTCCATGTTGCTAATTCTCACAGAATGATTACATTCAGACAAAAAGAAAAGCTACAGCTCACGAAAGCTTATGCTCAAATAAATTTGTTAGTCTCTAAGGTGCCACAAATCCTCCTTTTCTTTTTTCAGATACAGACTAACGCGGCTGCTACTCTGAAACCTACATTCAGACAGCGTTTGGGTGCACTGTTAAGAATCATTGAATTCTATTTGTGTGCTCTATGCTGACCTCAGTAGCAGATCTCTTTGCTCATTTACTATATTTACTTCCTTCCCCATCACCTCCTAGGACTTGCATCAGGAAATGCTTTGTTTTCAGTTTGCTGATATATTTAAAAAATGAGAGAGAGAGGGTTTCCTCAATCACTTACATTTTTAATAATTCATTTGCTTTGTAACTTGCTATTTATCATTAACAGGATAGTTCATTTTCATGTTCTGTTGTATGATGCAAAAATTAAATTAAAGAAAAATTACCAGGAAAATAAATGTAATTAAAAAAAAGAATACAGTAATCATAGCAGAACTAAGGCTCCAATTCAGGAAAGCATCTCTATTCAGGAAGAGCGTTTAAGTATGTGGTTAACTTTTGAGCATGTGCTTAAGACCCATTGAAGGCACACACTTAAGTGCCTTTCTGAATAGGCATGCACCGAAGCCTGTGCTTACATTTGTTCCTGAATCAGGGCCTAAAAATGTAGCATTAGTGAGCCTCAAGGTTATGTGGTTCATCACTTTGCTACTTTGGTGTAACTACACTAATTCTAGGGGTGTACAGTGTAAAACCAGTGTGAAGCTGGACTAAAGCATCAATGCATCAGGCCATTTAGGTACAGTCTACCTAGTGATGCACCTGTTCCAACTCCAGCCCATTGGTATGGCATGGCCTTGACATTACTAATCCGTGTTCCCATCCTGGAAGCCCCTTTACATGCAGAACTCTCCCTCATGGAAAAATCCTATCACTTTTAACAGAAAATGGTAGCCCTGCTGTAGAAATCTCCATGATGATTTAAGGAAGATGGATTCTCTATTAAGTTCTATAGGTTTGTAGTGTCTATAGATCTTTATTAAACATCTGTGGAACCCTATTGGATTTTAATCACTATTACATTCTCTAGGACTTTGCCATGAAGAGGCTTAGGCCTGTAAGGTGCTGAGCACTTTGGCCCCTATCTAGCAAAGCATTTAAGCACATGTTTAGTACTCAGCACTCTGGCTCTGAACCAGTAAAACACTTATGCATGTGTGTGATGGGGTATCTGCCCCGCACTGGTCCTGATAGGGTTAAAACCCAGCCTGGAGGGCTGCAAGGAAACAACCAATTAGGGTGCGGCTAGACCAGCTCATCAGAGCCCAGACGGCCTGTTTAAAAGGAAGCTGCAGGCCACAGCGAGTCAGTCCAAGGGTGGGGACTGGCTTCCTAGAGGGCCACAGAGACTAGCACCGTGAACAGGGCTGCTAGGTCTTGCAGGCCCGAGGCCCCGGGAGGAGGGTGAAGGAGCTAGAGGCAGGAGCCGAAGGTGCTGGGGCTGCGGGGAAGTGGCCCAGGGAAATTGAGACAGACTGGTGGAGAAAGAAAGGAGAGGCAGCAGGAAGCTATTGTTCACAGGGTCCCTGGGCTGGGACCCAGAGTAGTGAGCAGGACTGGGTCCCTCCGCCCACCCCATCACCGCTGAAGAAGTGGCCGGGCTATGGACTGCCAAGCCGCTGTGAGGAGCAGCTAGACTGTTGCGGAAGGAGTTCCCCGGAAGGGGGGAACCCGGACTGTGACACGGCCAGAGGTTAGAGTTAGGGCTTGTCTACATGGACAACTAGTTAGTGACAAGCTGGGGTGTAAATCTGCCCCACAATAGCTTGCTACATGCTAAGTGTCCTTCTGGACACTGCCTCTGACCGTTCCCTAGTGTGCGTTGATGTAGCTAGCTTTGAAACGGGAGTCTGTGTAGACAAATGCGTGCTTAAATACTTTGTTCAGTTGGGGCCATAAAGCCTGATCTCTCTTCCATTGAGGTCAGTGAGAAGTTTGCAATTGACTTCAATGAGAGCAGGCGTGAGCGCTTCATGGACTTTGGCATTGACAGTTTTGACCAAATATATTTCACCCTTTTGATTGATTTTTAATGTGAAGAGGCCTGTCAATTACACTGAGTTCCTTGCACCCTAGAAATAAATGAGTGATAACAATTCTTTTTAGTGGCCCTGCTGACCTGTTTTAAGACTAATACGAAAGGAGCCGGGCCAGTTTTTATCAGTTGAAGATCTGGGAGTCTCAGGGTTTGTCTCCACTTAGCGGGGGATTGATGCGCGGCGATCGATACACCGGGGGTCAGTCTAGTGAAAACCCCCTAAATCGACTGCCGATCACTCTCCCGTCGACTCCAGTACTCAGCGGGAATGAGAAGCATATAGTAAGTCGACGGGAGTTATTCACATAGCTGGAGTTGCGTAACTTAGGTCGACTTAGCCCTGTAGTGTAGACCTGCCCTTAGTGTAATACAGTACTGTCAACATTGTCTTGGGGCCCGATCCTGCTCTGAAGTGAGGAAACCAAACAAACTA
The DNA here is from genome assembly GCF_965140235.1 of Caretta caretta. Taxonomy (NCBI): domain Eukaryota; kingdom Metazoa; phylum Chordata; order Testudines; family Cheloniidae; genus Caretta; species Caretta caretta. Next base: position 8,950,773 of record NC_134217.1, on the reverse strand, counting down.
CTTAACAAAAAAACCCTATTTTTTTTTTTCAATTGGATTCAAGGTTTTAACACTTTTAAACCTGACACCAGTTAGGAAGAATATTTTTCCTTTTGAAATATAGGCTTAGAGGCACATACTCACTCTATCAGTTTCAGATACTTTCTAACATGAATGGATGCAGGACAGGCCATTCAAGCAAAGCTAGAGAGGCGGAAGGATGTTAATTGCGATAGTTTGAAATATAATGTACTTCCGAACTGTATCTTTGTGGTCATGAACCACAAGGCCATGAGCATCTGGCCCCACATGTTGGTTTAGCTTTACATAATCCAAGAAATGGACATTTTAGCCTTACAGAGGACACTGTAGCTTCCCTGACTGTAGAACTCTCCTGACTGCACTTTTATAACCTTGGATCAAGGAACAAATAGTCTCACCAGATCTGGTGGAGAAATTTCCATCCAAGTTTGAACAAAAAATGTCTATTTCACTGTTCTCTTTGGGGCCTGACAGCTATGTTATAGGATGTAAGGATCAGCAAGACTTTAAGGTGGGCCTGCAGGGCTATCAAAAAACCACCTCCGCACACTGCCACAGAGCAGCTGCTGTACCCTGGGTGCTCCCTGCAATCCACATCTGCAGAGGTTGCCATGGGAAATTCCACCTCGAGTGATAGGATGGACAGTTGTTTTAGCAATCCCTGATTGACTCCCTGATCCTGTATAAGCCTCTGGGGCATTCCAGGAAGTGTCCAGGCAACAATGTCAATCCCTCGCTCGCTGCCACGACTGCCCTGCTTCTGAACTCCCAACACTGACCTCGGCTCCAACTTGGATTCTGACTCCCGACCGACCCCTGGGACCACAACACTGACCCTAATAACCTGGTATTGACCCTTGACCTGATTCCTAACTTTGGCTCCAGCTCTGGCTCTGACTCTTGGCTTGACTCCTGACTCTGACACTGGTACAGACTCCTGGCTTCAGTTCCTAGTTCCCAAGATCCTGCCACTAGTCCTGCCTACCATCACTCCGGTCCCTGACATACACAGTACTGATGGAAGCAAAGAGTGAAATTCACCACATTCAGAATGTCTGTGCACCACTAAAGTCCTAAATTAAGGGCTTAAGGGGTGCATAGACTGTGTGATGACCTTTAGAGATGGATCCTACAAACCCTTACTCGCCTCATGAGTAAGGACTGCTTACATGGGAGCTGGACCTTTAACTCGTGAGCTTTTTATCTGAATGTGATACACTTGAAATATAATATCCTACTGTCAATTTCTTGTCAGTTTTAGTAAAGAAAACATTGTTTGCAACATGTATATTGATGTGTGCACAACCCAGTTCAATAGGAAACATCAGTTCAATTGGAAAATGGATCCCCCTAGGTAAGAGATGCAATAATTGGTTGGGGATTTTTTTTTCATATTTGTTTTTTTTTTTAAGTTAGGCATTTTGAAGCTGTAGCCGATGTTGTCTTTTGAGATCATTTCGGCAGGCTGAAGTTATGCAAAATACCTTGGAATGACAGCCTTTATGTTTCTATACTTTCCACTCAGTTGTTAAGTGCTGAGCACCTCCTGCTGGATGCTGAAGTCACAAGGAAAGCTGTGAAAATTGAGGGGAAATTAAATTCCACTGGTTTCTGTCCAAAGCAAGAGCCTGGAGTAAAAGGCTCAGCAGCGGGCTCCACTTACTGAACACCAAGGGCCATCTCTCACTTTTGCTAAGGAAACACTTGTTCAGGAGAGTTGGGTGTAATAAACTAAATTCCTTTCTAGTAGGAAATCTACACGGCCTCTTGCTCATGCCAGTTGGACACCATGACTTGAAAACCCAATGTCACAAATCATAAACCAGATCCTCAGTGGAGGATAAACACCAGGTGAGAATCTGGCTCCCTGAAGTTTGATGTATGTATGTATGTATGGTCTATTCCAGTTTAGCTCAGTAGGATCTTAAGAGGGTTAAAGGTCATATTATAAAGACCCGTGAGCCTCGGTGGCACAGTAGTTCTGTGCTCTAACCTTAACATCACTGCAGCACATGACTCAGACTGAGAGGGAGTGTTAACTAGTGATCAGAGCAGGAAATAGGTGCAAGGACTCCTGGATTTTTGTTTGCCATTCTGCTACTGGATTTGCCCTGTGATTTTTTATAATTAAGCACCCTGTGCCTCAGTTTACTAATCTTAAAAATGGATCCAGCACCTTTTCCTAGCGGGATATGTGAAATCTTAAATAGACAGCATTTGCAAAGCGCTTTGCAATCATGGGATAACAAGCTCTGTAAAAGTCATTATTCTAAGCGTCTTTATTGAACCTGAAATGAGCTTGGTTTTCTCAGGCTAGTCCGTGATGGGCATTTCATTTGTCCATATCACAATTGTAGCGCACAGTCTGTGCTCTAGATACATTGGTAGATCGGCGCTAATGCAGCTCCTGGCTACATTTTATGTGGCTTTGTTGGGTTACCACCCACAAGACAAAACATTAGCCCTCTCTCTATCATGACTGGGGCCCTGTGTTTGTGCCATTTGTGACTTGTGTGGCAAACACTGATTTTTAAGGCTGGGTTCTGTTCAGTGTGTTTCAGTTGAAAAGCCATAGGGTCTGATTCTGGTCTCAGTTGAATCACTGTACAGGTCTGATCCAAAGTCTACTGAACTCACTAGGAAGCCTAACACTGATCTCAAATGGTTTGGGATCAGCCTCTACGTCAAAATTTACTTTAAACAAGTGTTTATGTCCATCCCTATTCAGCAAAGCATGTAGGCACCTGCTTAAATTTAAGCATGTGCTTACGTTCCATTGAAGTAAATGGGACTTAATGTTCTTAAGTGATTTCCTGAATAGGGATACAGGATTACTCTCATGCTTACAGTTTAGCATGTACTTAAGTTCTTTGCTGAATCAGAGCTTTAAGCATGTACTTAAATCCAACTGAAGTCAGTAGATTTCAACACATGCTTAACATTAAACAAAGGTTTATGGTGCTTTGCTCAATCAGGGCGTAAGTGTGAACAGAATAAGGCCAGTGATCTCGCTGTCTGGCCAATGTACTACTGAGCAAGAGCCCTCTAATTTGAACACTCTGTGTATCAGTGTGATGGAGTAGGGGTTATTTAATGGTTTTATGTGAAGAGTTAAATATAATTAAATGATTTAAACAATTTTTACTGTAATATAAAGAATATGACTGTGTTCCTAATTTCCCTTGACCAACAACTTAAAATGTATTAAAACCTGTGTGCCACAACAGACCTTTTTTGGCCTTGACAAAGCAATGAACCCCCACCCTAACCCCCCCGTTTTGGTTTGTTGGGGTTTTTTTTTTTCATCGACAAACCATCAAGACGTTCTTTTGTAATGTGATCACATGAAATCATCACAGCCCGTGTTCAGTCTAGCTGAAAGCTAACACAGGATGAGGGTCAAAGTTTAGGTCGTGAGCTGAACTTTTCGAAAGTTTAGGAACAGGCGGAGCTGGGGTTTAGATTCAGGCCTGTCTTTCTTTGGGACTCGTTAAATGTCTGTGAGCTGATCCATGAACATTTAGTTTGTCCCACAGATTGCAATACTGAATGAAACCTAACTCCAGTCACCACAGTCTGTCCCTCACTTTCATTGATACAAAAAATCCCTAAAAGGTCAAGGAGAAGGTGTATTTAATCATTAACAGCCAAAGCCCAGGGCATTAACTGGGGATTAATAGCTGTCTAGGAAGAAGTGATGACCACAGGTAACCCAAGCTCAGTTATAAATCTCATGAAATGCTCTTTGTCCCTACAATCCCTACAAATACCCACTCTCCTAACACAACCCCCCCCCCCCCCATCTTTTCTCATGCATGAGAGGGGACTGTATGCTTTATGTCATCAGCTGGACGTATTTAAAGAAATAGTGCCTCCCATTTGGTGTTTGCTACTTATTTAGGCCCAAGTTCAGCAAAGCACAAAAGAATGTGCTTAGTTTTAAGCACCTAAGTGTTTTAATAAAATGGGGCCAAAGTTAGCCAATCAATTTGTGTCCATTGTTGCTGAGTAGTCCATTTATTTGATAAGGAAGCAATAATTGAGGCCCTGAGCATTTCTTCAAAATGTATGACTTGCTGGGAGATAGGGGAAGATCTGATACACAGCTGAGCCATGGAGCCCCAAGAAATGTCCTTCACCAGTGTTGATACTGCCATTGGAAGATGAAAATGACATTACAATCCATAGCATATAGATTTTGTTGGTACTGAGTGATTGGCTGATGCACTCTAGTAATGTCTAGTGCATAGCAACCAAATTGTTTCAATCATCTCTCCACATTCCATTCAGCACATAGTGCACTTTACTAATCGCTTGGTGAATGAAATGCTTTTTCTTAATTGCTCAGAAGTCTTATAAAATTAAAATGGCTTTTTTCTATCACACTCCCACACTCTTTTTCCATCTTTACTGTAGAGCGATGAAGAGGAACCTTCCCATTAAGAGCTTTCTTTACAGTTAAATGTATTTAGAAATCTAATGAAAAGAAGCAAATATAAACCGTTCAAAATACAGGATGTGAATCTTCAAGGTGCTGAGCTCCCATGGACTCTTGTGGTTACTTTCAAGGACCACACCTATCATGATCTAATTTTCAGAAACCTCTAAGAACTGCTTTTCACTTGCATCTACACACTGCTTGTTTTCACTAGCACCATGCACACTTTCCTGTTTTAAGAAAAGGAGTACTTGTGGCACCTTAGAGACTAAGAAATGTATTTGAGCATAAGCTTTCATGAGCTACAGCTGTGAGCTGTAGCTCACGAAAGCTTTTGCTCAAATAAATTGGTTAGTCTCTAAGGTGCCACAAGTCCTCCTTTTCTTTTTGCGGATACAGAGTAACACGGCTGCTACTCTGAAACCTTTCCTGTTTTAATGATTGCAGATGGCTACAGTATGTAAGATGCTGTTCCTTGTGCCCTCACACACATGGGCTGGCCAGAATCGGAATGGGACATCTCCAAGAAACACTTTCAGGAAAACTGGAAAAACATTAAGTTGATCCATTTGCTTGAAAATGGTATAAATAACAGCAATATATCTTTAAACGACAATGTATTTTCCAAATATATAAATGACTGAATTAAAGAACCATGGAAAAAAGCTGCAATAAATTTCAGTGGTCAAATATACACCAACAAGTGAAGAGGACAAATTGCTAAGCCATATCGTAAAATAAAATGGTAGATACTGAGTTGTGGCTGTCGAAGCAGTAGATAGCCGGTGGATGTCTCATAGGAGTTTCACCACCCAAGTAGTAAGCAGTCAATGGAAATATTTTAGGATCATGACTGCTGAACTATTAAGCAGTGGGTATATCCTAAAGCAAAACTGGGATCATTTGCAGTACTCCTATCATTCATTGTTGTGCTGGAAACAAGTCTCTTCCCAGCTTTGAAATCCACAGAGAAATATTTAGAATTGCTTTTATTAAAAAGGAATAATTTTGATGCCTCTACTTCAGACACAGGACCTAATGATATCACTGTGTTGACCAGTCAGCAGTATCATCACTGATTGAGAAAGAGGGCTAAAAATAGCCTCAATCGTTTAATTCTGCATCTGCAACACATGCAGACCCCTGATAGTCAATAAATAGGTTGGCTACCATACAGCATTTCAGTGGAAGTTATAATACAACTTACAAAAACTAGAGTGACGTTAGAGAATCTTCCATAATCTAGGTGTCAAGGTGCTTACAATTCCCAGGATAAAGCAGGTGAAAATACCGCATCTTGGGAAAAAAAGAGTTCACCTTTATCCAGAACATTTTAATAAATAGTTATTTAAATATCTGGTGTGATGTATTGCCTGGCCCCTTTGTGACACATCTCAGAATTTCTTTCTGTAGATTATATTATACCGGGACATGCATAAAGCATTTCAGCTCTGTGGAAGGACAAGGCTCATCTTCTTTTCCACACGGCCTTACAGTGCTATTGGTACAGAAAGGGGTCTGTATATAGTCATTTGAATCAAAGAATAAGTCCCACAGGGCTAAGATTGTTCTGTACTCGTCCAACAGAGCCGAATATAATGGTGCTAAGCAATTCTTGACTTTCTTTCTTTCCCTCTGTGGGAACCTGGACACACTGTTTGCAAGATCAGTGTGGCATAACTGGCTGTGTGTGGTGTGCTTGTGATGCGTCTGAACGAGGCATTCGACTTGGACTATCTTTTCTCTTACAAGCATTAAATCATCCTTTGTTCTTGTTCAGGAACAAGGCAACTTCATGTTGCCATGTCAAATTCCTTCCAACTATGCCTTCAATTTTCTTCTCTGACTACCTCAGAACCATCTTTTTAAAAAAATCAGAATTAATGATCAAAACCTTCCAAAATAAATAAATTCTTGGTCTGTATAACTGATTACCTCCTTGCTTGTAATTGGTAGAAGCTATTGTAGAACACACTTTCTGTTTAGTTGGGGTGAGCATCGGTATAGACTATTCTGTCAGATGTGGCTGCTGTTAGATTTTGTGGTAGTTTTTGGCAAAATCCAAATTTCCCAAAACGTTGGTGGGTTGTCCGAGCAAATATTCGGAAAACATTAAATATTTCACTCTTCCCCCCTCCTCCCCCCAGCTTGCTAAAACTGAAGATGCTGCTGCTCGAGGCTCAGCATCAGTCGTTTGAGAATTGAAGATTCTGCTCAGCTCTGATCTAATAGAACAGTTTCAAGATGTGAGCAGATGAGACAGTTTTGACTTGCGGCATCTATTGAAGTTGAAAGCATGCTAGGTGTTCAAAACACCTTTGATCATTTGTTGACATTGCGTCAGAAGTCTGATGTAACATTAAATGATCCATGGAACATGGAACGAACTTAACCTTTCAGATGCCTGAATGTGCTACCTCTGCCTCCATCTCCATTGCTACAGGAGAATCAGAAACTCGATTTGAATACTGAATTTAAATAGATCTATCCAAACAAAACCTAGTCAGTGGAAGCACGGCACCTAATTCCCTTAGGCCCCTTTGAAATGCCTAAAATGCAGAATTTGAACATGAAAACCAAGACATACTGGGTCAAATCATGCAATATTCAGTGAGAATGAGGTTCACTCATGGTAAGGAAGATCAGTGCAAGGACATCCATGCTGATGACTATAGATACAGTGAGCCAAGTCTAGGGCTGGTATGAAGAGATTCAAATCTACTGTAGTCCAGCCAATTTCTGGAGCCATAGAAAACGTGTATTTTTTATTGCAAATCCCCCCTACAAGCCCAGTAAGGGTTTGATTCTGATCTTGTCGTTCACCGCTGTAACTCCACTGTCTTTATCAGCGTGACTGCTGGTTTACTGTAGTGTGCGACCAGAATTGGTCACTAGTTCTTCAGGTGCAGACACAAAAGTTTAGAAGCTAGTACATAGATTCTGTGTAACCCACACACCACCTGGGTTTGGTATTCTGTCCCATCAGGTGGCACCGAGACCACTTAGAGATTAATGAGTCTGCTCTACAGCCATAACTAACAGCCATATGGCTTTTAGCTCATGCAGTAGAGGCTCATGCACCAAGCTTCGGAGGTCCCAGGTTCGATCCCAACGACCGGGGTCTGTCGGAGTTACAGCTGCACTGATCCTCAGGGGATTTCACTGTCTGGCTCATGGGGCTCAGCCACGTTTTTCTCTAGTGTTTTCCTGGGAATGACTTTTTTTTCTTAATGATAGCTAGGGAAATGCTGGGCAGTGGGAGAAGACAGTGTTCATGAAATGTTCAGCTGAACAAACAAAAGGAAAGTAATATATTTCAGCATGAGGGACCCACTAAACTCTCCAAAGCTCTTCTTTCAGAATTGAAAATGTGATAAATTAGAGGGCTCCTGTGGTTTGCCTGCTTTGTGCGGCTTTGATGTAAGGGAATTCCCAGGTGACAAAAAGCCAGCACACCAGCTCTTGCTCCGGGGACATGGTAGAAGCATCCCAGGAAGCGGTCATTGTTGGAATGCTACTGCAGAGATCCTCAGCTAGGAATGGCCGACTGGGAGTTGTTCCCTCAGATCCTCCGGACCTGGGGAAGGGTAAAGTTGACTTTAAGGGAAAGACTAACAGCACTGGCTAGAACTAAAGTCAGCTTTACCCTTCCCCAGTTCCTGGACTGGTGCAAAACATCTCATATAAACCACAACTGAAAAAAACCCTTCATAACAAAATGTCCTCTTCTCCCCAGGTGCCTCGGCTGGAGGTGTGGCTTTCCCAATGCTCCTCCTCCACAGTTTGGAGGCAGAGTCAACACGATTCAGCATTGTTCTTCCTGGCCTAGGAGAGGTTAGCAGGTCACCCCTCTTCCTTCTAGTGTCTCCCCCATAAAGAGGGAAAAGGCAAGTTATAGGCTGCACTCCTTCCTAGAACTTGTCCTGAGTTCTAGGAAGGAAGGCAGAAGGCATGGCTGAGAGGAGAGATCTGCCCCACCCTACACTATAAGGGTCCAGATCCTGGGTCCTAAAGAGACCAGAAGCCTGGGGATTTTCCAGACACCAATTGTTCATCTGGAACTATTTCATCTCCCTCAGCAGCTACCTGTGTGTTTCCTAGGTCTCTGTCTGCTGCAGAACTCCTAGAATGGGGTAGCCTAGCCCCTGAGCTTTCCCCCTCTGGCTCTCATGGGCCGATTGACCTGGTTACAAGGGTTCCTCTTGCTTAAATGAACTCTGGTTCAAGATTAAAGAAGGCAAAGGCGTGAGTCAGGCACTGCAGCATGGGGACACTTTCATGCGAAAGGAAGCGGATTTGTGTCTCTTGTTATTGATATTTGAGATCAGCATCTTTTTGCTCTACTGTTCATCTGTTGATACTAAACAGCTGGCATTCAGCCCCGAATTCCATTACCTTCTGGCCGCTGTATCCTCTTGCAACCTCATATCGCTTTTGCTGGCCTCCCTGGCTGTAGCAATGTTAGCGCTCAAAGCCGAGGCCATGCCATCAGCTGCGCAAAAACCGGTCAGGGGATTGGCTTGTGTGTGTCCCCGACTGGGAACAAATCATATGGATAGAATGCCATTTTTTTTTCCAGGGACAACATAAAAATAAGACCAGTAAGTGTTCAGAGTGGGTGAGCTCAAGAATAAGATTGAAATTAAAAGCATCTGTGGGCACTGCCCTAGGATCCGGAGAATGGTATGTAAACCTTTTTTTTTTTTTTTTTATGAAGCAGATCGTCCCAGTGCTAGGTTTGAAAGACATGTAATTGATCACATCTGACAGGTCTTCTTTTTGGGGCATTCTTAACAACCGAAGTCGTTCTGCAAATCCTAGATATGTTCTAGACACACCTAGAGCTTAATTCTTGAGATACTTGGAGAGAGAAAGATTTTATAGGGGGTCATCTTCTTTCCAGGCAGCAGCCATGTGCTACTACTGAAGAAGGGAATAATTCATGTATCTTAAAGATTGGCTACAGATCTCGAAAAGGAGAAAATGCATGGCTCCTGAATATTGATTTTCTAGTCATGTCTGTCCAGGATCAGCAAGTAATTATACACATTACATGGTGAATGTGCACTTAAGCAGTGAAGCTCAGAATTGGGTAAGGGGCATTGTCAGACACACTTTGTAAACTCCAGCGGATGTAGAGATTAAAATTACTTGGTGTCCAACCCAGCAAACTCAGCCGGGCACCTGGAAGAGACAGGGCTCAGCTGGATTTACATCGTCACCACTAATAAGGACTCCGTGATCAGAACTGAGCTGATCATTTCGCTAATTGTGCACAGATGGAAATAGAATCGAGCTCACTCTCTCATAGCTGTACTGGTTTTGCAGAGCAAACTGAAATCATAACTAGAGATTTTGTCAGTACAGAGAGCAGGTTATGACTGGAAGACCTACTGCAAACACATAATATTGCATGGGTGAGGAACCATATTTACACAATCACTATTCTGACATTAACCCCAAGCAGGATTGTGGCATTGGTACATTTAATTCCGGATCTGGGCTATCTGGAAATAGTATTATAACTCTCTGGGTCATATCCATTCACTCCAGTGGGAGTTTGACTAAGTAAAGGCTGCAGGAATCAGCCCCCTGGAAATCATTCATTTGTGATAACGAAGCATGCTGTGAACTGTACCTGTGTGTCATGATGACACCTTGCTAGAGTCTGGTTCCCTGTTTGCAACATTTAGGCCTAGTGATTATTTCTGCTTCCAAATTATTTAACAGCATGTGACTTAAAATCATCCTTTACGGCCATGCAGTACTTAGGGACGAACATCTAGTAGCAAAGCTTTGCTCCAGAGTTCTGCTGATCCGGCTTTTCCTTGTTGACGGTCTCTTTGCACCGACACAGTCATAATTAAGGCTTTACAGACAAGCTATGCTTTATGATGTACTCTTTGGTTTCCCTGTAGTGGGCTTGAGGTAATGTTTGGTTTACCTGAAGTTTGTGGTGTGTACAGTAATTCTCTGTGAAACTGCTATCTGGTGAGTAAGACTAAGGGCCACATTTTTGAAATAGCCTCCAATTTTGCACCCACAATCAATTGTGGGTGCAATTTTGTGGGCATAAATAATAGCAACAAGACATCTAACTTTCTAATTGCATCCACAACTCAGGTAACCAGACATCTATTTGCCACTATTTGTGCTCACAGTTATTTTGTCTGCAACTGGTAGGTGCAAAATTGGAGGCCGGATTGAGTCCCCTTGTAAATTTTGATTCTAAGCTGTTTTCCTAGCTTCTCGGGTATATTTGTGAAACGGTACATTTTCCTATCTCACTCTCCCACTCTGGAAGGAAGCCTGTCTACAGGAACAGCATTCTGGGACATCAGTGGTCCAGCTCTCTACCATCCATTGTGGATGGCACCAATCTCTTACCACCTTCAAGGGGGACTTTGTCACGTGAATCAAAGTGAGCTTGATTCTCTTCTCACACTGGTGTAAACCAGGAGTAACTCCACTGAAGTAAAGGGAGATGCACCAGTGTAAACCAGGGAGTGAGATTAGAAAAAGACCCAATATTATTATGCCTTAAAATGTGTTGAAAAAGCAATTATAACTTCTCAACTTTATTGCTGAGCTCTGATTCCTTCATCCCCTACCCGATCCCAGTTGTGCCACAAATATGGCTCAGCTATTTTGCAGACAGAACTGGTGAGATGTTGGACTCTGTATATGTCAGTGAGGAAAGCTGGCCATGCTCAGTGACTGTTCCACCAATAACAAAAGCAGAAGCAAAGTAATGATGTGCAATTTGTTTGCATTCATTTAGATGCTGTTTTGAACTAAGGTGGTACACTCCCAGTCTGATTCCGACGTGCAGAGCAATATCTTGAGCTGTGTTTCTTGGCAACGTTGCTGATTGGTGTAAATCTAGTCCCTAGCAGACATGTGTCAACACTACGAAAAGCAAAACACGACCCTGTCTCTCTTGTGAGGCACGTCAGCTTCCTCCCAGAGTTTTGCAAGGTTTAATTATTAATATTTGTGCAAGGCTGGAAGATCCTTGGAATAAAGGTGCTATATAAATCCAAACTAGTATTAATTATATCATCAGCAGTGGCAGTTTTTGCAGAGAGATGGAGAACTGGATGAGCCTGGAGACTGAATTCATGCCTCTTGTTGCTTTCAGTGGATTTACTCAGGTGCCTCAGCATGAGATCAAAATCGGGTCCTCTCTGTTTATTCTCTGCATTGTTAAGCTGTGATTTTTTATTATTATTAAGTTATATGGTGAAATGTTGGAATCTAAAGCCACTGTCTTAATTAACACACATTAAACAGGCATTGTTGCACCTGCTTTTTTGTGGCTCACCTTAGGGGCGTTCATTTTAAATCCTGCTTGAGGCTGCTTCTCAGGGGGGAAAAACACATTGACCAGGAAGGGATTATGATAGTACGTGCCTCTGTAGTTCTGTCCCCCTTATGAATGTAGAAATTGGCATAACAGAAATTCTTCTTATAGGGATTTGGGCTCATGTGCCATAAAGGCATCTGAACAAGTGGAAAACCTTCATTCCTTTCTCATGCCTCTCCAGGAAAATGCCACCCCGTGTTTGCATATTTCCAGTGTCCACAGCACAGACTTTAGAAGGGAAGAATTTGCTTGTCCAAAAGTACTAAAGGGGTATAATGAAAGTCAGCTCTGCACATCAGTTGCACCCACAATAAGACCAGAGACCTTAGTGCCAGGAGTCCTTGATTTGTGTCACCCTCCACTTGATTCATGCCAAATATGGTCCTAATTACTGGACATCGCCCAGGAGTTTGTGAATTTCTCACATCCTTTTTAGTAATGACTCAACTGTAAATCAAGCTGGGACCCAAGGGAGTTTCACTTCTAGTGCAAGGGGAGGATCAGGATTCACCAATCTTTTTGGCCACTTGCACTCACTCAAATTCATATTTGGACCCACAGATGAGTCCAATGGGTGGGTCTGAGTGAGCTCTGTTTAGCACAGGAGCCAGGAGATGGGGAGCAGAGGTGGCTTTCTGCCACCTTCCTGCCTCCCAATACTGGGACTCTCCAAGGGCTGGTTCAGTCCCAAACACATAGCACAGCAGTCTCAGCACTGCTCTGATCCAAGTGGCCTTTCTGGCAGCCTAGGGTCCCCAAGCTCTAGCTATGGCCTGACGTGCGGCTTGCCCCAGCGTGAAGGTGGTAAAGTAGAGGCAACAACTGAGGAGTCCCTCAACGGGATGGGTAAGCTGACCGGATGGCCCCATGGCTCTGCCAGAGCAGTACAACGGCATCATAGCAGGCCCAGGGTTTGGCTCTGTGTATGAAATTCCTTGGCTTGCATGCATGAATATAAAATTCTGGCTGTGCAGAGTGGTAAGTGCAGGAGGCTCCATCGCACAGTCATCTGTTCAGGGTTGCAAAAATGTCAGGGAGGGCTCAGTCCTCAATCCCACCCCTCCTCTACCCACTCCAGGGTGATCTCAGTCCTCAATCCCACTCCAGGGTGATCTCAGTCCTCAATCCCACCCCTCCTCTACCCACTCCAGGGTGATCTCAGTCCTCAATCCCACTCCAGGGTGATCTCAGTCCTCAATCCCACCCCTCCTCTACCCACTCCAGGGTGATCTCAGTCCTCAATCCCACTCCAGGGTGATCTCAGTCCTCAATCCCACCCCTCCTCTACCCATTCCAGCGTGATCTCAGTCCTCAATCCCACCCCTCCTCTACCCACTCCAGGGTGATCTCAGTCCTCCATCCCACTCCAGGGTGATCTCAGTCCTCAATCCCACCCCTCCTCTACCCACTCCAAGCTGAGAGCAAAGTCCACCCTTTCTCCAAGAGTCACACTCATTGCCATTAAAGAATACAGAAACAGTACACTTGCTTGGCGACAAGCCATCCATCCTCAATGCGACCTATTACCCAAAGCGCCGTACTGTCCCCAACGACATAGTTAGCAGCCATAATCAGACCATAATCACTGTCTGGATGGTGGCACCATTTCTTACATTAGTAGCTGTGTTGATTGGTTTGGGGGTTGTTTTTTTCTCTCCTTTTCTTCTTAACGCCAGACCTTTATGCGGATACATTTGTTTTTTTCTTATTCCCTTGGTGCTGTGGCAGGTCCAGACACCACCTGCCATTTGCAGTAACACCCCCTTGGCTCCTGCAGTATGTTTACATTGCCATTTGTGAGACTATTCCTGATGAGTGTTTTTGTTACTCTTCCTCTTAGTTATTGCAGGAGAGCGCAACGTGGCCCATGGCCCCTCCCAGTCCCCAGCCACTGCTTCACCTCAGCAGCCCCCACTGATTATGGTCTGTTTTAGCAACTAGACTAATGAATGAGGGAATACAAACTGAATAAGCAGTGAAGGCTCTATTAAATTATTACTATGGCCTAAACAAAGAAGACTGGCAAACGCTTGGATTTAGACCAGTTGTTTAGTACAAGATCTATAGACCTGATCATCTTCTAACACTGGAGAAAACCAGGAGTAGCTCCATGAAAGCAAATAAAGCTACGCCGGTTTAAAGCTAGTGAGAGAAAAATCTAATGCATAGAGCTGGATGGTTTTATATCAGGGGTGGGCAAACTTTTTGGCCTGAGGGCCACATCAGGGTTGCAAAACTGTATAGAGGGCTGGGAAGGGAAGGCTGTGCCTTCCCAAACAGCCTGGCCCCCGTCCCCTATCCATCTCCCACCCCCCCACCCCCCGACTGCCTCCTCAGAACCTCTGACCCATCCAACCTGCCCTGCTCCTTGTCCCCTGACTGCCCCCTCCCAGGACCCCACCCCCCTATCCAATGCCCCCTGCTCCCTGTCCCCTGACTGCCCTCCGCACCCCCCTACCTGCTGACAGCCCCCCCCAGGGATTCCCACACCTATCCAACCCCCCGTTCCCTGTCCCCTGATTGCCCCACTCCAGAACCCCCCACCCCTAACTGCCCCCCGGGACTCCCACTCCTATCCAACTGCCCCCTGCTCCCTTACCATGCTGCTCAGAGCAGCAGGAGCTCGCAGCCCCGCCACCCAGCCAGAGCCAGCCACGCCACCCGTGCTGCCCGGCAGGAGCGGTGGGTCAGAGCGCTGATGTGGGGGAGGGGGGACAGCAGGGGAGGGGCCGGGGGCTAGCCTCCCGGCCAGAAGCTCACAGGCCAGGCAGGATGGTCCCGCGGGCTGGATGTGGCCCACGGGCCATAGTTTGCCCACCTCTGTTTTATATTAACTATTATAAAGTCATATTTTCTTGGTTTGAGTTGGAATACGTAGTGTTGCTCTGGTACGTTTTACATGTGAATAGAGAAATAGAGAACACCTGTGCATTCAGTGCCATACGAATGGTTTCTAGTGCACAGAACTGATACATTGCCGTAAGTATAATTTCTACGCAGTCTTGAGTAAAGAGAAATTTGTGACAGAACTCAGGTTATTAGCCCTTCTTAGGGTGTGCAGATGGCAGAGCTTATGGTAAACTTGTCTATTGAGCAGGCGATTCCAATGAGTTGTAAGTGCTATATTATAGATGTGTTTGTGGCTGTCTACCAGACTACAGGCCTGATCCAATTCCAATTGGAATCAAGAGAAACATTTCCATAGACCTCAGTGTGAGGTAGATTGGGACCTGAAACCTCATCTAGGCTACCAGTGGCTGCTGCTGTCATACAATTGGAAGATGAAGCCGTTCAAGCACCACTCCAGGTTCAAGTGTGTTCAATTAAATGAGAGGCAGCCAACAGCAGTAAACTGGAACCCTGTGTGAGGTCTCATCGTGAAGCTAGCAAGGAGAAAACTAGAATGTAACTCTCGAAAGCCTGAAGCGCCACTAATGGGAAACACTGGTCTAGTAAAGAAATGCCAAGTAAATTAGGCCAATCGAGTTATTAAATCAATTTTTAAACAACTTTGTTCTAACGCTTCGATGCAAATGACATTCGTCTCAGGTCTTTATCATTTCTTTTTATGTAGGATCATTCATGAAGATGGTTTCTCCGGAGAAGACGTGAAGCAGTACAAGCCTGTGGTCTATAGCAACACTATTCAGTCACTGGCAGCTATCGTCCGTGCCATGGATACCTTGGGCATTGAATACGGTGATAAGGAGCGAAGGGTAGGTCAATATCCAATTGAAATGATGGATTGAATGATTTGCAAAGAGCTGCTTTGGAGGAAAAACTAGAGATTACATAGCATGAGAAGAGGCATATTTGCACAACCCAAACACATCTAGGGGAAGATTTTCAGACATTTCAGTTATGCAATTGCGTGACTAATTTGATCAGTTTGTGCAAATTGCATGTGCAAGTGGCTAACTTAATAGATTTGCAAATGCAGTTACTGATATGCACATGCAATTGTGGTAATTATGGGCACAACTGCCTCTCTAAACAGTATGAAAATGGGGCCATAGGTTCCTTCCATATTACAAAACCAGCTGTCTCTGGACACGGCAGTGCATGGTCTCTTTTACAGGCCACAAATAGGTTCCTATTCTCCTACAAAGGTCCAAAATACAGATGTGAGCAAATAAACTCATGATAACAGTACAGTAGATATTTTCTACCCATTGGAAATTTGCTTGAGGCAAAAAAAATGAAATATTTCACAGAGAACGTTCTGCTGATGTTCAGGTGTCTTCCTTGGGCCTTGTCTACGTGGGAAAGTTTTTTTTCAGAATAATTTTAGTTTTTTCAGGGTAATTGGCCTTGTGTCTGCAAATAAAAATTCTCTATTTTTAATTATCTGATTTCTTATTCTTCATTAACAATCCACTTTGGAAGTGAAATGACTTCTGGAATGAGGGTTTTTTCCCCAGAATAAGGTTTGTGTGGAGGCATGCAGCGGCTGTAGTGTTTCAGATTAACTACTCCACTTCTGGCAGTCTTCCTGCTGCTATCCACACTGCTTAGCTTCTCATTTGCATTGGCATGTCTGTTTACCTGTGTGCCCTCTACTGCTCTGGGGTCATTTGGACCCGATGTCACTTTGCGCACAGCAAGGAGGTCTCAGTGTTGCTGGTTTTTCCATAGGGAAACTAAATCCTGGTGATATTTTCTACCATGATTTACAGAATAGAGACTACTATTGGAGATCTTGTGAGCAGTTTGAGAACCAACATGATGGCTTTGAACTGTTGATTAGTCAGTGACTCATCTCCAACCAATGCACATAGCTTGTCTTTGCTAAAATCTATGCACAGGGGGAAAAAATCATTCTCCATGTCTGATAAATAGTCTGTGACAGATGGCTTTAAATGTAAAATTTAATTTTTTTATGCATGAAATCCTAATTCTCTGAGGTTAAACCCATTCCACTTAGGCTCTGGCTTTACCAACTAATGGAGGATCTCAGTAATCAGGACTATGACTAATGAAAAATTGCTGCCTGAAACCTTTGGATAGCATTAAAGGTTATGTCAGTTCCTGTTCCTGCAGAGAAGGTGCCAACTGTTCCCTTGGAGAATTCCTGTTACACCAAGGGGACTTGAGGACTACCCCTCATGTTCTCCCTGCCTCACAGAAACAGTGTCGTGGTGACGAGAAGCTGAGGTTTGCTTGGATTGTTGCTAACTCTGCTCCCCTTGCTCTTCTGGGCCAAATTTTTAAAGACAGCCTCTAAACTGCAGGGACTCAGCTCCCCCAAATCACAGTTTGAACACAAAATCTGAATGGAGGGTGTACAGAAATGCAAAAGCGGGGGTGAAGCCTTGGGCTTGGGATTCTTTGTTTTCGGTGCATGCCCCGCTTTTCACAAACCTAACAGCCAAATCTTGGCAGCCCTTACTCAGCCAAAACCCCCCTTTGACTTCTAAGGATCAGTTCCTGTAGAAATAGGGTTTGAACAACGCCTCCCCCAGCTTAAGGTAACTGGAAAGGCTTCCATTGATGTCTCTGGGACTTAGATCAGGCCCATAAATAATAAAATATTCTTTGAACATGAGGACACCCTGTAATGTACCAGTGACACCCCCGTAATTTTGTTAGTACATGTCTTCATTATACACAAGTCAATGAACAGACATTTTTTAAAACAATGCCTCTGACACGCAGAGTATGTATGTCCCATCACAGGATTTTGAAAATGTGCAATCAGGCATGTGATTTTAGAACCTGGCACCACAATGGTGAAAAGCAATGGGTTACTGCAAAACGTGATCTGGCATAATACCAACTCTTGGATCCACCTTGAGAAAATCTTGTTTTTAAGCCAATTAGACTCATAGACTTTTAAGGCCAGAAGGGACCATCGTGATCATCCAATCTCATCTCCTGCTCATCACCGGCCACAGAACCTCACTCAGCCACTCTCATAATAGACCCATAACCTCTGGCTGAGTTACTGAAGTCCTCCAATCACAATTTAAAGACTTGAAGTTACAGAGAATCCACCATTTACTCTAGTTCATACTGGCAAGTGACCTCTGCCCCATGCTCCAGAAGAAGGTGAAAATTCGCCCATATTAGAAATAGGTATTACAAATCAATGCTTGTTCCACTTCCTGCCCTCGCTATGGGATTTTAAACTAAGTGGTGAAACTTTTGGCCCATGATTTTTATCTTGACAATGTCCCTTTCAGAGATACACTTAAATCTTTTGCATGTATCAGACTTCTTTCCCCCTTCAATTATTTTCATAATAGTCATAAAAAGAACCCACCAGCATCCCGGAGTCGAAAGTGTACAGAATGAGAATAATGCAGTTAATACAAAAAAACTGGGGGGGTTCTAATCAAGTGGAAGAATCCCAAGGATGGGTTCTCAGGAGTCCACTCCTGGTGAAGAGCAGAAAAAGGGTGAAGTAGTTTCATGTGAAGAAGCGACTAATGTCCTGTAGGCCTTCAGGTATTTCTAATTCCTTTCTGGATGTTGTGGTCTTAGTGAGAATTCTGGGAATTGCTCCATACTAGCTCCAGGAGAGAGGTCTCAAGTTTATTTTGAAGTCTGTTGCAGAGAGAAAGGCTACCCAACTGTTGGCTGGGCACCTGCCAAAGGCTTTTAGCCTAGAGGATATTGATAGGCTGTCTAAGATCAAATAATTAGGCTTGAGTCAGTTCTCACTGATCTGGTTCACTCGGGGTGGCTGGATTGACTTCTCTCGAGTTACTCCTGATTTACAGAGGTGTAAGTGAGATCAAAATAAGGCCCTTGTGTTCAGATTGCGGCTTATCTGTTTATTAATAAAAAGCACAAGATCAAGGAGAAACATGGGCTATTTCATAACAGATCCTTACATTATCTCTTAGCTGATTGTCATAGTATTTCTTCATTCTCCCTGATCTAGCTATTGTAGAAATCGGTTCTCCTGGCCCTTTGCTCACCATTTGTTCCTTTCTCTTAGCCACTCCTTGCAAAAATGATTGGCTTTAAAGTGTATAATAGTATTTATTTTGATCTTGGAAGAAACAAAGAAATATTATACAGTTTCTGTTTCCCTGCATTTATTAGTTCACAGGTGCTCCAGACAGAGGGTTTGGTGCCATTAAACAGGCAATTTGATCAGTATTATAGCTACAGAATTCATCCCTTTAAAGCAATGCTTTTCCATTTTAAATCATTCCATAACAGGGCCGGTTGGAATGTGGTCCTTTTAGGGTGATATTCAGTACTACATGCAAGACCTATGCCCTGCAGTTAGGTCACAAGAAGCAGTGGATATGTCTTGTGGCGGCCCTCTGCACCAGGGTGAATTTCACCTGGGGTTCTTTAGAGATGGAAACTTGACATATACAAATTTTCAGTGTGAAAGAACTTATTTCATTTATAAAGTGTGACTGAGATGAATGACCTTGGGTTTTGTTGTTGATGTAGGACTCATTGGTGGTTTCAGAGATACAAGATCACTTGTTCATATTCACTCCTGCCACTTCCATTAGGCTAAATATTAAGCCTCCAAGAAGAATCATAATTGAATCCCTCATCTTTTGTCAGTCAAAGTCATAAGATGAACATAGTAAGTGCTATACCAGCCCAGAGATCCATTTATTATCAGCCTGTCTCTGACAAAGGCTAATGCCAGATGCTTCAATAGAAAAGGTACCCAACAGCCTAAGGTACTGTAATTATGTACAGTACCTTGCTAGGGAAATTTCATCCTGACCCCAGCTGGTGATCATATGTTTGCCCTGAAGCATGAAGATGAATGGCTCTTGTGAGGTTATTTTAATTATCTTAGCTGCAGATGCTGTTCTTATTTATATGCATCTAATTTATTTTTAAAGTTACCAGAGGCCCAACAGAAGAGTCCATTGGCAGGAAGAATTTTCTTCTATAGATTCTCCAGATTCTCCTTGTCAGTCGTTCATTATTACTACTACTAGTAATAGCTGGAAGTGCATGCTGTCAGAGTCATGTGTAAAGAAAGCCAAAAATGGTGGAGAACTTAAAAATTGGACATAAAGGACTGAATTCCAGTGATGATTGAACCTGGCGAATGGTGGCAACTGTGCATGTAACAATCTCATGGGTTGTATGAGCAAGACTGCACAGATGGTGGATCAGTTGGCAAATTAACTGTAAAGTAAGGATAGTAATTGGTTGAGTTACAATGGTCTAGGACTGTTGGCAGGGCATAGATACACCCTTTACTTTAGCTGGAAGCCCAAGCTGTTGCACAGGTGTAATTTGTAAAGTCAAAATGGTGAGAACTTAAAAATTGGACCAGATCGGACCAGCCCGCGAAACCCAGCGATGATTGAACCTGGTGATACTCTAAACAAAAAGAGCTCTCCACATGCCTGCAGCTGTTTCCATCACTTCACTCTGACTCAGACTTTCTAGGCTTCAGAGGGACAATCCTAGAATCTTACTATATAGATTGGGGATATTGATGGCCAGGTTCTGCCCTTGGTCACAGGTGTGTGACAATTGATTTCAGAGAGAGTGCATGAGTATAACTGAGGTTAAAATATCTGCTCAAATACCTGTAGTTGGCCCAGAAGGAACATGTGTGTATTTCTCATCATTACCTTTCTAACTGGATTCATGGGAGGAAAGCTAAGTAAGATTCAGGCCATAAAACGTACGCCTACAGGTTAGACAGTCCTTAAAAGTGCCAGCATCTCTGAAAAACGCTCCTTCTCTTTAACTCATCCTTATAATCACACTGATCAGTGTAGTTATGTAGGGGAATCTGAAGTCTAAAGTTAGTAATTGAAAGAAAAAACAAATCAATGCAAGTGTTTGGATCGACCATAATTATGGGCAGATGATTGGTTTTCAGCTATTGCTTTGGGAGAGAGACAACTGGGTGAAGTCTAAGGTTAAAAATCTGAGCTATTGGTTATGAAAAATACCTTGCAGTATAGGTCAATGCTGCCCTCAGAATACGTTTGTAGTATGCACCAACTCAGTAGGAATTCTACATTTGTAACCACGCTGAGAGAATCTGGATGAGTTTATAAATTTTAGGGACCCAAACTCACAGCCATGCATAGCCCTACTTGCACTCTCACAAGGTTGAGGGAATTCTTTCTGCGTTTTGAATTCCTCTTCTTTAGTGGTATTTTCACAGAAAAGGAGTGCAGGCTAAAATAGGCTCATTGAGTAAGTTTGTATTAGCACAATGGACTGTAAATCTTCATCAGAGTTCTTATAGGATGATGTATAAAATGCGTATTTACATAGTCTGAGCCTATACGTGTGCACTGTGAATTAAATGACTTTTTTACAATGCAGGTTATTGACCAGATATCTGGAGATGCTACAGTCTAAGCTAATATGTCTAATATGTCAATACATATTTAAACATTCTTTAAATGCATGGTATTGCCCAATTAGCCTTTTGCTTATCTGACTCCCTAAGAGGCTGTTGTTTAAGCAAGTGTTTTTAATGCCCATGAAACGAAGCGGTCTGTATATTGAAATTCCCTTTGAAAGGACATTACTGTGCATGTGGAACAAACAATTTTTAAAGTTGAAAGCCCACATTCTCTCTCTCTCTCTCTCATATATATATATACACACACATACACACCCCTATTAAGTTATGGCAGCATAGCTATGATGGCCAAGAGTATGACCAAAAAAAAAAAACAATCACACTCCCAAACTGACACTGCTATGCCAGCAAACCCCTCAGTGTAGAGACAACTATGCAAACAGAAGAGTGCTTCCGTTGGCTTAGCTAACATTATTTGGGGGAGCTGGCAGAGCTATGCTGGGAGAAGAACTCCTTCTGTTCGTATATGCTGCGTCTACACTAGGAGGCTATGTCGGCAGAGATATACCAGCATAGGTTCTGTAACATAAGGCTTGTCTCCACTTACTGCGGGATCGATGCATGGTGATCAATCCACCGGGGGTCGATTTAGCGGGTCTCGTGAAGACCCACTAAATCGACCGCTGATCGCTCTCCCATCGACTTCAGTACTCCACTGGAACGAGAAGCATAAGGCAGTGTAGATACCGCAATAAGCTGACCTAAGGTACATCAACTCAAGCTATGTTATTCACGTAGCTGGAGTTGCATAACTTAGGTCAACTTAGCCCCGTATGTAGACCTGCCCATAGACATAGCCTATATCAGGGATTGGCAACCTTTGGCCCACAGCCCACCAGGGAAAGCCCCTGGCTGGCCAGGCCAGTTTGTTTACCTGCCGTGTCCGCAGGTTTGGCCAATCGCGGCTCCCACTGGCCGCAGTTCGCTGCTCCAGGCCAATGGGGGCTGTGGGACAGGCGGCCAGCACATCCCTCGGCCCGCGCTGCTTCCTGCAGCCCTTGTTGGCCTGGAGCAGCAAACCATGGCCAGTGGGAACTGCCACGCGGCAGGTAAACAAACCAGCCCGGCCCACCAGGGGCTTACCCTGACGGGCCGCATGCCAAAGGTTGCCGATCCCTGGCCTATATCATAATGACAGGACCATAACACATATGATCACTTGGCAGCTTTTCACTTTTTATGTTGCAGTCATTTGAGTTAAGCAAGTACACGTGCAAAAAAAAAAAAAAAAGCGCATCTCATGTGATTCTGAAAGGAATAAATAATTGCTCCTGGTCTTGCATCTTCCCTGCCCAAGTTCCAGCCCCTCGTGAAAGAATGAATGAGTTAGGAACCTCAGCATGGAAATATTCCGGCTGGTAGTTTCCCAGCAAAAACATTAGCACCTGCCAATTACTAGTGGGATATATTTTGTTAAACCTCTCCATCCTCAGAATTGTAGGAGCTGTAATAATATATAATATCCCACTCTACCTCAGTCGGGGAATGATTTTCTAGAGCAGTCTGGTACCAGTCAGCTCTGAGCTCTCCTTGGCACAACCATACTAGCAGATTTGTGAAAGAATTGTGGGTTTTATGATAAAAACATGAAATCTGGCAGAGTCTTAGGACATGACCTAATCAAAATTTTCAGGTATGGGGTCATGGTCAACTCATGCCATGTTGGCTGTAGCAGCCATTTTAAGTTCTGAATGCATTTTTTCTACTGATGTTTTTCTGATACTGATTGTTTATGATATTAAACCATCCCAGTGAGGTTTTGTGTTTGTACATTTAGATTCCTATTGTCTTAGGAGTCCCAAAAACAAAAGCAATGAAGTGTGACGGGTTGAGGTTATACAAAAATAGTAAAAATTAACATGCTCTGAAGTGTCACCAGAGAATAGTTACTAAAATATTGATTATACAGAAAAAATAATAAGTTTACAAGCATCTATTCATGAATAGAAAGTTATATTTCTCTAACAACGATAATTCAGATTGATCTATGCATAACAGGACATTTCTGTGTCTCAAAAAGATGGAAAAGGCAGCTTACATAAACATGCAGCCTAAAACGAATGAAGAAACAAGAAGGACTTTTCAGTCTTCAGTTTATTGAAACATCTCATTCCCCACCATTTTTCAAGGAGGAGAGCTGCAGTTTGGTCTTGGAGGTCTCCTTCACAGGAGGCCTGCTGAACAAGGGGACTTTATTTCACTTGATAAGCTCTGTTAATGGCTTGGTTTTGTCTTGCAATCTCTGTTACAAACATGTCATACTGCTTCTGCCCAGTCTTTTCAGTGTCCCTAGCAGAGACAATCACAACAGGGCCTACAAATGTCTTTGGTGTTCAGTTTAACTAAGTCTACACTCTCTTCTGAGAAGGGGTTGCTCATGTCTTCTATGACCTCAACAAGTGCCTGGTTACGCCATGCAAAAGAAGTCTGGACACCTTTCACCTGCTCATGGTGTTTTGTGTTAGACCCTTTTCTGGTGGTTCCTTTCTCTGCTGCGGCTTCAAATTCTCCTGACAGCCTGGCCACTTCTGGTCCCATTGTCATCTGGTGCTGAGAGTCCTCTGGCCTTTGTGTTATTCCAGCAGCTCCACCATCTGCTTTGATTCTGGCAGTGTTTTGCTCAGGAGCTTGGTAAAGCTCAATTGCAGAGAAAGCGTGCTATGTCTTGCAAACTGTAAAGTTCTCCTTTAGGAACTCTCTAGCTGTGTCTGGAAGCATTGTGTGAAGGCTTTACCATATCGTGGAGGTGAGCAGGCACCCAATGAACAGGAACCAACTGAACAATAATTAGTATGATCTAACGCAAAGAACCAGGGTGACAGCTTTCTACGGCATTCAGTGTAGAGAGCAAAGCATGCCTGGTGGATTGACAGCACATCTGGGTCAATACAAGGAGCTCCGGATGAAGTGTGATATGCCAGAAGTGGAACAATGGGTTTTCTAGTTTTTTCTTGTCACACCGTGACAATACCTGTTAGTGCCTCATCTTCCCTGAGACCTTGGGTAAACTGTCTGTATGCATTTTGGAGCAAGATGTACAGAATACTGGCAGTTGGGCACACCTGGTTCGTGTGACATGAGATGCTTTCATGAAGGAATAAGCCATTCCTAGAGAGGCTACTTTGGCCTGAACAAGGGCTTCTGTCCATCCATGGTCTTCTAGCCAATCTCCAATCAGCTTTTCACTTGACATCTCCAAATGAAGACCACCCAGCATAAGGACAAATTTTTCCTCTCCATAACCAGCAGGTCAGGTCCGCTGTATCTGTCTGGTTATGGTGAAAAGGGGAGGACCCACAGTGGGTTTAGGTGGCATACAGCATTCCTTATCACATCTGTGGCACGACAAATCATTGACAGAGTCTTGGAATCATCTGGAAAGAGGGGATGAAGCACAGTAATGGCTGGGGCAAAATCTGGCACTGTCTGTTTGCTGTCGTGGTAAGCTGCCCAGGGAATGTCTTGATCTCCATTAAAGGTATTCAGATTTGCTGCTTGCCTTGTTCAAGCCCCCTGCATTCTTCTTGCAGGGCTTAGGTAATCAGTTGGCTGTCAGTCTTGATTTCAACATTTGCAGCAAGGATGGTTTTCTTCAAGATCAATGGAGGGAAAATTGTGTAAGACCCAAGAAGTGATGACAGTCTTCTTCACTGATGCTGCAGTCTCTCAGCCCCAGGTGGGAATTCCATGGACAACTCCCTCCACTTGAATACTGGATGGTGAAAAAGTGATAGCCCAGTTCCGTGGAAGGAGTCTGTTGCTATGGTAGGGCAGGGCTTGTGGTCTCTGTTGTCTATGGTCACAGTAGCGAACAGATCACCACAAAACTTTAGAGGACTGACTATATTCTCATCTTCAAAGTGTTGACATGCCCTGTTTGCCATGCTGGTAGAGATGGCCAACGCTGTCATAGGAGATGGACAATCCAAGTTTCAAGAAGTTATCTACTAGTTCACTTTTTCATGTCTGTGCATGAAGCGTCAAACCAGCACAGATTGGCAAAGGTAAGTCTCAAGCTTTGTTGTGGTACAAACTTTTTGTGCCTTCATGGCATTGGATGTTACTTTGACACAACTGTTGCAATACAACAGCAAGGGTAGCTGTATTAATGGACACTTGTTCTGACTGTATTTTAATGTTCGGACCATCCAATATCATGGACATCAGTGCCAATAGTGATTCCAGCATCCTGGGTCCAATGATCCAGTATACTGTGTTTTCATTTGAAACATGTACCTTCAAATAATTTTTGCTCTTTGGGACAGGTGAAGTGCTTCTTTGTCACAGTCTTCCTCACGTGCTTTTTGGAGGACATGTCCAATATCCTGATTAAAGCCAAAGACCGCATCAGGTCCTTCTTTGTGTGCTTGGGGATCTGGAATGTGTCAAAGTATACGGGATTTTAATTCAGTGCTGTGAATGCGCCCAGCCAGTGTCACTTCCAGATATTTTAGTGTAGTTGTATAGAGCCCGGGGAGATCTGCTAGTTCAAAGACATCTTCATTTAGTCTTGTCTCTGCAGTATATCAGTTCAGCAAAGGCAAGCCCAGTTTTCTTGTCCCTGACTTTGTTAGAAAGAGACACCAAACATCTTGCATGAGACTTTGCCTCTTGGACCACAGAGTCCCCTGCGCTTAGTTTTGCAAGCAAGGTTTGGTCTTGCAGCTGAAGTGCACGCTTGTGGGCTCGACGATCGATGCTGAAGGTAGAAGCTTCATGGGGGCCTTCTGACGGTAGATTCATGTCACAAATAAAGCAGGCTTCTTTTTCTGGGGTGCCTTTGTGTTGCTCAATTAAACATGCATCTGTCCTCTGCAGTTTATCTGGCTTCATCCACAACTTTCTTAGGGTTTTTTGCCCTCTCAGCTCTTTTAAGTGTGGTCCTGTTAAAACTTGATACAGCAGGATTTGTGCCAACATCCATGGGTCTTGGTCAGAGTCTTTTTAATACTATCACAGTCATCTAATCTACACATATCTATCGGTATGGGAAATGCATTCAGCTTATGAAAGTCTCTGGCATTGTTTGATAGCCAGATCCAAAATGCGCTCTTTTTGATTCTGCTGGATTAATCAACTGCACCTGTGTCTCCCTGACAAAACACACACTTGCCCCAGTCAGTGGAGGAATAGGATGTCTTCATTGATGGATCTGGCTCTCGAATAAACATGTATCTTTCTGATATGTTAGAAGCTCTAGTAACAGCCAATAGGAATATCATATCTTTTGCTGCTGTAAACAGTTAATATTGCCCAATCACCACGCAGCTTTCACACCACCAATGTAGCATCTGAAAAAAAGACAGAACTGAGATTAAATTCTGCCAAGATTACACTGACAATCCAAATTAGTACAAAATGTGTCCTTACGCCAAACTTAAGGTCACAGTGAAGCAAAACCAAAAACACACGCCTTGTACGTCCAACTGTAAAACGACATTATTTGCCGATTAAGGCAATGTTGTTAAAATAGCAGCCACAGCCAACATGAGTTGGCGAACACCCCATATCTGAACATCTCAATTAGATCAGGCCCTAAGACTCTGGCAAATTTCATGCTTTTATCATAAAACCCACAATTCCATCTTGTTTTGCATAGAGCTGATCAGCTATAATGGCAAAATAGCAAGAGGCCTGAATGTTCATTTTAAAACACTGAATTGGCGGCAAAGACAGCTGTATATATATATGGGATAGTATCGATGAGTTCATGTACTTGTGGAAGTGCCTTGGTGTGCCAGAGAAGGAGCCTGTGTCTGTATTTCTCTCCCTCTGCTCAGCACGTGTGTTACACCAAGTTAAGTTTCTACAAAACGCTCACTTAGGCCTCCATACTTAAAGTCACACCTGTCTGCTTAGGTGCAACTCGGACACACCTTCATGAAATGGTCTTTAAATTTGACGCTATAACTAGAAAGAAATCTGCCTTTGTTTAACTAATACACTTAGGAGCCACAAGACAGGAATGTTGCAAGAAAAGCAACTGACAATGGTGAAATAATGTGTTAAATAAAGCAAGTCACTCCCAGTTTTAACGTTGACCTTCCTTGCGCCTTTTCTGTCTCCTCCGCATGTTCATTACCATTATTTACACATCAGATAAACACATGTACAGGGCTTTAATGGGAGTCTAACAGCACCTTACACACCCTGTTTAGTTTGGTGCTATGAGCATGCAGGAGAGTTTTACTGGGTGGAAAATTTAAGCTTTAAGGGGTGAGATCACGTAAATCCAATGATTTTATTTAAAACTCAACTATACCAAGGCCCAGACAGCACTGTTATAACCTCCTACATGACAGGTAATGTTTTGGAAAGATGCTGCTTCGTGTTCCATAGCAGGCCTTTATAGAAACCATAAAAGAGACAATCCTTGAAATAATCTATCTCAAGTTTTACATGGAACTTGTTGCTTGCTGGCTCAGGACATTTGGGGATTTTATTTACTTTCTGGCGGATGAGTGGTCATGCTATGTGTATCCGGTTGCTTTTTATTTTATTATTGAGGGCTTACTGTATTAAAAAGGCTTTCAGTAACTTGGGACAGACTCTAGAGCTGATAGACAGTGAAGCTAGCCTGCAAGTCATGTGACCTTTAAGTTAACCACAGACAGCCATGGCACCTTCTCTTGCCAGTATTTATTCAATAGAATGAGACCTGGAACTCAGCGAGACCTCCAGTTTTGCTGCACGTAGTGGAGAATGCAGACAGGACCCGCCACACTTCTATATGGTAGATTTATCATAAGAACATCAACAATTATATTCTGTTGTAGCTAAAAGGAATTTCCACCGTGTTAAGTGTCATGACGACACATTACCTAGGGCTGCTGTCACAGGATATCCATCTGGCACTCAGCAATTTTAGGGACAGGTGCCCCATACTAAATTAAATAGGCTGATAAGTCTTTATGTCCATGTGTCGAGGTTCCTTCCCCACTCTGAACTCTAGGGTACAGATGTGGGGACCTGCATGAAAGACCCCCCACGCTTATTCTTACCAGCTTAGGTTAAAAACTTCCCCAAGCTAGCAACTTTGCTTTGTCCTTGAACCGTATGCTGCCACCACCAAACGTGTTAAACAAAGAACAGGGAAAGACCCCACTTGGAGACGTCTTCCCCCAAAATATCCCCCCAAGCCCTACACCCCCTTTCCTGGGGAAGGCTTGATAAAAATCCTCACCAATTGGTACAGGTGAACACAGACCCAAACCCTTGGATCTTAAGAACAACGAAAAATCAATCAGGTTCTTAAAAGAATTTTAATTAAAGAAAAGGTAAAAGAATCACCTCTGTAAAATCAGGATGGTAAATACCTTACAGAGTAATCAGATTCAAAACATAGAGAATCCCTCTAGGCAAAACCTTAAATTACAAAAAGATACAAAAACAGGAATATACATTCCATCCAGCACAGCTTATTTTACCAGCCATTAAACAAAAGAAAATCTAACGC
Source organism: Caretta caretta (assembly GCF_965140235.1). Lineage (NCBI taxonomy): Eukaryota > Metazoa > Chordata > Testudines > Cheloniidae > Caretta > Caretta caretta. The sequence continues at coordinate 8,922,170 of NC_134217.1, read as the reverse complement.
ATTTTCTAGCTAGATTACTTACTAACTTAATGGGAGTTGGAAGGCTTACATTTCTGATCTATTCCTGGCAAAAGCATCACACAGACAGACAGAACCCTTTGCCCCCCCCCTCCAGATTTGAAAGTATCTTGTCCCCTTATTGGTCATTTTGGGTGAGGTGCCAGCAAGGTTACCTTAGCTTCTTAACTCTTTACAGGTGAAAGGGTTTTGCCTCTGGCCTGGAGGGATTTTATAGCACTGAATGCAGAAAGGTGGTTACCCTTCCCTTTATATTTATGACACCATGGCTAAGCCATGCCTCCTTTTTTCACCTCCCTGCCCCCTCTTCCTGGAATACCTGATACGATGAGGTATGTTTCCATAACCGTCATTCGCATTTTTGAGCAGCAAAGGATAATCAAAAAATGCAGTGAGTTTCTCAGGGAAAAAGAAAAAGGGTGCTTGTTATGTTCACAGTCTGTCTTGTTGCTATGGGAGATGGTTGGCTCATTCAGGGACAGATTTTTTGTCACTAGCTGAGATTGCCCAAGGCATTCGGTTTTAACTAACAAAAAAAGGGAGTGATGGAATGAGAGCAATTGAGAGAGAACTGAGGATGAATGCTGGAGAAGGGAAACACGTTCTGCGTGTACAATGGACGCCCCAAATGCCCCATACAGCAAGAATCTCTGAAGTGGGAAGCTGTTTGATACACATTAGGTTAATGCTTTTTCTTCTTCTGTCCTCCCCCATGCTGTCCCTCCCCCGGTCCCCTACAAAGTGCTGATACTGAGGGAAATCTCTCTCAGAGGAAAAGGAACAAAACAGGGATCAGATCCATGCCTTGCCAGGGAAACTAGCATTTAAAGCTCCATTTGTGCAGTGTAAAAATGCTCCTATAAAAACAGAAGTCAGGTCGGTAGGTATAGGAACCCGCCTCCTCGGGACAGTTCTGTAAAGTGCAAGGAGGTAAGGTTTTCAATGGCCAATGAGAAGTGAGGTCCACAGGGCTGAAAGCCCTCAGCAGTGAGTGGCTTTAGGCCATGGGGTTATTCCAGCTCAGCTCAGGAGATCTTCATGGCAGTTGCTTTGGCGAGGAACACAGGTTCTCCTGGTCTTTGTTGCTCTGCACAGCTGTAGTCAGAGCTCATTCTCACAGGCTGCACTGAAATATATTGATATATTCCTTACCCCGCATTATCCAGGTGTCACTCAAAAGCTGCCCAAATAAGCTGCTGAATTTCCTTTGGATCTCAGCTGCCTCTTGCATAGACCTGCCTAAAAAAGCACAACTTTCTAAAATACAAGGTTGCTCCATTATTGATTCATCAGTCTATCTTCTTCCAGAATGTCTGTTCCCCAGAGCACTTCTGTATGTCCGCATCATGAATTCTAAGAGGAATGCATTCAAAGCGGCCACCAGAGTGTGTGCACTGATGGTCATTGCCATCCTTAATGTGCCAAAAGAACTAAGCTGAATCTAAAGTCAGTTCATTCACACCCTGGTCTGATGTGCCTGGCCCCATTCCCTATAAGAGGACCATATAAGAAAGGCTCAGTGACACATTTGCAGAGGAAAGAAAGCATGAAAGTCCAGAGAGCTGGTGGAACAGGTGGCTCAGTGAAGTTTCGGTTGACTTTAGCAAACCAGGTTAATACACAGCGATACCTCCCAGCTGCAGAACAGGTCATTATTCACTGAATAAAGGGTAGGGGACCGTCCTTTTAGGATCATAGAATATCAGGGTTGGAAGGGACCTCAGGAGGTCATCTAGTCCAACTCCCTGCTCAAAGCAGGACCAATCCCCAATTTTTGCCCCTATCCCTAAACGGCCCTCTCAAGGATTGAACTCACAACCCTGGGTTTAACAGGCTAATGCTCAAACCACTGAGCTATCCCTCCCCCCAGCTTTTAGAGCTGAAGTGGCAGCTGTTCCCATAGATTATTGGGTGTGGAATACAGGAACCACAATAGAGCTAAAGAGAAATAGCCATTTCAATCTCTATTCAAAAGAAGAGCAGCTGGGAAAGTCTCTGGGCCCAATCCTCAGCTAGTGTAAATTGGCATACCCACAGTGACTTGAGTGGAGTTAGTGCTGATTCACACCAGCAGAGGACTGGCCCTCAGTGGTTCAGTCCTGGCTGTTTAGATGGTGACGAGGGACATAAAGTGGTATTGGCTCCAACACAAGAGGAAAGAAGGCTCTGCCCAGCCACTGTAGACACATTTCACATCAATTAATATTTAAAACCAACTGGCTGGGGCTAAGGGCACTTATAACTGTTGGCACTGAAAGAAATAATAAATGGAAAGTGTAGCGCAGCCGGTGCTCCAGATTTGTTTATGAGTAATAGCTCTGGAGTTTATTATTTTATTGCCACGATTGAGTAAAATGAATAGGGTTAGTACTCCATGAACTCTTTGCACGGAATCCCAACTGCACCCAAGATCAGAATGATGCACCTCGGCCTATGAAAGCTCTGCAAGCCTTGGGTTCACACGGCCTGATCCCCACACCTCCTCTGAGTAGGCAAGTTCCAGGCCCTGCAGAGGGAATAGGGAGTGACCACACAGCACTCCTCTGAAAATCAGGAGATCCACCAAGAAAGGACAAGCCTTCATGGCCCACAAGTTATCTCAGGACGAGCCTGGGACAAAACCTGGAGGAGAGCCAGGTGAGTAGGTGTCTCATGTGGGGGAGATAGATGGAATAGGGTGTTTTGTGTTTATAGAACCCAAACCTCAACCAGCAAAAGGTAGTTCATTGTCAATGCTCACAGAGCAAATTCTGCTGGGCTCACAATTCCATAGCATATCCAGCAGCAAAATCCAGGATATAGCACATTTCATCGGGGACTCTGTATTGGAATTGTTTCTGGGTATGTGTTTAAAATAAGAGAACATTAGGATTAAATAGCTGTGCCATTAGCTAGCATGTGCATAGTAATACATGAATTAATCACAGCAACGTACTGGGTAACATAAATGTCACCAAGGGATGGAATAAGGCTTTGGCATTTATTGATGAAAGGCAACCCTCTGGACTAACCCATCAAATGGTGGCTTTGCTAAGGCAATGCAAACTATTCAGTCAACTGTATGTTCAGACTAAAATTAAAAGGATAAATGGACCAGATTCAGTTACACTGGTGTAAAGCTGGAGTGATTCCAGTGTAGTCAAGAGTTACTCCAGTTTTCCACCAGCATGAGAGAGAGCAAAATTTGGCCCATTATTTTTACATAAAGCCTTAACCCGTGCCCCTTGAACCCGTTAAAAAACGAATTACACTGAGTCGTGCAGGATGGGACCATAACGTCTGTGGATCAGTTGCATTAGGCACTTCACTGATGTACAGATGTGCACAAATCTGATCAAAATCTACAGAACCAAGACTGGCACGGGAGCTTATGGATGCAGCCCCATTACTCCAGCAGGATTCTGCATGGGGGTCACGGTTCATGCTAGCAAATCCTGTTGCAGGATTAGGACCTAAATGAGTGAGAGTAGCAGGAACCCAACACCCCTCAAAATCAGGCAGTAAGATTCCAAAGGATAAAACCCCACAAAATCAGCCACCAGGTCCTGTGCCAGGGGATTTCGGCCTGGTGCAATTCCCATTAAGTTAATGGAAAGGGTCCCCCTGACCCCGGTGGGAGTAGGAGCCTCAAGGAAGAAAACATGAGCCTAAGCCTCAGTGCAGCAAGTTAGGTGAAAATGACGGAGGAAAATTGCATCCCTCACCCAGAGACTTTCCTTAATAAAAGAGGGAAAGGGGGAAGGGGTAAAGAATCATTTAAGACAAACTGACCTTCAGACAATACACTTTCACATTCCCATAGGGCCTTTCCTCCCCAGGGATTCCCAAAGCCTATTGCAACGGGACAGATCCTAAAGTCCGTACTCAGCCACACAGAGTAAGGACTGAGTAAAGATATCAGGATTTGCCCCAGCACACGTGCAAGTAATCGCTTCACCATCACAGAAATGCATTCCACTCTGGAGTGAAGCATGGTAGCTGCTTTACAGCACACAGAATGCCATGTCCAACTGTAGGGGGGATTTAGGAGGCAGAATGTAGTCACGCTCACCGGCATTTGGCCAGGATCCTGGGTCTAACATCCCTTCTCCTGGATCAAACACTGTTTGATGTATGCTAACCACAAGTGGTTAGGGTGTTTGGAGTCATAGCTCATCCAGAAGATGGCACCTTCTGATGCACAGTGCTGCCTAGGGGCGTGTTATGGGACAATACAGACTCAGACAGTAGGGCATCACTTCACTCCTGCTGTAGCTGATGTTGTCTGAGTAAAGGAAGACGTCGTATCAATGATAAGTTACTATCTTGAACAGCCTTAAGTCCCATAGGAATGGCCGGTGCTGCCACTGAACTTGGGGCTGAAGAAATCTGTCCACACCAAGGTGATAGAATCTTAACATTCGTATTGCACAGCACCCTTGGGTGGCATTGCATTGTGCCATGCAGCCATCATGCAGGGCCTGAGCCTGCTCTCACTTCTGATTTACACCTGAGCTAGTCCTGATTGGTGGCAGTGTGAGTGAATTCAGAATCAGGCCCTGCATCTCCTTATGAAGTGCATAAGAATCTGCATACATTTTTATCTGGCTCTTGTCTTGGGCAGGAGAAAGGGAAACCTGTGCTTTTAACTGCTCTTAAACTTTTCTGCTTGTTGCCTAATCTAAGCCATAGCCCTAACTATAATTTAAAGTGAAATCTTATTCCATTGCTGAAGATTTTCCAAAAATATGCATCAAGTTTCTCACTGCCCCACCAAGCCTGAAAACCATCTAAAAGGATGCTCACCCCATATTCTTCCAGGTCAAGCCGCCTCCTTCCACTAGGGCAATCCTTAGAGGGAGTGTGACTGACCTCTGTCCACTACCTTGGGCAGGTGTGTGCCCCTCATTGATGCTTTTACCTTTCTCCTCCTCTTAATCTGCACAACACAGACCTGTGCAGCTGCTGTCATTCCTTCAAGCCTCTTCCCCTTAGTCTAGCTGCCATGTGCCAGATGAGGATGTGCTCACCCCAGCACTGCTAGTAAGATTGTTTCCTGCTGACTCACCACAGCAAGAGCAGATGCATTAGGCTGAATATTTCCAGCTCCCTATTTGGGTGAGGGGCAAGGGTGTAACCATAGCACCTTAGTCTTTAGGTCATCAACTTTATAAAAAAGGACTTGAGAAGACAACAGGTGAAATCTGAGCCTTGGAATTCCGAAGGGCTTACAAGTGCTGCAATCTGCAATACATCTTTCAAATGCCATGCTTGGAGTGGGACTGCAAACTTCCCCCGACCTCACCACTAACAACCTCCAACTTGGGTCCCTGCTCGCCATCCTTCAGGGAATAGCGAGGTTTGGGGGGGGGGTATAAAAATGGTGTCTTTTGAGATTGTTATTTATTTGTTCACAGTAACAGTCACAGTGGGTCAGGTGGTGTCCAGACAGAGAAGAAGGAATGGCCACTGGCCCGGGGAGCTCATAAACACAGGCAGACAAGTTGAGGTTAGCAGGAAGAGTCGCACCAACTAGCTTTGCTATAAGCAGCATGGCAGCAGTGAGTCTTTGAGGGGGATTTAAATGTAGAGGACCTAAGGAAGCTCGGACCATCCGGCTTGGAAGAAGGCAGGGGTGTTTATGTGGGAAACTGACAAATGGGATGGCAGGGGAGGAACACTGGGTGGAAGTGTGATGAGGGCGGGGCAGAGTGTGACAGACAAGATGCCTGAATTTGTGGTGATGACAATAGTTGTTCCCATAGGCCTCTAAAATACCAGTCAGGTTATTCTGTGTCAAAGTAGGTCGGTCCAAATGGATAGAGCTGGGATAGGGCTAAGTTCTCCCAGGAATACTGAGACTGAAGCACAACCCTGCTGATTCAATCAGTTCAACCCATCATTGCCCAAAAATGGGACTTTTTGAAAGTTATGGTCTTTAAAATGAGGGTTTATTGTAGACTCTAGAGCCAGGTATAAGGGCCTGTCACAGCCCAGCCCTGTGTATTCTCTTTGCTCCTTACAACAAATCAATTACTCATTGCTACCAGTAGAGATTCTAGAATCAGAATTTAGCTGGCCATGTAGTTGATGCGCCGCGGGGCTGATGCATGAGTTCACGTCTCTTCAGCTGCAGTATATTGGTTCTGCATTGATGACAATGCTTAGATTTTGGTCAGTAAATCAAGAATAGAGAATGATCCTCACATAGTGAAAAGTTCTCTATAATATGAGGTCCCACTTCTACACAGTCACTCTCCTAGTAAGCCCATGTTAATTCTACAGTGGAAACAAATTCTATCAGCATGTCATAGCTGTCAGCATGGGCTACAACCTGAGAACAGATTTTGGCTCAAAGAGAGAGCCAATTAAGTAGACAGGCTGGAGCCTGCCTTAGCACCAAGTAATCATTAGGCGCTCAAGTGGGGCTGAGTTAGTCTGTTTGTCTCACTTCACATGGATATTCAGGAAAGAAACTGACATGTAGCTTCGGGCCAAAATTTGATCCTATAACTGTCATCATATTGATTGCAAGTATCTATTTTTCCATAGTGCAGTAATAATAAACGGGCAAACTTTGGATCTATTTTAGGAAATGTACGTGTGCTTGTTCAGGGAAATAAATGTCTGATAGAAGAAATCCCCTGTGATTATTTGTGATGGAGAGAGAAAAACATCAATGCTGGAGAATGGGAGGAAGAACCCAAGTGGAAACATCCTATAAAATTTCATAGGGTTGGATCCAATAGGATTCTATAGAAAGCTATTAACGTTATATAGTAATGATTCCACCAAGCTGTAGTACTGGATAGAGATTAGGATACATTCTATAGGAATTTTGAACCATTCTATAACATTCTAAAGCAGAGCCTAGTCCTCTCTGAAATTCCATATTGTGATCGAAAAAACCCATAAAATTCCATAGGGGAAGACAGGGCAATGTTGAATGAGATCAAAGAGAGGGGACAGAAATGTGCAATGTTGCTTTCTGGAAAATGCCATCTTCTTGAGCATTTGAAGTGCCAGCATGATATCTCTGAAGTCTGTTCTACATCATGGTGTCAACTGTGTTGTCATGGCAACATTTTAATCCTCACTTAAAGGAAAACATTTGGTCTGCTTTTTTGATTGTCTGTGAACCTATAGATACGTACCGGGGTGCTGAATGTGCAGCAGGAAGGACTTGTGAAAGGCCATGCAGAACTGGACTAGTTCTCCTGCAGGATCAGAGTAACCCACACCTTCAAGTTCTGATAACAGTTCCTCCATTCCGTTGAAGATGTCTCTCCCAGTGATGCTTGGAGCACAGAGTTCATCTCTTAAAATTAATCTCTAGGAATAAGCTCTGCTGATACATATAAACGTCACTTTATTGGGCCAGATGAGGGGCCAATTGATTCAATCACACTTTAAGAAATAATTTCAGCTATGTGTCTTTCAGATAAAACTAATCCAGGCAAATTATCTGCCATGGGCTAGTTTTCTGTAGATCGGTGGTATTATACACACACACACGCACGTCTTCCCGATTCAGAAAGGAGCTTTGTAGTGCACATCTGGACAATAAGTGGACAGAACAGATGGCATCATTTAAAATTATCCTTTTAATTTTGGTTTAAAGAAAACAGAAAAGGAAACTGGCTCTCTCAGGGGATTACTAACAGGAGAGGGACCACGTGATCATCAGTTCCCCTCTGGCGCTAGGATCCAAACTGAAAAGTTGTCATCTGGCATCTGTTTGGTGACCTTTGTGAAAATGAGCTGGACTTCTCACAGCTCAGCTCCAAAATCCCCACCCCCAAAAAACCCTCCAGTATATTAATGTAGCACCCTTCATTGTAAAGGATCTCACAGTGCTTCTCTTCTCTATCCAGTGAAACAGACAAAAAGGGCCATGTTCAATATCATCATAAGGAATAATTATTAGAGTATCCACAATATGATTTTGATTGGCCTGCAGTTCAAATCCATTGGTGCCAGGTTTTTGTTGGCCCTCTGGGTGGTCACTTAATATAGATTTTGCTGTACATGCAGTATCACTAAAATGCAGCTCCCTTTGGCGTGGAGACAGGAAGCCAGGGCCATTCCGCACAGCATGCTTGCACAAGAATGGAGCAAGGGGAACCGTATCAAGAACATTAGGCAAACACCTGATTGTAGAAAGAGTCATAAGACCTTTTGTGTCCATTCTGTGCATTTAGCGTCGCACTTGTTAAGGTTTCTTGTGTAAGCTCAAAAGCTTGTCTCTTTTACCAACAGAAGTTGGTCCAATAAAAGATGTCACCTCACAGACCTTGTCTCTCTGAGAGTAGTTTCCCAGCCCTGAAGAAGAGCTCTGTGTAAGCTACAATAAAAGATATTACCCTCCCCTGCCGTGCCTCACTAACAGATCCACAAACAGTTAAATAAATAAATGGTCCTCAGCTGAAATACTTCAAAAGGCCAGGGGGTGAGTTGAACTTGCCGAGGTTTGAATTGGTGGTTCCAAGCAGCCTAGGTCTTACACAACCCATTAAATCATCTCCTCTGGCGAAGGACAAACATTCATAGTGCACCATATGTTATCACAACTGGCACTAGCTGAGGCCTTATTTCCAATCTCAGCAGATGGGCCATGGAGACTGAACTACCCTAACACAGTCTACTGGGTAAGACACTGGACTGGGAGTCAGAAAAACTGGGTTCTATTTCCCGTTCTATTTCACCTGCTGTGTGACCTTGGCAAGTCATTTCATCTCTCTCTCTTCCATCTGTCTATTTTAACATAGACAGGACGGGGACAGTCTCTTACCATGTGTATATCCAGGGCTTAGCACAATGGGGCCTCCATCTCTGCAGGAGCCTCTAGGCACTACTGTCCTATCAATAAGAATGATGAAAGATGGTCTTTCCCATCTCAGGGCTGAAGCACGTCAATAGTACGGAAACTTTGCACAGCTGGTGCTTTGGCTTTTCTCTAGCTGCTGTCAATAAAGGATTTCACTGCTGGAGGATGTCAATCCAGCATAAGATACATTTTATTATAAAAATCCACCTTCTCCTCATCACTCCAATTAAACCAATGAAACAGAGGAGAAAACCTATGTGATCCCCTCGTGCCCTTGTCAGGATCTCTCCACACACAGATAAATAATATCACTTAGGAAATAGTTTGTCCAGCCTAAGAATCAAATCTTCTATTTCCCTCAAAGCAGAGAGGTCAGTAGAGTCTGTGAATCAGATCAATAGTGCAGTCTCTGCAGTTCTGCTACTTAATTCACACAATATATATAATTTGTCTGAGAGGAAGCAGGGGTGTATGCAGGCTAAGAGAGTCATAGCATTAGGAACCTCAGCATGGGATAATGGTAATATAACGGGACAAATGGACAGCTGGCACAAGCAGGTGCCATTCCATTGTCTTCAGAGCTATGCCTGCTTATGCCAGCAGTGACTTTGGCCCTTTGTGCAAATTATCAGGCTTTAACAAGTGCACATTTTAGCTGATGAGCTTTGCTGTTTTACTGCTTACTGAATAGCTTGAAGTGATTTGCTAGTTTCCCCAGATTTGACTTTTTTTTGGTGAATTTGTTTTGATCACAAACCATTCTCTGCAAGCATGCGGTCTTCACTATGCTGGTGATGATTTGTCATCATTTGTAAAGTCAGGAGCACGGGGAAGAAAAAAAACATGTTTCTTTGCTCCCATCAAGGCCTAGGTTCCCGTCACAGCAGATCTATATATAAATCAATGTCTTTATTAAATCCAACCATAGATGAAGGCTAAAACCAAAGAGCGTGTAGGGAACTAGTGAGGGGGAGATCTGCACCCCAGTTTGAGGAAGTTACAGCCACTATTGGTGACCCAGATTCACCATCTTCTGCAAGGACAGAAAGAAGGGGTTTTTTTTGCAATTGACATCTGGCTAGAAGAGCACGATCTTTTTCCTCAGATGTGGACCTTGCTACCATCAGAAACCCCTATGCGGACTAGATTGCTACAAAGTGCTCTTTATGAGGCTGCGGACTGGGGCCACTTGGAAGCTCAAGTTAGTGCAGAATGGCATCATGCAGGGAGCACATTACTCAGAGCTGCTGATTAGTTTCCTGGTGGAGATCAAGGTAGTAGTTTTCCCCTATAAAGCCCTAAATGGTTTGAGACCTACTCACCTGTGGGACCACCTCTGTTCTGGGACCAGCTTGCCATAATTTGCTATCAGCAGAGACATATAACCTGGAGCTCCTTTGATACAGCAATAAGGGGCTGCTCTGAGAGTCCTTGGTTCTGGAATTCATTTCTCCTGTTGATCTGCCAGCGTCTGGATTTGCTAACCTTCTTGGTGTGTGGTACCGCCTAACTTTTCTTTAAGGCCCATTGAAGTCAACGGAAAGGCTCCTGTTGACTTCAGTGGGTTTTGGGCCAGGCCCTTAGTGGATTTGGGAGTTATTAGGTGGAGGGTCTGGAGACCGAAGTTGATTTAGGTGGAATGTTGCGGCATGAACTGGTTGGGTGGGTGAGACTAAGTCTCTTTGTGGGAAGGTTCATTGACAAATGTGTAATAGGAACCTTGATGACTCAAGGTGCTGATATTTTCCAAATGTGACTTAAATTTTAGGACTTGCCTTCAGCTCTGGAGAATCATGAGAGAAATCAAATAAAATCCCACCGTATTGATTCTGTTCCCTGCCTGAAGAAAAGTGTAAGCACTCACAGTGAAAATACTTGAGTGCTGAACTGTAAATTCCAATTTCCAGGAATACTACACGTGTGGCTTTGAAATTTGCTTTCCACAAACATTTATATGGTTGTTTTGCTGGCACAAGCGTTCATAGAAAATGAATGCAGACAGGGCCTGAGTGTGATCAAAGCAAATTTCTATATAAATTCAAACAAATATTCAAGGATAATTATTTACAGCATTCATCCAGCTCCACACGAGCCCCTGAAATATTTATGACAGGTTTCAGAGTAACAGCCGTGTTAGTCTGTATTCACAAAAAAAAAAGGAGTACTTGTGAAGTGAGCTGTTGCTCACAAAAGCTTATGCTCAAATAAATTGGTTAGTCTCTAAGGTGCCACAAGTCCTCCTTTTCTTTTTGAAATATTTATGATTTGGTACCATTGTAAGTATGAAAGAAGCACCATAGCTCTTACCTACAGGACTGGACTCTTCGCTAAGTTTGGAATGTGTACATGTGAACTTGAATAATTCACGTTACATTATGTCAGTATCGCTAGCAACTCAAATGTATAGTGAGAGATGCTAGCTCCCCTTCCCCAGGCAATCTTAACTCAGAGGGGTAGGTTTCCAGCAGATTTCACAGAGAAATAAACATCCCACTCCATTTATCATTCATGGGAGTTATACATCTAAGGCCTGATTGAAAGCTATCAAAGCCAATGAAAAGATTTCAATTGACTTAAGTGGGCTTTGGATCAAGACCTTGGTTTCCAAATGCAAAGGTGAAAATACACAGTAACCATTGATGCACATTGCAGTGGGAGCTGCCGAGGGTGGTTACCTAGACCTTGGCAGCAGTCAGTAGCATCTGTTCTGATTCCATGGAGGAAGCAGCAGAGGGTTGCTGAAGTGTGAAGAAGATGCAGCCACAAATACCAAGCATATTGCACAGCCAAGTTGCCAAAGTCCAGGAATCATGGAGCCAGAGACTTTAGAGATGGAAAAGGTCTATTCAGTTATCTAGCCCATCCTCTTGCCAATGCAGCATTGTTTCCTACTCTGTATTTTCTACTGCTATATCCAGTGTAACTTTAAATGTGCTACATAAATAGGCTTTAACTGGAAACTCATTGCCAGGAGGCGTCTCCATTCCCCTTCTTCGTTTCAACCTCTAAACTCTAATTATACCTATTTTATTATGCTAAATAATCGCTCTTCTTTGGCACTTACAGCCTTCTAATAGGTGTATATTTTCATGTACCTGCCGTAGACCTCACTTCAGCAAAGTACTTAAGCATGTGCTAAGGTCCCATTGACTTCAAAGGGACTGAAATCCATGCTTAAAGTACACTTCAGTACTTCAGCAGATCAAGGCCTGAGTGCTCAGCCCCTTGCAGATTGACATCACTGTCACTGAGAGAAGAGTTTGGACCTACGACTTTTGAGTAAGCTGGTTTCTATTTTGCTCAAGTTGTATTTTTTTTTAAAAAACGATAGCAAAAAAGTTCAGCTATTTAGGAATCCGTTTGACTGAGGGGTTTCTTTTGGTTTAAGGTTTCACGAATCTCCCTCGTTACTCTGTGTCAGAATTGTCTCCTCCTTTAAAACAGTTTTCAAACCCGCTCTCAAATACCATGCCATGAAAAGACAGGCTAAGCATGGGACCTACATTTTCATAGTAGTTTGGGGCATCCCAGGGTTTCAATGCTCAATTTCAGAGGGTCTGGTTTCGGACAGTGCAGAGCATTCACCTCATGAAAATCATCAAGCTCCTCTAAGCTGTCTGAAGGTGGGCATCCAAATATTAACTCACCCAAGATCCCTAGTCCCCTTTGAAAGGAGCAGGGCTACCGTTATCCCCTACTTCCCTATCAGTGTTGTCCTTTTCCATTTGGCAAATGTTAGAGGCAGGGAGGTTTCTTGTGGGGGTTTTTTAACATGGATTGGAGAGGATTTCTCAGTGACAAAAATGTTCTTATTTATTTCCAATTCATTAATAGATTTCAAGGCCAGAAGGGACCATTATAATCATCTAGTCTGACCTCTGCTATAACACAGGCCAAAGAGCTTCCCCAAAAATAATTCCCGGAGCAGATCTTTCAGAAACACATCCCATTTTGATTTAAAAATCACCAGTGATGGAGAGAGTCCACCATGATGCTTGGTAAATTACCCTCACTGTTAAAAACGTTTGCCTTCTTTCCAGTATGAATTTGTCTAGCTTCAACTTTCAGCCATCGAATCACGTTATACCTTTGTCTGCTAGATTGAAGCACCCATTATCAAATATTTGTTCCCCACTTAGGGACTTGCAGACTAATCAAATCACTCCTTAACTTTCTCTTTATTAAGCTAATTAGATTAAGTTCCTTGAGTATATCACAGTAAGGCATGTTTTCTAATCCTTTAATCATTCTCAGGGCTCTTCTCTGAATTGCAGAGCAGCTGACTGTTTTACTCTGAGATTTAATCTTAAAAATATACCTGTCATGTCAGAGCTGCCGGGGTGGAATTGTAAAATAGAGGCAAAGCCACAACAAGAGAGGGCTAAAAAACACTGACGCTTGTGTCATTAACGCGGGATTAATGATGAGAAAGCTGTGGTGTAGCTATTCACCTCTACAAAGATAGTGGCAGCATATGACTCATCCTGGAGTCCAGTGGAAAATCATGGCATTGGGCTGCAATAGAAAATGGAAAGCCATGCTTACAAGGGGCAACATAGTGACAAAAAACAGTGATGGGTCACCCTCACAAGGGACCTGATCCAAACCCCATAGCAGTCAGTGGAAAGACTCCCATCAGGCTCCAGGATCGGTTCCTATCGATGTAAAGTTTAAATGCTTATCCAGATCTCCTTAACCGGACTAGGCTTACTGCAGGAAGTGTGTTACTGGTGGCAATTTAGCAGGGAACGCAGATGTGCTTAGAAGTTGTCACAGGGCAACGTGCTGTCCTCCCTTCTGTGGGCTCCTGCACATGTAGGACCAGAATGTGCTGTTAGGACACTGGCTCGTACTGGGGGCAGCTCCCCACTGCCCTAACCCCAGGCAGAGCTAGGAAAGGGATTATGCCTCAGGAAAACACAATCCTTCCCTGCATGGCCCAGTGTGTGGATGAAATATGCAGGCTGCACTGTCCGTCAGAGCAATGCAGCCTGCTTCCTGCACATGCACCCAGCTGGTGTGGAGGGGAGAGAGGTCAGAGTCACGGCCCCACGTTTCTCCATTCACTTGGGGGCAACATGCTCTCCCAGCAGCTCACAGAGGGATCAGTCTCTGTGCTCTCCCAAATCACAGTCTGGCCCTTTCAGCACTACTTCCTGGCTTGAAGCCAGAGCATTATATTGGTTACAAAGAGAAAGTGGCTGTCAAGCAAGACTTCATTCATGCTTCCAGATTTCCTTCTGGGAGTTGCACAGGTGTGTCTGAATCTTTGCCTCTGAAGCGCTGGCTTTGCGAAACACCCTCACACCTGGTTTGAGAAGGATCACGGAGTTTGGCCTTTTAAAATTATTCGTGCTGCAGGTCTCCCACAACTGGTGCACAGATCCAATTCAGTCCTTTCTGAATTTGGATCTGATTTATTCCTTTGCATGTAAGGTGATTAGGGGTTATTGATGGCTTGGCACCTAGAACGTACTTCTCTTGACTCTGCTTTTGGAGATATACTATTAAATGTAAGCTCAAGAAATATAATTGACCTTAAAAATCAGAGATGAAGTGGCCAAGCCTAGCTGTGGAGCTCAGAGTACATGAGAAATAGCATCTATCTCGGGCCCCCATGTCAGACCCCAATGCACCTGTGCACCATTGAAAGCCACTGAAACATGAATCTATCTGATCAGCTCATGCGTATGTTCAAGTTCTGAGTGCAGCAGCAGCTCAAATACCTCTTGGCAAGAACATCTGTCGAATCAAGAACTAATTAGAAGCAGGTAGTGGCTACAAAAGAGAAGGATTGGATCCAATACGCAAGGTGCTGCTTGGCTGCAATTGCAGCCATCAGAGGCAGACAAGCTGCTGTCGCAGAGCAGAGATGCCTCCATTTACCCAGCGCAGCCCCGCCGGGGGGCTCAGGTACTGCCTATGGGCATGTTTACGCGGTCTCCAAGTACCATGGAGCACTCACCGAACGGGAGTGACTCACCGTGGTGCCATCATCACGCTTCGGCTCAGCAAGGGCAGCTGTTCTGGAAGGAGTTTATTCCGAGGTAGGTTGTGGAAGCTTAGGATTACGGTCACTTCAGAAGCCACAGCAGACCTCAGGTGACAGCCTACGGTGTGACGGAAATTAGAATATCACACACACTGAGGCGGTGGGTCAGTCTCTGGCCTTCCGTGTCCTAGGAGCACAGGCTGCATTTGCCTGCTGAGGCTGGCGGGGCACCTCCTGGGGTTTGAGTAGAAAAGCACAAACAATGTTTTCCCTAATGCCTCAAGCGCCTCCACATTGGCGCACCCCATTTCCTACAAAGCAAGATTTCCCAGAGCTTGCCAAATCCAACAGAACCACGCATCGCTCTTCAGCAGCTGCCAGTGCATCGACGCACCGCACGCCGCTTGCGGAGTGGTATCCCGAAAGCCACTTGGATGTCGGCTGCGTGTGGTATTACCCACTGCACAGTAAACAAACATGGACGCTTCAGCGGTGCCTTTCATTCCCAGACCTCAGTGCGGCGTACAGGTCTCCCAGACCCCCGAGGATGTAGAGAAGTATTGGTATGGCTATAGGACAAAATAGGGAAACTGAGGTACAGAGCGGTTAAGCACCCCAAGTAAAGGCACTCCAGATCAGTGCATGTTATTGGAAAGTTGAGTCTCAGAGGGGGTAGCTGTGTTAGTCTGTATCCACAGAAACGACGAGGAGGCCGGTGGCACCTTAAAGACTAACAGATTTATTCGGGCATAAGTTTCATGGGTTATTGAAAAGTTGGGCAGTTCTATGTTTGTACAGCTCCTAGCACAATAGGAGCCTGGTCCATCACTGGGGTTCCTGGAGCTACAGTAAGACATATAATATGTAATCAAGGACTTGTTCAGTTCCATACTCTCTCAGTAGCAGAGCCAGGAATAGACCCCAGCAGTCCTGAATCGAGGTTTGTATTTCTAACGCCTAGCCCTAGACAAATGAGCTGGCTACTGACATGGGCGGAGGAAGAGGTGTCAGTACTTAGAGTTTTTAAATGCCGTCGTCACAGTTCCTTGGTTTATTACTGAAACCTTTGTTCAAACCTCCCATCAGCCTCTAGTAGCACTTGCAGCTCAGGGCTGTATGACTCGGAGGATTGATCAGGAAATGCTGAGCCTTTTGCTGCTGGGTGGCTGGTTTGAACCAAGCCCAGCTGAATAGTATTGGAGTGTTGTTACTATTGGATAATTATCAGTGCCCTTGCGATGACAGTGTAGAAGCCTGGATGAAATAAGCCGGGGGTTCAGCCTATTTCCCTGGGGATGAGGATGCTCATCACAGAA